>NC_086447.1:166292704-166921204 GCF_028390025.1 Pseudophryne corroboree | reverse complement strand
TGGGACTGTGTTGCATATGCCCCTCCACACATTGTGGTAGAAGTTTGAGCACAATTAAACGAGGTGGGACGCCACACTCTATTGTACTGGACTGCGGACCAAAATATACATATGTATAGATTTTTTCATATACATATATATATATACACTCTTTCATCAATGCATTAATTTTCTATTTTTTCACATCTTTTTCCATTTATTCTCCCCTTCTGTCATTGTGTTTTAGAATAAATACCCTTATTCTTCATATATACAGTGTATACTTGTTATTTAGTATTACAACCATTACCACCACATATTCAGGCGCAATTGTGTACCCTTATGTTATATATCTTTAAAGAGGTATTGGGTTTTACCTCCACCACAATTTTGCTGCCACAGCGTTTATCCACACAAGTAGAGCGCTGGGTACAATTTGTTCATTATTTATTTATTTATTTATTTATTTATTACCAGTTATTTATTTAGCGCACACATATTCCGCAGCGCTTTTACAGAGATTTGGCCATTCACATCAGTCCCTGCCCCAGTGGAGCTTACAATCTATATTCACTATCACATGTACACGCACACACATTCATGCTAGGGTTAATTTAGTTGGAAGCCAATTAACCTACCAGTATATTTTTGGATTATGGGAGGAAACCGGAGCACCCGGAGGAAACCCACGCAAGTACGGGGAGAATATACAAACTCCACACAGTTAGGGCCATGGTGGGAATCGAACCCATGACCTCAGTGCTGTGAGGCAGTAATGCTAACCATTACACCATCCGTACTGCCCAATTTGTGACAGGACGGTCCCGTACGAAAGCACTCGCCGCTTTTGCGTCCCGTCTCCTGATCACAGAATGGAGGGTCAAGTCACACGAGGCCTGACCACATAGGGGATTCCCGCTTACCGTCAGTAACCGCCTGTTACTGACTCCACCCACTGCGTTGTGGGCGGGTTTATGCTGCCACCACCAAACTCCTAACCTGCCATGGCGTTTGGAACCACGGTTCTGCTCTGTATGTGCCGACGCACTGCCTTACCACACCTGTGTGGTGTTGACGAATCCCCACTAGCCACTTGCTAGGCCTCTACCGGTAGCTGGCGGAAGGCGGAACTTGGAGACGTTAGGTGCTTCCCTGGACAGCCGGAGGACGGGGCTATGTTTGGCATAACACTGTAGGTCACAAGATGAAGCAATCTTCTTGAGGCAATGATGTTTATTTGCTCAATAATAACCTTTAAAAAGGCCCCTCCCTATTGCTAGGGGCAACAGCATACAGCAAGATGTTCCAGCAGAATAAGATGGTACAACATATGAGCAGACTAACCTTTTTTGTGTATAAGAAAATTAGATTTAAAATATATATGCAATATATTATTGATAACAACAAAATTCTAAATTGTTTTATTTAAAAAAAATCTTCAATTTCTGGGAATCGAACCTATGTACCTGGTTATGCTAAGCAGTCATGCTACCACTTACCAAAGTAGGCATGTTATTGACTCTTGCATAACTGCAGTGATATAATGTTTTCTTCTTGGTTGGAAAAAAAACACAGTCACTTCAATGCAAACATCAAAGTCCTTTTTCGGTCTTGGCCAAAAAGTAATCACTATTTGCAAGTATTTTATTTTTATTTTTTTTGTTGGACAAAAGATGCAGTCAGCTCAATGCAAAAAGTGCTTTTTCTGCTCTGATACAAACTGATGATTTCAAGCAGACCGCATGGAGTCCGCCTTATGGGGGTCATTCCGAGTTGTTCGCTTGCTAGCAGATTTTAGCAGCATTGCACACGCTAGGCCGCCGCCCTCTGGGAGTGTATCTTAGCTTAGCAGAATTGCGAATAGAAAATTCTTAGCAGTTTCTGAGTAGCTCGAGACTTACTCCTACACTGCGATCAGCTCAGCCCGTTTCGTTCCTGGTTTGACGTCACAAACACGTAAAAAACAATGAACGGAAGGAAGATCAAAGGCGCTACTTTACAAAGGACTAATGTACTAAAAGAGAAATATATTATACATCACTTGCAATCTTCGTAGTCCTTCGTTAATTTCTTTCTATTATTCCAATGATTACCGGATGTTTACATGCAAAAAAACAAAATTGAACAACAAATGTGTAGTAATGTCTGTAATAAGTTAAATTTTCTGTGAGTTCTCCGTTGAAACAGAACCCTATGATGTGAAGATTTCTTGATAGTAGATAAGGATAGCTTCTCATCACCACTTCATAAACATAGGTAAACGTACCAAGACTCACTTAAAATTATATATCACCATACACATAAAGGTTTCTTTTACACTTCTGATCGTAGCATATGAAGCAAGCTCTGTTCAATAAAACGTACCACACTCACTTTTCAGCAGATGGAATTCCACACGTAGCGGTTTCTTTAAATAGATGAATCACTCTTCTCTCCAAAAAAATGATTTATTTGTACATGATAAGATTATAATAAACAATCAGATAAAATCTCCCGATTCAATTCCCAAAAACAATTCCAGGATAAAACAAATGTGTGTCAGAATGAAATACGACAATCACAAGTAAATTCCGGACTTATACTTGTGGACACAAATGCTAAAAATTACCTTGGAATGGTATGAATGAAGAAGAATAAAAAAACCACTGTCTGGTATCACCGACGCCGTTTCGACACAAGGTCTTTATCAAGGTAGATCTGCGTTCGGCCAGCCACTGCCCCGTTTCTCCAGACACTCCCACGTTTTATCCTGGCACGCCTGCATTTTTCCGCACACTCCCAGAAAACGGTCAGTTTCCGCCCAGAAACACCCACTTCCTGTCAATCACACTCCGATCACTTCAACGATGGAAATTCTTCGTTCAGACGTGAGTAAATTTACTAAGTTTTGTGCTTAAATACTTAGCGCATGCGCACTGCGTACCATGCGCATTTTCGCCTTATTTGCTCTGTTGCGAAAATCGGCAACGAGAGAACAACTCGGAATGACCCCCTTTATTTGTAAGGGATGCTATCACTGCATCTTTGCCAATGCATATAGTATTACTGCCGAAAGTGTAGGGACCATGAGTGACCTGTATTACTGTTAGTGATGTGCACCGGAAATTTTTCGGGTTTTGTGTTTTGGTTTTGGATTCGGTTCCGCGGCCGTGTTTTGGATTCGGAAGCGTTTTGGCAAAACCTCCCTGAAAATTTTTTGTCGGATTCGGGTGTGTTTTGGATTCGGGTGTTTTTTTACAAAAAACCCTCAAAAACAGCTTAAATCATAGAATTTGGGGGTCATTTTGATCCCATAGTATTATTAACCTCAATAACCATAATTTCCACTCATTTTCAGTATATTCTGAACACCTCACAATATTATTTTTAGTCCTAAAATTTGCACCGAGGTCGCTGGATGGCTAAGCTAAGCGACACAAGTGGCCGACACAAACACCTGGCCCATCTAGGAGTGGCACTGCAGTGTCAGGCAGGATGGCACTTCAAAAAAATAGTCCCCAAACAGCAGATGATGCAAATAAAAAAAGAGGCGCAATGAGGTAGTAGTGACTAAGCTAAGCGACCCAAGTGGCCGACACAAACACCTGGCCCATCTAGGAGTGGCACTGCAGTGTCAGACAGGATGGCACTTCAAAAAAATAGTCCCCAAACAGCACATGATGCAAAGAAAAAAAGAGGCGCAATGAGGTAGCTGTGTGACTAAGCTAAGCGACCCAAGTGGCCGACACAAACACCTGGCCCATCTAGGAGTGGCACTGCAGTTTTCTAGCGAGAGGATGAGTGCTTCCATCCTCATGTGAATCTGAACCACTAGCCATGAACATAGGCCAGGGCCTCAGCCGTTCCTTGCCACTCCGTGTCGTAAATGGCATATTGGCAAGTTTACGCTTCTCATCAGATGCTTTCAATTTTGATTTTTGGGTCATTTTACTGAACTTTTGTTTTTTGGATTTTACATGCTCTCTACTATGCATTGGGCATCAGCCTTGGCAGACGACGTTGATGGCATTTCATCGTCTCGGCCATGACTAGTGGCAGCAGCTTCAGCACAAGGTGAAAGTGGATCTTGATCTTTCCCTATTTTAACCTCCACATTTTTGTTCTCCATTTTTTAATGTGTGGAATTATATGCCAGTATCAATAGCAATGGCCTACTACTATATATACTGCGCACAACTGAAATGCACCACAGGTATGGATGGATAGTATACTTGACGACACAGAGGTAGGTACAGCAGTGGCCTTCCGTACCGTACTGCTATATATATTGGTGGTCACTGTCAGCAAACTGCAAAACTAAAATGCACCACAGGTATAGAATCTAGATGGATAGTATACTTGACGACAAAGAGGTAGGTAGAGCAGTGGCCTTCCGTACCGTACTGCTATATATACTGGTGGTCACTGTCAGCAAACTGCAAAACTAAAATGCACCACAGGTATAGAATCTAGATGGATAGTATACTTGATGACACAGAGGTAGGTAGAGCAGTGGCCTTCCATACCGTACTGCTATATATACTGGTGGTCACTGTCAGCAAAACTCTGCACTGTACTCCTCCTATATAATACTGCTGGTCCCAGTCCCCACAATAAAGCAGTGTGAGCACAGATATATGCAGCACACTGAGCACAGATATGGAGTGTTTTTCAGGCAGACAACGTATTCTGGTGGTCACTGGTCAGCAAAACTCTGCACTGTACTCCTCCTATATAATATACTGGTGGTCCCCAGTCCCCACAATAAAGCAGTGTGAGCACAGATATCTGCAGCACACTGAGCACAGATATGGAGTGTTTTTCAGGCAGACAACGTTTACTGGTGGTCACTGGTCAGCAAAACTCTGCACTGTACTCCTCCTATATAATACTGCTGGTCCCCAGTCCCCACAATAAAGCAGTGTGAGCACAGATATAGGAAAAAAACTGTGTTCCCTAATGCACACCGAGTGAATAATATTACTATATAATAATAGTCAGATAATACGGAGATCTTAGTTGCGTATATCTGCAGATATAGGGTTAAGCCCCCAGGCCGATCGACAAGGCTTCTCCGTCACTGGGGGTCCCTAATACTAGGTATGGGCCTGGGGTGCAGGACCCCACAATGTCGGCACAGGTCGGCCACCCCAGGTCAGCACACAGGTGAAAATTAATAGGGGTTAATAAGAAGCACAGAAGTGCTATGTAAGTGGTGTGATTAAAAAATATATACAAAGTGATAGGAAAAATAATAAGTGTTAATAAAGTGTTAGGGTGTGCCGACCTGCAACAGCCCACCCATACCGACACAGGGGCCACTGCACCCCACACCCACCCCATAAATAATTACATATATATATATCTGGGTTAAATTCCCAGTGTAAGGCCACATGGTAATGGCACCTACAGCATCTGAGAGCCAGCTTACCTGGGGATACCCCTGACTTCCCCTATGGCACTACTAGAGTCAGCAATCCCTCCTAATGCTGACCCATTTGTGCCTCTCTATATACATTACAATACACAAGGTGGGAAGCTGCTCAATCAGATTGTAATGTCACTCAGGTGCTAAAAGGGGAGGGGTAATTCTGTGTAGGAAAAAAACTGTGCTCCCTAATGCACACCGAGTGAATAATATTACTATATAATAATAGATAATACGGAGATCTTAGTTGCGTATATCTGCAGATATAGGGTTAAGCCCCCAGGCCGATCGACAAGGCTTCTCCGTCACTGGGGGTCCCTAATACTAGGTATGGGCCTGGGGTGCAGGACCCCACAATGTCGGCACAGGTCGGCCACCCCAGGTCAGCACACAGGTGAAAATTAATAGGGGTTAATAAGAAGCACAGAAGTGCTATGTAAGTGGTGTGATTAAAAAATATATACAAAGTGATAGGAAAAATAATAAGTGTTAATAAAGTGTTAGGGTGTGCCGACCTGCAACAGCCCACCCATACCGACACAGGGGCCACTGCACCCCACACCCACCCCATAAATAATTACATATATATATATATCTGGGTTAAATTCCCAGTGTAAGGCCACATGGTAATGACACCTACAGCATCTGAGAGCCAGCTTACCTGGGGATACCCCTGACTTCCCCTATGGCACTACTAGAGTCAGCAATCCCTCCTAATGCTGACCCATTTGTGCCTCTCTATATACAATACACAAGGTGGGAAGCTGCTCAATCAGATTGTAATGTCACTCAGGTGCTAAAAGGGGAGGGGTAATTCTGTGTAGGAAAAAAAAAAACTGTGTTCCCTAATGCACACCGAGTGAATAATATTACTATATAATAATAGTCAGATAATACGGAGATCTTAGTTGCGTATATCTGCAGATATAGGGTTAAGCCCCCAGGCCGATCGACAAGGCTTCTCCGTCACTGGGGGTCCCTAATACTAGGTATGGGCCTGGGGTGCAGGACCCCACAATGTCGGCACAGGTCGGCCACCCCAGGTCAGCACACAGGTGAAAATTAATAGGGGTTAATAAGAAGCACAGAAGTGCTATGTAAGTGGTGTGATTAAAAAATATATACAAAGTGATAGGAAAAATAATAAGTGTTAATAAAGTGTTAGGGTGTGCCGACCTGCAACAGCCCACCCATACCGACACAGGGGCCACTGCACCCCACACCCACCCCATAAATAATTACATATATATATATCTGGGTTAAATTCCCAGTGTAAGGCCACATGGTAATGGCACCTACAGCATCTGAGAGCCAGCTTACCTGGGGATACCCCTGACTTCCCCTATGGCACTACTAGAGTCAGCAATCCCTCCTAATGCTGACCCATTTGTGCCTCTCTATATACAATACACAAGGTGGGAAGCTGCTCAATCAGATTGTAATGTCACTCAGGTGCTAAAAGGGGAGGGGTAATTCTGTGTAGGAAAAAAACTGTGTTCCCTAATGCACACCGAGTGAATAATATTACTATATAATAATAGTCAGATAATACGGAGATCTTAGTTGCGTATATCTGCAGATATAGGGTTAAGCCCCCAGGCCGATCGACAAGGCTTCTCCGTCACTGGGGGTCCCTAATACTAGGTATGGGCCTGGGGTGCAGGACCCCACAATGTCGGCACAGGTCGGCCACCCCAGGTCAGCACACAGGTGAAAATTAATAGGGGTTAATAAGAAGCACAGAAGTGCTATGTAAGTGGTGTGATTAAAAAATATATACAAAGTGATAGGAAAAATAATAAGTGTTAATAAAGTGTTAGGGTGTGCCGACCTGCAACAGCCCACCCATACCGACACAGGGGCCACTGCACCCCACACCCACCCCATAAATAATTACATATATATATATCTGGGTTAAATTCCCAGTGTAAGGCCACATGGTAATGGCACCTACAGCATCTGAGAGCCAGCTTACCTGGGGATACCCCTGACTTCCCCTATGGCACTACTAGAGTCAGCAATCCCTCCTAATGCTGACCCATTTGTGCCTCTCTATATACAATACACAAGGTGGGAAGCTGCTCAATCAGATTGTAATGTCACTCAGGTGCTAAAAGGGGAGGGGTAATTCTGTGTAGGAAAAAAACTGTGTTCTCTAATGCACACGAGTGAATAATATTACTATATAATAATAGTCAGATAATACGGAGATCTTAGTTGCGTATATCTGCAGATATAGGGTTAAGCCCCCAGGCCGATCGACAAGGCTTCTCCGTCTCTGGGGGTCCCAAATACTAGGTATGGGCCTGGGGTGCAGGACCCCACAATGTCGGCACAGGTCGGCCACCCCAGGTCAGCACACAGGTGAAAATGAATAGGGGTTAATAAGAAGCACAGAAGTGCTATGTAAGTGGTGTGATTAAAAAATATATACAAAGTGATAGGAAAAATAATAAGTGTTAATAAAGTGCTAGGGTGTGCCGACCTGCAACAGCCCACCCATACCGACACAGGGGCCACTGCACCCCACACCCACCCCATAAATAATTACATATATATATATATATCTGGGTTAAATTCCCAGTGTAAGGCCACATGGTAATGGCACCTACAGCATCTGAGAGCCAGCTTACCTGGGGATACCCCTGACTTCCCCTATGGCACTACTAGAGTCAGCAATCCCTCCTAATGCTGACCCATTTGTGCCTCTCTATATACAATACACAAGGTGGGAAGCTGCTCAATCAGATTGTAATGTCACTCAGGTGCTAAAAGGGGAGGGGTAATTCTGTGTAGGAAAAAAACTGTGTTCCCTAATGCACACCGAGTGAATAATATTACTATATAATAATAGTCAGATAATACGGAGATCTTAGTTGCGTATATCTGCAGATATAGGGTTAAGCCCCCAGGCCGATCGACAAGGCTTCTCCGTCACTGGGGGTCCCTAATACTAGGTATGGGCCTGGGGTGCAGGACCCCACAATGTCGGCACAGGTCGGCCACCCCAGGTCAGCACACAGGTGAAAATTAATAGGGGTTAATAAGAAGCACAGAAGTGCTATGTAAGTGGTGTGATTAAAAAATATATACAAAGTGATAGGAAAAATAATAAGTGTTAATAAAGTGTTAGGGTGTGCCGACCTGCAACAGCCCACCCATACCGACACAGGGGCCACTGCACCCCACACCCACCCCATAAATAATTACATATATATATCTCCGTATTATCTGACTATTATTATATAGTAATATTATTCACTCGGTGTGCATTAGGGAACACAGTTTTTTTCCTACACAGAATTACCCCTCCCCTTTTAGCACCTGAGTGACATTACAATCTGATTGAGCAGCTTCCCACCTTGTGTATTGTATATAGAGAGGCACAAATGGGTCAGCATTAGGAGGGATTGCTGACTCTAGTAGTGCCATAGGGGAAGTCAGGGGTATCCCCAGGTAAGCTGGCTCTCAGATGCTGTAGGTGCCATTACCATGTGGCCTTACACTGGGAATTTAACCCAGATATATATATATGTAATTATTTATGGGGTGGGTGTGGGGTGCAGTGGCCCCTGTGTCGGTATGGGTGGGCTGTTGCAGGTCGGCACACCCTAACACTTTATTAACACTTATTATTTTTCCTATCACTTTGTATATATTTTTTAATCACACCACTTACATAGCACTTCTGTGCTTCTTATTAACCCCTATTAATTTTCACCTGTGTGCTGACCTGGGGTGGCCGACCTGTGCCGACATTGTGGGGTCCTGCACCCCAGGCCCATACCTAGTATTAGGGACCCCCAGTGACGGAGAAGCCTTGTCGATCGGCCTGGGGGCTTAACCCTATATCTGCAGATATACGCAACTAAGATCTCCGTATTATCTGACTATTATTATATAGTAATATTATTCACTCGGTGTGCATTAGGGAACACAGTTTTTTTCCTACACAGAATTATCCCTCCCCTTTTAGCACCTGAGTGACATTACAATCTGATTGAGCAGCTTCCCACCTTGTGTATTGTATATAGAGAGGCACAAATGGGTCAGCATTAGGAGGGATTGCTGACTCTAGTAGTGCCATAGGGGAAGTCAGGGGTATCCCCAGGTAAGCTGGCTCTCAGATGCTGTAGGTGCCATTACCATGTGGCCTTACACTGGGAATTTAACCCATATATATATATATGTAATTATTTATGGGGTGGGTGTGGGGTGCAGTGGCCCCTGTGTCGGTATGGGTGGGCTGTTGCAGGTCGGCACACCCTAACACTTTATTAACACTTATTATTTTTCCTATCACTTTGTATATATTTTTTAATCACACCACTTACATAGCACTTCTGTGCTTCTTATTAACCCCTATTAATTTTCACCTGTGTGCTGACCTGGGGTGGCCGACCTGTGCCGACATTGTGGGGTCCTGCAACCCAGGCCCATACCTAGTATTAGGGACCCCCAGTGACGGAGAAGCCTTGTCGATCGGCCTGGGGGCTTAACCCTATATCTGCAGATATACGCAACTAAGATCTCCGTATTATCTGACCATTATTATATAGTAATATTATTCACTCGGTGTGCATTAGGGAACACAGTTTTTTTTTTTTCCTACACAGAATTACCCCTCCCCTTTTAGCACCTGAGTGACATTACAATCTGATTGAGCAGCTTCCCACCTTGTGTATTGTATATAGAGAGGCACAAATGGGTCAGCATTAGGAGGGATTGCTGACTCTAGTAGTGCCATAGGGGAAGTCAGGGGTATCCCCAGGTAAGCTGGCTCTCAGATGCTGTAGGTGCCTTTACCATGTGGCCTTACACTGGGAATTTAACCCAGATATATATATATGTAATTATTTATGGGGTGGGTGTGGGGTGCAGTGGCCCCTGTGTCGGTATGGGTGGGCTGTTGCAGGTCGGCACACCCTAACACTTTATTAACACTTATTATTTTTCCTATCACTTTGTATATATTTTTTAATCATACCACTTACATAGCACTTCTGTGCTTCTTATTAACCCCTATTAATTTTCACCTGTGTGCTGACCTGGGGTGGCCGACCTGTGCCGACTATGTGGGGTCCTGCACCCCAGGCCCATACCTAGTATTAGGGACCCCCAGTGACGGAGAAGCCTTGTCGATCGGCCTGGGGGCTTAACCCTATATCTGCAGATATACGCAATAGAGATGAGCGCCTGAAATTTTTCGGGTTTTGTGTTTTGGTTTTGGGTTCGGTTCCGCGGCCGTGTTTTGGGTTCGAACGCGTTTTGGCAAAACCTCACCGAATTTTTTTTGTCGGATTCGGGTGTGTTTTGGATTCGGGTGTTTTTTTCAAAAAACACTAAAAAACAGCTTAAATCATAGAATTTGGGGGTCATTTTGATCCCAAAGTATTATTAACCTCAAAAACCATAATTTACACTCATTTTCAGTCTATTCTGAATACCTCACACCTCACAATATTATTTTTAGTCCTAAAATTTGCACCGAGGTCGCTGTGTGAGTAAGATAAGCGACCCTAGTGGCCGACACAAACACCGGGCCCATCTAGGAGTGGCACTGCAGTGTCACGCAGGATGTCCCTTCCAAAAAACCCTCCCCAAACAGCACATGACACAAAGAAAAAAAGAGGCGCAATGAGGTAGCTGTGTGAGTAAGATTAGCGACCCTAGTGGCCGACACAAACACCGGGCCCATCTAGGAGTGGCACTGCAGTGTCACGCAGGATGGCCCTTCCAAAAAACCCTCCCCAAACAGCACATGACGCAAAGAAAAAAAGAGGCGCAATGAGGTAGCTGTGTGAGTAAGATTAGCGACCCTAGTGGCCGACACAAACACCGGGCCCATCTAGGAGTGGCACTGCAGTGTCACGCAGGATGTCCCTTCCAAAAAACCCTCCCCAAACAGCACATGACGCAAAGAAAAAAAGAGGCGCAATGAGGTAGCTGTGTGAGTAAGATTAGCGACCCTAGTGGCCGACACAAACACCGGGCCCATCTAGGAGTGGCACTGCAGTGTCACGCAGGATGTCCCTTCCAAAAAACCCTCCCCAAACAGCACATGACGCAAAGAAAAAAAGAGGCGCAATGAGGTAGCTGACTGTGTGAGTAAGATTAGCGACCCTAGTGGCCGACACAAACACCGGGCCCATTTAGGAGTGGCACTGCAGTGTCACGCAGGATGTCCCTTCCAAAAAACCCTCCCCAATCAGCACATGATGCAAAGAAAAAGAAAAGAAAAAAGAGGTGCAAGATGGAATTGTCCTTGGGCCCTCCCACCCACCCTTATGTTGTATAAACAAAACAGGACATGCACACTTTAACCAACCCATCATTTCAGTGACAGGGTCTGCCACACGACTGTGACTGATATGACGGGTTGGTTTGGACCCCCCCAAAAAAGAAGCATTTAATCTCTCCTTGCACAAACTGGCTCTACAGAGGCAAGATGTCCACCTCATCATCACCCTCCGATATATCACCGTGTACATCCCCCTCCTCACAGATTATCAATTCGTCCCCACTGGAATCCACCATCTCAGCTCCCTGTGTACTTTGTGGAGGCAATTGCTGCTGGTCAATGTCTCCGCGGAGGAATTGATTATAATTCATTTTAATGAACATCATCTTCTCCACATTTTCTGGATGTAACCTCGTACGCCGATTGCTGACAAGGTGAGCGGCGGCACTAAACACTCTTTCGGAGTACACACTTGTGGGAGGGCAACTTAGGTAGAATAAAGCCAGTTTGTGCAAGGGCCTCCAAATTGCCTCTTTTTCCTGCCAGTATAAGTACGGACTGTGTGACGTGCCTACTTGGATGCGGTCACTCATATAATCCTCCACCATTCTATCAATGTTGAGAGAATCATATGCAGTGACAGTAGACGACATGTCCGTAATCGTTGTCAGGTCCTTCAGTCCGGACCAGATGTCAGCATCAGCAGTCGCTCCAGACTGCCCTGCATCACCGCCAGCGGGTGGGCTCGGAATTCTGAGCCTTTTCCTCGCACCCCCAGTTGCGGGAGAATGTGAAGGAGGAGATGTTGACAGGTCGCGTTCCGCTTGACTTGACAATTTTGTCACCAGCAGGTCTTTCAACCCCAGCAGACTTGTGTCTGCCGGAAAGAGAGATCCAAGGTAGGCTTTAAATCTAGGATCGAGCACGGTGGCCAAAATGTAGTGCTCTGATTTCAACAGATTGACCACCCGTGAATCCTTGTTAAGCGAATTAAGGGCTCCATCCACAAGTCCCACATGCCTAGCGGAATCGCTCCGTGTTAGCTCCTCCTTCAATGTCTCCAGCTTCTTCTGCAAAAGCCTGATGAGGGGAATGACCTGACTCAGGCTGGCAGTGTCTGAACTGACTTCACGTGTGGCAAGTTCAAAGGGCATCAGAACCTTGCACAACGTTAAAATCATTCTCCACTGCGCTTGAGACAGGTGCATTCCACCTACTATATCGTGCTCAATTGTATAGGCTTGAATGGCCTTTTGCTGCTCCTCCAACCTCTGAAGCATATAGAGGGTTGAATTCCACCTCATTACCACTTCTTGCTTCAGATGATGGCAGGGCAGGTTCAGTAGTTTTTGGTGGTGCTCCAGTCTTCTGTACGTGGTGCCTGTACGCCGAAAGTGTCCCGCAATTCTTCTGGCCACCGACAGCATCTCTTGCACGCCCCTGTCGTTTTTTTAAAAATTCTGCACCACCAAATTCAAGGTATGTGCAAAACATGGGACGTGCTGGAATTTGCCCATATTTAATGCACACACAAAATTGCTGGCGTTGTCCGATGCCACAAATCCACAGGAGAGTCCAATTGGGGTAAGCCATTCCGCGATGATCTTCCTCAGTTGCCGTAAGAGGTTTTCAGCTGTGTGCGTATTCTGGAAAGCGGTGATACAAAGCGTAGCCTGCCTAGGAAAGAGTTGGCGTTTGCGAGATGCTGCTACTGGTGCCGCCGCTGCTGTTCTTGCGGCGGGAGTCCATACATCTACCCAGTGGGCTGTCACAGTCATATAGTCCTGACCCTGCCCTGCTCCACTTGTCCACATGTCCATGGTTAAGTGGACATTGGGTACAACTGCATTTTTTAGGACACTGGTGAGTCTTTTTCTGACGTCCGTGTACATTCTCGGTATCGCCTGCCTAGAGAAGTGGAACCTAGATGGTATTTGGTAACGGGGGCACACTGCCTCAATAAATTGTCTAGTTCCCTGTGAACTAACGGTGGATACCGGACGCACGTCTAACACCAACATAGTTGTCAAGGCCTCAGTTATCCGCTTTGCAGTAGGATGACTGCTGTGATATTTCATCTTCCTCGCAAAGGACTGTTGAACAGTCAATTGCTTACTGGAAGTAGTACAAGTGGGCTTACGACTTCCCCTCTGGGATGACCATCGACTCCCAGCGGCAACAACAGCAGCGCCAGCAGCAGTAGGCGTTACACGCAAGGATGCATCGGAGGAATCCCAGGCAGGAGAGGACTCGTCAGAATTGCCAGTGACATGGCCTGCAGGACTATTGGCATTCCTGGGGAAGGAGGAAATTGACACTGAGGGAGTTGGTGGGGTGGTTTGCGTGAGCTTGGTTACAAGAGGAAGGGATTTACTGGTCAGTGGACTGCTTCCGCTGTCACCCAAAGTTTTTGAACTTGTCACTGACTTATTATGAATGCGCTGCAGGTGACGTATAAGGGAGGATGTTCCGAGGTGGTTAACGTCCTTACCCCTACTTATTACAGCTTGACAAAGGGAACACACGGCTTGACACCTGTTGTCCGCATTTCTGGTGAAATACCTCCACACCGAAGAGCTGATTTTTTTGGTATTTTCACCTGGCATGTCAACGGCCATATTCCTCCCACGGACAACAGGTGTCTCCCCGGGTGCCTGACTTAAACAAACCACCTCACCATCAGAATCCTCCTGGTCAATTTCCTCCCCAGCGCCAGCAACACCCATATCCTCCTCATCCTGGTGTACTTCAACACTGACATCTTCAATCTGACTATCAGGAACTGGACTGCGGGTGCTCCTTCCAGCACTTGCAGGGGGCGTGCAAATGGTGGAAGGCGCATGCTCTTCACGTCCAGTGTTGGGAAGGTCAGGCATCGCAACCGACACAATTGGACTCTCCTTGTGGATTTGGGATTTCGAAGAATGCACAGTTCTTTGCTGTGCTGCTTTTGCCAGCTTGAGTCTTTTCATTTTTCTAGCGAGAGGCTGAGTGCTTCCATCCTCATGTGAAGCTGAACCACTAGCCATGAACATAGGCCAGGGCCTCATCCGTTCCTTGCCACTCCGTGTCGTAAATGGCATATTGGCAAGTTTACGCTTCTCCTCCGACAATTTTATTTTAGGTTTTGGAGTCCTTTTTTTTCTGATATTTGGTGTTTTGGATTTGACATGCTCTGTACTATGACATTGGGCATCGGCCTTGGCAGACGACGTTGCTGGCATTTCATCGTCTCGGCCATGACTAGTGGCAGCAGCTTCAGCACGAGGTGGAAGTGGATCTTGATCTTTCCCTAATTTTGGAACCTCAACATTTTTGTTCTCCATATTTTAATAGGCACAACTAAAAGGCACCTCAGGTAAACAATGGAGATGGATACTAGTATACAATTATGGACTGCCTGCCGAGTGCAGACACAGAGGTAGCCACAGCCGTGAACTACCGTACTGTACTGTGTCTGCTGCTAATATAGACTGGTTGATAAAGAGATAGTATACTCGTAACTAGTATGTATGTATAAAGAAAGAAAAAAAAACCACGGTTAGGTGGTATATACAATTATGGACGGGCTGCCGAGTGCCGACACAGAGGTAGCCACAGCCGTGAACTACCGCACTGTACTGTGTCTGCTGCTAATATATAGACTGGTTGATAAAGAGATAGTATACTCGTAACTAGTATGTATGTATAAAGAAAGAAAAAAAAACCACGGTTAGGTGGTATATACAATTATGGACGGGCTGCCGAGTGCCGACACAGAGGTAGCCACAGCCGTGAACTACCGCACTGTACTGTGTCTGCTGCTAATATATAGACTGGTTGATAAAGAGATAGTATACTCGTAACAAGTATGTATGTATAAAGAAAGAAAAAAAACCACGGTTAGGTGGTATATACAATTATGGACGGGCTGCCGAGTGCCGACACAGAGGTAGCCACAGCTGTGAACTACCGCACTGTACTGTGTCTGCTGCTAATATATAGACTGGTTGATAAAGAGATAGTATACTCGTAACTAGTATGTATGTATAAAGAAAGAAAAAAAAACCACGGTTAGGTGGTATATACAATTATGGACGGGCTGCCGAGTGCCGACACAGAGGTAGCCACAGCTGTGAACTACCGCACTGTACTGTGTCTGCTGCTAATATATAGACTGGTTGATAAAGAGATAGTATACTCGTAACTAGTATGTATGTATAAAGAAAGAAAAAAAAACCACAGTTAGGTGGTATATACAATTATGGACGGGCTGCCGTGTGCCGACACAGAGGTAGCCACAGCCATGAACTACCGCACTGTACGGTGTCTGCTGCTAATATATAGACTGGTTGATAAAGAGATAGTATACTCGTAACTAGTATGTATGTATAAAGAAAGAAAAAAAAACCACGGTTAGGTGGTATATACAATTATGGACGGGCTGCCGAGTGCCGACACAGAGGTAGCCACAGCCGTGAACTACCGCACTGTACTGTGTCTGCTGCTAATATAGACTGGTTGATAAAGAGATAGTATACTCGTAACTAGTATGTATGTATAAAGAAAGAAAAAAAAAACACGGTTAGGTGGTATATACAATTATGGACGGGCTGCCGAGTGCCGACACAGAGGTAGCCACAGCCGTGAACTACCGCACTGTACTGTGTCTGCTGCTAATATAGACTGGTTGATAAAGAGATAGTATACTCGTAACTAGTATGACTATAAAGAAAGAAAAAAAAAACACGGTTAGGTGGTATATACAATTATGGACGGGCTGCCGAGTGCCGACACAGAGGTAGCCACAGCCGTGAACTACCGTACTGTACTGTGTCTGCTGCTAATATATAGACTGGTTGATAAAGAGATAGTATACTCGTAACTAGTATGTATGTAAAAAGAAAGAAAAAAAAACCACGGTTAGGTGGTATATACAATTATGGACGGGCTGCCGAGTGCCGACACAGAGGTAGCCACAGCCGTGAACTACCGCACTGTACTGTGTCTGCTGCTAATATATAGACTGGTTGATAAAGAGATAGTATACTCGTAACTAGTATGTATGTATAAAGAAAGAAAAAAAAACCACGGTTAGGTGGTATATACAATTATGGACGGGCTGCCGAGTGCCGACACAGAGGTAGCCACAGCCGTGAACTACCGCACTGTACTGTGTCTGCTGCTAATATATAGACTGGTTGATAAAGAGATAGTATACTCGTAACTAGTATGTATGTATAAAGAAAGAAAAAAAAAACCACGGTTAGGTGGTATATACAATTATGGACGGGCTGCCGAGTGCCGACACAGAGGTAGCCACAGCCGTGAACTACCGCACTGTACTGTGTCTGCTGCTAATATATAGACTGGTTGATAAAGAGATAGTATACTCGTAACTAGTATGTATGTATAAAGAAAGAAAGAAAAACCACGGTTAGGTGGTATATACAATTATGGACGGGCTGCCGAGTGCCGACACAGAGGTAGCCACAGCCGTGAACTACCGCACTGTACTGTGTCTGCTGCTAATATAGACTGGTTGATAAAGAGATAGTATACTCGTAACTAGTATGTATGTATAAAGAAAGAAAAAAAAACCACGGTTAGGTGGTATATACAATTATGGACGGGCTGCCGAGTGCCGACACAGAGGTAGCCACAGCCGTGAACTACCGCACTGTACTGTGTCTGCTGCTAATATAGACTGGTTGATAAAGAGATAGTATACTCGTAACTAGTATGTATGTATAAAGAAAGAAAAAAAACACCACGGTTAGGTGGTATATACAATTATGGACGGGCTGCCGAGTGCCGACACAGAGGTAGCCACAGCCGTGAACTACCGCACTGTACTGTGTCTGCTGCTAATATAGACTGGTTGATAAAGAGATAGTATACTCGTAACTAGTATGACTATAAAGAAAGAAAAAAAAACCACGGTTAGGTGGTATATACAATTATGGACGGGCTGCCGAGTGCCGACACAGAGGTAGCCACAGCCGTGAACTACCGCACTGTACTGTGTCTGCTGCTAATATAGACTGGTTGATAAAGAGATAGTATACTACTAATATTATATATACTGGTGGTCAGGTCACTGGTCACTAGTCACACTGGCAGTGGCACTCCTGCAGCAAAAGTGTGCACTGTTTAATTTTAATATAATATTATGTACTCCTGGCTCCTGCTATAACCTATAACTGGCACTGCAGTGCTCCCCAGTCTCCCCCACAATTATAAGCTGTGTGAGCTGAGCACAGTCAGATATATATATACATTGATGCAGCACACTGGGCTGAGCAGTGCACACAGATATGGTATGTGACTGAGTCACTGTGTGTATCGTTTTTTTCAGGCAGAGAACGAATATATTAAATAAAACAAACAACTGCACTGTCTGGTGGTCACTGTGGTCGTCAATCACTAAACTCTGCACTCTCTTCTACAGTATCACAGCCTCAGGTCAATCTCTCTCTCTCTCTCTCAACCCTAATCTAAATGGAGAGGACGCCAGCCACGTCCTCTCCCTATCAATCTCAATGCACGTGTGAAAATGGCGGCGACGCGCGGCTCCTTATATAGAATCCGAGTCTCGCGAGAATCCGACAGCGTCATGATGACGTTCGGGCGCGCTCGGATTAACCGAGCAAGGCGGGAGGATCCGAGTCTGCTCGGACCCGTGAAAAAAACATGAAGTTTGTGCGGGTTCGGATTCAGAGAAACCGAACCCGCTCATCTCTAATACGCAACTAAGATCTCCGTATTATCTGACTATTATTATGTAGTAATATTATTCACTCGGTGTGCATTAGGGAACACAGTTTTTTTCCTACACAGAATTACCCCTCCCCTTTTAGCACCTGAGTGACATTACAATCTGATTGAGCAGCTTCCCACCTTGTGTATTGTATATAGAGAGGCACAAATGGGTCAGCATTAGGAGGGATTGCTGACTCTAGTAGTGCCATAGGGGAAGTCAGGGGTATCCCCAGGTAAGCTGGCTCTCAGATGCTGTAGGTGCCATTACCATGTGGCCTTACACTGGGAATTTAACCCAGATATATATATATATATATGTAATTATTTATGGGGTGGGTGTGGGGTGCAGTGGCCCCTGTGTCGGTATGGGTGGGCTGTTGCAGGTCGGCACACCCTAACACTTTATTAACACTTATTATTTTTCCTATCACTTTGTATATATTTTTTAATCACACCACTTACATAGCACTTCTGTGCTTCTTATTAACCCCTATTAATTTTCACCTGTGTGCTGACCTGGGGTGGCCGACCTGTGCCGACATTGTGGGGTCCTGCACCCCAGGCCCATACCTAGTATTAGGGACCCCCAGTGACGGAGAAGCCTTGTCGATCGGCCTGGGGGCTTAACCCTATATCTGCAGATATACGCAACTAAGATCTCCGTATTATCTGACTATTATTATATAGTAATATTATTCACTCGGTGTGCATTAGGGAACACAGTTTTTTTCCTACACAGAATTACCCCTCCCCTTTTAGCACCTGAGTGACATTACAATCTGATTGAGCAGCTTCCCACCTTGTGTATGAGCACAGATATATACAGCACACTGAGCACAGATATGGAGTGTTTTTCAGGCAGACAACGTATACCGGTGGTCACTGTCAGCAAAACTCTGCACTGTACTCCTCCTATATAATACTGCTGGTCCCCAGTCCCCACAATAAAGCAGTGTGAGCACAGATATATGGAGCACACTGAGCACAGATATGGAGTGTTTTTCAGGCAGACAACGTATACTGGTGGTCACTGTCAGCAAAACTCTGCACTGTACTCCTATATAATACTTGTGGTCCCCAGTCCCCACAATAAAGCAGTGTGAGCACAGATATATGCAGCACACTGAGCACAGATATGGAGTGTTTTTCAGGCAGACAATGTATACTGGTGGTCACTGTCAGCAAAACTCTGCACTGTACTCCTCCTATATAATACAGCTGCTCCCCAGTCCCCACAATAAAGTAGTGTGAGCACAGATATATGCAGCACACTGAGCACAGATATGGAGTGTTTTTCAGGCAGACAACGTATACTGGTGGTCACTGTCAGCAAAACTCTGCACTGTACTCCTCCTATATAATACTGCTGGTCCCCAGTCCCCACAATAAAGCAGTGTGAGCACAGATATATGCAGCACACTGAGCACAGATATGGAGTGTTTTTCAGGCAGACAACGTATACTGGTGGTCACTGTCAGCAAAACTCTGCACTGTACTCCTCCTATATAATACAGCTGCTCCCCAGTCCCCACAATTAAGCAGTGTGAGCACAGATATATGCAGCACACTGAGCACAGATATGGAGTGTTTTTCATGCAGACAACGTATACTGGTGGTCACTGTCAGCAAAACTCTGCACTGTACTCCTCCTATATAATTCAGCTGCTCCCCAGTCCCCACAATTAAGCAATAAGCACAAATATTTGCATCAACATTAATAAACGGAGAGGACGCCAGCCACGTCCTCTCCCTAACATTTCCAATGCACGAGTGAAAATGGTGGCGACGAGCGGCTGCTTATATAGAATCCGAATCTCGCGAGAATCCGACAGCGGGATGATGACGTTCGGGCGCGCTCGGTTTAACCGAGCCATACGGGAGAATCCGAGTATGCCTCGAACCCGTGTAAAATGGGTGAAGTTCGGGGGGGTTCGGTTTCCGAGGAACCGAACCCGCTCATTACTAATTACTGTACATAAAGAACTTTATTAACACAGTAAAGGTTTACAGTACGTACAGTACAAGTGACGTGCCCACTTCTTAGGGCCTGCTATTGTATACAGTAGTATCCAGTAGTGCTGTATCCATCCGCTGCTGTTGTTTTCAGCACTGTAGTTTTCATTAGTGGAGCAATCGCCACCTAGTAGAGAAGCTGTGTATTGCATGCTGTGGATCCTCTTGCACCTTAGAATGCCTTACTACGCCTTAGCATGCCAACCTGCACTATTTTTATGCCACAACCATGATGCATGTATGGCAAAACTACAGCAACGATAAGCGTGGCTACATCTGTATTTGACATTATATAGAATATAAACCATCTTGGATATAACAATTTAAATTAAATAATTGGCATTAGGCAGTTGCATGTGTACCTTCAAATGTCCCACAATCACTAATGCACTACTGTATGCAGCACCATAATGTCCCAGATTTTCTCCATGCTTCTTATCATACTATAAGCGTTAAAATGTGGTGGGGCACCCATTTGTGAGAGCCAGTCTTAAGTTGGAGGAGTGACAGCTAGAGGCGCCAGTCTGAGGTTGGAGGCGCCGCAGACGATTAGGGGCTGTGCATTATAGGAAAATTCTGCATGGCCCCTGCACTGCACAGAGCAGGAGGTGTAATGTGCAGTCTATTAAGTTAATGGACTGAACATTACACTACCTCCTCCATGCAGTACAGGGGCTCTGAAGCGTATTCCGATAATGCACACCACAGTCCCTGCCTCCTGCTTGACTGTGGTGCTACCTACTCCTCCCTGGTCATCCCACCCTCCTCTTCTTCCGTGATGACAACCTCCTCCCCTGTGGTATCACCTCTGTGACAGAGAAGACCCAGGACCAGGAGCATCACCATAACAAAAAGACAGTTGGAAAGGGGGGAGCACCAAAATCAAATTATATCTTGCCCCCCCCACCCCCCAACATAAATATGTTTTGATACACTTGCTTGTTATACTGTACTGTGCTACAAGTATAGCTATTTATTTTTGAACTTTATAATTGTTATACAGTCAGTACATTTTGAAATCATATTTAAAAACCATACCATGGCTACTGTCTTCATTCTTCTAGAAATTTGCAACCACCAAAAATGACTGGAAAAGTAAAAATCCAGGAAATCCAGGATACAAGTTGTTACTCAATGATTAAAATTACAAAGGGCCTTGAGTAATGAAGTAACACAAAAATGGCCTGATGCAGAGTAGAGTGTAGGTTTGTTTGTTTAGCATTTTTTGCATGTTTTTGTACTGGACAAATAAAACATCTGCACAGCTGCCGTATTCAGACACCCGGCTCATGGTAAGCCTCCAGTCACAGCAAGTATGTCTGCTCTGGTGGTCCTTCACAACATGATAATAGCACCACTTTGGTTCATACATTTATGTATTTTTAAATTAAGAACCAACTCACCTGGATGCACTCCAGTATCCTCCAATGGCACTATAAGGATCAGAATACTTTTCAGCTACAAGACCCATAGAACAGTGATGCACAGAATGATACTTGCTCAATCAATTTATTGGCCCATCACATGTGCATATAAGGGAGGGGTAATCTAGACAAGAAAACACAAACAAATGTGGGCAGGTAAATTGCAAAGTTGTATAAAGGTCTGCATATCATCAAATTTATACATTCATTTCCATGGACCCAATGCAGCAGAATATATGGCAGACAGGACCGCCAATAAGAGAGTGACTGTTGGGAATGAAGTACCGGGCCAGGACACAGAGGGGGGCCAGCTCAGTTGCCAGCCGGCTCACATTGCCTGCTGGCATGGGCTGATCCATATATCTGCTAGATTGGCTGCAGCACTGTGGAGCACAAACTGGAAGCTGCCATCTGCTCTGACTAGCAGGTACTTCTGGGTGCTGTTAGCCTGGAGCAGCAGCGACCATATACCCAACTAGTGCTGGCTGCTGCTGTGTGCTTGGCCTGGCTCTCCCCATCCACAACCTTTGCTCCTCTCCTCAGCAGGGCAGAAGCAGGTGACTGACCCTCACCGTTGCTATAACTAGCAGCAGCTGGCAATCATAGCCCCAGGGACATGCACTACCCACCCTACCACCCCTTCCCCTGCCCCAGAGACATAAACTATATACCCTATCCCCGGCCCCATAGACATACAATACCAGCCTAGGGACGTACCCCAGCCCCAAGGGACATACACTTTCCTGCCCTCTAAGCCCAAGGGATATAAATCACCCACCCTGCCCCCCAGCCCATGAACCATACAGTACCCTCCACACACACACACACACACACACACACACACACACACACACACACAAAGACATGCTCTAAACATTTAGCGGGTGCTGCCCTTAATGTAAACATGCTGCACCTCAACAACACATTCTGGCTACACATTTCTGTACTGGAGGATAGGGTATCATAGCTTGTGCCTGATCATGGCACTTAAGCTCCTCACTATGCCTCTGTCTGGGATATGGACTCCCAGGAGTCCTGAAGTTGTCTCTATGACCGTGGCCTGTAGGCATATACTGTAGACAGGTCTTATGTATGCTCTATTTTCTTCCTGTGATGGGCCAAAAAAAAAAAATTTCCCATGGAGGACAATGCGTTTTCTTCCCGTGGGGGCCAATGTGTTTTATTGTTTTCCTGTGTGGGCTAGTGTGTTTTATTTTTTTCCTGTTAGCAAATGTACTTCTTACTGTCAGGGTCCAATACAGTATGTTTTTGTTTGGGTTTTTTTTTTTTTTTTTTTTTTTGGGGGGGGGGAGAGGTTGCCTAATTTGTCAATCCTGAGCCCCTCAATTTCTGATGGCAGCCGTGATGACATATTTTTCTTACAACTCATCAGGCCCAAAGTGTCCAGAACTGAAAGATCTTTCAGTTGCAAGCATGGGAAAAGTGTAAAAGCCTGTGATCCTACAGGGCATTCAAGTTCATCTCTATGGCACTAGCAAGGTTAAAACTTGCACTGTGATATAAGTATCCTTCCTTGTCATTGTCACTGGTACACTTGGGTCTTAGGAGGGCCAGACTCATGATTAGCTACGTCAGTGTAAGTAGCCGTCTTTGACCCCGTGTCTCAAACCTTATATTTATAATAAGAGGGAGGAGGGTGTAGCTCACTGCTAAATGTCTCATATCTCCATCACAGTACAAATCACTTCACACATCAAGCCTTGGCTAAGTGGGGCGCTGCACTGAGAAGCAGCCACACATAAATCAGACACGTTGACTGCAGTAAGAGATACAATCACATTTCCTGATTAACCCCCAAGAACCTTTTCATGTGAATTGGTACCTGAGGTGTTGACCTGGGCAGTCCGGTCTCGTTAGCATTCATACACTCATACCAGCGTCTTATTTACACCATGAGCTGCTGTGTTGGCAAATCAGAGAAATATGTATTCTGCTCATACATTAGATCAAGATGCTTGGCAGTACTGACTGCCTCACGCTGTATTTTCTTCTGCCTGAGATGGAATTGCTCAATGGTAATGTCTCTGCCTTTGAAGTGGGTGTATCCTTTTGGTTCCAAGCTCCTCTTGTGACCTTGGGTAAATCCCTTTACATGAGAATAAAGATCAGTCACATTCTGTAGCTATTTGTATTTGTGACATTTTTGAACAAGATGCCAGCAGAAGACATGATTGACAACAATGGTTACTCCTTAAGATATAACAAAATGGGCATCATATTTAGTAGGACTGCTTTTATATTTACATTGTAAAGTATGTTCAAAGCTGTGAAGGGAGGGGGCTAAGGCACACTACAATTACACAGATAAATACAATGAAACACAAATGACATCATCTTATCACAAGACACATACACAAGCATGTACGGTGTCACACAATATAGAAAAACCGTCACACACTCCCTTTCCCAAGAGGACTTGTGTTGATGTTGAGATTAATTTTTAAAGATGGTTTCTTGCGGACGGCTGCCCATCTGTCTCTGACTATTTGCCACCACAGAAAAGATTGATTATTTTGATGGATCTGTGTAATTGTTTTGAGGGCAGCAGGTGAGAAGCAAGAAGAGACAGTTTGTGGTAACATAATGTTAGCGTCACTGAGCAGAGACGTGCTGGGAGATGGAGGGGGACAGTGGGAGTGTGATGACACAATGGATGGTGAATTGGACATAGCTCCACTTGGTCACACAAATGGGATTAAGGGATTTTCAGCAACGTGACAGCAGAGCAATACGAATTGCAGGCATAAAGCAACACATTAATCTTTACACTAACACATAAGATTAAGATCCCTAATATGTTCACATAGCCATATAGTAAAAAAAAAACAAGTCTGGATAAGTGTTCAGAGGTACCTGTTGGTCAATGAATGTCTTTAATCAGGCATTTAGAATAACATACAGCAGGATGTAAATGATAAATTAAGGAAAGAATGCTTTCAACATCAATCAAGAATCTCTGGGATAGAGTCTACACTCTTTTTCTTTATGTGTCTACAGTGCATTTTTGACAGTCATTAGGTCGGCCACTATTGGCTGACAGTGACTATGTTGACACCTGAAATATGTCAACACAGTCATTAAGTCGGCATAGAAAAGGTCGACATGGGGAAAGGTCGACATGAGTTTTTAAAACAGAAAATGGGTTTCATTTTCTTTGTAAAGTGACCGGGAACCCCAATTAGTGCACCATGCTGCTGGATTTTTTAGCTGTTTTGCCTCGCTCATGCGGACTAAGATCCGTATGCATGGGCAATCAATTGATAATTGCCCGGCTTGCGAATTCACACAACAGCGATCAGATCTGAGTAACCCCCATAGTCTGCTAACTAGCCACAATTATTTATAATATAAATATAAGTATAAGCTGCATTTCCAATGTGACATGATAATAGCACCGTATGTGGCAGCTCTATACGTTGAATTTAATTCTGTTTTGCTAACCTTGTGATAGATTTGCTATTTCTATACAGGAACCTTTTTAGTGTCATCCAATTACCTACAAGTGTTTATAATATCCAATATACTATATTGTACATATACTGTATTACATATTTATATTGCACTTCCCTAACAGACAGAACTTTGTGGACTACACTTGTACATACAGAAGAAACGAAGGAGCCATTCTCAGTAATTTTGTGAAATAACATGAGGACTGAAGGTCTTATTTAAACTTTATCATGACTACCCAGGAATTTATGAAAATCTTTACAACATTGGCCTGCAGGCATACCTGTGGCTGGGATAATACTATGAAATACTGCATGTATGCAGCACTTTCTATATACCTAATGAGCCTTGTGAGCTCCAAAATTCAACCTTGTCCCAAAAAAACCCCAGAAACTTCTGAAATAATAACCAGAAAGTACATTGTTATGAGAAACCAGGAGCAATATGGAAAAGATGTTGGTCTTTGTGAGAAGCTGATATAATCTGTAATTGGAGAGTGTTCTGCGGAATCCCAGACTTTACTAGGTTATGTTCTGTTACAGAAGTTGGGATGGAAGTACTTTATGCATAAGAAGTCTTGTAGTTTACTATTCTAAGTAATGAATATAGGATTTGTTATCTATTAATAATGATGTTAGGAACGTCGAGAGTATGAGATGCACATTAAGGCAAAAATAGATGGCTCCTTTTACTCTATGTAAATATGAGATGCGGGCTGAAGGTTTGAGTAATGTTTTAGTCGTGTCAACATGTCATCTATAATTACAGCGTTCTTTCACAATTATTTTTTTCTTTTCGTATACATTCTTTTTAGGACGACGTCTTGTTTATCCTATTATGTCTTTTTATATCGCATTGTGTCAGTCTCACTTTCTCCATATATCGGTTTCCATTGCACTCATTGTAACACAATAAGCTAGAAATACAAGGATTCATTATTTCACTGAAACCCTGCCTTGTATTAAGTGGTGACCTCATTATAAAGAGACACTGTGGTCTTTTGTTCACAGATGAATGGTAAACAAGCCCTCATTGTTTTCCACTCGCTTTTAAGCCTTTCACTAGAACACTGCTTTACAAATTGTGAACAATCTTTTTTTAGGACAGTAGAGTCATGGGGACAGGGCAGACTTTAGGCCCATCAAGTTATCTTATTGACCTTGAGGTCACATTGGGACAGTAATTAACTAAATGACCTTTTGCCCTTCCCATATAATTACAGGTTGACCTCTCTGGAGTCCTCTTAGGAAGCTTTTGTTTGATTTTGACTTTCCAGAGAGAAATGTTTAATGCAATTCTTATCCTATGCTTTTAAAGGATCTCCGATATAAGTCTCTCCTAATTGGGATTTGTTCAGTAATTTTTCACAACAACCTTCAATATCCTTGGAGTAATGTGAATTATTCACAATTATTCTATACTTATTGGATCTTGTTGAGCTCTGTGTTTTAAGGCAAAGATGACCAGTGAACTCAACATAGGCATAGTAACATGACACATTAGAGACATCTATTCACTTAGGTCCATTCTACACATCTACAGTTTCATTTTGCTGACTTGCATCATTTACCTATGGGTTTCTACCATTATACAAGGTTTTAAATAAAAGTATTATCTTCCCTTGCTGGCAAATAAGTCCAGTGTTATTCTGTTATATATATATGCTCTTGTGGATCTCAAGATTAACAAAAATTCCAAATCATGTAATAGACTCCATTCCAGCTGTGCAACCAGATTCCAGTGTCATCACTGGTGGGTATAGTAGAACAATATCCGGATGATATATTTATGTTTTCTAGATAGACAGTCACTAGATCGACACCATATGGTTGACATGCATTACCAACAGGTAAAAGGTAGAAAGTGTTTAAGGTCAACAGGAACAAAAAGTCGACAAGTTCAAAAGGTTGACATGACTATTGTCAACACACACATGGCCGACACAAGTTTTAGGGGAGTTTCACATAGTTTTCAACTTTTGCTTGATTTGCATCCACATGGATTTGGATTGGGAATAGTTACCTGTGCCGAGAGCAGTGGTAGTTGAGTGAGGTACCATGTCCAAAGCGTGTAGAGTGAAAGAAGCTCTTGATGGTCTACGTTTACTATAATTTGGGTCACATATTATGAAACATAGAAAATGACACAAAATAAGTAAAATATTTTGTCGTCCTTTTCTGTGTCGACCATTTACATTTTGACATCTTGACCCTGTTGACCTTTTGTACCTGTTGACTTTTTTGTACTGCCTACTTTTTCCAAGTCAACTTTTTGAACCTGTTGACCTTTTGACCCTATGAACCTAATGCATATCAACCATATGGGGTCAACCTAATGACTGTCTATCTAATTCCTGTAGATCTTCTATACCACACCCAGTAGAACAGCGGTGATTGCAGTGTGCCATGGTTTAAGGATCACCTAGATAGCTGAGGGTGAGTTGAATCAAACATATCAGTTTACAGCTATATTTTCTAAAGTACATTCTATAATATGACACCTACAGTAGAAGCTGGTGAGTTGCTAAGGGAAACTTCTCCACCTGTCCCCTTTAGAAGGTTTGATACATCTCCTCCTGAATGATTGACATACTGTACTGTACCTCTAGTGTATCAAACCTTCCAAACATTGGAGAAGTAGACAAGTGGAGATATTCCCCACAGAAATCAGTCGGTTTCTACCTGTCATTTCAGAGAATCTACTTGATAAATGCTAGCCACAAGCTGATTAGTTGCAACAGAAAACATGTCCACCTGTCCACTTTAGAAGGTTTGATACATTTCCCCTTGAATGTGTGACACAGTGGAGAATTTTCTCATAACAACCAATCAGTATCTATCTTTTATAGCATATATTTGATAAATGCTAGCTAGTACTGTATGCCTGTTCGCTGCTATGGAAAACTTCTCCACGTGTCCACTACTCCACTCTTTAGAAGATTTGATACATTTTCCCACATAATCTCATAAAGACTGACCTACAGTATGCACAGCCACCAAGAACCACAGAAAATAGAGATGTTGCCCATAACAACCAATCAGATTCTAGCTGATATGTTCTATAATGTGCTAGATAAATTATAATACAAAACTATATCAACGCAATATAATGTACATACGCTATGAAACACAAGTTTTATGCTGTTGGTGGGCATGAAAAGGTTAATGCACATTCTTCCATGTCATATCCCAGGCTAAAGAATACAATCCATGTTAAATATTTCTGAAATATCTTTGAACAACCACCCACCAAACAGTTTATTGTATCCAGTGCTTGTGTTCAGAATCATTTTCAAGGTGAAATAAGACTTTAATGCTTTGCTATAAGCTTTCTCCCCTGCCCTGAGTGTTTAGGGAATTCCTCAATTTATATTCTCCTGCTCTGTTCCTGCTAATAATTCTACACTCGTAGCATCTTAACAAAATCAGCGCGTGGAGTCAGGAAAACAGACCAAGCAGAGATATGCGGCTACAGGAATATGTACAAAGATTTCTTATTACTTAATAAATGCATACAAAGGGATCAATAACACATTGCTTGTGGGGGCTATTCCTGCCTATATTCATGTGGTGAATGTATTACACTGAAGCTACACACTTACTTTACGAATGGTAGCAATGTATGATTGCAGAATGCTGTCATCGCAGAATCAGGTATTGGTGGTGTGACATTAATGTACCCCAATCTTTCCTTGGGGAATTCTTTCTCACTAAATTTAAATTTCCCCAATGTTTACTGACAAGTAAGGTGTCATCAGTGTCTTCTAACACTGAAAATAAAGAACACACATGAGGTTAAGAACTGAGAGATAGCAATATAACTGAGAGGAAAGGAAAAGCAACGCTTGGCTGTAATGTGCTGTTAAGCTCAGGTCCAGGCAGTGCCACATTAAGGGCCTGGAGCTAAAATATATAAAGGGCATATTGCATGACAACACATGACTAGTGCAGCAGACTAGTGGTGCGATTTGTGTGACCAAAGCTCCAGATTTGTGTGACCAGTGACTGGCGGGGTATCACCAATAGATAGTTCCTTTTAGATATGTGCTGGGACCCCTGTGTTTTGGTTTTGGTTCTAATTCATCATTGTGTTCTGGTTTTGGTTTTGGCAAAACCACCCTCAAGTGTTTTGTTTCGGATTGGTTTTTGGTTCCTTTAACCACTTGCCTGGCATGGTCGCATCAGATGCGACCATACCAGCAAGTGCTTTATCTAAAAAAGGTTGCACAGGATGCGACCAGTCATATAAATAGTGTTAGAAGCGGCAGCTGCTCTTAGAGAGATCGGAAGGTCCCTCTGCCTCCCTGCACTGTCCCCTCAGTGTTGCCGTGCTGCCAATCACTGCTGATCGATCAGCACAGCATGACCCCCCACCAGGCGGCTAATAGCAGTCACTGGTAAGGTGTAAATCACCCCCCCCCCCCTTCCCCACACACACACACACACAAGGCCCCCTTCAGTCCCCCCCGTGTACCTGCCAGCTGTCTTGGTGTAAAAAGTAACGTCGCTATGGTCGAAATGTTACCGATGTTCCAATGTTACTGATCTCCCTGACTGATGTTCAGATTTTTTAGAGATAAAATATTTATAGAAAATTTTAAAAAACATTTTTTTTTCCACTTTTTTAACTAAAATAATTTTGGATAAGGTTAAATTCATGTTCTTCACCTAATTCACTCATTTAAAAAAAAACTATTTCTGAACGGTTTTTGGGGAAAGAAATCGTCAAGTGGTTAAATTTGATTAAAAAAATCAATAAATATTGATTTAAAAAAATAATCAATAGACATTGAATGCAATCCAAAACCTGAGTTCAGTTTTTAAATCCAAGTTTCGAACTGACAAAAAAGACTGTAACTGGGACTTGGTTCCACTCTGAATCATTAAGTGATTCTGAACTGGGACTCAATTTGACTCAGAACCCCTAAGTTCATGTGTGTTCGTAAGTCAGGAATGCTAAACTGCACCTCTCTACTACTCTAGTTCCTTTTGGATGGTGGATATCCAAAATCAGTGATTGGCATTGAGTGATACAGTATGCCAGCAATATGTTTTATGCACTTAGCTTAAAGGTACTTTCTGGCCTAGCAAATTTACGCTATGTGCACCCTTCTGTCCCTGTTTTGCAAAGATAATTAAATTAATTATCACACGATTATTATTATAACATTGACCACAGTGCAAAATTTGGCATAACCTATGAGGGTCTTATTTTATGCCATATTTTGTAATGTTGCTATATACCCATATATATGATGTCACACGCCAGAGGAGGCGCTGAGATGCTAGGTGGCCAGGGAGGCATGTGAAGCCTTTCACTACACTGCCTTGTGTATTATGGTTGAGACTTGATGGCCTGGACTCAACACCCAAACAGGCAGGCCAGTGGGTAGGGAGGTGTTATGTGTCAGACCAATGGAGAATGATTGGGCAGGATGGTCGAGTGGGAACTTTAATAATGCTGGTGCCTGAGTGCATACTCATTTACCCAGCCAATGAGATAGACCTTGCAGTGTGGACTGTTGAGTGATACTAGGTGCCAGGGCAATTGCTGTACTGCTGCCCCCATGTCACAGATCTAGCTCAAGTCCTCGGCAGCACCCAATGTGCTTGCTGTGGGACACCCCCAGCTCTCACTGCCTACCTCGTCTCTATACATCTCCATTAACTTTAATTTACAAGCCTGCAAAAACATTACATACGTACATTTTTTTCATCAAGTTGCATTCGAGGACAATTTGCACAGGCACAGTAGTGCCACCCACTGTTGCTCTAATGGAAGTGTAATTCTTAGAGCCATAGGTGCCCATTAGTTGCTGTACACACTGCTGCACCGGGACACTACAGTTTCTGGAAACAGAAAAGGGTACACTTTTTCCCCCCTGGTATCATCCCAGCACACTGACTCAATCACTCTGGAGATACTTATCAGTATGTGCTGGGGAGATACCAGGGGGGGGGGGGAAGTGCCCCCCTTTCTGTTTGCGGTGACCCCTCCTGATATCTCCAGAGTGATTGAGCAGCTACCATTGTGTTTGTTGACACTACAGTTCCTGTCGGGCATTGCATGGGTGGGCGGGAACTAATGGAGCTGTAGTCTAGATGCTAAACTTAAATGCAGCAGTGGAGATTGCCTGAGACTCAAAGCCCTTACATTCGGCTCAACCCTCAGATGTCCAGGAGGGTGAGCAGAGAGGTTTGTGGTGTCAGTCCTCAGATGTCCACTTGCAGCCTTTGACAGGAATTTTTCTTTCTGTCTTTGGTGCATCCGGGTTCCTGTGGGTCGATTTTCATTGGGAATCTGGAGCTGCAGCTCCACCTGGACCATTGTTAATCCGGCCCTTGGCTCAAGGATTGTTTTCCCAACAGACAAACTAGGCAATATTAATATTTTGCCTACACCTCAGGGTTTTAACAGAGGGGGTGCAGGAGCTGAGGGACCTGGAGATAAGGGGTCCAAGAAATACCAGATTATCCCCACATCTATGACCCTTCACCCCTGAGCCTCCCTCTTTCCATAACACTCCTCAAAAAACCAAAGCAGAGCAGAGGCGTCACCGTGTCTGGTGACACCCGAGGAGCACATCTCAAAAGGGGTGTAGCCTAACATAAAGGGGCATGGCCTTGTGGGAAATCCTGAGACAGGAGCCTGCTGCAGGAGAATGTCACACTGTAGCACCCCTGATCCAGTCACTCTGGAGGAGCCAGCATTTTGGAGTCACCCCCGGAGGGGGCTCGCACCCACTGCACCCCCATAGTGACAACACTTCTAAGCCTCAAATGGAATATGCATGGGGTACGGTCAATAACCGTACATATTGCAGTGATATATTTATATTAGATATTTATAAGGTGTCTATAAATTTATTGCAAATAACCAAAAAAATATACAATCTGCATAACTAGTTTAACACTAAAATATCCATAAGGACACAGACTGCATTGGTTTATAGGTTATAGCTCTTTTATTGAAACACTTACAGTAACCTTTTGTTACTTACAGTAAATGAGTGTTAAAGAAAGATGCTATAAAACACTCAGCTCCAGCCAGAAAATATTTGAAACTAAATTAGGAAGTGACTTATGTTGCCCCTGTGTCAAATGTCAGCTGTGCTGTAAGGCTCACCACCCCTTAATAAAGCATAGTATGAGCGTATCTGCAGATACAATCAACCAAAGTCTTAACGCAGAGGTAGGCCACACATGCCATCCATCAAAAGGTAAGTGCCCCACAACCCCATGTGACCGCTGGTTTGTAGCGCCTCCCAGCACAACAGTACCTTATCAAAACTAAACAGTAAAAACAGAGAAACAAAGCATGAACCTGGAAGGAAGGTACAGAGTCAGACAACCAAAATCCGGCAAGAGGACTGCCTGGATCACCATTAGGAGAATATACCAGAGAAATAGCCACACCCTAGGCACGCTCACAGGCTACTCCAGACCAATTATAAAAAAAACCCATATCCTAATCTATTTAGTAACTGTTGACAAATTCTGATTCAATTACAAAAACTAAGGACTCTCGTCTAATTTTGTATATTATGTAGGTTTCTAAGTATTGTTTGGCCATCAGATATATTAGGTAACATAACTTCTCATACTCTGTCACAAAAACTGTCCATGCCCCAAGCTCCCACATAGGCCCCAATTTTATCACCCCAGTAGGCAGAGCTGGCCCTAACCAATATGATGCCCTAGGCAAGATTTTGGCTGGTTCCCCCTAGCACCACCACTGGTTCCGCCTCTGACCTTGCACCTCTTTCCCAGCACCATCTCCCCTTACCCATAGCAGTCCTTATTTTGTTGTTTGTACCCCCTATATTTTAAATAGGGACAGTTTGCACATTTGGTGCATAGCCCATAAAGGGGTGTGTTTTAGCTGGCAAGGGGCATGGCCACACAATAGTAATTCCAATTCCAATTACGCCACACAGTACTGCAACTTCATTCACATTTGATCATGCGATAGTGTTCATAATTCATATTACATCCCACAGTAGTATCTCTTTACCTTATAAACTTTACTACTCACAGTAGAGTCCCTTATTCACATTACATCACACCCTATTGCTCTTTATTCACATTAGATGACACAGTAGTGCCCTTTCTATACGCAACGCCACACAGTAGAGCACCTTATACACATAATACCACACATTAGTAATGCATTTATACACATAATTCCACACAGTAATGCCCCTTACACATATGAGACACATTATTAATGTCCTTATAAACATAATGCACCTTACACATTATGACAACCTTTATTAATGCCCTTTTACACATAATGTCCCTTACACATAAGCCGCACATTATGAATGCTCTTATACACATAATGACACACATAGTGCCCCCTACACATTTGCTGCACATTTTTAGTGCCCCTATACACATAATGACACATATACAGTAGTACCCTTTTACACATATGCCGCACATTATTAATGCCCTTATACACATAATGACATGCATAGTGTCCCTTACACATGTTGCACATTATTAATGCATTTTTACATGACACACATAATGCTCCTTACACATATTCCGAACACTACTGCACAACCAACCCACTCACATGCACACAGCAATCACACTGCCACTTACACTGTGACCTCTGCCTCTACTTGGATACAGATGTGTCCTCATAAATATTGCCACAATGCTAGCATCTGGCACCTTTTTTTAATGAAAATGCATCTTATTTGCATTGCAATGTGGCTAGGATGCACAAGCAGCTTCTGCTGATTAAAATGATATGCAGCATGCCTATATACTGTGTGAGACTGTGGCTATATCTGCATATGAAATGCTACACACAGAATATAGGCATGCCACATATCCTTTTAATCAGCAGAAGCTGCTGATGTCCCTAGGCATATCAAATGCCCTAGGCAATTGCCTAGTTTGCCTATGCCTATGGCCGGCTCTGCCAGTAGGAAAAATCACAACTGTTGGGCAAGTATTCCGTCGGAATGTTGACTTTCACCATGTCAACACCAAATTGTTGAATGTTATGTCGGTATGTTTGAAATGTCAGAGTCTAACATGCTGACTTTTGCAAAATATTGACATGGACAAAATATTGTCATATGAGATGTCGACATAGCGAAAATGTTGACATTAGTGTTAAGGTTAGGGTTAGCATTAGGGTTAGTGAGAGGGGAAGCATTTGGGTAGAATTAAGCTTGGAGGTTGTATTAGGGTTAGCATCAGGGCTAGGTTAAAAATGGATTGTGGACATTGGGGGTCATTCCGAGTTGTTCACTCGTTATTTTTTTCTCGCAACGGAGCGATTAGTCGCTAATGCGCATGCGCATGTCCGCAGTGCGACTGCGCCAAGTAAATTTGCTATGCAGTTAGGAATTTTACTCACGGCATTACAAGGTTTTTTCTTCGTTCTGGTGATTGTAATGTGATTGACAGGAAGTGGGTGTTTCTGGGCGGAAACTGGCCGTTTTATGGGAGTGTGTGAAAAGACGCTACCGTTTCTGGGAAAAACGCGGGAGTGGCTGGAGGAATGGAGGAGTGTCTGGGCGAACGCTGGGTGTGTTTGTGACGTCAAACCAGGAATGAAACTGACTGAACTGATCGCACTGGAAGAGTAAGTCTCGAGCTACACAGAAACTGCACAGAGAAGTCTTTTCGCAATATTGCGAATCTTTCGGTCGCAATTTTGATAAGCTAAGATTCACTCCCAGTAGGCGGCGGCTTAGCGTGTGCAAAGCTGCTAAAAGCAGCTTGCGAGCGAACAACTCGGAATGAGGGCCATTGTCACCGTGTTGATATTTCATAAGTTATTTATTATTATTTATTACTAGTTATTTATATAGCGTCCACATATTCCACAGAGCTTTACAGACAATATTTGCTCATTCACATCAGTCCCTGCCCCAGTGGAGTTAACAATCTATATTCCCTACCACATGTACACGCACACACATTCACGCTAGGGTTAATTTTGTTGGGAGCCAATTAACCTACCAGTATATTTTTGGATTGTGGGAGGAATCCCACGCAAGTATGGGGAGAATATACAAACTCCACACAGTTAGGGCCATGGTGGGAATCGAACCCATGACCTCAGTGCTGTAAGGCAGTAATGCTAACCATTGCACCATCCGTATGTGTCGAAATGCTGCATGTTGACACACCATTTGTCCCCTTAGTTTCTTTTCAGGATGGTATTTAACAAGATCTGCAAAATCTTGTCTGTGTGGCCTAATGCCATCTTCAGATTGCGTTAGCCCATTATCTACAATTTGGCTGCCCTGTCGAAAAAAATGATCTTGTGATCACTCTCTGGTCGGCTGCCGAAAGCCTCAAAGTGCATACTTGCATAGCTGGAAAAAGCCACAAGGGGGTCTGTAGGTGGAAGGAAATTGCTTGTGAGATCACTTTTTCTTCATCCTGATCTCCGGGACAGGCGCTTATCCTCAAATCACAGCAAAGAGACCCATTTGGCGCACCAAAGATAATGTAACTAAATGGTGCCAAGCATCAGTTTTGTACTGAATGTACAGTGGTCGCCGGGCAGCCACTCCGCCAGCGCAGAAAGTGATCGCAGCGGCGATCGCATGAAGACTGACAGGCGGGAGGCGTTCCGGGGTGGATACTCACTGTTTTCAAGGCGTGGTGAGGCGAACGCAGGCGGATCCAGGCGTTTGGAGGGCGGATTTCTGACGTCAATCCTGGGACCTTCGTCGCTGGATCTGTCGCACAGGGTAACTCTTACCCTGGTCTTATTTTGCAGGAAACTTTTTTTAGCATAGCAGGGCTGCACAAGCGATCGCAGCCCTGCTATGCTAAAATACACACCCCCATAGGCAGCGAGCAGCAAAAATTTGCTACGTGCGATCAACTCGGCATGAGGGCCTAAGTCGTGTGATGCGTCTCTTGCCATATGACACAAAAGATGTGTAAATGAGGACACATCTGTACTTACCTTGAATAATAATCAGCACCATGGGGATGCCAAATATGTGTTCTACATGTGGTTTAACAATGTTACAGTTCCCAACCAAGCTATGATGCTGCTGTTACATGGATACAATATACCGGGTGGTATTCAGTATGCCGGCTCTTGGGATCCCTGCGTTCAGTGTACCAGCGCCGGAATCCTGACACCTGGCATACCGACAACTATTCTACCTCTTTGGGGTCCACCCCCCTCCCCTACAGGGAGAATAAATAGCCACCGTGCCTGCAGCGTGTCGAGCACAGCGAGCCCGCAGGGGGCTTATTTGCGCTCGCCCAGCTGCTGGCATGCCGGCGGTCGGGATCCCGGTACCGGTATGCTGGGCGCCAGAATCCCGGCCGCCGGCATAACATACTACACCCTAATGTAGATATCATAATAGACTGCATGTTAAAGATCAATGAATGTATTTATCAAGATACGGTAATAATTGTCACAATTATGTTGCCAGGGCTGCTGAGCCTCCAGTTCCACTATGGATAAAGAAAAATAAAGCCCCAAATGTATTAATCCTTAACAAGAGATACAGTAAAGTACAGACAGATAAAGAAGGATAAAGTACCAACCAATCAGCTTCCTAACTACTATGTCACAGACTGTGTTTGAAAAATGGCAGTTAGGAAGCTGATTGGCTGGTCATTTATCACTCTTTATCCGTCTCTACTTTATCACTTGTTAAGGCTTAATATATTTGGCCCAAAGTCTGCAGTCTCCCTGAACAGTATATAGAAGTACTAAAGCAGATGTAGAATGTTTAAACCATAATATAAATTTAGATTCGGGTTCCAAACATATTAACATCATATAAAGTTGTTGTGGATGATTTTTATGTTTTTTTTTATTGCAAAACATCTACAGTATATGAAAGTAAATGCAGTGGTGAGGCATGTTATAAGATGATTTTACTTTCCAGAGCTACTGTATTGTCTGTTGTTAATGATTTACAGTATAAATTAATGGTAGTTTATATCATACTACTATAGCTCTAAATTCTTTATGAATTGACTGTGTTTCTTAATCTATTATTCTACTATTCTACTATTAAGAACACCTTAATTTGATTGCATTTTGGGTTGATTCAGTAAAAAAAAAATTTTCTAGGTTTTTAATTTTCTCTTTTTATTATAATATATATATCGATCAGCATAGCAGGACCCCCCACCCAGCGGCTGCAGACAATAGCAGCCACCGGGAAGATGTAACTTCCCCCCCACAAGGTCCCCCGTGTACCTGCCAGCTGTCTTGGTGTAAAAAGTAACGTCGCTATGGTCGCGATGTTACCGATGTTCCAATGTTACCGATCTCCCTGACCGATGTTCCAATGTTTGAGAGAGAGAAAATATTTACAGAAAATTTAAAAATATATATTTTTTTCTTCTTTTTTAACTAAAATCATTTTCATGTTCTTCACCTAATTCACTCATTTAAAAAAAAACTATTTCTGAGCGGTTTTTGGGGAAAGAAATCGCCAAGTGGTTAAAATTGATAAAAAAAATCAATAAATATTGATTTCAAAAAATAATCAATAGACATTGAATGCAATCCAAAACCTGAGTTCAGTTTTTAAATCCAAATTCCGAACTGACAACAGACTGTAACAGGGATTTGGTTCCACTCTGAATCATTAAGTGTTTCTGAACTGGGACTCAATTCGACTCAGAACCCCTAAGTTCATGTGTGTTCGTAAGTCAGGAATACTAAACTTGCACCTCTCTACTACTCTAGTTCCTTTTGGATGGTGGATATCCAAAATCAGTGTTTGGCATTAAGTGATACAGTATGCCAGCAATATGTTTTATGCACATATCTGTAAGGTACTTTCTGGCCTAGCAAATTTACGCTATGTGCAGCCTTCTGTCCTTGTTTTGGAAAGATAATTAAACTAATTATCACACGACTATTACAACATTGACCACAGTCCAAAATTTGGCATAACCTTTGAGGGTCTTATTTTATGCCGTATTTTGTAATGTTGCTATATACCCATATATATGATGTCACACGCCAGAGGAGGTGCTGAGATGCTAGGTGGCCAGGGAGGCATGTGAAGCCTTTTACTACACTGCCTTGTGTATTAGGGTCGAGACTTGATGGCCTGGACTCAACACCCAGACAGGCAGGCCAGTGGGTAGGGAGGTCTTATGTCTCGGACCAATGGAGAATGAATGGGCAGGATGGTCGAGTGGAAACTTTAATAATGCTGATCTCCCTCTTTTGGAGGCATAATGTCACACAGCGTGGGAGGCGATGAAATACTAGGTGACGCAGGGAAGACCATGAAGCCTTCCATTACACCGCCTTTTGTGGCCAATAACTGTGCAATATGATTCTTGGGGGGAAACACTGACTCTTTGCCTGTTGCGGAAGCTGCTGAACACTGGAACCCTGTGCACCTATCAGACGTCAGAGGAGGCATGTAACCTGGTTTCCTCAGGCAGAGCAGGGGGGTGCGGGAACAAATTTGGGGAAATGTTACTGCAATTGTTTTGGTAAGCGATCCATCTGTGGGGGTAATTGGTGGTGCCTGAGTGCACACTCATTTACCCAGCCAATGAGATAGACCTTGCAGTGTGGACTGTTGAGTGATGCTAGGTGCCAGGGCAATTACTGTACTGCTGCCCCCATGTCACAGATCTAGCTCAAGTCCTCGTCAGCACCCAATGTGCTTGCTGTGGGACACCCCCAGCTCTTATTGCCTACCTCGTCTCTATACATCTCCATTAACTTTAATTTACAAGCCTGCAAAAACATTACATACGTACATTTTTTTAATCAAGTTGCATTCGAGGACAATCTGCACAGGCACAGTAGTGCCACCCACTGTTGCTCTAATGGAAGTGTAATTCTTAGAGCCATAGGTGCCCATTGGCTGCTGTACACACTGCTGCACCGGGACACTAAAGATCCTGGAAACAAAAAGGGGTACACTTTTTCCCCCCTGGTATCATCCCAGCACACTGACTCAATCACTCTGGAGATACTTATCAGTATGTGCTGGGGGGATACCAGGGGGGAAAAAGCACCCCCCCCTTTCTGTTTGCTGTGACCCTTCCTGATAAATATCTCCAGAGTGATTGAGCAGCTACCATTGTGTTTGTTGACACTACAGTTCCTGTCGGGCATTGCGTGAGTGGGCAGGAACTAATGGAGCTGTAGTCTAGATGCTAAACTTAAATGCAGCAGTGGAAATTGCCTGAGACTCAAAGCCCTTACATTCGGCTCGACTCTCAGATGTCCAGGAGGGTGAGCAGAGAGGTTTGTGGTGTCAGTCCTCAGATGTCCACTGGCAGCCTTTGACAGGAATTTTTCATCCTGTCTTCGGTGGATCTGGGTTTCTGTGGGTCGATTTTCATTGGAAATCTGGAGCTGCAGCTCCACCTGGACCATTGTTAATAAGGCCCTTGGCTCAAGGATTGTTTTCCCAACAGACAAACCAGGCAATATAAATATTTTGCCTACACCTCAGGGTTGTAACAGTAGGGGGTGCAGGAGCTGAAGGACCTGGAGATAAAGGGTCCAAGAAATACCAAATTATCCCCACATCTATGGCCCTTCGCCCCTGAGCCTCCCTCTCCTTATAACACTCCTCAAAAAACCAAAGCAGAGCAGAGGCGTCAACATGTCTGGTGACACCCGAGGAGCACATCTCAAAAGGGGGTATGGCCTAACATAAAGGGGCATGGCCTTGTGGGAAATCCTGAGACAGGAGCCTGCTGCAGGAGTATGTCACACCGTAGCACCCCTGCTCCAGTCACTCTGGAGGAGCCAGCATTTTAGAGTCACCCCCAGAGAGAGCTCACACTCACTGTACCCCCATAGTGACACCACTTCTAAGCCTCAAATGGAATATGCATGGGGTACGGTCAATAACATCAGTGACATACATATTGCAGTGATATATTTATATTAGTTATTTATAAGGTGTCTATAAATTTATTGCAAATAACCAACAAAATATACAATCTGCATAATTAGTTTAACACTAAGATAACCATAAGGACACAGACTGCATTGGTTTATAGGTTATAGCTCTTTTATTGAAACACTTACAGTAACCTTTTGTTACTTACAGTAAATGACAGTCAAAGAAGGATGCTATAAAACACTCAGCTCTAGCCAGAAAATATTTTAAACTAAATCAGAAAGTGACTAATGTGCCCCTGTGTCAAATGTCAGCTGTGCTGTAAAGGCTCACCACCCCTTAATAGAGCATAGTATGAGCGTATCTGCAGATACAATCAACCAAAGTCTTACTGCAGAGGTAGGCCACACATGCCATCCATCAAAAGGTAAGTGCCCCACAACCCCATGTGGCCGCTGGTTTGTAGCGCCTTCCAGCACAACAGTACCTTATCAAAACTAAACAGTAAAAACAGAGAAACAAAGCATGAACCTGGAAGGAAGGTACAGAGTCAGACAACCAAAATCCCGCAAGAGGACTGCCTGGATCACCATTAGGAGAATATACCAGAAAAATAGCCACATCCTAGGCACGCTCACAGGCTTCTCAAGACCAATCATACACACAAAAAAATAGCCTAATCTATTTAGTAACTGTTGACAAATTCTGATTCAATTACAAAAACTAAGGACTCTCACCGTATCTAGCCTTTAGCTGAAAGAGCTCTCGTCTAATTTTGTATATTATATAGGCTTCTAAGTATTGTTTGGCCATCAGATATATTAGGTAACATAACTTCTCATACTCTGTCAAAAAAACTGTCCATGCCCCAAGCTCCCACATAGGCCCCAATTTTATCACCCCAGTAGGAAAAATCTCAACTGTTGGGCAGGTATTCCGTCGGAATGTTGACTTTCACTATGTCAACACCAAATTGTTGAATGTTATGTCGGTATGTTTGAAATGTCAGAGTCTAACATGCTGACTTTTGCAAAATATTGACATGGACAAAATATTGTCATATGAGATGTCGACATAGCGAAAATGTTGACATTAGTGTTAAGGTTAGGGTTAGCATTAGAGTTAGTGGGAGGGGAAGCATTTGGGTAGAATTAAGCTTGGAGGTAGTATTAGGGTTAGCATCAGGGCTAGGTTAAAAATGGATTGTGGACATTGTCACCGTGTTGACATTTCATATGTTATTTATTATTATTATTATTTATTACCAGTTATTTATATAGCGCACACATATTCCACAGAGCTTTACAGACAATATTTGCTCATTCACATCAGTCCCTGCCCCAGTGGAGTTTACAGTCTATATTCCCTATCATGTGTACACGCACGCACATTCACGCTAGGGTTCATTTTGTTGTGAGCCAATTGACCTACCAGTATCTTTTTAGATTGTGGGAGGAAACCCATGCAAGTACGGAGAGAATATACAAACTCCGCACAGTTCGGGCCATGGTGGGAATCGAACCGATGACCTCAGTGCTGTGAGGCAGTAATGTTAACCATTACACCATCCGAATGTGTCGAAATGCTACATGTTGACACAGCATTTGTCCCCTTAATTTCTTGGTATTTAACGAGATCTGCAAAATCTTGTCTGTGTGACCTAATGCCATCTTCACATTGCGTTAGCCCATTATCTACAATTTTGCTGCCCTGTCAAAAAAATTATCTTGTGATCACTCTCTGGTGGGCTGCTGAAAGCCTCAAAGTGCATCACATGGTTTTCTACATTACACTTGCATAGCTGCCACAAGGGGGTCTGTAGGTGGAAGGAAATTGCTTGTGAGATCACTTTACTTCATCCTGATCTCCGGGACAGGCGCTTATCCTCAAATCACAGCAAAGAGACACATTTGGTGCGCCAAAGATAATGTGACTAAATGGCGCCAAGCATCAGTTTTGTACTGAATGTACAGTGGTCGCCGGGTAGCGGTGCCGTCAGCGCAGAAAGTGATCGCAGAGACGATCGCATGAAGACTGACAGGTGGGAGGCATTCCGGGACGGACGCAGGCGGATCCAGGCGTTTGGAGGGTGGATGTCTGACGTCAATCCTGGGACCTTCGTCGCTGGATCCGTCACACAGGATAAGTAACTCTTACCCTGGACTTGTTTTACAGGAAACTTTTTTTGCATAGCAGGGCTGCACAAGCGATCGCAGCCCTGCTATGCTAAAATACACTCCCCCCATAGGCGGTGTCAAGTTGATCGCACGAGCAGCAAAAATTTGCTACATGCGATCAACTCGGAATAATGGCCTAAGTCGTGTGATGCGTCTCTTGCCATATGACACAAAAGATGTGTAAATGAGGACACATCTGTACTTACCTTGAATAATAATCAGCACCATGGGGATGCCAAATATGTGTTCTACATGTGGTTTAACAATGTTACAGTTCCCAACCAAGCTATGATGCTGCTGTTACATGGATACAATATACCTATATGCACAAATTAAGTCAGTGAAGTTGCAGCAAAATCAGTTTGTTCTAGTGTAATGTACGGGTGGTATTCAGTATGTCGGCTCTTGGGATCCCGGCGCTTAGTATACCAGCGCCGGAATCCTGACACCTGGCATACCGACAACTATTCTCCCTCTTTGGGGTCCACCCCCCCCTCCCCTAGAGGGAGAATAAATAAATAGCCACCGTGCCTGCAGTGTGTCGAGCGCAGCGAGCCCGCAGGGGGCTTATTTGCGCTTGCCCAGCTGCTGGCATGCCGGCGGTCGGGATCCCAGTGCCGGTATGCTGGGCGCCAGAATCCCGGCCGCCGGCATGACATACTACACCCTAATGTAGATATCATAATAGACTGCATGTTAAAGATCAATGAATGTATTTATCAAGATACGGTAATAATTGTCACAATTATGTTGCCAGGGCTGCTGAGTCTCCAGTTCCACTATGGATAAAGATAAATAAAGCCCCAAATGTATTAATCCTTAACAAGAGATAAAGTGCAGACAGATAAAGAAGGATAAAGTACCAACCAATCAGCTTCCTAACTACTATGTCACAGACTGTGTTTGAAAAATGGCAGTTAGGAAGCTGATTGGCTGGTTATTTATCACTCTTTATCCGTCTCTACTTTATCACTTGTTAAAGCTTAATATATTTGGGCCAAAGTCAGCAGTCTCCCTGAACAGTATATAGAAGTACTAAAGCAGATACAGAATGTTTAAACCATAATATAAATTTAGATTCGGGTTCCAAACATATTGACATTATATAAAGTTGTTGTGGATGATTTTTATATTTTTTTTATTGCAAAACATCTATATGAAAGTAAATGCAGTGGTGAGGCATGTTATAAGATAATTTTACTTTCCAGAGCTACTGTATTGTCTGTTGTTAATGATTTACAGTATATATTAATGGTAGTTTATATATAATCATACTACTATAGCTCTAAATTCTTTATTAATTTACTGTGTTTCTTATTCTACTATTCTACTATTAAGAACACCTTCATTTGATTGCATTTTGGGTTATGCAGTAAAAAAAATTTTTATAGGTTTTTAGTTTTCTCTTTTTATTACTGTGATTAATTGTATTATTATTATTATTATTATTTTTTTTTTTTTGTTTTGTTATTATTTAATTTTTATTATGATTTATTTCTTCTCCTTTACAAATGCACATGTTCTCTTTATTACTCCTCACAGTGTTCCCTGGTGATGTATAGATTTTCTTCCTCACACTCACCCTTGTTTATTCTCTCCATCACGAAAGAAAGTACCCTTGAAAAATAAGAAAATCAATACCACTTCTCTCCATGCTCCAAAAATTTGCCAAAAGCTAATCTTTCACTCCATCTCTCCCAGTATGTACCTCACTAGGGGGGAAGAAAGAAATCAAAACAATTTTAGGCCTTTTTGTTTTGGCACGAAGCAGCATCCCGCCTGTTCCAGGATCCATGCTGCTCCACTTTTCCCTAGGTGCCTCCTGGGTCCTCACCAGGTCACGCTCTGTATGGAATCCAGAGCAAGGCATGTCTGGGTTCTGCTGTTGTCAGTGACAGACACTGTTCTAAATGTTTGTATTCGTGTTTAACTGAGCTGCACGCATAAGGGGCAGAGGCAAGGAGGTTTTCTTCAAAAGGATTTCCACATGGGATTTGCTGCATGTTGTCTGAGATTAAGTGGAACAACGATAGTAAAGTGTATAGCAAACATAACATTGCCAAGTGAGGAGCTGTATGAGAACAGGGAACTTATAAAGTCTAAGAAACACACTGCAAAGAGTAGGAGAGCAAAGGTTATCAAGTATTGTATATATATATTATTCCAGGGAATGTATTCTGAGAGCTTTAAAACTAAAAGAAGAGTAGGACCACCTGGATTTCATTTTAACAATATAGCTGAAAGAACTGTATATCCATCGCCTGAGATCTTTGCATGCTATGAATCCACTAGATACTAGTCGCCCGAGGCAGAATAGGTGATGATCTTGCCCTGGAGATGAGGAGGAAAGGAGTAACAGAAGATAGGGTCTATTTTATATGCTTTTAGTTGTTTACTTTTACCACATTTTCAATTTTTTTACTCCTAAGCATGTTAGATAATTTGTTAAAGTGATTTTGCTGTAACTAATGGGCTTGGTTGAAATGCAGATGGACCTGCTTTAGGGGCTTTTACATTGCTTAAGGTGCCAAAACAGAGCTTTCTAGGAAGTTATTTATATTGGAGATAACTGCTGCGGTGTCCCCTTCTTAAATCTTGGAGATACTTAGGGCAGGACGTACTAACTTTGCAGTGTACCTGTCCTTTGCAAAGCACTCAGGTCCCTGGATTTCTGGGTTTATTACCCAGGAGGCCATCTGCGCATGCGCAGGAGGACACAGTGGCCACGGGGAATGCTGGGAGGGATCCGATCGGATCTCCTAATAATAAGTGAGATGCAGAAAGAAGCCTACAGGCTTCTGCTGGGTAATGCCAGCTATAGCTAGCATTACCCTCTGTGTGGAAGTCCCAGCATCGGCACTTTAGTACATTTGAAAATGTGGTAAAACACCCGGAAAACAGGGCTTTTACTGCATTTCTGTTTTAATACATCCCGCCCTTAGATTTTCAGCCAATTTCTCACAAACTGACTTTGGTAAATATGCCACTTAGTTTCTCTCACCATAGTAGGACCAGTCCTCAGAGATGGTATTGTTTGGCAGGGAGGTCTGGAAGGCCCTGTTTCCTCTACAATATGCTATACAGACTCATGAGCTCCAGGATGGACTGTACAGCTCTCCTATTAGATTTCAAAATGTAAAAACCTCCAACATCTACTAAACAATAGGTGCTTGTGTTTCCAAATGTCTAAAGGGAAGAGATTTTGCACTGGGATGCAGGAAACTTTAGCGGAACCACCAGATATAATCCCTGTCCAATTTAGAATTAGCGGATACTCGCCTCTGGCTAAGCAACTAGACAACTCCCTTCACAATTAGAAGGTGGCTGTAAACCAAGGACAACATTAGTAATAGTGATCTGACTGACTCTGGCAATTGGCCGCCAACATTGCTGGTAGTATTGCGGTATATACAGTTTGGTCCGGTATGATGTACCGGCAGACAGGATGCCAGCTGTCAGTATACCGACAGCGGCATCACATCTCGCCACGCTGTGGGCCCAGTGATGAGCTTTGCTCACCACAGGTCTATTCCCACTCGGTTGGTGGTGTGGACCCACAAACCGAGTGGGAATTAGGGGCGGGTGTCGGGATGCCAGCCGTCAGCAAAATGCCAGCTGTCGGGATTCCGGCGTCGGTCTCTTGAACGCCGGGATACCAAGCGCCGGCATTTTGACTGCATCCAGTGTCAGTTTTAAAATAGATGCAGTAGAGGAAATGATGTTCAAGTCTGTGAACAGTTTTAATTGGTTTCACTGGGGTAAGGCTAGGATAAAAAGAGACTGTGGCCTCAACAGTCAGGAATATTATCAGGTAGGGGCATCTAGGGCAAGACAAAATGTTCCCTCCCTAAAGAAGTCCCACATGCACCCGGAGGTGTTTCTAGAGGGGAGGAGGCCCGTGCACATGCTCCTTCTGGTCCCCCTCCCCTGGCTGGCAGCATTTAGCTCCGTGCATTAAGGTCCCTTTTCCTAGTGATTTGTGCAGATATGCAGCGATAAATACACCAGTTCACACACCGCAGATAGGGAAAAGAAAAACTTTATTGTCCGGGATGATCCCGGTCCTCTATGCCTTGCTTATTAGTCCAGTGGCACAAGCATGGAGCCTATCCACAATCACCAAACCGGACATCAGCTAAAGATGGGTATGGGGAGAACTGGCCAGAGGGGACCCTCCAAAATGTGCCTGGGGGTACTCGCCCACTGTACCTCCCACCCTTAATGCAGAGCCTACCACCCGGAGGCCTACCCCTACCATGGCATGCTTCCAACTCATCACAGGTTTGCTGTTGTTTTGTCCTTGTCCCCCCGCCCAGTTGCAGCCCTCGGTAGGCTTAACCAGGGTCAGCACTAACAATAGGTGAACGTATGTGAGTTGCTTAGAGTGACAGTGGTTGGTGATTCCATAAAATATTGAGGGGAAGATGTAAGACCTGGCATTACTTTATTTTTTTCTTAACTGCACACATTACATGCTGCAATTACTGCTGGTGCCGCTTTACATAGATAGGGCATAAAAGTACTGTGCCAAGTTATCAACGGTCAGTAGCACTGACCATGCCAAAAACTGTATCTATTGATATTGACAGCTGCAGCTGTCATTGCTGCACTGCCCAGCACTGTCCCTGACTGTTGGTTCTGACCAGAAATTGTGCATACAAAAAACAATAATGTTTGTTTTTTGTTTTTTATACAGTTACCTGCGGGTGCTGCTGGGACGTTTTGACAGGCACATGTGCAGGTCAACGCACCATGCCTGCAAGTGCAGGTCAAAGCACCAGCAAGAGGTTAGAGTAAACTTCGCCAGGTCAGTTAACACTATCCCTCTTCGACAATTGCTTTTATGGTGCATGCTGTCAGGGAGTGGTCATGCTTTGCCATGATAATAGGCAAAGGAGGCTCACACATTTACGGATTGTAAGTTCTTACATGTAAAGCTACTGGCTGCTGGACCTCATGTCTTAGCTAAGCTTCACACCTCCAGTCCCTGGAGTAAACAACATTGGGCCTAATTCAGCAGCCTGAAGCTTTTTGTGTAGTGCGCACGCGCACACAGTGAGATGCGGAAGCATCTCACTGCTGAGATCGTCTCTGCATGATGGGAGGTGGTGTGCCAGCGGGATGGGAGGTGGTGTGCCAGCAGGATGGGAGGTGGTGTGCCAGCGGGATAGGAGGTGGTGTGCCAGCGGGATGGGAGGTGGTGTGCCAGCGGGATAGGAGGTGGTGTGCCAGCGGGGTGGGAGGTGGTGTGTCAGCGGTGTTTCACTTTCAACGCTGTTGGGGGGGGGGGCGCAGTCCAGACAACGCAGGCGTGTCCGGACCATTGCTGGGGCATGCTGTGGTGGCTGTGTGATGTCACATGCAGCCTCTGCAACCCAAAACATGTGTGTGTGTGTGTGTGTGTGTGTGTGTGTGTGTGTGTATGTGTGTGTGTGTGTGTGTGTGTGTGTGTGTGTGTGTGTGTGTGGAGGGGGGTAGGGCATGGCATGTGGGGTGGACCAGCCCTGTGCTGGGCATCCCCTCACATGTCAGAGATTCTGATCATAGATGTGCTAATTTTAGCACATCTACAATCAGCTCTGAATCGGGTCCCATTGTCCCCTCGCTCCTAAAATAAGCCATCTGGGTAGAGACATCGCTTCCACAGGAATAGAGCCGGTGCAGGCGCTAGACTTGATATTTTGATCTATACAAATGAATATTACATTACGGCATGTTATTCATTACGCTCTTGAGAAACAGTATAGAGACTTTGAAATGTGTCTTACGAAGCATCTACAGTACTGTATATCACACTTCAGCAATCACTAACTGCAGAATCTACAACACGTACAGTACATAACATTAATCACAGACGAAAACTAATGCTTTTGTGTCCTTAAAAAAACAGCATTGTCAGTGAGGAACAGCACAGAGTTCTGATGTTACATTCTGTGATGGAGTACTAGATCACAGTGACAGGTGGGACAGGTTACAGCTTGGCATTAGGTTCCATTTAAACATGTGTGTAAAATCGGAGCTAAAGTACCTCAAGATTGTTACTACAGTATGTTACTAAAGTACATAAACATAAATCACCAATGTGATTTTCTCATCTGTAAGAATGGAAAACCATAAAATATGATTAATCTATCTTTCTAAAGAGTTCTACTTCCACCAACCCTATTTTACTTTAAATGATGATGATGATGATGATGAAAATAATAATAATAATATTTTTATTTCCTATTGACCATCAGTTTTCACCTCCCCAGTTTTCCCTTTATTTTAGAAGTGACTTTGACAAGCTATGGCAACCAATTATGTAGCAAATATGTAAATACAGTATGTGATAATTTTGTATCCAAATTGATGCAAACCAGTACAATCTCAGTATATATTCAATTTTCCATACTTTTTTTATGTTGTCAGATAGATAGACAAACAGACAGACAGCTATACAAACAAGTAGACATTTATTATTATTAATAATAATAATAATAATAATAATAATAACAACAACTAGCTGATGTGCCCGGTTTCAACCCGGCTAAGGTTTGCTGGGAGGAACATTTTACCCCTTTTCACCCCCTTAGGAGTTGAAAAATCCCTGCTTAGTGGGTGGCTGCACATAACTGTCACAGTTTCCAGACCACCCAGCAGGTCACATGTCCCAGGTCACCCAGCACAGAGAGTTCACCAACTGTCACATTTTCAAAAAGCACAAAGATGATACATTGTAAATGGAAGGAGGATGTTTTTGCTAACTCCAAAACAAAGCAACCAATTACAAAGCCAATATAATTCTGCAAATCTACGGAACAATAGCTTTCATTTGGTATACAGTATGATGAGCCCTGTTCAGACAATGGCATCATAGAAATATGTCACTCATAAAAGTCGTACTTCTGCTTTTAATATATAGATTAGAATTAGATAGGGGGTATGACATATACTGTATAAAAAAAAGGGCTGTGATTTTATTACAAAACAGTTTCTGTATTTTATTATGCAGATACCGACAAAAGAAATGATACATGCCATGGATGGTATACTAACCTAGAAATAACACATGGAAGTAATAATATATTCAATAATATGTAGAGCCCTCCTTTAAATAAAAACCATGACATGCCTATGAACTGAAGGTTGCTCAGGCTGCGAGATCCACAATAATTTTTTTTACATACATGATATAGCAAGGTAAAACATTAATAGGAACCTCTTCCAATCTTGCCAGTGACACTGTATTGCATGCAGGGTTCAGCAAAGGACAGTGCACTGTAGGTGTATTATTCAAAGTTAGGAGCAAATCAAAGAGGAACAAATTTCAGTACAGTAGGAACAATTTGCTCAAAGTGGTGCAAATGCTTTTTTTTTTTTTTTTTTGCATTAAGGAAAAATGTGGACATAATTTATGAACAGTATGGCAGCAGTTTCCCTGCATTTTGTAATTACAAAAAGTGCAGACCCACACTGACATGCATACAGTATATACCTGTTAGTAACCATATCAATTGACAATGGGGGCAAATACGGTATACATTTGTGATCAGAGAAGCTACCAGCACTAGTTAGCCACTTCTGATCGGGTGATTGTGAATATACCACTGAAGCTGCTTTATTCATTGATCTTACATATACAGTATCACATGATTATTTGGTGTACAGTAATTTAAAACTACATCTTTTGCTACTTTCATTCATACACAGTATGGAATATGTGCTGTACTATAGAGGGTTTTTCATTTTTATTTATTTAAACCAAAATAATAGTGAATGCTTTTTGATTGCTATCAAGACCAATGGTGACAAAATATGTATTGGAATTATGACCTGGTGGTATATACTGTATATTTGGGAAAACACAAAAAAGAGAGTGCTTATGCCATAGTATTTTTACTATTATCATAAATTATACAATAAATGGACAAATTATCTTCCATAGTATGAAATAATGATAATAAACCCTCTGAATGTCTTTCCACAAATGACTCACTATTGTTATAACTTACTGAATGACCACAATAATCCTGAACGGACTATTTCCTAAGAAACAATAAATTGTCCACACATGTGAATGCTTTATAAACATATTTAAAACCAATGAAGTCCTCAACCAAAACTCATGTTCTGTTTAAAAGAGCTTATCTGGTAATCAAGCACACATCAAGCAGGTTCTCACTACAGTATCACTCCGACACATAGGGGGCAATTCATAGCAAGTGTCAAGTTAATAATGAGTTGTTTGTCTTTTACAGACAGTTGAAAAGGACAGGATGACAGATTTAAAAAAAAAAAAAATTGGATGTAACTGCTCATCGCGCAGTTATCCTCTACCTTATCTAAAAGGGTTTAACACCAACAGAGAACCATGGGACATGGTTATGACAGTAGGGGAGGCTGATCCTTCTTACGGATTCAGTATAATATCCTGAAAGCCAGAATACCAGTGGCGAGTGCAGCATGTACCCTCGCCATGCTTCGGGCCCGGTGGTGACCTTGGGTCAACACAGAGTCATATTAGATTCAAGCTGGTGGTTGGAATTCCAACTGCAGGTATTTCACCAGCTTTTGGGATTCTGGCTTCGGTTACCTGACAGTCGGGATCCTGACAGTGGGCATAATTAATGCCTCCCATTCTTACAACATGGGCCCTCATTCCGAGTTGATCGCTAAGAGTCTTCGCAACGCAAATGTACGAAATGTAAGTATCTGCGCATGCGCAAATGCGTGATTACGCATGCGCGAGTACATACGTACGACAACTGTGCAAAATTACTCAGAAAAAAAAAAGCCGTAACTGGCAAACGAAAACGAGGAGTGGCGTGGGCGTGGCGGAGGCGAGACTTCGCAATGCTCCGACATGGGCGTGAAAGTGGGCGTACAGTGTGGGAGTATGCAACTCGCAATGGGCGTGTTTTTCGCAAATAAACATTGTCGCTGTTAAAACTAACATAGGAAACCGTAGCAACATTCACGCAGCAGCCGAGTAGGTCTGCAGTTACTCTACATTTGCGAAGTACTGGTACAAGTGTGTATGCAGTAATTAGCAGTTAATTGGATATCACATTCATCTGATGTCCAATTACTTGTTAATTAATGAGCAGATGAAAGTTACCAACCAGCAATTGTCTGAACACACATTACATGTTTATTCTACTCACATATAAATCTCACACACTGCCAAATAAGGGTGTGATTTTTGTTGAAGTTGTTGTGTAAGCATTTTTTAAACTTGTTTTAATGTGTGTAAGACTCCCAAATACAAGCAAGTGAAAATATTTGTGAAAGTGTTTGAAATCTGCAACATTTTTTACAAATAAACCAACACCCACATAATGCAGCATACACTTTAATTTAGTCTTAAAAGTCACAATAATATTTGATTATAATATCTGACAATGTTTGAAATGATGTCCTGTTGACCATAGATATTTATAAAAAGCGTCGTGTCTGTTTACTTAATATGGACATTAAAGTGTGGTGCAAAGCATACCTTTTTTTTTTTTTTTTTGCAATTTTTAAGGAGAATTAGCAGATTGGTCTACAAGTGTCTATATGCTGACCTAATCTTTCTGGAACTGCATTACCTTGAAGAAACTGCTCAAATTTTTTAAATATCTTTTTTATTACTATAATAATATTTCACAACATTTAAACAACATGGCTCCACGTGAGTCGCACAGGCAGAGATGGACCAAGCAGCAAGCAGATGGCACTGACAATCATTAGATAGCAGAACTCAGTACTCTGCAAAATTCTGCTTCTGACAAAAGTATATTTTTTAAGCATAAATAAAACATGACACACCCTGCCACACACAAATTTTAAACCAAATGAGAAAGAATTAGGATCCACCACACAAACACAACAATACATAGCACACTAGTAAGAGGAAGATGGCTCTGGTGTTTATACACATAAACTCACAGGCTACAATACATCCAAACAGAAAGAATACATTTCACTAAGAGGGAGTTATCCATTCTGGCCACACAAGCCAACTCCAAAAATACATAGAGGCAACATCAAAAACATGGGTGCTGCCCATCTGGAGAGACATCATTTTCTTCTTTTTCTCCCCGCCTGAGGCTGTTCTTCTTTGGAAGGTCTGCGGAGCGACCTTCGTTGGGCCTGCCCAGTGGGCTGTTCTTCCTGGGCAGGGGCAGGGGAGGGAGCCGATGTGGGTGGCTCTCTGCCACTGTGGGCAAGGGAGACAGCGATGGCCTGGAGCCCTTGCAAGATGTTATTTGCAAGGGTTTGGAATGAGGAGGCAAGTTGTTCTTGGCCCTGCCTGATCTCTGCCAGACCTTGGCAGAGTTGAGCAACACCTTGCTCAACACAGGTTCGGTGCTCAGTGAGCCGGACAGCTATCTGGCTTACCTCCCGGATGACCCCGTCTTGAAACCGATTTAGGCTCTCACCATACCTAGCGATTTCAAGCAGGATCTCCGGGATAGCAGAGGGTTGGGTGGGGGGGCCAGTAGGAACCTGCAGAGGTGGGATTTGTTGGCCCACACTGCCAGACTCACTAGATCCCTCCACCTCAGCCTCAACCACATAACCGTCCTGTGACTCAAACGGATCACCCCCCTGTGCTGTGTTTTGTGGCAAGCTAATAGAAGAATGTGTGGGAAAAAAGTAGGATACAAAATTAGTTTATTATTATAAATACTGTCAAAATTACAGACAACTAAATGTGTAAACTTACCTTCCAAGTGATGTCCCGTCAGGATCTCAGGCAGGTCCGTGTCCATATGAGACACCCCTTGGCCCTCCTCATAACTGACACAGGGCATCGCCATCTCCTCCAAGTCAGTATACTCCACAGCGACAGGTGCTCCTCCACCTGTAGCCCTTGAGGCATTCCACTCCGCAGCCCTCTTTGCCTTCAGGCGGGATTTGAAGTCGGCCCACCTACATATGTATTGTGAAAGAGGGACAAAGTAGAGTCTTATTATTTGTCTAAGCTAATATATAGGAAACGTGTTCTGCTTGTGTTTGCTAGACATAACATCACATGTAACTACATTTTTTAGTCAACTTAGCACAGAAAAAGGACTGTCAATATGCACTTACCGTCGTCTCACTTCCTGTGATGTTCTGACGACAGAGCCAACTTCATTCACAGATTTTGTGATGTCTCTCCAGATGCGATCTTTTGAAGCAGCCCCCATGTTTTTTGGCCCTCTATGGATTTTGGACATGGCCTGCGTGACCAAGACACGCAACTCCCTCTTAGTGAATGCAGGCTGTCTTTTCTTCCGTCTGGAGGTAGCCTGTGAGGTTTCTTCTTGTTGGTCATCACCATCTTCCTCCTCACTAGCAGCTTCTGTCTGTTGTGTTTGTGTGGCTAAAGCCAATTCTCCCTCAGTTTGGTCACTATGTGTGTGTGGCAGGGTATCCCCAGTCAATTGTTGTGGTTCAGAAGCAGACATTTGCAGAGTACTAGGTCCTGCCTCTTCAACATCCGCAGAGGCGTATTCCAACATGCGCCTCTGGCAATCTAGGCGTCTTTTCCGCAATGCCATCTCCTGCTCTGCAATGCGGTCCATCTCTGCTGCGATTTGCTCACGAGAAGCCATGTTTGTGATGACGTGTGTACGCCGAGGTGTGTGCTTATATACCGACGTGCGTAGCGTTAATTCACACAGGTGTACACTGTTAATCTGGTTAATGATTGCACTGCTTATTTAAGGGCCTACTTTGCACGCTGTGAGTGTAGGTAGTTTGGAGTTTCTTTCACTTGAGTTTGTTGGCTTGTGCGTGAAGGTGCTATAGGAATTTTCAGAGTGAGTAATTGTCAAGCATACATTTGTCCTTTCGTTTGCGTTTAGAATATAGTCAGTGTAGCATTTTGTCTGCGAATTTTCGTTTGTGAGTATTCTGGAATTCGTCTTGTTCATTTTTTGATTTAAAAGTGTTTATTTTATGTTGATTGTTTGTTATTCTTTTTTACACATATATATTTTGCTAGTCCATTTTTGCAAATAAACCTGTGCTTCATTGCTTTTACTGACATTTTTGTTCTCTTGTAGGAGAATTGTTTTGGGTGACGTAACCCTAGTCTATTTTGTTTATTTTGTGTGCTATATAACACAAAGAGTTCCTTTCTTTATTTTGGATCAGGTAAGTTCCCTGGGCCTGTGTTGGTGCCTGTTTGGTTTATTGGTCTGTATGTTGTTTTTGACTGTCATATTTGCTCTCTTGTAGGAGAATTGTTTTGGGTGACGTAACCCTAGTCTATTTTGTTTATTTTGTGTGCTATATAACACAAAGAGTTCCTTTCTTTATTTTGGATCAGGTAAGTTTCCTGGGCCTGTGTTGGTGCCTGTTTGGTTTATTGGTCTGTATGTTGTTTTTGACTGTCATATTTGCTCTCTTGTAGGAGAATTGTTTTGGGTGACGTAACCCTAGTCTATTTTGTTTATTTTGTGTGCTATATAACACAAAGAGTTCCTTTCTTTATTTTGGATCAGGTAAGTTCCCTGGGCCTGTGTTGGTGCCTGTTTGTGTTTGTTCAAAGTGTTTTGATTATGTTTGTTTTCCATCTTGATAATAAATGTTATGTTTTTTACCGGGATTGATCAGCAAAGTAGTGTTGTTCTTGGCTGGGCTAGCTACTAAAGGGCTAACTTTTTGTTTGTTTTATTTAAATGTTTTTAACCAATTATTCTTAATTTTGTAGTAGGTGTTTGTGATGTGTTTGATGTTCTGTTTTTTTAAATAATAGTATTTTTTAACAATTACAATTTAACATATGTAGCTTTCATTATAAAAATAATGTTTTTTTTTTTTTTTTTATAATATTCTTTTTGGTCCTGAATTGAACCCAGAAAAAATGTCTTACGCTCCTGCAGTAAGTTGACACCCCCTTTTTTAAAAAAAATTTTGTTTGCATATTTTTTGGACTTTGTTTTTGTCTTATTCAACATTTATTTTATTTTTTTATAAAAGTGTGTGATGTCTATATTTATTGCAGCAGAAGCCCTACCTCCCCAACCCACGCCAGCACTCCCACCCCAACCGCCAGCCCCACAACCACAACCGGCTCCTCATCAACCAAGGCAACGGAGGCGTGCTAGGCCACCAATTTTCCGACCCCGTGTCCTACTTTTTGGGATGCCAGATGATGTGGTTGTACGTAGATACAGGCTGCCACCACATCTAATCCTAGACACTCTCTACATAATAGAGAGTGATCTGGAGTCTGAAATTCGGTATCCTACAGCAATACCACCATTGACACAATTCCTTGCTGTGTTACATTTTTTTGGCAACAGGGTCTTACCAGCATGTGGTTGGAGACCTGGTTGGCATGTCGCAGGGCCAGTTCAGTAAGGTCCTGCGGCGTGTCTGCCAGGCTTTCCTCAAGCGTGTGAAGCAATTTATTGCTATGCCTTTGGATGTTGGTGCCCTAGATGTGGTGAAGCGGCAATTTGCGGAAGGTGGTAGTCGCTTCCCACATGTTATTGGGGTTGTGGATGGCACACATGTAGCTATTCAGCCACCAAAACATAATGAAGAAATTTATAGAAACAGGAAACTGTTTCATTCTCTGAATGTAATGGTTGTTTGTGGGCCATCCCTCCAGATCCTTTCCCTGAACGCAAAGTTTACTGGAAGTTCCCATGATGCGTATGTCATTAGACAATCAGGGATATGGCACAGATTAAGATCAAGTCAACGAGCAGACATGTGGTTATTGGGTGAGTTGTTGCACATATTTCGTTCAAAATTTTGTATATTTTTCCAAATTGACTATTTCTAATTTTTGTTTTTCCTCAAACAGGAGACCGTGGATATCCTTGCACCCCCTGGCTCATGACTCCTTACCGTAATCCCAGGCCAGGACCACAGACGGCATTTAACTCCGTGCTTACTGCCACTAGGCAGCTGGTGGAGCGCACAATTGGGGTCCTTAAAGGGCGGTTTCGTGTGCTCCACCGCACTGGTGGCGACATCATGTATTCGCCGGAGATGGCAAGTAAAATAGTGGTTCTGTGCGCAATACTACACAATATCGCGGTAAGGAGTAGCGTAGAGCTTCCTCAGACAGAGGAATTGCCTGATGAGGAGCCAGGGGTTGTTCGACACTTCGGTGGGGGGAGTGTTACACGGAGGGGGAGCCAAGTCAGGGCAAGCATTGTTGCTGAATATTTCAGGTATAGTGTTTTTATATTATCTTTTTTATCCAAATTAAAATCACAGTATGCTTATGTATTATTTGTAATGTTGACATTTTGTTTTATATTGTAAGGTCATTGTGTAATGCTTTTGGTGTGTTGGAATGTGTAATATTTTTTATACTAAAAATCCGTTAACACGTTAAGCTTTCTATTTTACATTTGAAATTTAAAAAATGTGATGATGCTAAATAGTGTCCTTATTTGTTTTATATCCTAAAATCATGATTATTTAAACAAACACACAAACAAATGAAATTGAATGTCGCCCACTTTGTGACTCTCCAGCTGAATGATCACACAAACTGTGGTGAGTACACAGATATTTGTAAGAATTATTTCAAAACTGTGTGTCTCTGTGTCTGTGTTTGTGTTTTTTTTTTTTGCTTAAAATTTTGCTAATGCGAATGCGTATTTCCGCTCGTGCGAAATAACACTCTGCTCTTCACAGCATTGCAAAGATCAATAAAGTTATTAGAAATGACAACATAGATTTTTGACCAATCACATGCTAACAGACACTATAAATATATGCCCAAATAAGGAAAACGCCATTGCCATGATGCGTGCTGCACCTTTCACCAGGCGGGAGCTCCGCGTCCTGGTTGCGGTGATGGACCGCCGCGTAGGCCGCGTTGGGCGCTTCATCCCAAATCGGGTTAAGCGCGAGGCCTACGCGGAGGTCCGCCGCCTGCTGCGGACTCGCGTCCGCAGCAGGCGGACAATCATCCAACTAGAGAGGAGATGGAGTGATCTCCGCAGGAGGACGCCAGAGCTGTTGGCGGAGATCCGCCAGCAAATACGGGCTATGCATGCACGCAGTAAGTTACATTACATACGATTCTTAGCAAAAATTTAAGAAATTTACACTAAGTGGTAGGCTAATTGCAACGCTGATTGTCCATTTTTAAAACATAGGACAGTGTGTGTGGTTAGGGCAAACAGTACTGACTGTAGCAAAGTGTCACCAAACAAGTGCATGTTTTCCAGAATTAATAGCCAGGCAGGAAACTGTACCCAAATACTTGATCAGTGCTGTCTATATAATAAGGTGCCTTGAATAGTTATCTGGTGATGTTGCCTAGACCAATCAATATGACTCAATGGAATAGATTAAGGAATGAGCTTCAAAGTAAAAGTTTTGACTCATTTTGTTTGCTGTGGGCAACATGATGATGTTTTTAAAATGTGTATTTTTAAGAAAAACAAACCACAGTCTTTTACATGGAACAGAACAGTAATTTTTCAAATTGTTTAGTATGTAATTTAACATGCAAAATAAATTTTTCACAAAATATCATTATAGGACGAGAACAACGGCAGACCTCTCAGCCCCCTTCCCCTTCCCAGTCCCCCTCCCCTTCTCACTCCCCCTCCCCTTCGCAGTCCTCCTCAGCTTCCCAGTCCCCCTCAGCTACCCAGTCCCCCTCAGCTTCCCAGTCCCCCTCAGCTACCCAGTCCCCCTCAGCTTCCCAGTCCCCCTCAGCTTCCCAGTCCCCCTCAGCTTCCCAGGCCCACTCCACTTTCCACTCCCCTTCTCACACCACCTCTCTATCTCTTTCTGTGACCCCTTCTCCTCCTTCCCATACCCCTTCTCCTTCAACTTCAAACTCACCTTCTCAGCCCCCCTCACCCTCTATTGGCTTAACTTTCTCTCCGCCCCCCTCGCCCTCTCAATCAGACCCACCCTCTGAAATTACATCCCCAATCCAGCCTCCTTCCCCCATCCAGCCTCCTTCCCCCATCCCTCCTCCTTCCCCAATCCCTCCTCCTTCCCCAATCCCTCCTCCTTCCCCCATCCAGCTGCCTTCCCCCATCCAGCCGCATTCCCCACCCAGTGAGTGGGCAGAAGAAGCCCCTGCTGAATTAACTGTCAACCATCATGTTGCAGAGGAAAGTAAGTGTTTTAACATGTTCTCCAAAAATGATTACCTACTTACACTTACAATGCCAAAACATGCAGTGTTGTACTGTTGGAATTCTTGTACCAAGGACAAATATTTGTGTTATTCTTCATGGTCTACATGCTGTATTTACATTTTTGTGAGTGTCATTATATGTACAGTGTTTATGTGTGCAATGTTTTGTGTGTCCACTCTAGGTCTACACTCATTAGGTCGACAGGGTTGCCAGGACAACAGGGTTTATATGTGTTAGGTTTTCAGGGAAACAGTTAGACCTGAGTGGAGTTTAGTATGTTGTTGGTCTTTTACACTTGTGCCTGTGTAGTCTTAATATTTGCACTTACAAATCACATGCTTCACTTTGTTATGCAGCCTAATGACACACTGATTTGTGGTGTGAAAGTTACACTCACAAAATGATTATTGGCTAAAGTCAAACCTGTTTGACCTTATTTAGTAAGGTCAGCTTTCAGGGAGTGTGGGCATGCTAGGATCTGTTGTCCTTCTGAAGATGTTGATATGCAGTGTGATGATGCAGGACCAAACCCATAAAAAAAAACAAAAATACACTCCAGATGTAAATGAATGCCAACATGGTGTAACATTGACGAAGATGGTAGTTATCTTTAACATGGGATGTCGCCCATAGCAACCAATAAGATTATACTTTACAATTGGGGAACCACTTCTACAAGATAATATTCTTATTTTTCCTTGTTTGCTATGGGCAACGCTCCATCTTAAATATAACTCACATAGTAGTAAATGTACCCCATGGTCTCGTAAACGGTAAAAATTTAATTAAAAAACACTGAGCAGGCTTGTGTGTTTTTCTGCTAATGATTGTACCATAAAACAGCCATGATGTAGTAACTTTGCCATTAAGCAGGCCTGTCCAAACTGCGGACCTCCAACTGTTGAGAAACTACACATCCCAGCATGCCCTGACACAGCTTTGGCTTTCCCTGGCCCCAAAACTGAGTCAAGGCATGCTGGTATATGTAGTTTCACACCAGCTTGAGGGATGCAGTTTGGACATGCCTGCATTAAAGTGTGCTTTGTGCCTTGCTTGTATAATAAGTAATGTGAGTAAGTTATTAATGTTTATGTTATCTCTTAATTTCAGATGTTGCCGTTGGAGATCCCACATCTTTTGCGGACATTATTGCCAACATGAGGATACATCTCCAGGCCTTGCTTGGTCTTGTGGACCAAATTCAAACGTTGTTTTAATTTTTGTTTAAAAAAAAAAAAAAATATGTTTATATTATAAAAAAACAAAAAACAAAACAAAAACAAAAAAAAATTTAAGCAAGTTAAGCGGGTGTTTATTATTTATTAATGCAATGAAGGAACTGCAGAATGACGAATAGACATTTATTACCTTAAACATTTCATACATCTAACGTAAGTTTGTTTAAAATGTAAAAAAAACATATGTTGCTATTGTCTAAATAAACATGCAAACACCTTCATTCACATACTAAAACTCTACTTAAAAAATAAAAAGAAAAACATTAGACCAAGCACATTGCAAACATCTATATTTATATTACAATTTTAAAAACATTTAGGTACAATTATGGCTACAAAGTGTTCGTCAGGTATTTTAAAAAGACTTAATTGATCAAGAACATTACAATTCATTTCACTAATTGGATTTGTAATTGAGGAGGGCTTGTAGACTTTTAATTGGAAGGTGTTATTCCACTTAATAGTAAAAAAAAACCATTGTGGTGCTTTTTCCCGCAAAAGTGAGCACTTTTAATGATAAATGTGTAAATATACTACAACTTAGTATTTTTACGATGAAGTATGTGTTAATGCGATGGTTTCGCATTGCTGCGATGTTTTCGCATTGCTGCGATGTCATTTGGTGTACGCCCACTTTGTGTAATACTGCGTACAAAAGAGCAAAAATACGTTGGGGGCGGATGTTCGCAAATTTACTACACTAACGCAACTTTGCAAATATGTTGTGCGAACGAAAAACTGAGCGATCAACTCGGAATGAGGGCCATGGTTAAGAAATGGGCAGCAGAATTCAAATGAAGAAGAGAGAGCCTTGAAGATCATCCCATCCTGGAAGGCCCATCACCATTACCACACAACAAACCATTGACAAAATCCATGACATGATATTGGAAGATCAAATAACATAGCATTACACTGCCAAAGATCTGTGTATCTCTCAGGAAAGTGTTCATGCTGTTATTCACGATGAACTCCATATGACAAAAGTCTCAGCTCAATGAGTCCCAAAACTTATTTTTGTTGATCACAAACATCTCACTATGCTTGTTTGATGCAGATCCTGATAGGTTTCTTCAGCAATTTGTAAGCATGGATGAGACTTGGGTGCATCACTTCTTACCTGATACTAAAGAACAATCAAAACAGTGGAAGCATCAGGGATTTCCTGCTCCAAAGAAGGCAAAGTCAGTGTTGTCTGCTGGAAAGGTGATGACCTCCATCTTTTGGGATGCATAAAGAGTACTGCTAGAGGACTACCTTGAAAAGGATAAAACTATCACCAGGACATACTACTCTGATCATTTGAAGAGGCTACAACAAAAAAACTACAAGAATAGACAGGGGAAGTTGACAAGAGGGGTGCTCTACCACCAAGACAATGCTCCAGCTCACAAGTCACTGGTGGCCATGACTTCCATCCAGAATTGTGGATTCCAACTGCCTGAACACATACCTTATTCTCCTGATTTGGCACCCTTTGACAACTACCTCTTCCAAAAACTGAAGAATGAGCTTGGTGGTCGCCATTTGTCAATGGACGATGACATCATTGAAGCCGTTGATCAGTTTTTGAGGGACAAGATGCTGACTTCTACAAGACAGAAATAAGTATGCTCCACGACTGCTGATCTAAGTGTGTACATCTACAAGGGGATTATTCTGAATAATAACGCAGTTAAATTGCTTACAAATAAATCCTTATACCTTAGCCACAAACTTTTCAATCACCCCTCATACGTACTCACAATTAGCCCTAGTCTGTATAGGCTCTACAGACATGATGGGCAGTACTGACATCATTAGTAGTAAAAAAAGAACAGATTGGATTGGATGGACATGGGGCACTGAAGCAGGAATTCATAGCATAGGGTCACAGTAAAACGTCTACAATGTTCAGTATCCATTTAGTCTTAATCTATCAACTCAAATAAATAATTTTGCCAAAGAGAACAAACCAGTTCCAATTTAAGCAATTATTGTAAGTTTAATTATTATCCTGACTTTTCTCTGTTTACATTTCACTACTTGCTAATTTTATATTCCATAATCTATTTTTTTCTTCCTCAGCCTTTTCAAAGTAGAAGAGTTCAAAGCATTCAGTAACTGTTGACTTAAGCATTACTCCTCCCAAAAAAGTTAAATCAACTACATATGCCAGAACATTGCATTTCACTTTTAAGTTTTACAGTATCTTCTCTTTTTCTTTTATTTGCTTTGGAGTTAGCGTGCCTGAATCATAAATCCTCACATCGCTGCTGTCAATTAATATGTTACTTCATAAAAATTTCCATTTGAAATCTACCTCCAACTTTTTTGAATAAAATGGGTCTGTAGAGTACATGTGAAAACTGGTTGGCTCAGTTGGCAGAGTGTATATCTTAAATGGGTCAGTATGTTTAATTGTTGGTTGCATCATCAAAATTATTTAAAGAGTGGAGGGGGAAGGTCCGCTTAGTAAATCCCCATTGTATGGTAAAATTAAGCCTTATGAACACCTTAAGGAATAATAAAAAGTCTACTTATGTTAGGTTGTTTTTTTTAAATACAGTTTTATTAAGAAGAAAAATTAACATAGATATCCAGTTACCAGTGCATACAAATCGTTGGACATAATAAAAAATTAGGAGAAAGAACTTCCATCTTAAGCAATAATAGAATATTATTTAAGTTATAGAAAAATACTATTATACTCTCAGCTTCTTATTATTTTGTGTTTATCTTCTTCAGTATGATTATAGAAAAGTAAACAATTTCAAAGATTTAAAAAAAATGAAAACAGGGACATAAGGAAGAAAGGATAGAAGGAGGAAATAGAGGAAAAGGAAAAAGAGTTAAATCACCATCGTCTGTCTTGTATCTCCAAAGTCATATATGAAACACAATATTATTAATGAATGTAAATCACTTGTTAATCAATAAACATACTTATATCAAATTATGTGTTATAAACCAGGATGTATTTTCGAACACATTCATTATAAAAGTAGACTGTGACTTTGGCAGATAGGGAGTAATTCAGAGTTGATCACAGCAGCAAATTTGTTAGCAGTTGAGCAAAACCATGTGCACTGCAGGGGGGCTGATTTAACATTTGCAGAGAGAGTTAGATTTGGGTGGGTTATTTTGTTTCTGTGCAGGGTAAATACTGGCTGCTTTATTTTTACACTGCAATTTAGATTTCAGTTTGAACACACCCCACCCAAATCTAACTCTCTCTGCACATGTTACATTTGCCCGCCCTGCAGTGCACATGGTTTTTCCCAACTGCTAACAAATTTGCTGCTGCGATCATCTCTGAATTACCCCCATAGTCCAGGTAGAGATTCCAGAGATCAAAGAATTTGGTTACTCCTTTTTCAATATCTATTGTACTGTAGCTATTCTATAAGAATAAAGGATAGAAAGTAATTCTTGGGTAACTATACTCAACTCAGGTAATTGTTTAGAGGTCCATTTCTGTAGAATAACTTTCCTAGCAATGGTAATCAATATTGTTAAAAAAGGAATGGGAGATGGTTGATCAGAGGGGAAAAGGCATTTAGCAAATGAGAAAGCACAAAAAGCTCCCAGGTAAAGGGTACACATAATCCTGTTAATTGTTTAATAAACAAGTGAATTTTGTACCAAAAATGCTTAACTTTAGGGCAATACCAAATATTATGTGCAATGGTAACTTATTGAATTCTACACTTTGGACATAAACCTGTTTCCTCCGCCACAACATGTTTTCTCTCCGCTTGAGAAAAATAATCCCTATTTATGAATGTAATCTGAGTTTACTGCAATCTCGCTGACCTGAGATACTTCAAGCTATCAGCCATAGATCGTAAAAGGTGTTCAGGTTGACAGAAGTCAGGAAAGTCTTGAGTCCATGATTTCCAAATTGCCGAACATAGTTTTCTTGTATCACCTGGAAGTAAAGCATTGTAGATAATCTTATTTTGAATGTAGACAGGGAAGCCAATGTAAATAGTTATTGTAAAGGGCATTTAGTTGCAAATAAATAATTGGTACAATACGGGAATTTGCTAAATGCATATTGTCTGTATTGTAGATATAAGAAGAATTGAAATTGTGGGAAATCAACCTTACCCCGCAACCTCGCTGCCTAGGTGTCATCCTTGACTCTGATCTGTCCTTTGTTCCCCACTTTCAATCTGTCTCAAAATCATGTTACATGCATCTAAAAAACATATCCAAAATATGACCATTCCTTACACAAGACACTGCTAACACTCTAGTCGATGCTCTCATTATCTCCCACATTGATTATTGCAATAGTCTCCTAACTGGTCTTCAAAACGAGACTCTCATCACTACAATCCATTCTGAATGCAGCTGTGAGGCTAATCTTCTTTGCTAGATGTTCATCGTCTGCAGATCCACTCTGTCAGTCCCTCCATTGTTTTCCTGTATTCTACCATATTCAATATAATATACTTTTACTCACACACAAAGCCATTAACCAAACTACACCAATGTACATCACTTCACTTATATCAAAATATCTCCCAACCTGACCTCTTCACAAGATCTGCGTCTCTTATCCACACTTATTACTTGCTCCCACTCATGATTGTAGGACTTTCTTTGGGCTGCACCCACTCTGTGGAATGCCCTACCATGCACAATAAGACTCTCCTCTAGTCTCCAAACCTTCAATCGTTCCCTGAAAACTCACCTCTTCAGGCAAGCGTATCAAATTCCAGAACCACTTACATAACCTTCATAAACTTGCATATCAAATTGCATCCACTCTGCACAGTCCTCACGTATCTTCTCATTCTTCACTTTCCCTTCCTCTCGACACTGCTTGATCATTTGCTGTGTGACCATATCATACCAAGAACCGTTGCAATCTGGTGGACAACTATGCAATAGATAGCACCTATCCTTGTGAATCCATGCCTATTTCCCTATAGATTGTAAGCTTTTGAGCAGGGCCTTCCTACCTCTATGACTGTTTGTTATTACCCAGTTTTGTTATAGTATTGCTATTACCAATTGTAGAGCGCAATGGAATTTGCTGTGCAATATAAGAAACTGTTAATAGATAAATAATAAATAAAATAAATCATATTGTATAGATAGCTGTTGGTACATGTACATAGTGCCCCCTAGGTCAAAAATGTCTCGAATAGCCAAGATCCCTTTATCTTTCCAGGTTTGGTAGTATGCTATCAAAAGAGAAGAGAAGTATGTAGACTTTTCTTAATAGATATCCAGGCATTATAAGCTCCACTGGGGCAGGGACTGATGTAAATGGCCAAATAAATCTGTAAATCTGTAAAGTTCTGCAGAATATGTGTCCACTATATAAATAACTGGTAGTAGTAGTAGTAATAATAATAATAATAATAATAATAATAACAACTGCCAATCAGCTGATATCAGGTGATCGGGCTGACAATTGTATAGGTGTGTAACCAGAATAGGTGTTCACAAATATCACTTCTAGTCACGTAAGTGATTGCATGTCTGATCTAACATTATATAAAAATATCAAAAGGCCCAGGTTTCACCGTTATTTCAATCAGCACCTTGGACAGGGAATGCAGGAAGCAATAACAGTTTTGTCAGTGGCATAATATCTGTTTTACCCATAGATACATCATTTTTTTAATATTTTATTTAGTCATGAACATTTTGAGAAAATTCTAAATAATAAAACATGGCTGGGTATTAATGAGCAGTGAAAGTAATAATAATAATAATAATAATAATAATAATAATAATAATAATTTTATTTATATAGCGCTCTTTTTCCAATAGGACTCAAAGTGGCAATACTCACAAGCTTACATATGCATTCTATGAATAGACTTCTTTTCATAGTGGTCTTCAGCTGTATGCATGACAATCAGTGTAGACACACACAAAATGTATGCATAAATCCTACCATAAGCCCTATGAAAACTTGTGTTAGCATTAGATAGTAACGGGCTTCCACGACATCACATAAACACAGTAACTTTGCGTCCAACTCTGAATCAGCCTCATGCAAATGTTTAAATATGGCACCAAAGTGCTCTTTACAGCACCCTATTCATTAAATGAAACTCTTCTATTAATTCTCAGAATATTTTATTTGTCACTTATACCCCAACGGTGCAGATTTTGGCTGGAAAGGCTCGGCCTGAGAAGGGTAATGGAACCTAATTGTTTAACCTAATAATTTTAGGAGTGGAATTTGAATGGAAACTGTTGGATAGCATTTGTGGCATTGGCAGACCTGGGGTGCATCCTAAAGGGTCTTACGGTTACACAACTGAGATTTACAGATGACTGTACAGGACTCTCAGAAGTAAAGCCGAATGCAGTACTTAAATAGCATTTCTCCTGGCCTGAAGAGCTTACTATTGTATGCGATTGTGACTATTCTCACCACTCATACTGCAAATACCATCACTAGGAAAACATCATGGATTAAATGGGCATGTGTGCAAAGCGGAAAAAATTCAGCTTAAGGGAATTTTGAAATTCTGGAACATCATTAAGCCTGACTGGCTCTGTCTTTATAGGTACAGGCAGGGCCGGTGCAAGTCTCTTTGCACCCTAGGCAAAGCTTCAGCCTAGCACCCTCTAACCTGCAATAATTTACCTTACAGCTTAGCCTAACCCTAAGCATCCCCAGCATATTAACAATCAGGATGCCGACTGTCGGGATTCTGGAGTCGCCAGCATTCTGTCTGCCAGGATACCAACTACATCCCTGTAATTGTATGCGTATATTATTATTATTATCATTTATTAATATGGCACCACATGGGTTCAGCAGCGCCCAATTACAGAGTAAACAAATAAGCAAAACAGGAAGACAGTGACTTACAGGTCAATACAATATAGGACAATCACAGGGTACATAAACATAACTGCGTCAGTAAAAAACACTGAAATAAGTATCAGGGTGGCAGAAAACCGAGGGATTTGATGCCATCAAAGGGAGTATTAAAAAGTAAGAGACGTAAAAGCACATGAGGGAAGAGGACCCTGCTCGTGAGAGTTGGTATATATACATAAATACGCACAGACGTACACACAGCCTCTGTGCCCCCCCCCCGCATGGTCCAGCCACACTTGTATTGACCGGACCGCGCCCCAAAAACGAGGGCCAAATGCCGCCGTGCCGACCCCCTCCCACCCAGCGACCGCCTCTGCCTGATTGACCGCCTCTGCCTGATGATGCCCGTCGGCCATCTGGCATGCGCCGGCACACTGTGGTACCGGCGCATGCACAGTTCTGAAACGATCGCACCGCTGCAAAAAACTGCAGCGTGCGATCAGGTCGGAATGACCCATTCAGTCCACGTCCAGCAGAGAGACAAGTGTTCCCCAACCAGACACAGACAGTGGGCGACAATACTTATGCTAATGCAATTTAGATTTAGTTCTAGTGACCCAACTGACTGGAATGGGTCACTGTTATATAGAGTAATAGGTTTGGTAGAATAAATACACATAAATGACAATAACATTAGTTACAACCATTTTTCTAGTTAACTATTCTCTATACTAAATTACCAACATTCTTTACACATTAGGAAAATATCTCAATAACAATTCACATGACATATAATGGATAGCCTGGGTTGTGGTTAATTCTTTGTGCACACGTTGGGACCCTTAACGTGTATTTAAAACTGAAGGTCAAATAGCAATGTTGCAGCATTGACATATAAAGTAGAGATGAGCGGGTTCGGGTTTTACTCTGTTCTCAAAACGACATCTTATTGGCTATCCAATACAAGAGACATCCGTGAGCCAATAAGATGACGTTTTGAGAACCAAGTAAAACCGAACCCGCTCATCTCTAATATAAAGTAGGAGCAGTGTCATAGTATCAAACATACTGTATAATCTTTGTGTAATAATGGGTTCCTCTGACCAAATCTGAGGACCTAAATCAGTATGCGACTTCCCCTCCAAAAGGTAGGCACAGCAAACAATAGGACAGGACTCTAAGCTTTATATGTGGCACTACAAGTACCTGACACGCTTCTATTTTTACTCTGCCTCCATCTCAGCTGCTTATCACCGTCACTTCACTGTCACATCATCGTCTCACCTCAGCTCTCCTTTCTTCGCAGCTCCGTCACTGATTCAACTGATCTTTTTAAAAACAAAATAATTTTATTTTACTGGCTTCATCCCATTTCTAAAATAGCAACTGCGGGGGAATCACTCAAGTCCACACAGATAGTGAAAATGTTTACATTCACAAGACGATGGGTAGGGCGATGCGGTCACATACTGTAGATGAGGTCAATTCTAAAGACCGTTATATACAGTATTCACATTATTTCCAAGCATGCAACACAGCTGCAGATGCAGTTGAATTGTTTGGAACTTTGAACCAGGCCCTGAGAGATATCCTACATTTACACCAGACAGACTGTTCAGGCGCCACAGTGCCAAACCATTGCAGCTACTGTATAACTGTCTAGCATTCGTTTGGTACTGGAAGCTGTTGATGGTAGCAACTAACAGATTAGATTCAATTTATCCTGTTCTCTCAATAGTACTAAATAAAAGTAGGAATGTGCACAAACCCTGTGTTTTGGTTTTGAGTATAACTCACTGCTGTGGGTGTTTTTTTACTGGATCTCTTAAAAATTGATAAAACAGCTAAAATCATGTAATCTGTTTTTGTTCCTACAGTATTAAGAACATCAATAACATTATTTTCCAGGCATTTTCTGTGTAAACTGGCACCTGAAATCACGAGGAAGGGACTTATATGCAGTTTTTAGATCCAAGATCGAACTTGGCAACTTATTTTGACTTGGAACTCCAAATTGCCCCAAGCCGAAACTCGGTTTGACTTGGAACCCCAAAGGTTGGGTGTGTTCGGTTTTCAGCAAAACCGAACCGTTCATCTCGAAATAAAAGTGTTCCACCCATTTAGCAGTGAAGATGAGACAAAATGCTATTACAGAAGTAAGCTTTAGTTTACCATACAGCGATGTGATAATAATTTGCTTGACTAGACAAGCAGTATACTGTAACTGCCATGACCCATACAACAAGGCAGGACCAACACTCCTAGACAAATTTCATGTGCCAGTGCATTTTTAATCAACCACAGAAAATACATATTTATGTCACTAATGCCTTCAATCACTCAAACATCAAAAGGTCAGAAATATTTGTTATCAATGTGGAAACAAGGCCAGCATGTATGCGACATTCACTGGGCTGGCACACTGACGTCTTGCAAGACAAGAGCAAAGGGCAGGTGATGGGCAGCTTTTACAATGTGTATTGTGCTTGAACATATCAAGCAGAGCTGTTGACTGGCTGCCTTCTCAAGCGTACAAATCATGTTGCCAGTAGGCCAATGTTTTATTGGCACAGATGGTTTGTTTAGCTTCAGGGCAGTTCTTGGGTATTTTTAACATTGACTTTGAATTGTTGCTGTATGTCTCAGAATTCACTAGGGCTGCAATTTCAGACTTTGAAGAATCCCTGCTTCCAGATGACTATAACATGAGAAATAAATGACACATTTGCTGTTTCATGTTGTAAACGGCTTTATGATACAGAAATTTGTGTAGCGTTGAATACTTTTTATTGCAATTTTTGCAAACAGCAACCTTAAAGCTGTAATGTAAAGTATTAGGAAATGATCCTGCATTTAGTAAATAACTGTTTTTTAAATGAATAGGAGCAAATCACAATGATACCTTGTGAAAAATCCTTCCTTACCTCTTCCTGGAGATGCAGAGTAGTATGTACAGTAGTACGTGACTGAGGAGTTGCAGTTGACAGGGCTGTAACAGGCATCCTCAGATACACAAAGTTCAGAGAAGACGTGTTGACAACATTTCAGGCTATGCAGAGTTGGGTGTAATCAGTCACAGAAGGGTGATAATGCTCCCTAGGCAAGCTCCGCCCCCATTCATGTACAAGTGATGGCATGATGTCATGAAGCGACTTATAAGTCATATTGCTTTAAAGGGGTATCACTGTACCAAAACTTGGGAATGATAGTTCAGGCGACCTACTTCTGTAACTCCACTCTCACCTTCACACTCAATTCTGTTGCCCCATCTCCTCTGTCCCCCTCTGCCATTCTAAACCCCAACCCTGGCACTCCAAACTAACCCATTTCCTGCAGAAATGCTCACGCACTACCGAGAGTCTCTGGAGGAAATCTCGCTCTTTGGCAGACTTCCTCAATTTCAAGTATATTTTCTTTTCCTACAGCTCTGCCCTCTCCCTTGCCAAGTAATCTTTTTTCCAATCACTCATCTCTTCTCAGTCCTCCATTCCCAGCCACCTCTTTGATACTTCGAACACTCTCCTTCGACCCCCCGTTCTCCCCTATCATCCTCCCTCACTGCCACTGAGTTTTCCTCCTTCTTCGCCTCCAAAATTGAAGCAATCCATCATGAAATCTACTCTCGTCTCCCCTCATCAGCCCTGCTGCCCCCACCATCCCTTCCCTCCAACCATCTCACCTTGTGTTCTTTCCACACCATCACAGATAAAGAAGTCCACTCCCTCATCTTATCCTCTCCCCCCTCCACCTGCCCCATGGACCCCCTCCCTTTCCACCTCCTCCGCTTCCTCTCCCCCACTGCCTTCTCCCACCGAGCTCATCTCTTCACTTACTAACAGCATCTTTCACTCAGCATTCAAACATGCTCTTGTATCACCTATTCTTAAAAAACCCAACCTTGACCCTTCCTCACCTGCTAGCTACCAACTCATCTCTCTTCTCCCATTTCCCTCCAAATTTCTTGAGAGGCTGGTGTACAGCCGGATCAGCAGCTACCTCTCTGACAACTCCATACTTGATCCTCTTCATACTTGATCCTCTTTCGCACAATACCCTCCACTGAAACTGCCCTTGTCAAAGTCACCAATGACCTGCTTTTGGCCAAATCCAGGTGTCCCTTCTCTCTTCTTATCCTACTGGACCTCTCTGCTGCCTTCGACTCTGTGGATCATCTTCTCCTCCTCCACACCCTCCAGACCATTGGCCTCTCCAGCACTGTCCTTGCCTGGTTCACCTCTTACCTCACTAACCGCTCCTTCTTGGTGTCTGCTTCTGGCTCCACCTCACCCCCTTCCATCCTCCCGGTCGGAGTCCTACAGGGCTCTGTCCTGGGCCGCCTTCTCTTCTCCCTGTACACCACTTCCCTGGGAGTGCTCATAAGCTCCTTTGGCTTTCAATACCAATTCTATGCCAATGATACGCAACTATACCTCTCCTCTCCTGACCTCTCCCTCTCTGTTCTCTCTCAGGTATCCAGATGCATCTCAGCCATCTCCTCCTGGATGTCTGAGCACTCCCTGATGCTCAACATGGACAAAACGAAACTCATTATCTTTTCCCCATCCAGGGTCTCCACCTTTCCTAATATCTCTGTCACTGTTGACAACACTATCATCCTCCCTGTTCCCCAACTCCACTGCTTTGGTGTCACTCTTGACTCCTCCCTCTCCTTCATCCCCCACATTCAGTCTCTGGCTTAATCCTGTCAGTTCAAGCTAAGCAACATTGCTTGGATCAGGCAGTTCCTCTCCCAGAGTACAACTAAACTTACTATCCACTCACTGGCCATCTAATGGCTCGACTATTGCAACATTTTCTTCACTGGCCTCCCATGCTCCCATTTTGCTCCATTACAATCTTTTCTCAACTCTGCAGCTTGACTTATCTTCCTCTCCCGCCGCTCCACATCTGCCCCTCCTCTTTGACAAACCTGCACTGGCTCCCATTCTCCTACTGAATCCTCTTCAAACTTCTCACCCTCACTTACTATACAAGGCCCTCTCTAACGCCACTGTTCCCTAAATCTCCAATGTCATCTCCCTACATACTCCCTCCCACCCACTCCAGTTGGCCAATATCCATCGCCTCTCCTCTACTCTTGTCACTGCATCCCATGCACAAATCCAAGATTTTACCTGTGCTGCCCCCCCTCCACTGGAATGAGCCCCCTCGCTCCATTAGACTCTCCCCAACTTTGCAAACCTTTAAACGGGCACTGAAAACCCACCTGTTCATCAAAGCATACCTTTCCGCATAACCTAGTTTCAAGGCCACTCTCCCAACCCACTAGCGCATGCCTTGGCCATCTATGCCTTGCTTACTTCTTACCATCAGACTGCCTTTCGCATGCTGGCACCTCATGTCACCTGTCTGTATCCCCCTCCCCCTAGATTGTCAGCTCCTTGGAGCAGGGCCCTCTTCCCTCCTGTTCTCACAACCCTCTTCTTTCACACATCAATTACAGCTCTCTCCTACGCATCAATACCTATACCTGCCTGCCCCTAGTATTATAATGACTCCTTTGCTTCCTCTCATCTCGGCTGTAGTGTGTAGTAAGAATTCTGTTGCTAATTGTTACCTGTGCACTGTTTTAGTTTTTCTGTTACTGTAATGCTAAGTTCTGTGTACCCTGTACTGTTCTAATGTCTGCCGTATGTACGGCGCTGCAAAACACTTGTGGCACCATGTAAATAAAATGTAATAATAATAATAATAATAATAATAATAATAATAATGTGTATTGTTACATTTAATGCCCATCTCTTTTAATTTTTTTCTACATTTTTACATTTGTATTGCAGCAGGAAAGAGTCTCTGCTACTTTTGTTTTGCCATAACACATACACACCTTATTCCTTACTTAAGTCATGACATCACAAAGACAGAAGGTTTACAGCTGTGTCATGGCATCACATGGATAAATGTGCCTCCTACCTAAGCAGTGGCATGAAATTGTCAGATAAGCTGAAAATGTATATTCTTGCATTGCAAGGAAGACAAGACGTCAAGACATCACCAAGACAGAGATATTTTCTCTCTAGTGTCACAACAAACATGCAGCATACCCATTTTGTGATGTTATAAAGATAAAATACCTACAGTATATGAGCTATGTTTGACATCACAAAGACTACCTACTGTATGTCATAGCATCACATGATACAGTATGACATTATATAACACGTCAAAACATTATACAGTATGTTTTTTACAGGAAAGGAAGCATCAGTTAATTGGTTAGCTTTAAATAGTTATATCATTCTAGATCGTCTTTGACCAAATTGCCCAACTCTTTAAATGGAATTAAATTATTTTTGCAGGCCCTATTGCACCTTATTTCCTATCTAAACTGATGGCTTCATATTCAATAGTTTTTTTCATCCACGCATGTCGCAATTAAATAGTCCTGGCTTAGCTGAGAAAGCGACTGCACCCATCTAACTTCCTGATTAGCCCACCCAAACATTAGTCTGGATGCCCAAAACCCAGACTTGTTTGATAATTTCTGCTGGCCACCTCGACTGTCGGCAGAAACAGTTGAATAGATGCCGTTGGGCAGCAATACTGTTGTGGACATCAAAAACAATTGAATTCCCCCTTTGAATTTTAACAAGGATTGGGAATGACCACAATTTTTACTTACTGTATGAACTAACAAAAGAAACCCATATCAGAACTTAACTTATTGAAGGTTGGTGGGGGCACTGGGTAATGGAGGTTGTGGGTGCCCCCACTAGTAAAGTTGCTTGAAAAGCACGCGCCCCACCCCGCAAAAAAAAAAAACATACACACTTTCTTGCTTGGCATCGGAGACATGCACAGCACCTGGTGTCCGGCAGCATCGCACTACAATGAAGCATCTCTAAATAAAACTACAGCTCCCAGTAGCTCTTGCTCGAGCTGTAGTTTTATTTAGAGCTGCTCCACTGTAGAGCAATGCCGCCGGAAACTGGTAATACCCCCATACTGCCACCCGTCACTCACGCAGCAGGGGGGGACAGCGCCGCAGGAGCACACAGTCACTGTCTTGCTGGATTTCACTTCACAGTCCCAAAAGACTGACTGTGCATGGAGGAGCTCCTTGATGGCTGTTGTTAATTAACAGCTGAGCACCTGATGGGAGACTCCTCCAAAGCAGTGTGTGTGGGCTCTTAAAGTGTGTGGGCACCAGGACTTCTGTGTTTGAATGTTTTATTGCATTGGTGTACGTGGTCTAGAAATGGACCCTCTGCAAAAGTACAATTAAATGGTATACAATAGAAAAGAGCGGGCTCGGTTCTCAGAAAACCAAGCTCACCCGAACATCTGAGATTTGAGGAAATCAGAGTGCTGGCTCAAGTTTTCCCAACTAGCTATAATTCAAAATCGAGGCAAAACCTCATCATCCAGGAGTTGGGTTCTCGCAGGTCTTAGATTCTATATAAGTCCCTGCAGTGGTATTCGGGCACCATTTCACACTGTGACTCCAGTGGCTGCTGTCCTGACTCCATGCTGTGTCCAACCACTCCAGTGGCTACTGTGCTGACTCCACGCTGTGTCTATCCACTCCAGTGGCTGCTGTGCTGACTCCACGCTATGTCCATCCACTCCAGTGGCTGTTATGCTGACTCCACGTTGTGTCCATCCACTCCAGTGCTGAGCTGACCTAATGCATCTGTCCACTTCAGTCCCCTCAGGGACTTAATGTTAATATTGGCCGAGCTAGATTATACACAGGCAGTTAGCAAATCATTGTTTCTTACTTTTGTATAGTGCAGGAATTTAGTTATTATATTTATTGTACATATACTGTACTGATGCTGCACTGTGACTCTACAGGCTGTACCCCACTGCATTCACATAAACAATATAAACGATGTGACTCACTACAGTGTGAATAGCAATTTGCGAATAAAAAGGAAAAAAAAATTGTTACATAGTTGTTGAGGTTGAAAAAAGACAAATGTCAATCGAGTTCAACCTGTATTATAATTTCATAGTAATTAAATGCTGTATGCTTGGATATTTTTTTCAGCTAGGAATCTATCTAATTCATTTTTTTACTTATTAATTGAATCCACCAATACTACCTTCTCTGGCAGAGAATTCCAAATCCTTACTGCTCTTACTGTGAAGAACCCTTTTCTCCATTGTGTATGACATTTTTTTTCTTCTAACCTCAGGGGATGTCCTCGTGTCCTATGTAGTGATTCGTTTATTTGTACAAGTGGTGCGTGCTGTGCCGCACTGCCTTTGTTCACAACTTCACACATAAATAAGTGCTGTGTCTGCAATGAGTTCACAGTCATTTGCAAAAACAGTTTAAAAATTGTTCATTTATTTCTACAACAACGCTTTGTATCACCGGCTTTACTAAGAGTTATACCACTGACAACTTGTTAGAAAACTAAGGGATATCATAACAAAATGGCTCCACTTGGACTCTCCTCGGGATTTGTGATTTCTGATAACACCACAAATATTGTGAAAGCATTACAGCTGAGTAAATTCCAAAACATCCCCTGTTTTGCTCACACAATCAACTTGGTGGTACAAAGATTTTTAAGAAATTATAGCGGCACGCAAGAGATGCTGACTGTGGCCTGAAAAATTTCAGGACATTTTTAGAATTCGTCAGCAGCATGGCATGCAGAATAACCACCAACTGAAGTAAGAGGGAGTAACAAGGTAGAATTCCACCCATTACATGCTTCAGCAGATGGAGGAACAGCAAAAAGGCATCCAGACCTACACAACAAGCCATGACATTTGGAGAGGAGGGGGGATGTACCTCAGTCCAGCACAGTAAAGAATACTTTACGTGTTGTGAAAGGTGCTGAAACCATTCAAAATAGTCACCTGTGAAGTGAGTTCAGACGCTGACAGCTTGAATTAGGTGATTCTCCTAATTAGACTTTCTTAAGAGATGCAAAGAGCTCCTGGTGGCAAATTGGCAGTTCAGGTGGTACATAGAGTAACAACTTCTTCTCATTTAGTTTCTTCAGCAACTGCTGCTTCCAGGAAAAAAGAAAAACTCTGCTTTCCCAAAAGAGACAGTGGTGATGCACAACATTTTTATATCTGGGGGGAAATTTAATAAGAATCGATTCTGGATGAGATTACAAATCACCTTTAATTGGCCCTTTTGCCCCTAATCACCGGAACAAAAATCACACATTTACTAACAAGCATTTTCACTTGCATCTTTGTCTTTCAATGGTGTATGTTGTTGATTTTTGATGTGAGCGATTTGTGTCGATTTTGCAGTTTCTACATGGGAAGTCACATCATAAGTCACGTTTGAATGTCCTACAATTCGCAGTAGAATGCCTCACAAGTCACATGCCAATACAAAGCTAATCACGTCTCAATTTACACCACAAGTCACATTCCCCATTCGCCCCACAAGTCACCCTAAAGTGTAAAAATCCCCAAACACATTCCGACCTGCTGGTTCCTCTGTCCTGTTTCTTGGTCCTGGTGCAGCCTAAATGAAATCACTGCCTGCATTCAGGCTACTCCAAAATCTGCCTTTACCAGAGCAGAAAGTGAGTTTTGCAGGTGACTTGGTGGGCTTTTATTAGTATTCTGAGAGGTTTACACATAATTAAAATGGTTTTCACGTGTATCTTTTTGGGTGTGGTGTATTTCACATGTATCTTTTTTGAGTGTGGTGTGGTTTTTTTTTCACAAAAAAAGCCAAATCAACCAAAGTCAACCTTTAGTCAATTTCCCCCTTGGTCAGGTCTAAAAGAATTGGCCAAAATTATTGACACATCTACCGGAACTCCATCTGATACGGTCAACATCCAAAGAATGGTGGATGATTATTTAATTGACAGCATTCAAATAGGCATGTCCCAGTTTGAGTCCCTTTGAGCACTGGAATTAAAAAAAAGCAGTTTGGAGGCCCTTGCACAAACCCGCTTTGCATTACTTAAGCTTACCACCCTCCAGTGTATACTCAGAAACAGTTTTCAGCACTGCAAGGAACCTTGTCAGGGATTGGCATAGGAAGCTACTTCCTCAAAATGTGCAAAAGATTATGTTTATCAAAATGAATTGGAAATTCCACAAGGATGACCTTTACAATTACACCAAAGTATAGAGACTCCTGTAATGGTGGATTCCAGCAAGGATGAATTAATATTGTGTGAGGATTATGTACACATTATTGAGCTTGAGGATGATAATGATGATGACATCTTGCCACTGTAGAGATCATTAACTACACTGTTAACTTAGCTGCATTAAGCCAATTGGTAAATTGTTTTTTGGGGGGCCCAAACAAATCAAGCACTTCAGCCACAAAAGTGTCAGTCCGTGTCACTGAAGTGCTTCGTTTTTAAACTGTGCATGTCCTTTTTAATATCCAACATAAGGGTGGATGACAGGGTCCAAGGGCAATTTCATCTTGCACCACGTATCATTTCTGCCACTGTTGTGTGCCAATGTTTCATAGATGTGCTATAAACTGCCATGTGTTTGTGCCTCTGCTCTGTTGCTTAGTAATCAGCCAGTCTTTTGTAGCCTTTGGCCAATATTGGTAAAAACAATATTATGAGCTGTGAGGTGGTAGAAATTGACTGGAAATGACTGGAAATAAATGTTATTAAGGTTACTAATGCTGTAGTAACAAAATAAGGCCCACATTATATGATTTTAGCAGTTTTCATCAATTTATGAAAAAAATACAAATCCAAAACACATGAGGGTGGTTTTGCCAAAATACGAAGTTAAAACAGATCCAAAATCAAACCACATGGGTTGGCGCACATCCCCAATATACACAGGTCTAAGAACAAGGGGGGTCATTCCGACCCGATCACATGCTGCAGTTTTTGCAGTGATGCAATCAGAACTGCACCAGCGCCGCAGTGCGCTGGCGCATGGCAGATGGCCAATGGCCATCGTTTCCTAGCGATCGCCTCTGCCTGATTGACAAGCAGAGGCGGTCGCTGGGCGGGAGGGGCTGGCATGGTGGCTTTTGGCCGCCATTTTCGGGGCGCGGTCCGGCCAACGCAGGTGTGGCCAGACCGTGCGGGGGGGGGGGGGCAGGTCGCAGCGGCTGCGTGATGTCACACACAGCCGCTACGACCCTGGCAGTGACAAGTAACTCCCAGCCAGGCACAGGAGCTGTGCTGTCTGGGAGTTATTCTGCATGTAAAAAAACATCGCCACTGGGTGATGCTTTTGTACTTGTGCGGTGGGGCCAGGACAGAAATGTGTGGCAGACAATCCCTGTGCGTCCCCCTGCATGTCTGTGTCAGTGATCGTAGCTGTGCTAAATTTAGCACGGCTACGATCAGGTCTGAATGACCTCCAAGGATGGGTTTCTTCTATTAACCAGCTGGACAATGAAGGGCCTTTTGCAGAGAGGGATAGTTTGTGCTTTAACCCATAAACTGGAGTATGCCTCTGAAGAAGCTTTTTTCTACTCCAACCAGGTTATATGAACAAGCATATTTGTAAATTAATACTAATTTTCATTTAGTAAGGCATAGCCCAGATGGCCCATCTCCTCCTATTGGACTGTCCAAATTTGACAGCCCCACAATTACTGTCATCTTGGCCACCAAATCCATTGCACTTACCCATATAACTGTTTGCACTTAAAACAAAAGTAAACAAGTTATATCATAAGATATATATTTAATTGACTCTTTATATGAAAACTCAACTATAAGCAAACACTGTACATGGTGCAAGTGATGTTTAGACAACCAACAGAAGATATAATTAGTGTAGTTCTATAAAAGCCTCACTCACGTGTGGTGAGATCACTTTAAAATTTGTGTTCTCCAATGACTACATATAAGAAATAGTAATTGGTCTTTTTAAGTATTACTATAGGGAGCTAATAGGCTCTCCACTTGTTGGTAAAATCCCTTGATTAATTTTAAATTCTTAAGAAGTTCTGTTTCCACCTTCAGAAGGTGTCCTTGGTGGGAATAATTTCATTAAGCAGCTTAACGTGGCCTTTTTTCTCATTTGAAGGACAATTTGGCAACACTAAGCTGCATTGTTCCTCGTGATCAAATCACTTAAGCAATATCACTGCTGTATATTACTGAATAAGAAAAATAAAGAGAGGCAGACAACACGTAGCTCACATACTGTATTGTTGTAATGAGACAGAAAGACAGCAAAGCGAATACGGTACTGTATTAAAAACAATACCATATTGTATCAGTCCATCTAATTACCAAAAGCTTCTCACAGAGATGCTCTCATTTACATAAGTTGGGGTGGGGTGGGCAAAGGAACCATTCATACTGGGATCTCTGCACAATATAGGTCACCTCATTAAATACTGGTACCTGGAATTATTTACGAGATTTTATAGCTATGTAAATTTGCATTACTCGAAGCCATTTCATAAGTATTTATGAGTAGCCTAAAGGCCCGAGCATCATTATGTGAGACACCAAGAGAAACAAGCTCTGCCGTATGGAGCTGCTTCTTGTACAGTAGTGCGCTCTTCTCCTGGTCATATCACATATCTCCTATGATTCAAGATTGAAAGATTTCCGCCACTAGTTTGATATATATATATATATATATATATATATATACATACATACTGTATGTACATACATACATACATACATACATACAGAAGGACCTCTGATGACGTAAGGACATTTTTGGAAAGAAGATTCTGTGATCTTTGTAAAGAATAATGTAATTATGAAACCTGACTGGACAGTTTCAATTAACTGTCAAACGTGTTTAGTAAATACTGTATCTATAACAGTTGCCACATAACATAACAACCTATCTACCTATGTAATGACATCACTTAAACAGGCATATATATAAAATATATATGTACAGGTTGAGTATCCCATATCCAAATATTCCGAAATACGAAATATTCCAAAATACAGAATTTTTGGAGTGAGACTGAGATAGTGAAACCTTTGTTTTCTGATGGAACAATGTACACAAACTGTGTACATGAAGTTATTAAAAAATATTGTATTAAATGACCTTCAGGCTGTGTGCATAAGGGGTATGTGAAACATAAATGCATTCTGTGCTTACACTTGGGTCCCATCACCATGCTATCTCATTATGGTATGCAATTATTCCAAAATATGGAAATACACAAATGTCCAAAATACTTCTAGTCCCAAGCATTTTGGACATGGGATTCTCAACCTGTATATATATATATATATATACATATATATATATATATATATATATATATATATATATACACACTGCTCAAAAAAATAAAGGGAACACTAAAATAACACATCCTAGATCTGAATGAATGAAATATTCTTATAAAATACTTTGTTCTTTACATAGTTGAATGTGCTGACAACAAAATTACACAAAAATTATCAATGGAAATCAAATTTATTAACCCATGGAGGTCTGGATTTGGAGTCACCCTCAAAATTAAAGTGGAAAAACACACTACAGGCTGATCCAACTTTGATGTAATGTCCTTAAAACAAGTCAAAATGAGGCTCAGTAGTGTGTGTGGCCTCCACGTGCCTGTATGACCTCCCTACAACCCACACAAGTGGCTCAGGTAGTGCAGCTCATCCAGGATGGCACATCAATGCGAGCTGTGGCAAGAAGGTTTGCTGTGTCTGTCAGCATAGTGTCCAGAGCATGGAGGCGCTACCAGGAGACAGGCCAGTACATCAGGAGACGTGGAGGGGGCCGTAGGAGGGTAACAACCCTGCAGCAGGACCGCTACCTCCGCCTTTGTGCAAGGAGGAACAGGAGGAGCACTGCCAAAGCCCTGCAAAATGACCTCCAGCAAGCTACAAATGTGCATGTGTCTACTCAAACGATCAGAAACAGACTCCATGAGGGTGGTATGAGGGCCCGACGCCCACAGGTGGGGGTTGTGCTTACAGCCCAACACCATGCAGGACGTTTGGCATTTGCCAGAGAACACCAAGATTGGCAAATTCGCCACTGGCGCCCTGTGCTCTTCACAGATAAAAGCAGGTTCTCACTGAGCACATGTGACAGACGTGACAGAGTCTGGAGACGCCAAGGAGATCGTTCTGCTGCCTGCAACATCCTCCAGCATGACCGGTTTGGCAGTGGGTCAGTAATGGAGTGAGGTGGCATTTCTTTGGGGGGCCGCACAGCCCTCCATGTGCTCGCCAGAGGTAGCCTGACTGCCATTAGGTACCAAGATGAGATCCTCAGACCCCTTGTGAGACCATATGCTGGTGCGGTTGGCCCTGGGTTCCTCCTAATGCAAGACAATGCTAGACCTCATGTGGCTGGAGTGTGTCAGCAGTTCCTGCAAGACGAAGGCATTGATGCTATGGACTGGCCCGCCCGTTCCCCAGACCTGAATCCAATTGAGCACATCTGGGACATCATGTCTCGCTCCATCCACCAATGCCACGTTGCACCACAGACTGTCCAGGAGTTGGCGGATGCTTTAGTCCAGGTCTGGGAGGAGATCCCTCAGGAGACCATCTGCCACCTCATCAGGAGCATGCCCAGGCATTGTAGGGAGGTCATACAGGCACGAGGAGGCCACAGACACTACTGAGCCTCATTTTAACTTGTTTTAAGGACATTACATCAAAGTTGGATCAGCCTGTAGTGTGTTTTTCCACTTTAATTTTGAGGGTAACTCCAAATCCAGACCTCCATGGGTTAATAAATTTGATTTCCATTGATAATTTTTGTGTGATTTTGTTGACAGCACATTCAACTATGTAAAGAACAAAGTATTTAATAAGAATATTTCATTCATTCAGATCTAGGATGTGTTATTTTAGTGTTCCCTTTATTTTTTTTGAGCAGTGTATATACATATATATATATACATATATATATATATATATAATTTTTTCCCAGAACCACTACTGTTAGACACATTAGTAGCAGTCGACATTCTCCGCCTATATAACCCTGCTGGCCACCACAACCCCTCTTCTGCCTCTACATACAGGCTAAGGGGTATATTTACTAAAGTGCAGTTTTACCTGTTGCCCATAGCAAAAAAATCATATTTTACTTATTTATCTTGCACCTTCTAGAATTGGATTGGTTGCTATGAGCAACAGCTCCACTTCTGTAAACCTGCACTTTGATCAATATACTCCTAAGAATGAGACCTTTGGAGAGGAGAGAATGAGACCCAGTAAGTGGGAAAAAAAAGAGCAATCAGGGGAAGTAGAGAGAAATGGGCACCAGGGAAGAAGAATTGGGGCCACCAGCAATTATGAATTGCTTGTGTTGTACGACGTAAAGAATCCTATATTATTCACTTTAATAAAACATTAGTGCACTTAAATATTAAGCAAAATCCCTTAGATTGCTCCATTTGGGATATAGTCATAATGACAGCATTTACAATGTCAACATTAATAAAGACAATAATATAGACAGTTATGTCTGCATTCTTAAAATGTCAACATGATGAGATAAGGAAATATTTGGAAAGAATCTGTGTAAAGCTTATTGTAATTATGTGACATCTGTAATGTTAGGATTCTGGTCTGACAGAAAGGTTAGGATACAAGGCGGGGTTAGGCACTAGGATAAGGGATAAGGTTAGGCTAGAAGAGGGGAGGTTGGGATTAGGAACTATTGGGAAGATTAAGGGGTTAAGATTAGCAATACTCTCATGATGACTTCACTGCCGGACCTGAAAGACATCTCTGGAGATGCTGTACTTGCCATGCCAGGTAAGTCACCACTAGACCACTAGAGACATTTGTTGACATTCTAATCATTGTTGCCATGAGGAATGGCGATGTGCAAACATGTCAACAAGAGGCATGTTGATATTCTCATGTTGATGTGATGAGTGTCAACAACATATACCATACCTGTCCACTTAAGCACAATGGTGAAACTGCAATATTTATCACCAAGACCAGATCTTTGGGTCTGCTGCTTCCTCTCTATAACACTGGATCAATTATCTAAATGAAAGGGAAAAAGGACCACTTTAGAATGTTACTGCACAATTTCCTTTCATTAAAATAATTTAAAACTGCCCTAAATAAAAAATGATGGTGCTGATATACTGTATAATGAGCTCAGAGCCGGCCCTAAGCATAGGCAAACTAGACAAATACCTAGGGGCACAAGCAGCTTCTGCTGATTAAAATTATATGCAGCATGCCTATATTCTGTGTGTGACTGTGGCTCTATCTGCATACGAAATGTGCGGCATGTGTATAAGGTGTACTACTTTGTGGCGTAACATATAGAAAGGGCACTACTGTGTGCTCTAATGTGAATAATGAGCAATATGGTGTGGTGTAATGTGAATAAGGGGCAGTACTGTGAGGAGTAACATGGTACTACTGTGTGATGTAACGTGAATAAGAGACACTATTGCATGACATAATGTGAATAAAGTTGCAGTACTGTGTGGCGTAATTTCAACTGGGGGTATTATTGTGCATGCCCCTTCCCAGCAAGAACATGCCCTGTTTTGGGCTGCGCACTGAATGTGCACACTGTTCCTATTTAAAATATAGGGGGTAGGAGCACCAAAATGAGGACTGCTATGGGTGAGAGGTGCTGGGTAAGGGTTACAAGGTCAGAGGCGGAACTAGCGTTTGTGCTGGGGGGCACTAGCCAATCTTGCCTAGGGCATCATATTGGTTAGGGCCAGCTCTGAATCAGCTAATATCTAAGCCAGTGTTTCCCAACTCCAGCCCTCAGGGATCCCTAACAGTGCATGTTTTACAAATCTTCTGTTTGGAGCACACTCAGCACAGGAGTATTCATTATTAGCTGACACATTTTAAAAGATCCACATGTGGTGCTTATTGTGTCTATTGTTATACTGAGGAGATCTGTAAAACATGATGAAAGAGGAGTGCGCTGCTGCGTGGACACCAGTCTTCCTGTTCTCTGCACAAGGGGCCTATTTAATTTTTGTACGCAACTGCGCTTTTCTTAGGCTTCGGAACTGCTTTTCTTAGCAAGTGAAGCTACTGCCCAGAAAAGATAGACGTCCACCAGAGCAACTGCATACTCATTCGCAACTGCGTACACATATGTGAACTATACGCAAAAACAAGGAACACTGACTGCTGGGGATGCCCTATGGTCAGCAGTAGCGACACTGGCGCCATGTTTCTCCACATACATAAATGCTGCTGACCTCAGGTACATGCCACGAAAATGGGCATGACATGCCTGTATTTTTGATGCCACTCCCTGTTACTTCCCTCAAGCGGTCCCTTCCTGTCCATCACTCTATGATATAACTCTCAGTGTGAGCACGATCGCAAAAGCACCTTTTACACATGTGCAGTGTGATTGCTGTGCTTGCGCAGTCTGCAGATAATTGCTTGCTTGCGTGAACATCAGTGATTGTGTACAAACATGAATAAGGGCACTAGCTACACTCCATCACCACCGTGCATGTAACAGTGAGAACATGCATAGCTGCTACCTAGCAAAAAAACACCCCTGGGCTGTTCATTGTTGGAGTCATCTGCTGGTGTGTGCCTATATAACACTGCAATGCTTTTGTGCTTAACCAAGTCTCATGTTTTACTTTACATGGGATAAAACATGAAACACGTTTATGTGTGAAATTACTGTATATGTTGATTAAATAGATATTAGGGTGTCATGTTACAGCAGTAGGTGGCATTTGTTTTTCCATTGAAGTGTTTTACAGGAGATATATTATTTAACTATGTGGTAAAAAGAACTTTTGGTTGAGAAAGATATAGGAAAGTTTTCTCAGCCATTTTTACTTTTATTTATCTGCTGTTACTGTTGAATATTGTTGAATAATAATAATTGAAGAATAATAATAATGTTTACAGAATTTCTTTACTTGCCTTGCTTGTTCTAAAAAAAATATTTCAGTTGTCCCCCAGGAATGTTTCACAAAGATTTTGGAAGATGTCGTGGCTATTATTTGCAGGAATCAAATTATTTTGATCAAAGGATTCATTAAATATGTGAGGTTTGATCATGCTGTCCTCCAATGTGATCTCCAAGAACAAGAAATCATAATTCCGCAAGTTGTACATTTGTTAATGCTATTAAAATAGTTTTGCATCCCTTCCCCTCCCCTGCCCTCCCATCCCCCTCCCCCTCCCCCTGCACTTCCTAAATTATAAGAGCATCGTCAATATATTTTTGTACAGTCTAAGGTCTGTTTTTTAAGCGATTTTGTGAAAAATGGAAGACACACAGTAAAAAGGACATAAAAAGGTTTGCATAACCGGGTGCACATTTTATACTCACATCTGTCTAGTGAAGTTTCCTTCATAGCAGAGGTGTTACCGGGGTGTGGTGATTTCCAGTGTGCAAGCAGCATCTGCACTTGTGCCGTCCAAAATGGGTGTGACTTAATAAAAAGGGGTGTGGCCTTACCGGGATCCGTGTTACACATACTTACCTACTTTGGGGCTGCTCCCTCCGGGAGGGAGCAGCAAGGTCACACAAGAGGGGCCATGGAGGAGGCGGTACGGGGGCGTGGTGATGTGTTTACATCATCATAGCCACGCCCCTGCTCTGTAATGCCCACATTATTGGTATTGCAGAGCGGGGGACGGGGCTACGATGACGCGAATTAGCGCAACTGCATGATCGCCCCGCCCCTTTTTCTATTTAACAGGCTGAAAGTGGTGGGGGGCGTGGGTTGCAGCAGGAGGAGTGTGGGGTGCGGCGGGTGGACGAGCGGGATGCAGGAGCCTCCCGGCCTTTCCGAGAGAGTGGGCAAGTAGGGTGTTACGTCACTCTGGAGGGGTAGGGCAGTGGTCCATGGAAGCTGCCCCTGGAGACTGGGCTGTCGGCTGTGTGTAGTGCTGGGCCGAATTTTAATCTGTGACAGGAGCCGAGTGCTGCAGTGTGATATTCTCCTGCAGCTTCTGTCACAGATGAAAAGCCAGCCCAGCACTTCACAACAGCCAGCACTTTGGAGTCAGCCCTTCCGAGGGTGACACCCAGGTGCAGGCCGCACTCCCCACACCCGGCTTGTGAAGCCACTGCTTCATAGCAGAAAGAAGTGTAGCGTAAATATAATACTTTCATTTGGAACTTTATTTACTGTAGATAATCATTTAGTTTTTAAAATATGCTCAACATTTGTAAACCCTGCTAAGTACAGTACGATACAAGTGCAAAGTGACTTTAGGACAGCTGTTGTTAATGGATCATTTTATTGCCTTTCTATTTTACTCAGCATCCATAATGCTTGAATAGTTTCCCGTGGATAACTCTCAAGTGATATGGTACAGTATGCCTTGTTGGATTGCAGCAAACAAGCAATAAGTTGTGAGAGATATAATGTCAATGATTGAATACCAGATACAGTGCATTATCATGAGGGTTATTTGAGTTTTAGGCAAGAAATAAAAGACCGGAATCCTTGGGTTATTCTCTACAACACAATTATCTTCCATATTGTGAAGGATTCCTAGACTTATGCCTTTGTTGCGATGCTGTATTATTTCATGATGAATTTCTGTGTTGGATCTGTATTTAGTAGTTAAAACGGTAAGCAGTCAGATAATAGTCTGGTTGCCTTTTTTGCATAATATGACTTATTCAGCATGACTGTACCATCTCCATTATTTTCTGGTGCAATTGTTCTTTTATAAATAATAATAATTATAATGGCATTGTTCTTTTATAAATACCAAAGAGTTTCCCGTTCTTGTATTGTAAGATTCAAATTAATTTTCTGTTGATCTGAAATTTTATTCAAGTCAAAAATTTGTTCAGATTGGAAAAAACCTAATCTCACGTCATAAACTATAACAAATTTTATTTTGTCATTATTTGTTCCACAAAATGTAAACCCACATGAAGAAGCCATTTGTGAAAAAAGCAAGCACACCCTCATTTCTTCCGCATCAATAAAGAATGTCATTTGAGCCAGGTGCTGCTAATCGAGTGTATGCTGTTACTTGATGATCAGGAAGGAACCTTTGGCGGTTCAGTCTGGAGCATTCAGGTTTGTGTTAACACTATTCCAAGGAGAAAGACATGTGCAATGATCTCAGAGAAGTAATTGTTGCTGCTCATCAGTCTGGAAAGGGCTATAAGGCCATTTCCAAACAATTTGAAGTCAATCATTCTACCGTGAGAAAGATTATTTACAAATGGAGAACACTGAAGGCTCTTGCCAATTTTCCCAGGAGTGGGCTTCCTAGTAAATTCACCCAAAAATCATATCACACAATTCTCCGAGAGATTGTAGAGAAACCAAGAGCTACATGCAGAGATTTATAAGCCTCTCTCAACATGGCAAATGTTCAAGTTCTTGACTCTTATATTGGAAAATTACAGTACAAGTGTGATAAATGATCAACAGAATTCTAACATGGCCTAGGTTTGCAAGGATACATCTGAATAAATCAAAAGATTTTTACAAAAAGATCCTCTGTGCAGACAACAAAGTGGAGTGGTATGGTCTTAATTAACAATGCTTGTTTGCTGATAACCAAATCCCTCATCTCCACATAAGAGTAAGAAGGTGAGGTTATTTGTCAACCACTATACAGTCATTAAGTCCACTATGAATTCCGCTATACACCAAATAACTAAAACGTGGTCAAAATTAGGTCAGGCAAGAGGAAAAAACACTGAACTGAAGCGCACCAGCAAATCTGCAAAGGTAGAGCAGGGACAGAAAATAATTTACATTTTGTAACAGTCATGTCAAAGTCCAACTCAACTGCAATGACAGCAGCATGCATCCAAAAGATGTCAAATATCACTAAACTGAAGCAGTGTTGTAAGGAGCGAACCAAAAATTCTCATACTGTATATAAAAGTCTAATAAACTCATACAAAATGTTTACTTTGAATTATTGTGCTAAAATGTGGTTTTACTTTATTATGTTGCCTTAGCTTTTTCCTTTTAAAGGGGAGATGTATCAAGCCTTGGAGAGAGATAAAGGGGGACATGTACTAAGCAGTGATAAAAGTGGAAAAGTGAGCCAGTGGAGAAGTTGCCCATGGCAACCAGTCAGCTGCTATGTATACTTTTATAGTATGCAAAATTTAAATGTTACATCAATGCTGAGTGGTTGCCATGAGCAACTTCTCCACTGGCTCACTTCTCCACTTGTATCACTGCTTAGTACATCTCCCCCAAAGTACCAATCAATCAGATCCTAACTGTAGTTTTGCAGGCTGTTTTTGAAAAATAACAGTAAGAAGCTTATTGGTTTGTAGTTTATCTTTCTCCACTTTATCTCTCTCCAGTGCTTGATACATCGTACCCTCTATAACGAGAAAGTCAAAACTGATATTGGTTGTTTATCGCATATTAGACTGATCAGATTGATTACAAGATAGTGTTTAAATATTTCCCAATGTGCAAAAACAGATTTGAAAGAGGGAACACTTTATTTTTCTTTTTTAACCCATTAAGCAATGAATGAACACAATAACGAGTATCCAGTTTGGAACCCTATTGGCAAAAATTGTTTTTGAAGAATACTAACAGGAATATTATATCCAATCAATTTGATTCAAAATACAATGGTGGATAGATATGCTACCAGGATGTTTGGTTGTGCACATCACAGTAAATTTGCTGATTTTCCTTTGAAGCTCTATGGGATGCAAAGGAAAATTAGCTATGGGGGTAATTCAGACCTGATCGCTAGGTTGCGTTTTCGTACAGCGGGCAATCAGGTCTAAACTGCGCATGTGTATGCACTGCAATGCACAGGCGCGTCACACGGGTACAAATCGGATCGCTGCTCAGCGATGGGTTCGTGCAAAGGATCCATTCGCATGGGCGTTCACAAGGAGATTGACAGGGAGAAGGCATTTGTGGGTGGTAACCGACAGTTTTCTGGGAGTGTTTGGAAAAACGCAGACGTGTCCAAGCGAATGCAGGGCAGGTATCTGACGTCAGTTCCGGTCCTGAACAGGCTAAAGTGATCGCAGCGGCTGAGTAAGTCCTGGGCTGTGCAGACAGAGGCAGAACTCTGGGAGGCAACGGAGTCAACTGCTGCCGGACTCCTGCTTTGAAGGGGGGCACTTCTCCTCCGGTTCTGTGTGTTCAGCGACATTAATCAATTAAGTTAATTGACAGCAGCCGGTATCTCTTCCGTAGCCGACTTCCCCACTAGTCACTACACCTTACAAATCACAACCTCTTTATTATAGATACACTGGAAGCAGGCACCTTACTGATGGAGCTATTTGCTCCTATAAAGGAAGCATGAGAATTCTAACTATATGAAGTTATTTCTCTGACAATTGACATGACACAATTGATATGACACTTGCAAATTAATTGTCAGAGAAATAATCAGCATTGTGAGTGACTGAGCAGATCTATGAAGTGTGTGGCTGGACCCCTACAAAGATCTGCCCAGTTGCAACGGTTTTGTAGTGGCTTCATATAGGCCCTCATTCCGAGTTGTTCGCTCGCAAGCTGCTTTTAGCAGCATTGCACACGCTAAGCCGCCACCTACTGGGAGTGAATCTTAGCTTAGCAGAATTGTGAACGAAAGATTCTCAAAATTGCGAATAGAAATTCCTAAGCAGTTTCTGAGTAGCTCGACACTTACTCTGCCACTGCGATCAGTTCAGTCAGTTTCGTTCCTGGTTTGACGTCACAAACACACCCAGTGTTCGCCCAGACACTCCCCCGTTTCTCCAGCCACTCCCGCTTTTTTCCCAGAAACGGCAGCGTTTTTTCACACACTCCCAGAAAACGGCCAGTTTCCGCCCAGAAACACCCACTTCCTGTCAATCACACTCCAATCACCAGAACGAAGAAAAAACCTTGTAATGCCGTGAGTAAAATACCAAACTTCTTAGCAAATTTACTTGGCGCAGCCGCAGTGCGAACATTGCGCATGCGCAGTTTGCGGTAAATCGCTACGATGCGATGAAAAATAACGAGCGAACATCTCGGAATGAGGGCCATAGTTAGAATCTGCAGGCTTGCTATATATATATATATATATATATATGGGGGGGAGGGGGGGGGTGGTTCCACCAATATTTTTCTTGCCTCCGGGCAACTGGGACAAACTTACGCCACTGTGTGCCACTGTGTGCAGAGACTGCACAACATGGGGGAGATTCAAATTCAAAAGTCAGTTGGGAGTCTGTTTTTTCCTATCTAATAGACAGGAAAAAACAGACACCCAACCAACTTTTCAAACATTTGAATCTCCCCCAATCTGTTTGTACAGTTCTGCTACACACGCGTTCACACACTTGCACAGCTAAAATACACTCCCCCTGTAGGCGGCGACTATCTGATCGCAGCAGTGCAAAATTCTCTGTAAAGCGCTGCGGAATATGTGTGCGCTATATAAATAATTGGTAGTAATAATGCATTAGGTCGACAGAGTCCATTGGTCGACATGTAAAAAGAAGACAGGTCGACATGACAATGGTAGACGCAATTTTTTTTCTGCAGCAGGTTACATTGGTTTCCACAGGGAAACATCGGGGTGTAGAGTGGATCTTGATACAGAGGCACCAACAGGCTAAAGCATTAGCTGTCCCAGGATGCATTGGGGCCTCTTCTATAACTCCGTCTCCAGGCACTGAGAGCTCAGTTTTGAGTTGGGGCCTGCAGCAGCAGGTCCCCTAACAGGAGGGCTGTACTGGGCAGCCCTGAAAAGCTTTTCTGAAAAAAGATTTTTTCATCTCTGGCTGGGCTGGCAGCACTATAAGTCATAGTGACATTTCAGCACTGCAGCTCCATCACCTCCCAAGCGGCGTTGCATACTCCTGCGTCCTGGTTTCCAGCCACAGCTTAGGCACAAAGTTGTAGACCGCTCTCCTGGTTTGCGTGGCTGCTATGGGGAGGAGGTAAGAGGGTCCCCCAGGCGCAGTGGTGCAAGTAGAAAAAATGTCTTATAGGTACTGTGTGCGCGCCACCAAAAAAATGGGTGTGACCAGATTCCACATGGGGCGTGGTCAATTAAAATGGGGGCGTGATACACATATGGGGGGAGGGGCAGATACACATATAACCACAATAGTGCCAGATATACATTGCCCCACAGTGCCAGATATACATTGCCCCACAGTGCCAGATATACAGTGCATTGCCCCACAGTGCCAGATACAAAATGCCTCACTGTGCCAGATACACAAATGCCCCCAAAGTGCGAGATATACATTGCCTCGCAGTGCCAGATACACATTGCCCCACAGTGCCAGATACACAAATGCCCCCAGAGTGCCAGATATACATTGCCTCACAGTGCCAGATACACATTGCCCCACAGTGCCAGATATACAAATGCCCCCAGAGTGCCAGATATACATTGCCTCACAGTGCCAGATATACAAATGCCCCCCCTGTGTCAGATATACATTGCCCCCAGTGCCAGATACAGAAATGCCCCCACAGTGCCAGATATGTCCCCAGTGCCAAATATGCCTCCAGTGCCAGATACAGAAATGCCCCCAGTGCCAGATATGCCCTCAGTGTCAGATATGCCCCCAGTGCCAGATACACATGTCCCCGCAGTGCCAGATATGGCCACAGTGCCAGATACACATGTCCCCCCAGTGCCAGATATGCTCCCAGTGCCAGATACACATGTCCCCCCAGTGCCAGATATGCCCTCAGTGTCAGATATACCTCAAGTGCCAGATATGCCCTCATTGTCAGATATGCCCCCAGTGCCAGATACACATGTCCCCCGCAGTGCCAGATATGCCTCAAGTGCCAGATACACATGTCCCCCCAATGCCAGATATGCCCCCAGTGCCAGATATGCCCCCAGGGCCAGGTATCCATGCCCCCTCTTCTGCTCACTGCTGTTGCTGCTGTCCTCTGTGTGTGTGTGTGTGTGTGTGTGTGTGTGTGTGTGTGTGTGTGTGTGTGTAGGAAAGCACAGCCTGCGCCTCTCCTGCCCCTCAGTCTCTGGCGGCGATGCGGGTGTCTTCCTTCAGTTCAGTGCCGATCCGTGAGCCAATCAAAGCTTGCGGTCCGTCAGCCTTGGCTGCCGGTCCGTGAGCTCTGATTGGCTCACGGGCCGGTGCTGAATTGAAGGAAGATACTGGGGGGCAGGAGAGGTGAACTCTGTGCTCTCCTCCCCTCAAAGCAGCGGCGGCGGTGAGCAGCGGAGGGAGGGAGCATCGAGGAGCGGCGGCCCGCCGGTGGTGGGTACGGTGTACCCACGGCTGAATTCTTAAGGGTACACCATACCCACCCGTACCCACCCACATGCACCGCTGCCCAGGCGGGACCCACCATTAAATTGCGTTCTATCCACGACCTAGGGAGACGGGTCACAACGCTGTCATGGACACTGTCACTGGGCAGCAACTCCACTAGACCACCATGGCAACAGAGTACAGGACGGGTGTACTAACACCCAATTTAATAAGGCTCGCTAGTACTTTAACTTACTTAAACGTACTTTTTAAGTACTCATAATGGAGATGGCGCTTGACCTGTAGCCCCTCCCCTGGCCCAGGACGCCATCTCCTCACAGATTTCCCACTCTGGAGCTGCCTCACACTCTCCCTCACAGAGACTCTGGGTGCCATCTTACAGCATAGCAGCATCAACTGGTCTATGGGATTGCAGGGCAAAGTCTCCCATGTAAAGCCGCCTGTATACAGAGCCGTGACTTTACATTCACTTGGGTATTCTACATGTCTCGATGCAGATGCCATTAGTTGAGAAATAGTGTACCTTTATAGAATATGTTATACGAGTATTCTGATATATCCTCCGGGTACAGACTGTGCTGTAATATAGGCCCTCATTCCGAGTTGATCGGTCGCAAGGCGAATTTAGCAGAGTTACACACGCTAAGCCTACGCCTACTGGGAGTGTATCTTAGCTTCTTAAAATTGCGACCGATGTATTCGCAATATTGCGATTACAAACTACTTAGCAGTTTCAGAGTAGCTTCAGACTTACTCTGCCTGTGCGATCAGTTCAGTGCTTGTCGTTCCTGGTTTGACGTCACAAACACACCCAGCGTTCGCCCAGACACTCCTCCGTTTCTCCAGCCACTCCTGCGCTTTTCCCGGAAACTGTAGCGTTTTCATCCACACGCCCATAAAACGCCGTGTTTCCGCCCAGTAACACCCATTTCCTGTCAATCACATTACGATCGCCGGAGCGATGAAAAAGCCGTGAGTAAAAATACTATCTTCATTGTTAAATTACTTGGCGCAGTCGCAGTGCGAATATTGCGCATGCGTACTAAGCGGATTTTCATTGCGATGCGATGAAAAATACCGACCGATCAACTCGGAATGAGGGCCATAGATAGATAGATATATATATATACTGTATATATATATATATATATATATATAATAGTCCAGTGCAGCTTTATTGTGATAATAATTTCTGCATTGCCTGTGACTGTGTGCCTGTATCTGCTGTGTGGTTTCACTCTTGGTGTTTCCCAGATAAAACTGTCACTATATTCTGTACTCTAATTACTAGGTGCTTCCGGGTCTCATAATATAGTAATACACAGTATTTATCACTAGAGATGAGCGGGGTCGGATCCCTGAGATCCGAACCCCACCGAACCTCCCTACTCGAGTCCAGGTCCGAGTCAGACTCGGAAACCAGAACGAGGCAAAACATCATCACCCCGCTGTCGGATTCTCGTAGGATTTGGATTCCATATAAGGAGCCGCGTGTCTCCACCATTTTCACTACGGCATTGGAGAGTGTGGAGAGAGGATGTGTCTCTGTTCTCTCAGTGTCCTCAGTGTCCGTGTCTTGTGCTGCATCTGTCCAGTCACAGTGGTTGTGTTCTCTTGCGGCCATATGTCCAGTGCTGCTGTATAGGGTGCTGTGTTGTGCTGCATCAGTCCAGTGGTGGTGTATTGTGCTGCATCTAATCCTGGGAAGAAATTCACTCTGCATAAACGGGCCTTGGCTCACTATCCTCTCCCTGCAGAGTTGTGTAACACATGGGGGATTCCATCGCCGGTGGATTCTCACATCACCTGCCTCGGGGTGTCGTCCACTCTGCCCATCACCACTGTCACTTCACTGAAAGAACCGACAGATAAGCGTATGAAGGGATGCCTGAAATATATATACTCCCTTACAGGGACTATTCATAGACCCACTATAGCTGCCTCCGGGGCTGCACAATGAGGCATGGGTTCAGGCATTAGAGGAAGAGCTGCCCGAGGTTATATATCCGTCATGCCAGACAATTGCTATCTCACAATACCACCACCCCCTATTACATTCAGGATGCATCCTCTTAGGCAGGTGTAACGGCAGCCAAGGCATCATCCACGTCTGTCCTGGCTCGCCGCATACTGTGATTGAGGTCATGGAAAGTGGACCTAGACTTCAAAAAGACCTTGGAGGTACTTTCCTTTACATGGGGACATTTTGTTTGGGGAAGACCTACATAAAATAGTGTCTGAATATCATCCGCTAAGATGGCTTTTCTCCCCTCTACTAATACTTCTGCACAAAAGGCAAAAGTTACCACTGTTTGTTCCTTTCGGTCTCAAGGGAAAGCAAAAGGTCAGGCATACCCGAGACAATCTCGTGCTCCCAAAACCACCAAGCCTGAGGTGAAACAAACCTGGGCAGCCAATCAGCCTGCTTCAAAATATGACAAGCCTGATGCATGATCGGGCGGGCCTCCTCCTGGGAGATCCAAGGGTGGGAGGCCGACTTCAACAGTTCACCCAGGTCTGGTTAAAGACCACTTCAGACGCATAGGTACTGGAAGTTGTCTCTCGCGAGTACACTGTCTCCATCAAGAGATGTTCCACACACCAGTTCTGCACTACGGCCCTCCGTTAAAAGTGCAAGCTCTTCAAATGGTTGTGAGTTCTCTCCTGAGTATAGTAGTGGTTGTGCCGGTACCTCAGTCCCTGAGAGGCAGAAGTTATTACTCGAACCTGTTTCTGACTAAACCCAATGGGTCCTTCCAGTCTATACTGAACTCAAATCTCTGAACAAGTGGTGACAGTATCCAGGTTTCATATGGAAACGCTGCGCTTCGTTGTACTGGCTATAGAACCCAGAGACTATGTGGTATCCCTGGATATACAGGATGCATATCTGCATATTCCTATTGCCATGTTGCATCAGCAGTTCCTGCGGTTTGTGATTGCCAACCTTAACATTTGGACTGGCTACGGCTCCTCTGATATTCACAAAGGTCTTGGCCATAATAACAGCTCACCTCTGTTGCCAGGGAGTCTGAATCCTGACGTACTTGGATAACCTGCTGATTCTGGCAAATTTCTACGAAGTCCTCCTCAGTCATCTGCTACTGACAGTGACCTTCCTGCAAGCACATGGGTGGCTAATCAATGAAAGAAGTACTCGCTGGTCCCAGCTCTGAGCGTGGTGCACCTAGAGGTTTGTCTGTCACTAACCAGGACCAGCAAATGAGCAGGTACCATCCCTTCTGGATCCCCGACTGGGTCCTGCTGACTACGGGTGCCAGTCTGAGGGGATGAGGAGCGTTGTTGGAGCAACACTCTTTTCAAGGTCGTTGGACCAATGAGGATTCACTTCTTCCAATAAATATTCTGGAGTTGAGGGCAGTGTTCAATGCACTATCTCTTGCCCTGCCTCTGGTACAGAACAGACCTGTTAAAAAAATGATCAGACAATGCCACCATAAACCATCAAGGCGGCACTCGAAGCCACATGGCAAGGATGGGTGTATCAAATATCCTCTGTTGGGTGGAACACCATCTGCCAGCCAAATCGACAGTGTTCATTCTGGGCATCCTGAACTGGGAAGCGGACTTCTTCAGTCACCAGGACGTGCACGCTGGAGAGTGGAGTCTGCATTCAGAAGTCTTTCAACTCCTAGTGGACATGTGGGGCCTACTGGAGGTAGACCCCAATGACATCTCGACACAATCACAAGGTTCCAGTCTTAGGATCTCAGTCCAGGGATCCTCAAGCAGCGTTTGTGGATGCATTGGCGGTTCCATGGAACTTTCAGCTGCTCTACGTGTTCCCTCCAGTGTCACTCCTGCCCTGGGTCCTAAGGAAGTTCAGACAAGAAGGAGGTATACTGTTTCTAGTTGCTCCAGTGTGGGCAAGACTGCAATGGTTCTCAGATCTGCAGGGTCTGTCAACAGAGCATCCCCTTCTACTTCCTCAGTGACCAGACTTCCTCGTACAGGGTGCTTGTCTCTACCCAGACCTGGCCAGACTGGCTTTGACAGCGTGGCTCTTGAAGCATCACTCCTGAGGGCCAAAGGATTTCTGAGGCGGTTATTCATACTATGTTGAAGGCCCACAAACCGGCCTCTGCCCGGATTTATTACAGGGTCTAGAATTCTTACTTCACCTGGTGTGCTGATAAGAACTTCGATGCCTATAGATTCAGAACTTCCAGAATCTGTTTTTTCTGCAAAGAGGCCTGGTCATAGGTCTTCGTCTGGCCTCCCTCAAGGTTCACATATCTGCCCTGTTTGTATGGTTTCATAGAAAAATTGCGTTTATACCTGATGTTCATACATTCATACAGGGTGTCCTGCGGTTTCATCCTCCCTAAGTCCCTCCTGTGGCTCCATGGGATCTGTCTGTTGTACTGCATACCCTGCAAGAGTCTCCAAATGAACCTCTTGAATCGGTGCATCTAAATGACTCATGGCCAAGGTCCTGTTCTTGCTGGCTATTGCCTCTGCAAGACGGGTGTTGGACTTAGGCATTTTGTACTGTCATCCACCCTTTCTGATATTTCACTGTGACCGGGCGGTTCGCAAACTTGACCAGATTATTTACCTAAGGTGGTGTCATCTTTTCGCCTTAACCAAGAGATTGAGGTTTCGGCCTTTATCTCTTCGGACTTGTCTCCCACAGAACGTTCTTTGGATGTGATTAGGGCTCTCCGTATCTATGTGGAGAGGACTGCCTCTATCAGGAGGTCAGATACCCTTTTGTCCTGTTTGGTTTCCACAAACATGGCTGGCCTGTGAATAAGCAATCCTTGGCCAGATGAATTAGAATGGTGATTGTACAAACTTATGCGCAGGCTGGACTCCCAGCTACTGCTGCTATTAAAACCCATTCTACTCAGTCTGTTGGACCTTCTTGGGCGGCCTGCTGTGGTGCGTCCGCAGAACAATTGTGCAAGGTAGCTCTGTGGTCCTCTGTGAACAAGTTTCTTAGGTTTTATGACTTTGATACGTCGCCTCCCAGGATGCTTCCTTTGGATGCCGGATTCTCACATCCACTATGTTGTGTCCCCTTGCTTGAGGAACTGCTTTAGGACATCCCCAATGTTTCCCTGTGGAAACCAATGTAATCTGCTGCAGAAAAGGAGAGTTATGGTAGACTTACCATTATTAACTCTTTTTCTGCAAGGCACATTGGGTTCCACAGGGCGCCCACCCTGACACAACTAGCTTGTTTGGGTTGTATGGCATTAGCCTCTGGTACCTTCTCCTGTCGTGAGAATGTGGTTCTCTGTGACTAACATCTGCCTTCTCTCTTGCCTGCTCCTGCATTGTACTGGTTAACGAATCTGAGCTCTCAGTGCCTGGAGGTGGTGTTATAGAGGAGACCCCAATGCATCATGGGACAGCTAAAGCTTTAGACTGTTGGTGACTCTGGATCAAGATCCACTCTACACCCTGATATTTCCCTTGGAACCCAATGTACCTCACAGAAAGAGAGTTAACAATGGTAAGTCTACCATAACTCTCCTTCTTTCACTTTTTTAAGCTTTTTCATACTTTACCATCAACATGGACTACAATTTGGAATAGTCACCTTACCCAAAGCATGCAAGGGGATGCAGTATACTAATGGAGCTTGTTTGTGGCAAAAAAGTGACATAACACCCCAAAAAACAAACAAAAATTGTGTCTACCTTTTTGGTGACGACCATTGCCATGTCGACCTTTTGACCCTTTTGACCTTTTTACCCAGATGACATTTCCTACTGTGTACCTATTCTATGTCACAATTTGACTCTGTCGACTTAATGCATGTCTACCATTAGTGGTAGACCTATTGACTGTACACCTTTTTAGTGTAGATCTAATAATCCACACCAGGCCAGATCTAATGTAGGATGCCGGCCGAACTCAGCCTTTTTTTTTAAAGGGGCAGTCACTTACAAGGCAAAACCATGCCTTGTGAGTAGGGAGGCCAATCCCGGGATCAGGATCGGTTTTTTTTTAATGCTTGGCAGCGGTGAGCATCCTCAGGACACTTAAACGCTGTCCGGCTCTCCCTGCCCCCGTAGTGTGTACTGCGCAGTGTGACATGATGTCAGAGGTCACACTCTGCAGTGTGAATCTAGCCACCGTGCCGCATGCACCACACTACCCGTGAGCACTCCCACCCACAATAGTGAATCTGAATCCAGCTGCCTGCACCTCCCAAACCGTACATTGCCGCCCAAAGCCCAGTTGCCACCCACGATGGTGAGTATTTGTGTGGGCTGCAGTGGGCGGGTCTTTAATCCAATCCCAGGTATTCCGGGAATCCTGGGATTGACTTTTTTCCAATCCCGATACCCAGGATTGAAAAAAGGGCCCGGGATTGGTCTCCCTACTTGTGAGTGATTGCCCCTTTAAAAAAAGTCTGAGTTTGGCCGGCATCCTCAACGGCCGCTGAACTTGGGTGTCATTACATCCAGCCCTATATGTGAAAAACAAACTGAACACAAATAAATATATTTCAAAATCAAGAGGAATATTAGAATAAAAGATCAATGAAATGTGTAAGTGAAATCCAAAAGTGAATGTTGTAATATAAAGTATACAAAAGCTAAAACGCATAAGGGAATGTATAATCAGTGGTGGATTTTACCTACATTATGCTAGATCTGCTACTTGCAATGGACTGCATAGCAGTGGCAGTGATTTCCCATTGGAAGCACACACTCTTAATCACAGCCAGACAGGCAGTCCCTGGGGAGGTGTTTTCTCCCCCTTGGACTGTCAGTCCGGACTGCGATAGCAGAGAAAGTGCTTCCCATGGAAAGCCGCTCCCTTGCTAATACAGCAGCCTTTTTTGGCTTCTACAGGCTGCAGCTAATGTGGTCCATTAGAAACCAGGCTGTTTCATGGCTGTGCAGAATTTAAGTCCCACTCCTGAACTTAAGTTCCACCCCCTCTGCCAGTGGACTTAAGCTCCGCCTCCTGGTAATGTCAGCCATCAATCACTGGGAGGACAGGGGAGGGGATCACCAGCAGACAGACTCCCTGGCTATACAGGTAAGGAGTCGCCACTGTGTATAATAAATAATAAAGTAAGATAATTTAATAACAAATAACAACAAAATAAATATATAGTATTAGTTACTGAATAAGTGGCATAATAAAGACAAGCAGCGGAAGGTACTGACCACCTGGAGCATTCTACCGGCTTCTTTCAGTATGGTTAAGGTTTGTATGTATAATACTGTAGATAAAGACAGCAACAACCAATTGAAATCTGCATAAAAGGTCACATGACAGTACTATGTATACTAGCTAAGGGAGAGAAAGGATAGATTATGCGATAAACACAACTCATTGGACTAAATAAATAATGTAAGAAATATACAGCTACCTGATTATGGGATGACAATGATCTTAAACATGTTACTAATGGTTGGTACATACAAATAGTAACCTAATCAGTAGAGATGTGCACTTGAAATTTTTCGGGTTTTGTGTTTTGGTTTTGTGTTCGGTTCCGCGGCCGTGTTTTGGGTTCGACCGCGTTTTGGCAAAACCTCACCGAATTTTTTTTGTCGGATTCGGGTGTGTTTTGGATTCGGGTGTTTTTTTCAAAAAACACTAAAAAACAGCTTAAATCATAGAATTTGGGGGTCATTTTGATCCCAAAGTATTATTAACCTCAAAAACCATAATTTCCACTCATTTTCAGTCTATTCTGAACACCTCACACCTCACAATATTATTTTTAGTCCTAAAATTTGCACCGAGGTCGCTGGATGACTAAGCTAAGCGACCCTAGTGGCCGACACAAACACCTGGCCCATCTAGGAGTGGCACTGCAGTGTCACGCAGGATGGCCCTTCCAAAAAACACTCCCCAAACAGCACATGACGCAAAGAAAAAAAGAGGCGCAATGAGGTAGCTGTGTGAGTAAGCTAAGCGACCCTAGTGGCCGACACAAACACCTGGCCCATCTAGGAGTGGCACTGCAGTGTCACGCAGGATGGCCCTTCCAAAAAACACTCCCCAAACAGCACATGACGCAAAGAAAAAAAGAGCGCAATGAGGTAGCTGTGTGAGTAAGATAAGCGACCCTAGTGGCCGACACAAACACCTGGCCCATCTAGGAGTGGCACTGCAGTGTCACGCAGGATGGCCCTTCCAAAAAACACTCCCCAAACAGCACATGACGCAAAGAAAAAAAGAGGCGCAATGAGGTAGCTGTGTGAGTAAGATAAGCGACCTTAGTGGCCGACACAAACACCTGGCCCATCTAGGAGTGGCACTGCAGTGTCACGCAGGATGGCCCTTCAAAAAAATACTCCCCAAACAGCACATGACGCAAAGAAAAATTAAAGAAAAAAGAGGTGCAAGATGGAATTGTCCTTGGGCCCTCCCACCCACCCTTATGTTGTATAAACAGGACATGCACACTTTAACCAACCCATCATTTCAGTGACAGGGTCTGCCACACGACTGTGACTGAAATGACGGGTTGGTTTGGACCCCCACCAAAAAAGAAGCAATTAATCTCTCCTTGCACAAACTGGCTCTACAGAGGCAAGATGTCCACCTCATCATCATCCTCCGATATATCACCGTGTACATCCCCCTCCTCACAGATTATCAATTCGTCCCCACTGGAATCCACCATCTCAGCTCCCTGTGTACTTTGTGGAGGCAATTGCTGCTGGTCAATGTCTCCACGGAGGAATTGATTATAATTCATTTTAATGAACATCATCTTCTCCACATTTTCTGGAAGTAACCTCGTACGCCGATTGCTGACAAGGTGAGCGGCGGCACTAAACACTCTTTCGGAGTACACACTTGTGGGAGGGCAACTTAGGTAGAATAAAGCCAGTTTGTGCAAGGGCCTCCAAATTGCCTCTTTTTCCTGCCAGCATAAGTACGGACTGTCTGACGTGCCTACTTGGATGCGGTCACTCATATAATCCTCCACCATTCTTTCAATGGGTAGAGAATCATATGCAGTGCCAGTAGACGACATGTCCGTAATCGTTGGCAGGTCCTTCAGTCCGGACCAGATGTCAGCATCAGCAGTCACTCCAGACTGCCCTGCATCACCGCCAGCGGGTGGGCTCGGAATTCTGAGCCTTTTCCTCGCACCCCCAGTTGCGGGAGAATGTGAAGGAGGAGATGTTGACAGGTCGCGTTCCGCTTGACTTGACAATTTTCTCACCAGCAGGTTTTTGAACCCCAGCAGACTTGTGTGTGCCGGAAAGAGAGATCCAAGGTAGGTTTTAAATCTAGGATCGAGCACGGTGGCCAAAATGTAGTGCTCTGATATCAACAGATTGACCACCCGTGAATCCTTGTTAAGCGAATTAAGGGCTCCATCCACAAGTCCCACATGCCTAGCGGAATCGCTCTGTGTTAGCTCCTCCTTCAATGTCTCCAGCTTCTTCTGCAAAAGCCTGATGAGGGGAATGACCTGACTCAGGCTGGCAGTGTCTGAACTGACTTCACGTGTGGCAAGTTCAAAGGGCAGCAGAACCTTGCACAACGTTGAAATCATTCTCCACTGCGCTTGAGACAGGTGCATTCCACCTCCTATATCGTGCTCAATTGTATAGGCTTGAATGGCCTTTTGCTGCTCCTCCAACCTCTGAAGCATATATAGGGTTGAATTCCACCTCGTTACCACTTCTTGCTTCAGATGATGGCAGGGCAGGTTCAGGCGTTTTTGGTGGTGCTCTAGTCTTCTGTACGTGGTGCCTGTACGCCGAAAGTGTCCCGCAATTCTTCTGGCCACCGACAGCATCTCTTGCACGCCCCTCTCTTTTTTTAAATAATTCTGCACCACCAAATTCAAGGTATGTGCAAAACATGGGACGTGCTGGAATTTGCCCATATTTAATGCACACACAATATTGCTGGCGTTGTCCGATGCCACAAATCCACAGGAGAGTCCAATTGGGGTAAGCCATTCCGCGATGATCTTCCTCAGTTGCCGTAAGAGGTTTTCAGCTGTGTGCGTATTCTGGAAAGCGGTGATACAAAGCGTAGCCTGCCTAGGAAAGAGTTGGCGTTTGCGAGATGCTGCTACTGGTGCCGCCGCTGCTGTTCTTGCGGCGGGAGTCCATACATCTACCCAGTGGGCTGTCACAGTCATATAGTCCTGACCCTGCCCTGCTCCACTTGTCCACATGTCCGTGGTTAAGTGGACATTGGGTACAACTGCATTTTTTAGGACACTGGTGAGTCTTTTTCTGACGTCCGTGTACATTCTCGGTATCGCCTGCCTAGAGAAGTGGAACCTAGATGGTATTTGGTAACGGGGGCACACTACCTCAAGAAATTGTCTAGTTCCCTGTGAACTAACGGCGGATACCGGACGCACGTCTAACACCAACATAGTTGTCAAGGCCTCCGTTATCCGCTTTGCAACAGGATGACTGCTGTGATATTTCATCTTCCTCGCAAAGGACTGTTGGACAGTCAATTGCTTGGTGGAAGTAGTAAAAGTGGGCTTACGACTTCCCCTCTGGGATGACCATCGACTCCCAGCAGCAACAACAGCAGCGCCAGCAGCAGTAGGCGTTACACGCAAGGATGCATCGGAGGAATCCCAGGCAGGAGAGGACTCGTCAGAATTGCCAGTGACATGGCCTGAAGGACTATTGGCATTCCTGGGGAAGGAGGAAATTGACACTGAGGGAGTTGGTGGGGTGGTTTGCGTGAGCTTGGTTACAAGAGGAAGGGATTTACTGGTCAGTGGACTGCTTCCGCTGTCGCCCAAAGTTTTTGAACTTGTCACTGACTTATTATGAATGCGCTGCAGGTGACGTATAAGGGAGGATGTTCCGAGGTGGTTAACGTCCTTACCCCTACTTATTACAGCTTGACAAAGGCAACACACGGCTTGACAAATGTTGTCCGCATTTCTGTTGAATTACTTCCACACCGAAGAGCTGATTTTTTTGGTATTTTCACCAGACATGTCAATGGCCATATTCCTCCCACGGACAACAGGTGTCTCCCCGGGTGCCTGACTTAAACAAACCACCTCACCATCAGAATCCTCCTTGTCAATTTCCTCCCCAGCGCCAGCAACACCCATATCCTCCTCATCCTGGTGTACTTCAACACTGACATCTTCAATCTGACTATCAGGAACTGGACTGCGGGTGCTCCTTCCAGCACTTGCAGGGGGCGTGCAAATGGTGGAAGGCGCATGCTCTTCACGTCCAGTGTTGGGAAGGTCAGGCATCGCAACCGACACAATTGGACTCTCCTTGTGGATTTGGGATTTCGAAGAACGCACAGTTCTTTGCTGTGCTTTTGCCAGCTTGAGTCTTTTAATTTTTCTAGCGAGAGGCTGAGTGCTTCCATCCTCATGTGAAGCTGAACCACTAGCCATGAACATAGGCCAGGGCCTCAGCCGTTCCTTGCCACTCCGTGTGGTAAATGGCATATTGGCAAGTTTACGCTTCTCCTCCGACAATTTTATTTTAGATTTTTGAGTCCTTTTTTTACTGATATTTGGTGTTTTGGATTTTACATGCTCTGTACTATGACATTGGGCATCGGCCTTGGCAGACGACGTTGCTGGCATTTCATCGTCTCGACCATGACTAGTGGCAGCAGCTTCAGCACGAGGTGGAAGTCGATCTTGATCTTTCCCTATTTTTGGAACCTCAACATTTTTGTTCTCCATATTTTAATAGGCACAACTAAAAGGCACCTCAGGTAAACAATGGAGATGGATGGATACTAGTATACTTATGGATGACGAGCGACTGCCGACACAGCGGTAGCTACAGCCGTGGACTACCGTACTGTGTCTGCTGCTAATATAGACTGGATGATAATGAGATAAAATTAAAATATATATATATCACACTAGTACTGCAGCCGGACAGGTATATATTATGTAATGACGGACCTGCTGGACACTGTCTGTCAGACTCAGCACTGCAGACTCCTAAAGTAAGCTACTAGTATCAAGAAGATAGACAAAAAAAAAAACACGGGTAGGTGGTATACAATTATGGATGGACGAGCGACTGCCGACACAGAGGTAGCTACAGCCGTGGACTACCGTACTGTGTCTGCTGCTAATATAGACTGGATGATAATGAGATAAAATTAAAATATATATATATCACACTAGTACTGCAGCCGGACAGGTATATATTATGTAATGACGGACCTGCTGGACACTGTCTGTCAGACTCAGCACTGCAGACTCCTAAAGTAAGCTACTAGTATCAAGAAGATTGAAAAAAAAAAAACCACGGGTAGGTGGTATACAATTATGGATGGACGAGCGACTGCCGACACAGAGGTAGCTACAGCCGTGGACTACCGTACTGTGTCTGCTGCTAATATAGACTGGATGATAATGAGATAAAATTAGAATATATATATATCACACTAGTACTGCAGCCGGACAGGTATATATTATGTAATGACGGACCTGCTGGACACTGTCTGCAGAATGCGTTTATAAAAACACCACACGACGAGTGTTTAACTTTTTCAGGCAGACAATCACAATATACTGGTGGTCAGCAGACAATCACAATACTGGTGGTCAGTGGTCACTGGTCAGTCACACTGGCAGTGGCACTCTGGCAGCAAAAGTGTGCACTGTACTTAAAATATGTACTCCTGCTATAACTGCTCCCCAGTCTCCCCCACAATTAAGCTGTGTGAGCAGTGAGCACTCAGCACAGTCAGATAATGATATACAGTATTACATATGATGCAGCACACTGGGCTGAGCACAGATATGGTATGTGACTGTGTATCGTTTTTTTTCAGGCAGAGAATGGATTAATTAAACTGGTGGCACTGGTCACACTATCAGCAGCAAGTAGTACTCCTCCTAATAATATGCTCCCCAAAATTTGTGTCTCTCTCTAGTACTCTAGTCTAAACGGAGAGGACGCCAGCCACGTCCTCTCCCTATCAATCTCAATGCACGTGTGAAAATGGCGGCAACGCACGGCTCCTTATATAGAATCCGAGTCTCGCGATAGAATACGAGCCTCGCGAGAATCCGACAGCGGGATGATGACGTTCGGGCGCGCTCGGGTTAACCGAGCAAGGCGGGAAGATCCGAGTCGCTCGGCCCCGTGTAAAAAAACCTGAAGTTCGGGCGGGTTCGGATTCCGAGGAACCGAACCCGCTCATCTCTACTAATCAGTACAGTGAGGTAAGAGGAAAGAAAAATCGGAGAAGAAAAAAAGTAAGTTCAACATAACAAAATGCAATAAATAAAAGATGAAAGTCCAGTAATCTAATTTTTAAAATAATAATTAAGTAAATATAAATATATTTTTTTCAAGGAAAAACAATTTCAGCCTATACTTAAACATCATAAACAAATCTCAAGCTGAGACTTCATAGTAATATCTTGGGAGCCCTACTGAAGATAGGAGTCCATAAGTCTTTTCAGAGACAGTGTGTCGACAGTAAAAGAGACAAAATGCTGGATCCAGGAGACCAATACAAAACAGAAATGTTTCATCTTCTCTGCAGGTAAATATCCAAGGAGCCTGAAATAAACAAGTTGTAAAATGTGGGGGACAAAATAAAAAAGATTAGATGCCAATGATTCTGAGAATGTGGATTAGAATGGGGCAAATAAGGGAAAAAAGAGAATGTGAGAGAAAACAGAACATGGAACATCTATGAAAGTAAGTGAATGATTGGCATACACATATGTGCATAACCACATGGTTGGGTGCACATGGCACATCATCATCTATGATAATCAGCAAAACAATAAGACAAAATACTGTAGTATTTACAGAGAAAAACACTCAAAAGAAAATAAATGATTACAGTATATCCCAGTGCACTAAAATGATGTGCTCAGTTGCATCTGGGTTTCTAACAAAAGCATCTTGAAATTTCCAATCACAGATCTTCATAGCAAGTTTTTAGAAACCATCTACCATTAAGCCATCCAAAGATGGCTATTTCCTGTAAAGACCTTTTATTTTTATTTTTAAGTTGCTACAAAATTTTTGCTTTTACATACAGTATAACAAAATAAGCAACATTAATGTATAAGAAGACTTAAGGGCCCTACACATTGATCGATTCGCCGCCGAGCTGCCTGATGGCGGATACAGCCGACGGGTGACCCAACGGCGGGGGGGCAGTGACAGGGGAAGTGAAGTTTCTTCACTCCCCCCGTCACCCGGCTCCATAGAAGTGCAGGCAAATATGGACGAGATCGTCCATATTGGCCTGCATGCACAGACAACGGGGCACCAGCGATGAACGAGCGCGGGGCCGCGCATCGTTCATTGCTTGTGCCTCCACACTCAAAGATATGAATGTTATCTCATTCAATAATGAACAAGATCGTTCATATCTTTGAGGATTATCGGCCAGTGTGTAGGGCCTACTAGATAATTCTTCACTTTAATCAATCAATCAATCAATCAATCAATCAATCAATCGGTCAGTCAGTTATTCACACTAGTTACACATCAGCAAAGATGTTATTGTATACAGTGGTGAGAATGGACCTGTCTGTACCACCTGTGTCTTCTTTGTCAGCCATGTGTGCACTTGTTCTGGTTATATTGTTTTATGTATTAGCTGGTACTATAGAGTTTTGTGGTGCTTTACAAATAAACAAAGATATTGAATATAATGATGGCATGTTAAATGATGGTAAAGGTAGGATGCCTAGATAACTGGTGTAATTAACACATTTTCCATATTTAAAAAGACAACCTGACCAGACATCCCCTAGAGACATACAGTCAGTATGTGAGCTTCAGTGATGTGTGGTGAAGTGAGGCAGAGCCTTTCCTTTCATACTTCAGAATACACTATACTGACTATATAAAGTATATGAAAAATACAAATAATGTATTATAAATATCTTCTTTGGATTATTCTAATCATTTTTATAGTCAAAACTCTGGGGTCTAAAGTCTATGACAGGTGAGGCACTAACTTTTCTGTACATCTCTCATCAAAACTCACCAAATTTCCAGCAGCACATACTGTATACTGCTGCAGCTTTGTATAATGCCCACATGAACCCTTGGGTTCATACATTCAGTGCTAGCTGAACAGCAGCAAAAAACACTCGTAAATCATTTTAATAATGGCTGCCACGACTATTGTCCGGTAAATCACGCATGTCCAATAGGGATGTCCCCAGGAACACGGCACGGGTGTCATGTTGGCAGAGACCTAAATATGCGCAGTAGACACTGGCACAATGCCAGAGTCTACTGCACTGCCAGAGAGGAGGGGGCCCAATCAGAGACTCCTCTCTTAAAGCACCTCTGATTCTATGTAAATCTGGCTCTGGTACTAGCCAGTGCGTCCCTAGCCATTTACCTTACTGCTCGTCATTCGTGAGCTTGTAGAAGACAAGATTTAGGTACTCCAATTTGATATGCAGGATGTCCATGTGCCCCCTCCCCAGTGATTACCTATAGTGAGCCATTCCTACAGTGGGGGTACATTTACTAACATTATGTTTGCATTGCAGGGGTGTTTTGGCTTTTTCTTAGACTCCAAGATAAGTGAAAAGCAAACGCGTGAGTGTAAACACAATTCCAACTGCAAAACACACCCGAACAGGAAGATAGAAAACAATACACCATCGAACCAACTCGCAAATACTTTCCATAGAAAACAACACAACATGGAAATTTACCAAGTATCTGTTTGCAAACTAACCCGAGAATGATGCAAACATGGGCACATCCCGCACCCATTATTTGTAATACTTACCCTCTGTAGTTGTGCGGCAAAGCAGCAGCACTGCAGAAATCACTGGGAAAATTGTGTTTTTCTTACTGCGCATGCGCAAAATACCAGGAAAATTATGCAATGTAATTTTCCCGGTGTTTTGCGCTTCGTGCATGTGCAGTAAGAACAAAACTGGGAAAATGTCTGTCACACCATTTTCCTGGAGATCTGCACATGCGCTCCTAGGGACCCTAGTGCCCAGAGACACAGCACTGCCGTTGGCTAGAGAGCAGGGGGCCCTGACAGAGCCTGTACACGGGCCTCCTCCTCTCTAGATACGCCCTTGTGAGTACACTTTTTTTGTTTGTTTCTTGGCAAACCCCATTAATATATTTTGAAAGTAAACATTATTTATTATGTTGCCTTACATGTGATTCTGACTATGGGCCTAATTCAGACCAAAGTGGTTCGTTGCTCTGTAATGGGTTTGTGAGAAGAATCCATTTGCACGGGCGATCGCAAGGTGATTGACAGGAAGAAGGCATTTGTTGGTGGCAACTGACAATTTTCTGGGAGTGTTTGGAAAAACGCAGGCCTTCCCAAGCATTTGCAGGGCGGTTGTCTGACGTCAATTCCGGTCCCGGACAGGCTGAAGTGATCGCAGCGGCTGAGTAAGTCATGGGCTACTCAGAAACTGCACAAGATCTTTTTGTACCGCTCGGCTGCACATGTGATCGCACACTTGCACAGTTAAAATATACTCCCCAGTGGGCGGTGACTATGTGAACGCAGGACTGCAAAAAACAGCTTGAGAGCGATCAGGTCTGAATTACCCCCTATGACTGTTGCTCCTGGCTTCTGACTCCATTGTCAGTTCCAGATTCCCCTGCTGAGCATAAGTATGATGAGGCACATAACACCACTAGATCAGTGATAGAATGGTGTTTTGGCATATTAAAAATTAGGTTCAGTTGTCTGTAACCTTTACAAAGATAAAGTAATGGCCTTGTGTTAATGTATGTAATACTGTAATTAGTGCTGATGTGTTTTAGGGGTCTTTTTATCACCATCCGCATCTCATGATGCAGATGACAGGTGATAAACTAGACCAAACTCACACTGCGATAATTGAGTACATCGCATGTATGTATCAACTATCGCATGCAGGGACAGACCTGTGAGAAAGCTCTGTCTCTGCGATGCCTCTACGCAGCATAATTTTTCATAAAAAATACCCCGATGTCCTGCTGCGCATGCGCCGCCGCCTGTCGCTACTGCTACCACCGGGTTCCCACCCTGTTGCTACTACCCCTGAACCACTAAAAGCCCCCCCCCCCCCAGATTTTATACTTACCAGTTGCAGGAGCCGGTGTCAGCTGCTTCAGGAGGCTCCCGGGCGTCGGGTCCTTATTCTGCGCTATGACCCATGGCGCTGCAAAGAGGGCTGTCATTTTGCAGCATCACTTTGCTGCACAGGGGTCACAGCGCAGCATATGGAGGACCCGGCACCCGGTAGCGCTTACCGGAGCACCGATCCCCTGCTCCTAGGACTGGTAAGTATGTTTTCTTTTATTTACACTCTGTTCAGCTTGTGTGTCCCTCGGATACACGGAGCTGATCTCTGGAGCCGAGTCCCGCATATAAGTATGGGGAATGCGACGTGGGTTACTAAAAAAAAAGTGAATTAAAGGGTTTGGAGCAGTTTTCTTGAAAACTGCTCCAAATGCCCTTTACTACATTGGAGTGATACTAAAATAATGTGAAAAGTGTGTGAAAACACCCCCTTTTTCACATTAATTTAGTCAAAATAATGTAAATAAATAGGCCCCTTAGAGTGTTAGTATTCCATAAGTGGTTACTAAAAAAATCCAAAGTATAAATGTTTCAAAATTTATGTTCTTAAAATAGTGTAGTGCAGTTTAACACAATCCCACTGCTGAAATGACATAATATACAAAACTTTACAACATCCACATTTGCTGAAAAAAATGTAATATTAAACTTCTTTCAAAATGTGCAGATTGCTAAAGAATATCAAAGGCAGTAATCACACATTATTTTAGTGGAAACCTTAAGGAACTTGTACTTTTATATGTTTATTTTCCAAACATTCTAAAGTGGATACAATTTTGCTTTCAGAAAAAAACATGTAGCATAACTACTAAAGAAAATACATTTTTTTTACAAAAGAAATAATAACTATAATGTTGTGATTTTTTTCCCCCACATTATATAGAGCCTTCCCCTAGGAGCAGGGCCGGTTCTGGCGCTCTGAGCGCCCCGGGCGGCAATAGGGGGCGTGGTCATTTACGCCCCCTGTACAGACTGAAATGATGTGCGGTGCGCGATGACGTCATCGCGCACCGCATAGCACAGCACAGCACAGCAAAGGTCCTCTCCACGAAGGGAAACTAGACGCGTAGCGTCTAGTTCCCTTTGTGGAGAGGACCTTTGCTGTGCAGTGCGCAATGACGTCATCGCGCACCACACAGTAAAGGACCTCTCCACGAAGGGAAACTAGACGCGTACGCGTTTAGATTCCCTTCACAGAGGCAGCGGGGGGGCAGCGGCCAGCGGCAGCAGGCGGGCAGCGGGGGGCACACAGCAGCAGCGGATCTTGCCTGGTTCGGCGTGCGCCCTCCGAATGGCACCCTGCGCCCTCCGGAAGGCGGCGCCTCGGGCAAAAGTCCTGCTTGCCCGTGGCAAGATCCGCTACTGCCTAGGAGGTGCAGCGCTCGCTAGCTGCTTTTAGCAGCAGTACGCACGATAGGCCGCCGCCCTCTGTATCTTAGTTTAGCAGAATAGTGAACGAAAGATTAGCAGAATTGCTACTAAATAATTCCCTGCAGTTTCTGAGTAGCTCCAGACCTACTGCTAGACTGCGATCACCTCAGTCCGTTTAGTTCCTGGTTTGACATCACAAACACGCCCTGCGTTTGGCCAGCCACTCCTGCGTTTTTACCTGGCATGCCTGTGTTTTTTAGCACACTCCCTGAAAACGGCCAGTTTTCGCCCAGAAACACCCACTTCCTGTCAATCACACTACGATCACTCGAGCGATGAAAAAACGTTGCTCGTGCTTGTGTAAATCTACAAAGTTTTGTGTGAAAGTACTTAGCGCATGCGCGCTGCGTACCATGCACATGCGCATTTTTGCCATATTTTCACTTAATCGCTGCACTGCGAAAATCGGCAGCGAGCGAACAACTCGGAATGACCACCTGTGTATCTTCTGGGTGTTGTTGTTACAGGGGTACTGCTGTGTGATTTGCTGCCTGACAAGGAACTGTTATTAGTATCCGGCAAGTGGAGTTCCCAAACAGGAATCCTACAATTGGACTCATGTATCCTCAGTAAAGAGTTATTGAAACCGGATGCGGTTACAATACCGCTAATGGGGATCCCAATGGACGCAATTCTGATGCCGGAATAACGACTAGTAGTGAAATACCGCCGATAGAATCCTGGTGCCACAGGTTTTTAACCCTCTATGGGTGTCCACGACATCCACAGAGGGAGAATACAACCTGTGGCGAGCGCAGCGAGACCACAAGGGGCTTTCTATATACTGACGGTATAATGACGTCTGGGATCCCGGACGCAGGTTTTTCATACTGATCCCAACTGCTATTGGATTCCCTCATTATGTCTAGGATCAGTGGCGGTTCTTGCCACGGGCAAGCGGTACTTTTGCCCGGGGCGCTGCCTTCCGGAGGGCGCCGCACCAGGGCAAGATACGCCACTGTGCCCCCCGCAGTGCCCTGCTGTGCCTCCCCCCGCTTTGAAGGGAACCAGACGCGTAGCGTCTAGTTTCCCTTCATTGAGAGGACCTTAGTTGTGCGGTGCGCGATGACGTCATCACGCACCGCACAGCAAAGGTCCTCTCCATGAAGGGAAACTAGACGATACGGTCTAGTTTCCCTTCATGTAGAGGACCTTTGCTGTGCGATGCGCAATGAGGTCATTGCGCACCGCACAGCATAGTGGCACAGACACTAGGGGTCATAATTGACCTCTAGTGTCTATGCTGTTCTATGGGAGAGACGTAATAACGTCTCTCCCATAGATCGAAGAGAGGAGAGGAGAAGAGCGGCGCCGCCGGCGGAGGGGGTCTGCAGCGGTCTGGATCAGGAACGGGGATGGTAACTATACTTTTTTATTATTTAATTTTTTCTGTCAGCGTCGTGACCACGCCCCCATTTGAAGCCACGCCCCTGTATTTTGCCCGGGGCGCCAAAAGGCCAAGAACCGGCCCTGTCTAGGATGTTTGCAATCCTGGTGAGTTCAGCCATCTGTGTGCTCATGGTGCGATTGTGTCTACAAATGTAGCCATGCTCATCTTTGCTGCGATGTGACATGCTGCAACACGGCTGGCTGCATGACGCACTGGGCTGCAATTATTACGACTATTCACAGCTGGCGACTGCTACATTATTTCCTACTGGAATTAAAAGACTGATCGTCGGCTGCTAATAATCAAGGCTCGGCATGCCATGCAGCAAGCCATGTTGCAGCATGCCACATCGCAGCAAAGATGAACATGGCTCAACCTGTGTATTTAAAATATAGTGCTGTCAGTAGGTGCACTTACACAGGAGCAGATTGGGTACTAAAAGTGGCCCTGGAAAAATGTCACAAAGTGGCCTTATGTGGGCGGGACCAAATCAATGATAGGCGGAACCAAGACCAAAGTAGGTGGGATTAGTACTCAGGACCAGTACCATGGGGCGAGATACATGCTGTCGCGAAGGGTCCTGAGGGCAGCACATATTGTGTTTGTGTGTGTGTGTATGTATACTGTGTATATATATATATATATATATATTATATATGTTGCAAAAACGGCTGCAGCACTCAGTGTCTTGTGAAGAAGTCAAGTTGTATTTACATCACAAAATAAAACACCAACGCTTCGGGGTATCTAGCCCCGTTGTCAAGATGTGCAACATATCCAGTTTCTCTGAGGGCACCGGGGCAGGTATCCATTAGGAGGAGTGCCGGGCTAATCCTTCGATATATATATATATATATATATATATATATATAGATATATAAAATGTTCGCAAGACCATTTTTGCTGGTTTTGGATTTGGTTCTAATTCACCGCCAGGTTTTGGTTTTGGCCCTGACTGATTTTGGTTTTGGTTTTGTATTTTATTCACAAATTGACCATAAAAGCTAAAATCACATAGTGTGGCCCTTTCTTGTTCCTAGAGTATTAACCTCAATAACATTACTTTCCACTCATTTAAAGTCAATTTTGACCACCTCACAGCTCACAATATTTTTAACTTTTCACCAATATTGGGCAAAAGTTGCAGCGATCTGGCTGGTTACACTAAGTGACAGAGCAGCGACACTAATACACTGCGCATTACATTGCACAGTATTGTCCATTACTCACATTACACCACACAGCAGTACTCCTTAATCCTTAAAAATGCTACATCAGACAGCAGAGCCCTTACACATGTTACGCCAGACAGCAGAGCCCTTATACACGTTACACCAGATAGCCGAGTCGTTATACATGTTACGCAACACAACAGAGCCCTTATACATGTTACGCCAGACAGCAGAGCCCTTATATATGTTACGCCAGACAGCAGAGCCCTTATACATGTTACACAACACAGCAGAGCCCTTATACATGTTACACCATATAGCAGAGCCTTTTTTCATGTTGCGCCATACAGCAGAGCACTTATACACGTTACGCCACTCAGCTGAGCCCTTATACACATTACGCCAGATAGCAGAGCCCTTACACATGTTACGCCAGACAGCAGAGCCCTTATACACGTTACACCAGATAGCCGAGTCGTTATACATGTTACGCAACACAACAGAGCCCTGTTACATGTTATGCCAGACAGCAGAGCCCTTATATATGTTATGCCAGACAGCAGAGCCCTTATACATGTTACACCACACAGCAGAGCCCTTATACATGTTACACCATATAGCAGAGCCTTTTTTCATGTTGCGCCATACAGCAGAGCACTTATACACGTTACGCCACTCAGCAGAGCCCTTACACACATTACGCCAGATAGCAGAGCCCTTATACACGTTACGCCACACAACATAGCCCTTATACACATTTCACTAGACAGCAGTAATAACCACACTATAACACTTAAATTACACACACACAGTTTAAATGGCATTGGGTATGGGATGCCGCCTGCCAGGATCACAGCGGTCAGCACAATGACACAGAGATCCCGGCAGCAGAATGCCAGTGGGGGTGGGGGGGGGGTAAGTGCAACAATGCAGCAGGCTCGGTGGCTTGCTGTACTCGCCACAGGTACTATTCCCACTCTATGGGTGTTGTGGACACCCATGAGTGGAAATAGTCCCCATGGGTCGGCATTCCATCTGCCGGGCACTTTTAGCGTTCCGGATTCTGGCATCGGCATGCTGACCGCTGGGATACCGAGTGCCGATAACATAACCTCCACCCACCACACAACAACTTCAAGGAGGAGGAGACACTGATAGAGGAGACAAGCAGGAGGAAGCTGTGACCCAGAACCGGAAGTGGTTGGCGGGTCACACATGTGTGCCTGTGTGTGAGCGGTGCCGGTGAGGGGGAACTGGAGCAGGTGCTGCTGCTGGAGCCAGAGAGGGGACTGAGCGGGCGCCGCCACCGGCGCCAGAGAGGGGACAGTGGTGCAGGAGCTGGAGCAGTTGCTAGTGAAGGTGCCAGAGAAGGGACTGCGTGGGCGCCGCCGCTGGAGAGGGGACAGCTTTGCAGGAGTCCGGAGAAGGAACAGGGAACAAGTAAAGGTGCCGGAGAGGGGACAGAGCGGGAGCCGATGCAGGGGACGAGACAAGGGTCCCGGCAGCCAGAGGAGACACAGTAGGAGATGGAGGTGCTGACTGAGCAGAACAGCAGACCCATCGATAGGAGGAGGTACAGGGTGCCGCAGGAGAAGGCCCCCACAGATGAGTATCAGACTACCAACTATATATTATCGTTTTTAATTTATTGTGTATTGTAAAGTACATAAGTGTTTTTCTTTTCTCTCTCCCCCTATCCTTGATTTGAATTACCAATTACTTTTGTACTGTAGTGATTACTGTTTTTTCTTCACAGCTAGGCTATAGTACTGTATTGTGTAGTATAGTTTGTATTGTTTGGATAAAGATAACAGGGAGTTAGCATTTAATTTAAAAAAAATGGGAGGGGCCGTGATTGAGGATCACACTCAGTGCATGTCGTGCAAGATGTATGCGCACCTGGAGCATCCGTCCCAGTGTGAATACATCTGCACGAGGTGTGTGCAAATGGTTGCCCTGGAAGCCCATTTAGAGCAAACTGTCACGTGTCTGAGGGAGATTCAGTCTCGAGAAAGGCTTAGATAGAACGGTGGAGGAGTTGCTGGAGGGGTCATCGGTAGACGAGGATAGCCTGTGTGTGTGTGTGTGTGTGTGTGTGTGTGGGAAGGGTGGTCACGGGTGCCACAAAGTGGGGGAGGAGGGCTTGAGTCTCCGAGGTGAGAGAAACAGGAGAGCGTAGGCGAGAAAGTGTATATGTGTGTGTATTTGTGCATCTGCAAAATGTGTGTATTTGTACTGTATGTGTGTAATGTATGTACAGTATGTGTGTATGTATATGTGTATGTGGTGTATGTGTGACTGTGCAGCATAATGTGTGTAAACGTCACTGCTACAGGGGGTGTTGCGTCTTGTATAAGCGTCACTGCTACAGAGGGCGTTACGTGTGCAAGCGTCACTGGTACAGGGTGCAATACGTGTGTAAGCGTCACTGGGAAAGGGGGCATTGCGTGTGTAAGTGTCACTGGTTCAGGGTGCATTATGTGTGTAAGCGTCACTGGTACAGGGGGCATTGCATGTGTAAGCATCACTGCTGTAGGAGGCGTTACATGTGTAAGCGTCACTGGTACAGAGGGCATTTAGTGTGTAAGCGTCACTGGTACAGGGGGCGTTACGTGTGTAAGCGACACTGGTACAGGGGGCGTTATGTGTGTAAGCAGTACTGGAACAGGGGGCGTTATGTGTGTAAGCGTCACTGCTACAGGGGGCGTTACATGTAAGTGTCACTGGTACAGGTGGCATTACGTGTATAAGCGTCACTGGTACAGGGGGCGTTACGTGTGTAAGCGGCATTGGTACACAGGGCCGTCTTTTCATATGGGCTCAATGGGCTCTTGCCCAAGGGCCCTAGGAGTATAAGGGCCCTAGGCTGATAGCTGAGGGTCCCCTCTTTCCAGGGGTACCAGATTTTTGAAAATCGGCCCTGTGGAACCGGAGATACTGTATCTGACTTGAAAGCAGTGGTCCCCAACCAAGCCTGTTAATTGCTCTTCCCAACCTGATATCTCGGGTTTTGTCTGACTTAGAGTATTTCTGTGGGTATAAGCCAAAAGCTGCGACTCTCCCCTTTTGGTGGACACTGGCAGCTTGTCTCTACTATGCCCTGAACCAGAGATATCAGCCTTCAAGCAGCTGGTCCCTGCTCCAGCTCCACACGCCTAATATGCAGTTTTCGATTTTCATTAGTGAATTGCTTTGGCCCCTGAACTCTGATCCCCAAGTCCCCAGAACCTCCTGAAAGGTGGGACTCTCTAACTTTTTATCCCATACAAAGCTAAGAAATATATTTTCAGGAACTGAAACTGTTGGTACAGGGAGCGTTGCATGTGTAAACGTCACTGCTGCAGGGGGCATTACGCATGTAAGAGTCACTGGTACTGTGTAAGCATCACTTGTACAGGGGGCGTTATGTGTGTAAGCGTCACTGGTACAGGGGGCGTTACATGTGTAATCGGCACTGGTATAGGGGGCGTTAAGTGTGTAAGCGGCACTGGTACAGGGGGCGTTACATGTGTAAGCGTCACTGGAACAGGGGGTATTATGTGTATAGGCGTCACTGGTACAAGGGGCGTTACGTGTGTAAGTGCCACTGGTACAGGGGGCGTTACGTGTGTAAGCGTCACTGGTACAGGGGGCATTGCGTGTGTCAGCATCACTGCTGCAGGGGGCATTACGTGTGTAAGCATCACTGATACAGGGGGTGTTGCGTGTGTAAGTGTCACTGCTTCAGGGGGCCTTATGTGCAAAAGTATTATGTGCGCTGTCCCTTTGCAAAGTATGGTAGGGCGCAAATTTATAGTTTGCAGGGGGCGACAAACACCCTAGCCGGCCCTTTCTGGAGGCAATATCTTCAAAAGGATATTAATACATTGGAGACTGTACAAAGAAGGGCAACTAAAATGGTGCATGGCCTACATCACAAAACATACCCAGAAAGACTAAGAAATCTCAATATGTATAGTTTGGAGCAGAGAAGGGAAAGGGGGGACATGATAGGAACTTTCAAATATATCAAAAGTTTTAACAAAGTCCAGGAGGGGAACATTCTCCAAATGAAGAGAAGCAATAGGACACGAGGAGATGCACTGAGACTGGAGGGGGGGAGGTTCAGGGGAAATTTGAGGAAAAATTAATTCACAGAAAGGGTAGTGGACAAGTGGAATAGCTTCCCATCAGAGCATGGGATAGACATAAGGATATACTTACAAAGAAATGAGGATCAAATAAGGTTTGAGATTTAAAAAAAATGATTAAAAAAATGGGCAGACTTTATGGGCCAAGTGGTTCTTATCTGCCATCAATTTCTATTTTTCTATTTTTTTATGTTCTATAAAATAACATTACACTGGCCCTGTATGCTGTACAAAGTCAGGGTTGCAGTTAAAAATTTAAAGCACACAGGTTGCAAAGTGGTGTATATATATGCAAACAATCAAACAATTACTAACTGTGTTTGTTTTCTTCTCATAACAGAATTCGCGATGTATATATTTATTTATTTTTTTGGCTGGCTGGCTGGTTGGACTGGCCTTTGCCTTTACCACTGTCGTGTTGGCGTGCTCTGGTGGAGCGCCTTGGTGGTGAGGACACAGGCGATAGAATTGGAGTATTCGTTCCCGAACTGCTGCTTGGTTGCTGTTGGTGCTGGGATCTGAGTGTTTCATTGAGGTTAGTGAGGGTGGCATTGAGTTCACGTGTTGCAGCATTTTGATTTTCTAAAATTCTGGTGATCGATTCATTTATCATTTGATTGTTTTCTAAAATGTTGATATACTGTAGTTTTGCTGTTGTCTGTGCTGTTCTTCCATTATGCGTTGTAAGTTGCCCATGACATGTGTAATGTCTGCATGCATGATTTTCATGGTATTTGCAATTCTGGTGTTTGCTTCATTTTGCCGGCTGATATTTCTGCTGATTCTTCTGAGGTGAGTTGGTAGGCTTGAAAAAAATTGGGTCTGCCTACGCAGGCAATCCTGATTAGTGGCCTGCTGGGTAGCCCAACTGTCCCAAAACACTTGATCAGGGCCTTGTGCTAATGGTGTTGTTGGGCTGTATTGTTGTGGTGGTGTGTTTTGCTGTGGTGGTGTACTCACGGGTGCTGGGGGGCTGTTTCCTTCTAATACTGGCTGCATTAGTAGAGTGATTGTGTCCTTCATGTCACTGTGTTGATGTGGTTGCATAGGGATGCTGGTACCAGTACTAGAATCTGTGGAATAATAAATTTAGATGTTAGTTATCCATATGTTTTTTACATTGTGTAAAAGCTAGTATCATGGAACACAGGCATTTGAATGTTGTTTACACATATCCAGCATAGCAACATCATCACTCATAATTGATACATATACATATGGCTGTTTCTGGCAAATGTGTGTGGTTACTTCATTGTGAATGGAAGTACATGAGTTGTTTGGTAGATCAGACAAACTGCACCTTAAAAACACCAGTAACCACATAATGTGTTGCCTTGTAGTGCGTAAAACAAAAAACAAGTAATTTTTTTGTATGTTGGGTGCAATGTTCTCTAAAACACACATCTTAAACTGAGGATTACAACCTTACTATTTTAGAAGCTTACACATGTGTTTCTGTTGCAGCATCTTACAGACAATCTGCTACTGTATGGCTGAAGTGGACATACAGTACATATATTTAATGGAAGTAGACAAGGCATTTTGGCTTGGGTTCCATTTGTTTTTGTTTTCACCTCAGTAAGTAGGACTGATTTTACAGCTTGAAGACTTATTTAAAAATGTACAGGATTTTTACGAGATGGCTAATATATTTGTTGGTTTCAGATTCTTACTCACCATCCAGATGAGGAGAGTGTGGTTTGCATCTTGGAGGTGTGTCCAAGATTTGCAGTGGTGGTACCAAAGAAACTGCCGACAATCTTCGTGGCGGGGTAGCCTGCTGTGTTTGGGCGTTGTTGGCACATGTGTCCTTCTTTGTGGGGGTTCAGGCGGACGCCTTCTGCTGGTCAAGACTTCTGTTGAGGGACCAATTATTTAAAGTAACAAAATTAAAGGTATGGCCATACCTTTACAAAGTTAACCTGGGCTACATTGGACACTTTACCTGCTTCCGCACCGTCATCATCCTCAGATGTCATGGGACTGACTGCAGGACGAGCAGTAGAGCTTTTCTTCAACACTGTAAATAAGGATATAATGTATAATTGTACATTAGTAATGCTTTTGTTGTTGAAGCAAACCATTATTTTCATAAATATTACATGTCAAAAAATTGTCTGTGTTTAATGTTGAAAATTGCCAAAATGTAAATAATAAACACATATGCAATATGGGAAGTGCAACTCTGGAAATTATGTACAGGATGCAAACATCGGACACAATTACAAACACATACTCTAACAAGGCAAAACACACACAACTAGATTTGTACATCTAATTTCATTAATTTACAATACAGGTTGAGTATCCCATATCCAAATATTCCGAAATACGGAATATTCCGAAATACGGACTTTTTTGAGTGAGAGTGAGATAGTGAAACCTTTGTTTTTTGATGGCTCAATGTACACAAACTTTGTTTAATACACAAAGTTATTAAAAATATTGTATTAAATGACCTTCAGGCTGTGTGTATAAGGTGTATATGAAACATAAATGAATTGTGTGAATGTAGACACACTTTGTTTAATGCACAAAGTTATAAAAATATTGGCTAAAATTACCTTCAGGCTGTGTGTATAAGGTGTATATGTAACATAAATGCATTCTGTGCTTAGATTTAGGTCCCATCACCATGATATCTCATTATGGTATGCAATTATTCCAAAATACGGAAAAAACCCATATCCAAAATACCTCTGGTCCCAAGCATTTTGGATAAGGGAGACTCAACCTGTATAATACAGAAATTGGTCACTGATTTGTCTATACAAGCACACACTAGCACCATAACAACAAATACATACGTTGGCCCTCATTCCGAGTTGTTCGCTCGCAAGCTGCTTTTAGCAGCTTTGCACACGCTAAGCCACCGCCTACTGGGAGTGAATCTTAGCATAGTAGATTTGCGAATGAAAGATTAGCAGATTTGCGAATAGACAGTTCTTAGCAGTTTCTGAGTAGCTCGAGACTTACTCTGCCACTGCGATCAGTTCAGTCAGTTTCGTTCCTGGTTTGACGTCACAAACACACCCAGCGTTCACCCAGACACTCCCCCGTTTCTTCAGACACTCCCGCGTTTTTCCCAGAAACGGCAGCGTTTTTTCGCACACACCCATAAAACGGACAGTTTCCGCCCAGAAACACCCACTTCCTGTCAATCACACTATGATCACCAGAACGAAGAAAAAACCTTGTAATGCCGTGAGTAAAATACCTAACTTAATAGCAAATTTATTTGGCGCAGTCGCACTGCGGACATTGCGCATGCGCATTAGCGACTAATCGCTCCATTGCGGAAAAAAAATAACGGGCGATCAACTCGGAATGACCACCGTTAATCTTTGATTACAAAGCAGGACAAACATAATAGTAACGTCACTAAGTCAGCAGGGTTGTGTCAGGGCACAAATACAACCTCTAAATGGGCCCAAAAAAATGGGTTGGTCTGCAACATGAATACATTATGCACAAATGAAATTACACATCTAACTGGTTGCAAAGTGACTTTGCACTACTCCAGCCTATAACATGTCAACCACTGTTTTGTGACCATTGCACATGGATAACTTGAAAAATACATCTAATAACATAACACAAATCAGTAATCACAAGATAAAGGACACAATAACTGCTGTACAGTTCAATGAGACACCAAGCCAACAAACACATGGAAGATGAAATGTGACCAACAAACATGACATACAATAAAGTATTATGTTACATTGCCTTATGCATAAAATAACACCAAAACAAATTTACATCAAATACCCACTTGGAGATAGTATTAATGTGCTACATTACAATACACACATTTCCAAACACCAAATCAAAAAAATTAAAAAATAAAACACATGCTCACCATCCTTCCTGGCCCAATCGGAATCCCGGACATATGTTGCTTAAACAACTTCAGGAGATATTAAACTCCGCATGGGCTCCTCATAGTCCAGATATCTGGCAATAAAGGGCTGGCCACCCCCGGTTTTGCGTGCCGACTTCACCTCCTTTGCCATTTTGGCCTTGTCACGCCGCTTTATGTCATAGTACCGTTTGCGGCATGTGTCCTCCGTCCGTTTGACCACCCCATCACTATTTACAGCCAAAACTACTTTCGCCCACAACACTGTCGTCTTCTGTGTTGGCACCTTTGCGGACTCAGGCCCAAATAGCTGCCGCTGATACTTCATCAGCTCCCGCACCAATGCCACATTTTCTGCATAACTAAATTTTACATTCCGCCCAGTCTTAGTAGTGGTGCGTGGCTGCGGAGCTGTCTGACTGTCACTATCACTGTCACTTGAGGCTGCTGCTGCAACCTCACCCACCTCCTCCACCTCACTAACGTCACTCTCACTCACCTCCTCAACCTGACCAACCTCCTCCCCCTCACTCACCTCACCATCTCATCCACCTCTGACTCACACATAATTGTGTGTTTAAACAAATAACACAGAAAAATAATAAGACAAACAACACACTCCTTCACTACCACTGCAGAACACACACACACACACACACACACACACACACACACACACACACACACACAAACAAACAAACACTGACAAGGGACTATAAATAAAAAAAACAAGGACAAAAAATTAGACAATACCAAAAAAAACAAGACTACAAGAACGACAAGACTACTTTCAAACACAATACTACACTCAGAAATCGCAAACCAAACTCCTCACCAAACCAACTACTCGCCAACCTCCACAGCACAACCTCCCTCCTCACCACTGACTAAACCCACGAGGTGCGGACGGTTTGGGGCGTATTTATATGGTTGCGCATAGACACTCCTACATCAGAAACACAACCAATCACGAACGAAAATGGTTGTGAAAATGCAGCCGTGGTTGTAAAAAAACACTGCCAAGTTGTACTTGGGAAAAAAACATGTAAAAACAACCTAAACACGAACGCAAACGTCATTCCCGGCCGAAAATTTAGCAAAAAAACCACGAATGCTATCGACATCGGAAAATATGAAAACCAATAACTCGACAGCTTTGTAAATTAGCGTATATAGATTCAAAAAGTTGCATCAAAATGCACCAGATAAAAAATGAGTTTAAACAAAACACAAATCGACTCAAACACGAATATTAGTAAATATACCCCCAGGTGTCAAGCCATTTGTTTGTAGAGTAGTATACCTAGGTATATTCGGGAGCTGTAGACGTGAGGTGCTTTGCTAAGCAGCTGTCTTAAACACAGGGGAAGTCACTCCCACAATTTAGAACCAACAGAAAAAAGAAGACTGCGCTAAAATATGAGAGAGCAAATAAATATCTCTAATAAAACAATTTATTACACAATTAATAACACTTTGTAAAAAACACTCATGTCACATTAAATTAAAAATTGCAAATTCATGCAGTGAATTGATAAATTGTTACCATCCATGTGCGTCTGCAGCAAAGTATTTATGCTGGAATAGTCTGTTCCTATTAGCAAACCTGTAGCAAATGATAAAGTCCAATGCAATAGTTACCCAGCTTGGGTGGGAGTCCAGTGGAGGAGTACTGTGATTTTGAACGTTAGAGGTTGATTTGCTTCAAATGTCCCTTAATGATGGGCTCCTCATGCAGTACGGTCTGAAGCCTCCTAATCCAAACTGTTACTGGGCTCCTCTTAAGATGCGATGGATAGTGATGTCCAGGGGTTGGTTCGGGTCCTTTCTCCAGCGCACTTGTAGCTTGGTAACACAGGCACCTGACCGGTTTCGCTGCACTCCAAATGGCAGCTTTATCAAAGGTGTAGATTGCTTGTAACACTGGGCTTTATATACCCTTCCCAATAAATTGTCTAATTAGCACCTGGTGACATGATTAGCAATTCTACTACAATCTCATTATAGACATCTAAAAACAATTAAAAGAATATAGGAGACAGACCCATTTAGATAGTATAAATATAATATATATGTACAATCCACTTTTTATTATAGTATAGTACCTCTTAATTTGTTTTATTCAGTTTTGTAGCTAGACAGTAATGCTTGCTGGACAGTTTCAGCCAATCGTAACAATTGTTATGTTCCCGTTGTCATGGACACAAGACCTAGGACTTCTCTTATGGGTGAGGTCTGGGACAGCTTTTGTAAGTTAATCTCTGCCCCTTGATCTCCTGATCAGGACTCCGGTCACATGACCGCACTCCCGGCCACATTATCCACCTGGAACTCATTTCACAGGCTAGTATTATCAGATCGGCAGCGTACATCGCTGAGTAACCGATCACCTGACTATCTCTCCGGTCACATGACTCCCAAAATAAATACACCAAAATTTTGTTTTTAACATGAGGATACCCGTGACCGGGATGCCGATCACGTTACTGCATTACGGCCACGGGACCCGCATACATACAAACATAACATACAGTACATTCAAAGGACTTGTATAGCCTCAAGATTAATGATAATAATATAAAGGTCTTTATATATTTTTTCAGACCATTTCGTTATTCCAAAATCCCATCTATATAGATGATACATAAACAATATATGCCACTGGGGAGCTGATTATGCGACCACATTTTCGGTCACGTGATACGCATCCCAGACATAAGTATATAATCAATCGGCCTAAAGAGATAATGTATGTATATGATATTATAGGGAAAGAGATATATCAGAAAATATATAGTGCTGTATTCCAGCTCATCTGGTCCTTCATCCATAAAAAGTAATAACACTTGTCTCTGCTTTTGCAAATAGCGTGGCTGTCACGGCAACCTAAACTATGTGATAAAGAACTCAGATGATAATATTTAAATTTTTTAATTTGCAATTTTTAATTTAATGTGACATGAATGTTTTTTTACAAAGTGTTATTAATTGTGTAATAAATTGTTTTATTAGAGATATTTATTTGCTCTATCATATTGTACTATACAAATTTACTATTTACCGCAGTCAAGCCATCTGTTGCCTTTGTCAATCCATAATAAGTAGGGGTAATGACGTTAACCCCCTAGGAACATCGGCGTCTATTTACTAAGCCTTGGATGGAGATAAAGTACCAGCCAATCGGCTCCTAACTGACATGTCACAGGTTGTGTTTGAAAAATGACAGGAGCCGATTGGCTGGTACTTTATCTCCAGTGACTTTATCTCCATCCAAGGCTAAGTAAATAGACCCCATCCTCCCTTAAACGTCACCTGCAGCGCATTCATCATAAGTCATTGTCAAGTTTAGAAACTTTGGGTAATAGCGTAAGCAGTCCACTGACACCTAAATGATGTGGTTTGTTTGTTTGAAAAGTATTTCTCTGTGAGGATGAGGATGTAAACACTGAAGGGGGGGGGGGAATCTGAGGATGAGGACAACATCTTGCCACTGTACAGCCAGTTTGTGCAAGGAGAGATTAATTACTTCTCTTTTGGTGGGGGCTCAAACAAAGCAATCATTTCAGCCACAGTTGTGTGGCAGACCCTATCGCTGAAATGATTGGTTTGTTAAAGTTGCATGTCCTTTTTATACAACATGTGGGTGGAAGGGCCCAAAGACAATTCCATCTTGCACGTCTTTTCTTTGCCACATCATACCAGGGGTGCTGCCCCTCTGCCCTATCAGTCCAGGGGTGCTGCCCCACTGCCGTTTATACCAGGGGTGCTGCCCCTCTGCCCTATCAGTCCAGTGGAGCTGTTGCTTGTCTGATGTGCTGTGTAATTCTCCAGGGGTGCTGCCTATGCTGTGTAAATCAAGGGGTGCTGCCGTATAATACCAGGGGTGCTGTTGTACTTGATCCTAGGTTTAAATGAAAGCCTAGAGCAGATATGAAACAAGCTTCAACATCATAAACAGATTTGTGAAAACTAGCTGCAAAGGTGGAAATGGAAATTGCCAAAGTGTTTTTACATGTAAATAAAGTGGGGAGAGGCCACATTTGTGGCCAAAGTCAGTGTGACACAGAAGAGACTACTGTAAATCATAATCCAGCGCAACTGCTGGAGAGGTAAAAGTGATATTTTCTGCCGAAACATTAGAGAGAGGTTCTTCTCAATTATTTCATGTTGGAGACTCACTCAAATGAATGGCTCCAATTAGTCAACCTTAATTTATTTTTAATTATTGATGTTCCACATTTTGGGATTATTTATTTAGAAGATGACCGTTTGTTGTACAGGGATCTTCTTTGTCCCAGGACAATTTCATCTTGCACCTCTTTTTTTTCTTTGCATTCTGTGCTCTTTGGGGCCTAGCTTTTAAAACTGCCATCCTGTCTGCCACTGCAGTGCCACTCCTAGATGGGCCAGGTGTTTGTGCTGCCCACTTGTGTCACTTAGCTTAGTCATCCAGCGACCTCGGTGCACCACTTTTTTCTCTTTGCATTATGTGCTCTTTGGGGTCTAGTTTTTAAAACTGTCATCCTGTCTGCCACTGCAGTGCCACTCCTATATGGGCCAGGTGTTTGTGCCGCCCACTTGTGTCGCTTAGCTTAGTCATCCAGCGACCTTGGTGCAAACATTTGGCCTAAAAACTATATTGTGAGGTATTCAGTGTTCAGAATGGACTGGAAATGAGTGGAAATTAATGTTATTGGGGTTAATAATACAGTAGAATCAAAATTACACCCAAATTCTGTGATTTTAGCAGTTTCAATGTTTTTTTTTGTTTGTTTTTTTCAAAAATCATCCAGGTCCAAAACCAAAACCAAAACACGAAAGGGTGGTTTTGGCAAAACCAATCCAGATCCAAAACACGAGCGGGGATCCGGATCCAGAACCAAAACACAAAAAGTGTCTGCCGCACATCTCTAATTTAAACATACATTGTTTTTTTTATATTTAAAAAATATGTTCTTGAGAACATGACTGAAAACTGTTTTTTTAGCATTCTTAACCACTTAACTGACGATTCCCCCCCCCCCCCACAAAAAAATGGTCATAAATTGACATTTTTTTAAATTAGTGAATTAGGTGGAGAACATGAATTTAACCTTATCCCAAATGATTTTAGTTATAAAAAAGAAAAAATATTTTTTTTTTTTTTTTTTTTCAAATAATTTTTCTCAATCATTGGAACATTGATCGGAAAGATCGGTAACATCAGTAACATCATGACCATTGTTCCGTTACTTTTTACACCCCAGACAGCTAGCTGCCAGGTACACGGGGGGCGGTGGGTGACTTGGGAGGATTGGTTTACACTTTCCCAGTGGCTGCTATTGTCTGTAGCCGATGGGTGGGGGTTCTGCCGTGCTGACCGATCAGCAGTGATCGTCAACATAGCAAACACTAGGGGAGGGTGCAGGGAGGCAGAGGGACCTTCCGTTCCCCCTGAGAGCAGCAGCGGAGGAAAGTTTCCCTTTCCTGCCGCTGCTAACACTATTTATCTGACTGGTCGGATCCTGTGCGACCAGGTCAGATAAAACACTTGCTGGTATGGTTGCATCTGATGTGACCATGTCAGGCAAATGGTTAAAGGTTAAGTTTGACAAAATATACATTTCGGCCCTGCAACACTACACCTAAAGAACAAACATCTAATTGACAACTGGATAACACAACCCTAAAAAAACAGATAAAAAAAACCTTTTTAGCAAGTATTGACCAATAAGCTGTCCTACAGCTGCTATGGGGCTGCACATCCCAGCATGCATTGTACTAGTTTAACAAAACCTCATAGCAACAGTATGGCATGGCATGCTGGGATGTGTAGTTACACAGCTTCAGAAACACTTTTTGCCCTTCATTCATTACACCTCTTTAAATACAACAATTTAGCAACATGATTAAAAAAAAAAATTAGACAAGTGACAAACAGGGAAAATACACAGTTTATGACAACATTGTGACAGTTATGTTGTAACTGTAGGCAAATCTGACAATAAAAAACATGTGCACTTACCAGACTGCTTGGGGGCATCTATATCCTGCACATGCAAACAGGGCATCACCTCCGGAGGGATCAGGTTCTTGAGCGGCTCCTCATCTTGTAATTTGTCGGCCTGATAAGGTGAGCCAGACACCATTTACCTGCAGTTTTGCCTCTTTCGCTATCTTCACCTCCACACAACACTTGATATCAGAGAGACGTTTTTTCCATGTGTCTTCACCAGGGCAGTAAAGAGCCTGGCTGGGCCCAGGTACTTTTCTGAGGGTGTGGCCTAATCACAGGAGGTGTGGACATACACCCTTAGAAAAAAAATACAGTAAAAATAGGGCCGGGTGGAGAAAAGCTGCAGCTGCTGCTGCCTGATAACGAGGGGAAGACCTGCCCTCTCTCATAGGTCCCTCAGCATTAACTGATTTAAAGAGATCTGTGGGTATAATTACTAAAATTTGATTTTGGGAAGGACTTTATGAATCTTCAAAATCGATTGAAATCGATTCCTTTTGGTGTTTCTAAACTTTTTAAAATTTGCCTAATTTTCTAAAAAAATCGATTTTAAATTGAATGTATAAAATCCCTTCCTAAATCGAACCTTAAATTCCCATTGAAATACCCAGCAAAATCAAATGTAAAATCAAATAGCACATCCTCATTGCTTCCTATTGGTCCAAATGTATCACATGCAAACAAATTAAAGGGGAAGCTCCCTCTTTACACTGCTTTAAACATGAGAACAAAATTTACAGGTATGTGGTTTTATGGATAGTTTAAATTTTTTTGCGCGATTATGCAATTGATGGCAGCAGAGCAGAATGTCAATTTTTTTGCTAAATTATATAAAAATATATATTTTTAATAAATTAAAAAAATGCATTCTGTTATGGATTGGGTGGCAATAAGTGCCTCTTTATTAGATATTTCATTAACAAATACTGGTATCTTACACATTTTTTCAGCAAAATTGCCCAATTCTGTGCTCTGGTGCAATCTATTGCATAATAAAAATATTTTTTATGTCTATAAGTATAAATATGTGCTCTGCTCAACTCATGAAGCTGCTGATGGTGCTCAGATTGATTCTCCATGGTTTTCTCAGTCAGGTGGTGGTTTGCAGTATGTACGTAGGTGCACAGCATACCATAGCCTCGGGTATACATTTTTGCTACTTCCACACTGCCCTATGTGTTTTGGGATACTTAAAACATCATCACTATCAATTTCCTATCTTTACAATGGGGTTAGAAGCCAAAATCGAATGTCTAACACCATTCTAAACATTTTGAGATTTAAGGTTCGATTTGAGGTTTGATTTTGAGGGCCATGTCAAATTGAACTTTAGTAAATTTAGGGATTTCATGTGGTTCTATGGGTAAACATCAATGTTTTTCAGAAACTCGATTTCTATTGGGTTATGACTTGATTCTGCCTTTAAAATCTATTTGACATCCGATTGGGGCTTTAGTAAATCTGTTCAACCCAAATCAAATGGAAATTGAATTGAAAGAGAAAGCCAAATTGCTTGAATCACCAAACTCGAACTTTAATAAATTTTGCCCCTGGTCAGGATCCTGACAGTCAGGATCCCAGCTGATGAAATACTGATGCCGGAGTACCGAAACTGATCCGAATGCCAGCGCTGGCTTACAGAATGAGACCACTATGGCGGCACTGGCATCCCGACAACCAGGAACACGATCGAGTGACTGCCAGGCCACCAGAGTGGTAAGCTGCAGATTGAAGGCAAGGTTTAGGTTGTGGGGAAATGGTTAGGGTTCGCCTGCAGGAGTGGGGGGTTAGGTTTAGGCTGTGGGGAGGGGAGGTTAGGTTTATGCATCCCCGGGAAGTGTTAGGGTTAGGCTGGGGGGGGGGGATAGGTTTAGGCTGTGGGGAGCTGGGGGGGGATAAGGTTTAGGCACCACCTGGGAAAAGGTTATGGTTAGGCTGCAGAGAGTTGTATTTTCACCCCTCACTAGGTTCAGTCATAAGTACTTATTGTAAATATGTTCTCGCCTAATGCCGTGCGTTACATGTGAGGAGTTTGTACTGTGCAACAAAGGGTGGGGGTGGGTCACAAATTTTCATAGCTAGAAAATTGATTAGCTTCTTAACAAAATTAAACCTGCAGATCATAATAAAGCATTTCATTACTTTTTACGCTCGCAGCATTACAAATACTTTCCCGATGAGACACAACATCAGCGCTAGAATTATTTATGTCATATTAGTGAATGCAGCATGTTTCAGTCAGAGCTTGGCTTATACACACTTACTGTATAGAAAGACCACTAGGGTAAGATAGACTGGGATATTTATTCAAAATCTCCTTTATTTCCCATGGTATGTACAGTATTACACTTGGCTGTTTTTCCAGCTATTTACCCACTTTAATTGTTGGCTCTACTAACTACTCAAGAGTTAAACTCTTTCATCTTTCCTTCACTGTACACTATAAATTCCCAGTAAATTTACTGTTAAAAGGAAAAAGGATAACACATATAGATATTAATGTAGCAAGGTCATAGGCGAGATAAAAAATAATGAGTTTTGCTTTCTTTAGAACTCTACCCTGCTCTCTCACTTTCTCTGTTATTCCTTTTCATCTCAAAGCGGGTGGGAAAAATCCTAATCTTTCTATTCCCCAAGGTAGTGTATGCAAGAAAGTTTATGATGAGAAGAAGAGGCAGAGAAAAGTCTTTAGAAGCAATATGACTAATTAAAGGTGCAGAGTGGGTATGAGCATCTGTTGATGGGAACCTAATGTATAGGAAAGTGCCTTGACCGACTTATTCTTGGTAGCATAGTTAGGCAGTTTTGAAATGATCAAACACATTACTTTCTGCCTTTTATAAATTCTGTACTAATCCATAGCAGTTAATTCAAAACTCTAAAGGTCTTCTCTTCAGTCGCAATGGCTATTTCCCTGTCACTGTCATAGTCCTGGATATAAGATGTTTGTCAGCTAAGCTTTGTATTGACCTTAAATATATTTATACATATTAAGAAGGTCTTCATATCCCATTTATCCAATGTAAATAGCAATTTTTAGTTTTAGTTTTACTTTCCACTGGAGTATAACTAATCTACAGTATAGGGACCTAGAACCCCTCCCATTTTTTTTTCTAGACAATTCCCAAAACCAGTCCCAGATATGCCAGATCTTATAGTTAATTTACCTTAACTTTAATGTAATATATTAACAGCTTAGTATTTTTTTTTTTGTCAGTTTGTACTATGAGACTCCCATCTACATGTGGGCTAAAGCCAGCTGCACAATTAGTACAGGCCACCAGGCAGACATACAATGGGAGGATTGGTGGATTGATAATCAGAGAAGCCCCATGCTCTGCAAGATATAGAGGAATTCCCCTTAGCATGTACTGTAGTTGGCTGAAAGACGGTTGGGTGGTTCGGACAGGTCTGACATCCAAACCAAATAATACAGACCATTTTCCTGTCCTTTTCAGGCTGTGAATGAGTAGCATTCCTGGCAGTAAAACTGGCTAATCTGAACTACTGACAAACTGGCTAATCTGAACTTTTATGGTTCTGTGTATGACCAGTTTAAGTTAATGCTTATCCAACCACAGAACACACAATACCTGACATTGACACTTACAGTAAAATGCTGCATCTCTTTGTAAATAATCCTAGCCAAGATCAATTAGTCAAACCCAAAATGTATTGAATCTTATCAGTTTGTGACAGTGAAACTGTTCTATGCTGATTCTTTTATTAAGCAACTAGGGAAGTTGAGGAATCCATTTGGTTTAAATCTAGGGCTACATATGTACAGTATGCACCACTTTATTCTTGTTTTTTATCAAGTACACATTATGTAAAACATGCACTATGATTAAATTACAGTGCCACAGAACCTAAAATACCAGTTAATACAACATTAAATGGCATCTTGTAACATTCACAAACAGATATGCAAATGTCTGACATTGTATTTACACTGTAACGATCAGCGGGAGACTGCTAATCAGTAACAGAAGGGTTATGGAATCCAAGGCCAGAAACTAACAAGAAAGGACAGTACAGATAGTTTGGGAGATTATTCATAGGGGTATAAGACTCAAAGACATGGCAAAGGTAAGTACAAGTACTATACCAGAGAAAAGAGCCATGAAGTACAGAGCTATATAAGGGGTTAATAGCAGTACCGACAGCTAAGCAAGGACAGGAATCCAGAACCAGCTGCTCAAACATGACTGAGATGACGAGGTTAATTGAATAGAAGATTAGTAGACAGAGAAGGGTCACAAATCTAAAGCCCTCAGAGAGTCAGGGGACAAAACTGGAGCTGGTAGTCAAATGGGTAGGGTCAGAATCAGTAAATTAAAGAAAGCAATAACAAGACACTAAGAAACATTACAGACAATACAGAGTAAGGACAAAGAAAAGGGCAAGAGAAGGTAGAGAACAGAGATGCTGGTGTTGATGCAGGAACTTCCATTGCCCTCAGGGCTTCTGGCATTTAGATGCCTCAAGACTTAACTAGCAAGAGGGGCTTAGACTTAAAGCAACGCATATTTTAGGTAACAGGACCAGGACCCAGAAGTACAAAATATCAGGTGCTCAAAGATTATCAGGGCAAAGAGTTAGTCCAAACAAACAACACAGGCTGAACTTGGATATAAATACTGACATCCAGACAGACTAGATGAGATAGACAATGACTGTGACAAGACTGTTACTGATTCTAAGGGGGGAACTTAGTAGGGGATTTTTTTTTATTTTTTTTGCAGAACTCAAATTGCAACACATTGGGGGCAGCAGGTGTACAGATCCAAAGCGCAAGAGTTTCTACACTGCTGTTTGGAGGTTACAAGCTAAAACTGAAAACAAGCACCTCGGGAAACATTGCAAGTTTTGTTTTGTATTAAAATTTCCAAGATTCAGTCCTCTGCTACCACCAGAAAATAATCACTGATCGAGCTGAATTTTTTTCCACATTTTATTGGCCCAGAGAGGCAACTTTTCTGCGCTATAAGAATTCGATCCTTAACTAAAAACTTTTTCCGACCCAGCCTACTACGCACCTAGAGGAGACCCGACATGCCGCTGGCAGTGGAGGGCAGGCTGGCTGAGAAAGAGTGCCTGCTTCCCATACTGAGAGCTGCAGTACTGGCATGATCCTTTTCACAGTCACGAAGGGGAAAGTTGGATGCCAGGTGTCAGGATGGGCTGCAGAAAAGTCCACCAGATGCCCAACTGATCAAGCAATGCCCCCTGTAGGTGACCAAACCACCACCCTGCATCTGCATCAGGGGCCAGTGATGACTGTGTGGCAGGCGGGGTCAGTGAAACCACCCACAGTTACCAGCATTCACAGCTTTGCCCAAGATCCACAGCTGGAACCACAGGGAGACAGCAGCTCAGCACAAATCCATAAAACTGGAGGTCACAAAGAACTGTGGACAGGAGGCAATAGCAGGGACTCTGGAGCAGAGGTGAGAAGGGGGGGAAATCAAAAATACACAAATTCCCCTAACGGCATCAGCAAACAATATATATATATATATATATATATATATATGTATATTAGCAATACATTTATATTATCATGTATATACATCAGCTTTACTGCAGTGATCCTCAAGAACCCATCTGCACAGAATCCAAATTAATAGACCAAATTACCACAAAATAAGAGGTTGCGCATATGCAAATTAAAATCAAGATATGGAAATGCCAGTGGTTTAAGTTAATAATAATGATTTAATTAAAAAGAAAAAAATTATAACAATAACTAAATACATACACAGACAATAAAAACAATAAAATCAATATAAACAATGTGTTCAGTTAATATACCATCTCAGAGTTGTCCGGATTATGGGCCAAATTCAGTAAGGATTGCAAATTCTAATAATTAGCAGAATTTGCAATTCTTTGGATCGCATGCTTGGGACTGTTCATCACTGGGCATGGCCGCCCAGCATGCTGACAGTTCAACAAGCAGAAATTGCGAACGCATCACAATTTGTGCTTGCTAGCAAAAACTGAGGAAGCCTCCTGCCGACGCAGCTTGGCTGTGCCTGCAGTGGGCCCGCCGCTATGTTCTCGATTGCAGCAGCCGCCTCCACCCCCTGTTTGCGCCACACCACCCCCAGCCCCCACACCGCTCTGTCTCCTCCCTGGGGTATTCATACTTTCAGACGGGGCTGGCTGAGTGCATGAGCAAGGTCCGCCACTTCACCAGTCCTCTCCTACTTCAAAGAACAGAGCCCCAAGCGCGTTTCGTCATGTCCTGTGACTTTTTCAATATGCGGAAAAGTCACAGGACATGACGAGAGTACCCGCAGCCTGTCATGGAGTATGGCGGCAGCCGTGATAGCCGAGGACGCTCGGCAGAAAGGACTTACATCTCCCAGCATTCAGGTCATTGTTTACCGTCTGTGGAAAATCATACTCACTGAACACAGCTTTTTCGGATGCGGACACGGGCATAACGGCATATTACATCTGGTGCAGTGAGTATTACAAACATATTGGTCCAGCGAGAGAGCAAAAGAGAACTGACTACTAATCTCTATATTTGGATCCCAACCACCAGACGTAATGTTGCAATTGCATATTGCAAGTTACTAAGTGAACTGATTTTTTGATACTGTTACAATAGTGACTGCTATCCGCTGATGAAAACACTAACAGCGGCAACAAAGTATTGAGTAATACTCCATTAAGTCTATGGGGGTCATTCCGAGTTGATCGCTAGCTGAAAATGTTCGCTGCGCTGCGATGATGCAAAAAAACAGCACTTCTGCGCATGCGTATGTGGCGCAATGCGCACCTGCGACGTAATTTCACAACGGCTGATGTATTTTTACACAAGGTCTAGCGAAGCTTTTCAGTCACACTGGTGGCCGCAGAGTGATTGACATGAAGTGCGCGTTTCTGGGTGTCAACTGGCCGTTTTCAGGGAGTGGTCGAAAAAATGCAGGCATGCCAGGAAAAACACAGGCGTGGCTGGCTGAACGCAGGGCGTGTTGGTGATGTCAAAACGGGAACTGAACAGTCTAAAGTCATCGCAAACGCGGAGTAGGTTTGAAGCTACTCAGAGACTGCACACATTTTTTTTATAGCCGCTCTGCATTCCTTTCGTTCGCACTTCTGCTAAGCTAAAATACACCCCCAACAAGAGAGAGAATTTTGAGCATGGGTATACTGTATATGTTATGAAAGACACGCAGGGGTGGATTGGGTCACGGTAGATGCAAGAATCATGTTGGAGGAATGACCTCTGATGTTAGGGGAAGGAGCCATGAGAGTTCTTCTACAAACCACGCCACCAACTACTCCCTTTAGCTGAGCGAGCCACCAAGCCACCAAGCCCGAAGCGTGGCGGGCGAAGCGAGCCCGCGAGGGTACATTTCGGGGAACCCTGTTTGGGCATGGCCCCTCCCCCTGGTGAAGTGGCTCCTCCCCCTGGTGACATCAGAGGTCCCTTCTCCAACTTGGTTTTAGCAATAACCATTGGGACACCTGAAAATTGGAACACTTCCTGCTGGGCAAGTTTCAATGGTGCGACCAATGGTGGAGTACAAAGACACACAAAGCATGATTGCAGCGTCTATAGACACTGAAATTGGGCTTTTTAAGCCTTGCACATTAGGATGCAAGATGTACTCCAAAAAAGGGCTTTGTAATGTCATTAGCATAAAGTCACAGATGCAACTGAAACAAAAGATGCAAGGAAGGCCGCGACTGCCTCTGACTCAGGCCCTGCCTCTGACTCAGGCCCTATGAGAAGAGAGTATCCCACCCCCTCCATAGACTCCTCCCCCTTAACAGACCTGCCCCATTAGAGATGCTTCCAGAAATTTTGCAGACTGGTTTTACATCCCCCAATCCGCCCCTGTATACACTTATAAAACTTTTACATATCTATTTGTTAAATTATTTTATTTAATTTATTTTACTGTAAAGCAATATGGAATCTAGGTACAGGTATAATGCCTTTACAGCACAATAGATCTTCCACACAAAAAAATATTCATTATCATCACCTCAGAACCAGGCAGCAGCTCTGCAATAATGTGACGGGCAAGCATATGTTTACAATGTCTGCCCTCTACATCCATATACAGAATGATCACTTACAACAAATGATTTATATCCAGAGCACAGGTTGGGAAGTGTCAAGCACAGACCAAGTGGGAAATTGTCATCTCCAGTAAATAGCCAAGAATGTTTATCTGACAGACTATCTCTATGTACCAGTTGAGCTGCCAGATGTCATTTTACATTCAGCAACCAGCTTGTGCATAGAGGTACAGCAACATTATTCAAGTAATCAGTCTGTCGGTTCAAGATCTTATATTTATTCTATCTGAAAAGTTTTAATAAAGAGCAATTAGGAACAGAATCTATCAAATAAATGGAAACAACAAAGTTATTCATCATTTGTCAGAAACCATAAAATAGAATAGTAAGTAACGGTTTTCAGTTTGTCAAAAATAATACTAATTATTCATCAAAGGCTAAACTGATAGTTATCGATGTTGTAAAGATCCAAGAAAAAAGCAATTAGCAAATGACAGTCTGCAACATGGAAAGTTATAAAGCAGGTGAGAATCAGGCCTATTATGGTTAGTAAATACTACTTATGATACTGTATACAGAAGCTGAAACCACAGTTATAGAACTGAGCTAAAAGATACAGTAGAACCAGCACTGTTTTAAAAAGTAAATATATAATAATAATTATAAAAAAAGAGAAGGCTTTTGGGGGAATTCAGTTGCGGGCAGGAAATTATTTATCACCCCCCCCCCCCCCCACCTCACCCCCCCCCCCCCCCTTCCAGACTTGCCCTGGGACCCTGCTACAACCATTCCCTTCCCCCCCCACCCCAACGTGCATTTGGAAGTTTAAAAAAAAGAGGGAGGAGAATTCCCAAACCGGTATCTTGCCTAGGGCTCCATGAGGTCTAAATCTGGCTCTAGATCATCATGGTGAAGGCGGTGTGTGTGCAATGTGATGAAGTTATTATCACCAGTAAAATCACTGGACTGAGTGCTGGGGATCATGGCTTTCATATACATGCTTATGATGATAACACTAATGGTTGTATGAGAGCAGATCCACACTTCAACCCACATTGTAAGAATCATGGTGCAACAGGAGAGAGACACATTGTAGACCTTGGAAATGGTGCACTAGCTGAACTTAATCTGACAGACAAGATGATATCACTGGAAGAGCCACACTCTATTGTAGGATTCACGGTGGGGTCCATGCTCAAGCAGATGACCTGAGGAAAGGTGAGAACACTGAGAGTCTGGTGACCAGGAATGCTGGAGTATGTCTGGCCTGTGGAGTCATTGGTATCTGCCAATATATCCACACTGCATGCTGCACCTATTTTCTGAATACTTACCCCTCCGGAGTCCCGAGCCAAGGCAGCAGCATTGCAGAAATCACCGGGAAGATGGCCACTGTGCTTGTATCTGCTACTCCATACTGCTCTGCAAACTCACTCTTAATGTTCTCATCCTTTGTTAGACACTCTGTCTAGAAAAGCATATCTTGTGGTTCCCATTCTTGTTCACAGCCAACAAAGCATGAATCCCATAGGCTACATACTATAGTTGATCAATTACTCTAGATCAGGCATTCCCAACCGCGGTCCTCAAGGCACACCAACAGTGCAGGTTTTAGTGATATCCAGGCTGAAGCACAGATGGTTAATCAAAATAACTGAGCTACTAATTAAGTCACCTGTGCTGAAGCCTGGATATCGCTAAAACCTGCACTGTTGGTGTGCCTTGAGGACCGTGGTTGGGAAAGCCTGTTCTAGATACTCCACTGCCTAATTAAAGTGCTTTATTTAACGTTCTTTTAAATAATGTGACATAGGAAATTATTCTTAGATATTCGTGAGTTATCACCAGATAATAATACTGCAGAAATTGTTATCCAGGGATGGGGGAATACTGTTGCTTTTCAATCCTGGCTACAATGACCTCTGAGTTACCTTTGAAAAAGGAGAGTCCCCTCTATACAATGATGTGTTCCCTCAATGGTTATTGTCTGGAGACCACCTGTGATTACCAGCCAATATGAACCTGCACTACAGAAATACAAGAAGATCGGGCACATTGGAGAGGTCACATAAAATCTCTCACATATCGGCACCTACTGTACACATTTTGAAGGCACCCTTATTGAAAGAGGGTGCTTTTAAACAATGTGCCGACATTTGGCAGTTATTGTCTGATGATCAGCAAGAAGTCCACACTGCCTACTTCACTGTGCAAACCATGGGGGCACTACGGAAGACGTGCCTATTCGTACGGGCATTCAGGAGAGCCACACAAGATTCAAGAGTCTTCTGGATATTCCTGGAAAGTTGTCAAGCATACCTATGGGTAGAGCTAGACATGCCTCTTAAGCAGAGTAGGACACACCACTGTGGTAGCACTATGATCACTGCATTTATTTTGCTACAGTAATCTGCCTGATATGATTTTACAAAAGAAAGAATCTCTATGCTACTTTTCATTTGATGAGAATTGCTGTCAGATATGATCAGCATTGTGAAGGTCTTGGTCCATGTACTGAAACTCTCCCTATGCACCAGCTGGGTGACCTGGAACATAGCTTGGTGACCTGGAACATGTGACTTGGTGGGTGGTCTGGAAACTGTGACAGTTATTTGCAGCCACCCACTAAGCAGAGAGTTAATTGATCTCTACCACATTTACCTTATCACAGATTAAGCTTTTTATGTTACCTACTACTTATCAGGGTATAGAAGATAAATTGACTTTAATAAATATGTCAAATATATTATCCTCTTTTCCTGGTGTATGAGTGATATGGTCGTTTGTACAGCTCAATCTGGGTCAACCACTGGGTAAGATCAACAACCGTCAAGAGTGAACACTCGGAGGCACTGTTTTACCCTGTGAGGTTTATATCACTCATTTACCCACCTGCTACATTGAAGTACCTGGCATCATAGGGCCTACACTTTAGGGTGTGAGAAGCAGAAAGTGAGAGATTTTGACTTGAGTGAATTCTCCTGTTTTTTGAAAGGGGTAATCATTTACATGACAAAATCAACCTGGTTTTGCCATGTAAATGATTGGCACTTAAAAAAAAACAACAGGCGAATTCTCCCAAAATCTCTCACTTTCTGATTCTCACACCCTATTTCATTCCCCTATTACATTCCCCCAGTGTGTTAAATCTCTCAAAATTGCAGCACTTTGGAGCTTTACCAAAGCTGTGTACTGGAAGTCCGAGTCGAGGTAAGGGAGTTTACATGGAACTAAAGTGCTAATTTAAGAATGGGCTATTTGTTTAAAAAAAATTCTATTTGAGTGAAAAATGCCTTTAAGTAAAAAATGTCAATGATTACCCCATGCAATATATTAGTTCTTCAAAAAAGGCCTCATATAATTCTTCTTCATGGTGTCAGGCTCTATTTAAGCTCATGTGGTATTTTACTATTATCTTTACTTGCCACACAAGAAATTGCTTCTCACAAGCATCGATTGATATTGGTTTCAGCTATTCAGCAACGCAACTTCATCTAGAATACACACAACAATCACATAATTCATGGATGTAGTTTGGCTCTTGGGAAGAATTTCACTGCTGCTAAAAGTGTTAATGTTTCTCCTTACTTCCCACCACGACGTGCATCTTGTGTGAAATAAATTGGGAAGACCTGTAAGCCTGTAAGAAGCATATTGGCCTTAGCATGAATGTCAGAAAGATCCATTCCCTTTGTAAATCATGCTTCCTCTTGAAGTTACAGTCTTATGTGTTACTTAGAGATGGATGATACCAGGCACCCTGCATATACTGGGAGCTGTGCCCGACTCTGCAATATCACAGAAGTAATGAGAGGCAATTACATGCAATTACAGGAATACCGCGCAGATACAGGAAAACGTATATGAAGAGTCAGGTACACTAGGGGATGGTTATACAGTACATAGTCATATATTTCTCATTTTTAAAAATAAAATACATAAAACTAAAATAGATGACTCATCAATTGCTTAGCTAATTCTGACAGCTACAATAGACTTTCACATGAAAATATTCTCTATAAATTTGTTAATTTACTGTAAATGAAGCAGAAGTGTTATGGGAAAACATGCATCCCATGCATAAGCAAACATATAGGAAAAGTACTGGGCATAAATCTAGTTACACTTCATGTGAGAATGAAGTTGTATGTCTAATAGTACAGAGGTTGTAGTCTCTCAGGAGTGTGGACAGCGGAGATAGAAACAGTGGCACTCAGGTGGGTTCTACTGCATCTCTAGAGTCTGGGGGAGATTTATCAAAGCTTGGAGAGTGATGAAGTGGAGAGAGATAAAGTACGAACCAATTAGCTCCTTACTGTAAGGGTACAGGCTATAGCATAAAGCAATAACAAGGAGATTCATTTGCGCTAATATACCAGTGCAGCAAAGAAACTATAAGGTGTTATCACACCTTCAAACAATAAATAAAAAACATATATGAGTTCCTATGCTTTGGTATTGGGAATGGTTCCTCCAGTTCAGGTCTTGCCTTCACAAGTATCCAAACTGTTCCAAATAGAATCCTTATCCTTAAAGGTATTTGTGGCCATTCAACCCAGTATTCCAAATATTCCACATAAAGGTTCCATATTGGTAGTCCAATTCATGTGCAGGTGATCACCCTGAGGAAGACATTATACTGTATGTCAAAACGCGTTGGTGAGAGAGACTCTGGTGGTGTCCTGATGAGATGAGACTGAATGCTGGCTGGAGAGGAGTCCGGGACCTACTACAGCAGATAAGTTGTAAGATTTATTTGTTATTGGTACGCCTAATGTAATCATTTTAACTTGTTTTGGTGAATAAAATTACGATACTATCTCAGTTTTCTATTATTCTGGGTGTATAGGCTGTGTTTGAAAAATGAGAGTATAGCTCGGTACACACTAGGCGATACGTCGTCTTATCCGGCGGATCGTACCGACATATAGGGAAAATTGTTGTATTTTTTGTCGGGTTGTCCCAACATGTTTTACAGAGAATATTTGGACATTCACATCAGTCCCTGCTCCAGTGAAGCTTACAATCTATATTCCCACATGTACACACACATTCACACTACAGTTAATTTTGTTTGGAGCCAGTTAACCTACCAGTATATTTATGGATTGTAGGAGGAAACCGGAGTACCCGGAGGAAACCCACGCAAGCGCGGGGAGAATATATAAACTCCACACGAGTCCAAAGTGGGAAGTGAACCCATGACTTCAGTGCTGTGGTCAGTAATGCTAACCATTACACCATCCGTTCTGCCTGATTGGTTGGTACATTATCTCTCTCCACTTTATCTCTCTCCAAGCTTTGATACATATGGCCATTTATCTCTCTCCACTGTATCTCTCTCCAAGCTTTGATAAATATCCCCCTGCACTGGTTGACTGGACATCCCTCTGACTTCATGGTACTTACTGATCAGTACTGTAAGGACAGGACTTATTAACTATTGAGATTGGGACTAAAGCCATTCACTGGTTAACTGTTATAGTTGTGGCTTGCATAGGTCTCTGTGCTCTGCTTGAAATCTGCTCGTTTGCTGACCCACCTCATCTAACTACACTTGTCTGAAGACAGCCTTTGCGTTTTACTGTTTATCCTTATTGGCAGGTGCCTTAACTTCAATTTATGGGGGTCATTCCGAGTTGATCGCTCGCTAGCAACTTTTTGCTGTGCTGCGATCAGATAGTCGCTGCCTAGGGGGAGTGTATTTTCGCTTTGCAAGTGTGCGAACGCTTTTGCAGCCGACGGCACAAAAAAGTTTTTTTGCAGTTTCTGAGTAGCTTTGGACTTACTCAGCCGCTGCGATCACTTCAGTCTTTTTGGTCCCGGAATTGACATCAGACACCCGCCCTGCAAACGCTTGGACACGCCTGCATTTTTCCAAACACTCCCAGAAAACAGTCAGTTGACACCCAGAAACGCCCTCTTCCTGTCAATCTTCTTTTGATCGGCTGTGCGCACTAAGCGGAAAATCGCTGCGATGCGAAGAAATTTACCGAGCGAACAACTCGGAATGACCCCCTCAGAACGCTCTTTTGCACTTACATACTAGATCACCCATCATCCATACCCACCCAATACTGGCTTATATACTTTGTGTATCCCCAACCCCCTACTCTCCCCTTTAGATTGTCAGTTACCCAAATACAAGCTCACACAACTATGCCCAAACCATACTTTATTTGCATGTACTGTACTAGAATTCTGCATTTGCTTGTAGTTATCCATAGGCATACTGTAATTTCCTTATTATGCTTACCCTGATTTTATTACTGTTATTTACAGTGCTGCAGAATTAGTTATTCTTTATTTATATTTATTTATGTATTTATGTATTTATTTATTTATTTACATTTTATTTATTTATATTTATGATTTATTATTATTATTATTATTATTATTAGATTTATTCTATGCTTTAATTAAAAGACAAAACAAAACAAAACACAGATCTCTGATATAAAGAAACAACATGGAAACCTATGTATTAAAACACACATACAATAGAATTCCCAACCCCTTTACTGGTACAGTATTTGCAAACCAAATATCTGCAATCAATAGACATATAAAAAGCTGTCAAATGACACTCAATGCAGTAAAACCTAGGCATTCTACATTAATATATGTTGCAGTATTTTATTTGTGGTTCTAGGTTGACCTCTGTAAGACACCAACAGTAAAGAAAAAAATCAGTGCTACCCCTTGTGATGTGACAGGTATATAAAGAATTTCACACCAGGGATTTTTTTTCAAGTTATCCTGCATATAATTAAATAGCTGAATAGTGATCCTCCATTTGGCAGGTGCTGGAAGCGGGGGGAGGGAGGACATTTCTATACATAAATTACCTTTTAGAATGTCATTTCCCCTGATGAGCTAAACATAATTATATTAATTGGATTATGATATAGGAGAAACGGATGCAGTTTTTATTCTGATGGGAATCAGAGGGACTGATACAGAAAACAGTTTAGGCAACTCACGAGAGGAAGCACATCAAGTGGATTTATAGTAGTTGGAATTACACTGATTTGCTATAAATATAGTAACTAGTTAGTGACTTTTAAGCCTCAGTTCCTAAGTTCACATGAGGTTGTAAAACACAGAAATGTATTTTGGTTGATCCCATTTAGAAATAATCAGAACTGTGTCATTCACTTGGATATATCAGAAATGCAATTACACTAGTGCGTCAGTATTATTTTCTGTAGCTTACTTAATATTGGATAAAACACGTGGGCTGAACAAGTGTACTGCTGTTGTTAGGATAAGAAGTGATACCAAGAAGATGTAATAAAATAGCCATTTCCTGTCAGTATCCACTTCAAGGTGTTAATTTACTAAAGGTATACCTACCAACTTTTTCACGGACAGTAAAAATTTTTTGTGACTGTTCCGTTGTCCCACCCGCGGGGCACGGGCAGCAGTGTCCCACGGTGTGGGGTGGTGGTGGTGGGGGGGAGGGGGGCAGTTGGGAGACTCCTGTCACTCACTGGTTGCTCTGCTTAGTGCAGAGCAGATCAGTGGTGAATAGCTGTGCGCATGCAACGTCTATTCACAGAAGACAGAGGGACTGGGGGCATGCCAGCAGCACACAGGGCGCTTGCCATACCCCCACAGTTACGAACATGGGAGGCGTGGCTTGTGATTGTGGCATGCCTACAAAGCCACACCCCCTCTTGGGGTGGGCATGGTGAAGCAGCGCAAGGGGAGTCCCTCTTTGCAAAGTCCCGATGTTCTGATGTATGCTAAAGGTCCATTTTCATCTATTTCAAATAGATGAAAATCGTACTCCATCGATGTTGGGTTTCAGGGGTGAAACACACACTTACTAACATAAGATTTTTGACATTCATTTTTAAATGTTAGTAAATGTGTGTTTTAGCCTGTAAGTACATCATCGGTTTACCTCAATTTGAAATGGATAAAAATCAATGAAAAACAGCCTTTAGTAAATATACTCATAAGACTGCATTAAACTGGGTTCACAGTTGATCCACAGGTCAGTCTCTAGAACCACATTAAATTTAAACAACACAAGGACATAGAAGAGTGGCTTTATGTTCCCAATCCTTATACCATTTGTAATACAGGTCTATATTTTACATATATCTAGAACGGTTTTAAGTAGCAAAAGCTTCTTACCTGTGTGACTAGGGAGTCTGTACATGTGTGCAATCCCGCACATGCGATTCTAGAAACTGCTTTGACTGCAGCCCCTAGAAGCTGGGACTGGTATAATAAGAGGGGGGAGGCTTTGCATTCAGATGCACTCTCTGCTATCTTTGGGGCAGATGTATTAAACCTGGAGAAGGGATAAAGAAGTGATAAAGCCGTGACAAGCACAAGGTGATAATGCACCAGCCAGTCAGCTCCTGTCAGTTTTCAAATCCGTAATGATTGGCTGGATCATTATCACCTTGCATACCCTCCAACATTTTACACTTAAAAATCAGTACAAATGAGGAAAGAGGATGTAGCCACGGGTAAAAGGGGCGTGGCAACTCCCCTTTTCCTATACTTTCCATGGACTAATGGAGAGTCAAAAATGGTGCAGACCATAGAAAAAAGGTACTGTACCTGCCAAAAAGGTACAGTTGGAGGGTATGACCTTGTGCTTGTCACAGCTTTATCACTTTTTTATCCCTTCTCCAGGCTTAATACACAGAGCCGGCCTTTGGTATAGGCAAACTAGGCAAATGCCTAGGGCATTTGGTATGCTTAGGGGCACCAGCAGCTTCTGCTGATTAAAATGATATGCGGCATGCCTATATTCTGTGTGTGACTGCGGCTGTATCTGCATAATAAATGCTATGTTGCAGTGTATTGCTGGAAATCACTGTAATGTAGCATTTCGTATGCAGATACAGCCACAGTCGTACACAGTATATAGGCATGCTGCATATCATTTTAATCAGCAGAAGCTGCTTGTGCATCCTACCCACATAGTAATGCAAATAAGATGCATTTTCATAAACAAAAGGCGCCCGACGTTAGCAGAGCTGCCAGCTGACTCATGCCAGGCATCTCTTTCAGAACTAGCGGCGGCAGAGCCGGCCATAGGCATAGGCAAACTAGGCAATTTCCTAGGGCATTTGATATGCCTAGGGGCATCAGCAGCTTCTGCTGATTAAAATGATATGCGGCATGCCTATATTCTGTGTGTAGCATTTCATATGCAGATACAGCCACAGTCTCACACAGTATATAGGCATGCTGCATATCATTTTAAACAGCAGAAGCTGCTTGTGCATCCTAGCCACATAGCAATGCAAATAAGATGCATTTTCATAAATAAAATGTGCCCGACGTTAGCATTGAGGCAAGATTTATGAGGACACATCTGTATTCAAGCAGAGGCAGAGGTCACAGTGTTCATGGCAGTGTGAGTGCTGTGTGCATGCGAGTGGGTTGGTTGTGCAGTAGTGTTCGGAATATGTGTAAGGAGCATTATGTGTGTCATGTAAAAATGCATTAATAATGTGCAACATATGTGTAAGGGGCACTATGTGTGTCATTATGTGTATAAGGGCATTAATAATGTGCGGCATATGTGTAACAGGGTACTACTGTATGTATGTCATTATGTGTATAGGGGCACTAATAATGTGCAGCAAATGTGTAGGGGGCACTATGTTTGTCATTATGTGTATAAGGGCATTAATAATGTGCGGCATATGTGTAAGGGACATTACGTGTAAAAGGACATTAATAAAGGTTGTCATAATGTGTAAGGCGCATTATGTTTATAAGGACATTAATAATGTGTCTCATATGTGTAAGGGACATCACTGTGTGGCATTATGTGTATAAGGTGCTCTACTGTGTGGCGTTGTGTATAGAAAGGGCACTACTGTGTCGTCTAATGTGAATAAAGAGCAATAGGGTGTGATGTAATGTGAATAAGGAGCAATTCAGTGTGATGTAATGTGAATAAGGGGCTCTACTGTAAGGAGTAACGTTTATAAGGTAAAGTGATACTACTGTGGGATGTAATATGAATTATGGATGCTATCGCATGATCAAATGTGAATAAAGTTGCAGTACTGTTTGGCGTAATTGGAATTGGGGTTACTATTGTGTGGCCATGCCCCTTGCCAGCAAAAACACATCCCTTTTTGGGCTGTGTGCCAAATGTACGAACTGTTCCTATTTAAAATATAGGGGGTACAAACCCCAAAATAAGGACTGCTATGGATGAGGGGTGATGGTGCTGGGAAAGAGGTACAAGGTCAGAGGCGAAACCAGCGGTGGTGCTAGGGGGCACCAGCCAAAATCTTGCCTAGGGCATCATATTGGCTAGGGCCGGCTCTGTTAATACATCTGCCCTAACAGGGCTTGCTCCAGGCACGTTTGACATGTACGGCCGCGCAGGGTGCCACCCTCAATGGGGCGTACCGATTTTTTATCCTTTTGTTTGTCCACTATAACCCCTGCAGGGTGGATCAGGGTTAAAGTGATCTTTTTTTATTATCATTTAGCCGGGTCTGGCAGTTTACTCTACTTCAGGGTAGGAGGGGGCAGACCGACAGCATCTGGCCGCATTTGTGCTGGGTGGGCAGCAAAGCAGCAGGCCGGCGGCGTTGCGGACATCCCGTCAGTGGCTCCGCAGTCAGGCTTGCCTAGCCTCCCTCATCCGTTTTTTTAACGGAGCCTCATGCTGCCCCGCAATTCTAACCATCCCTCCTGGTTTTCAGTGTCTCACTGTGAAACCCTGGAACGAGCATGCGCATGTCCAGAAATACCGGGAGCGGGGTCTGCATGGAAGATGATGGACGCCATGATGGATTTGCTTTATTGCCCGGGATGGATGCGCTCAGGAACTCGGAGAGAGGGGTCACCGCGGACACTGTAGCTGCACTGTAGCAGTCATTTCATCCTCAGTGCGGGGAGCTGTTGGTAAGGTAAGGGCTGATGCATTCCCCATTTATCCCAGGCACTTGTGGAGTCAGCCCAACCTTCCAGGAAGAGTTAGAGACACAGCAAAAACAGAGCGTTCAATCCTTAATAGCATGGTGTATGATATAATGTAATGTGTATGATATATATAATGATATAAGTACTAATGTTAGTGCAGGCAATAAAGGTTACTGAAAATGTACAGATACACTAGTAAATACACAAGATACAATATGGCGTAGATGTGTACAATGGTGTGTTTGAAACAACTACATAGACACAGTATTAGTATTGCCTGCATTAACACTAGTACTGATTATACCATTATACCATTTACACCACACCATTAAAAGATAACGGCTACTGGGTGATCTGCTGGTGGCAGAGACTGAATTGTTCTCCAAACTGCAAGAGAGGAGGCTCCATAATCTGCCCCCACTGGAGGAGTGCAAGGTAGGACCTGCGCTGCTGCTGCCATCTCATTCACCTGCAAGTGGAGGAGGCACAAACACAGCAGGCACATCCCGGGGTGGTGATGACAGGATTGGGAAGCCCCCTATCTTAAGTGCATCGGGCCCCCTGAATGTTTCATCCAGCCCTGCCTGTCCCCTCTGTCCTTTCCTTGTCCATTCTCACCTGTACTTGCCATTACCTCTGTCCTGTCCCCTCTGTTCTGTCCCTGCTGTTACCTCTGCCCTGTCCCTCCTGTCCCCTCTGTTCTGTCCCTGCTGTTACCTCTGCCCTGTCCCTCCTGTCCCCTCTGTTCTGTACTGGTTCCCACTGTCATGTCCCTGTCTTGTCCTTGTCCCCTCTGTTCTGTCCCTGCCATTACCTCTGTCCTGTCCCCTCTGTGCTGTCCCTGCCGTTACCTCTGTCCTGTCCCTCCTGCCCCCTCTGTTCTGTACTGGTTCCCACTGTCATGTCCCTGTCCTGTCCTTGTCCCCTCTGTTCTGTCCCTGCCATTACCTCTGTCCTGTCCCCTCTGTGCTGTCCCTGCCGTTACCTCTGTCCTGTCTCTCCTGCCCCCTCTGTTCTGTACTGGTTCCCACTGTCATGTCCCTGTCCTGTCCTGTCCCCTGTTCTGTCCCTGCCGTTACCTCTGTTCTGTCCCTGCCGTTACCTCTGTCCCATCCCTCTTGTCCCCTCCGTTCTGTCCTTGTTCCCACTGTCATGTCCCTGTCCTGTCCCCTCTGTCTTGTCCCTGCCATTACCTCTGTCCCGTCCCTCCTGTCCCTTCTGTTCTGTACTTGTTCCCACAGTCATTTCTCCGCCCTGTCCGTGTCCCCTCTGTTCTGTCCCTGCCATTATCTCTGTTCTGTCCCCTCTGCCCTGTCCCTGCCGTTACCTCTGTCCCATCCCTCCTGTCCCCTCTGTTCTGTCCTTGTTCCCGATGTCCCGTCCCTCCTGTCCCCTCTGTTCTGTCCTTGTTCCCACTGTCATGTCCCTGCCGTTACCTTTGTCCTGTCCCTATATAATGGCTTCCATGTATAGGAAGTTTTAGTAAATGTCCCTGTTCAACATTTTTATTTCATAGCACTTCACTATGAACATATTTCTGTACAACAGCGCACTTAGCTGAGGTAGTCATTACCTAAAGAAATTAGGCCACATCCACTTCCCAAAAGTGCATGCATTGGAGAGGGGGAGGGGGGGGGGAGCACGCTTAAAAAAAAAATCTCGCTCGGGGTGCTAGTAGGCCTGGAGCCGGCCCTGTGCCCCATAGTTTGGACTGATAGTCCCAGGGAGAGAAAATACCTACCCCTGGGACAGCCTGGCTGTGATTAGCAGAAAGTGCTTCTAATGAGAAGTCACTGCCAGTGCAGACACTGCAGAGACAGATTTTACTGGGGGGCTGCAGTCCCCAGGTAACATGATCCACCATTGGTTATTATAGGTAGCCTATATACTCCATGGGCTACATGGGCCCACTAACCTACAGAAGGGCTGAAAATAACCCTCATTTTCAGTCATAAATGAAAACAATACATTTAATTAAAGAGACACTTCTCTGCATTATTATTATTATTATTATTATTATTATTATTATTATTATCTTTTATTTATATGGCACCACAAGGGATCCGCAGTGCCCATTAAAGAGTACCTAAACAAATGACCAAAACAAGAAAAAAGCACTAGCAGTTTGAGACAATATAGAACACATTCAAGGTATATACAGAAAACCAGGGGTTAGGTGCCATCAAAGAGCGTATTGCATATAAGATAGTGTAAGCAGGAGAAGGAAAGGCACATGAGGGGAGAAGGCCCTGCTTCTGCGAGTGACCAATCGTGACAGGTGATGTTTGCCAATTACCTTATTATTAAAACACCAATCCTGCCACCACAAAACGTTGGACTGGGCGAGTATTAAAAGTTCACACAAGTTACAACAATTTCAGGAAAAACATAAATGGGGAAAAACAAAGCTCAGTTCACCTAGACAGGGTTGAACAATGGCAGAAGTGAGGTCTCTTCATGAAGCTACTGTAGGTTGCATTCTGATCGTCAAAGCCCCTCACGGAAATATAGTATGAGCAGGCATTAGAAACAAGTGTTATTAGGTACAAAAACAAATCTGGCGATAAAACAAAATGGAGAAGGGTTGGCAGGTGCAGGCTTGCTGAGTCGCATGTTCACTAGGGCTATCTGTTATCAACCACCAACTATTAAACATACAGTATGTTCGGCATATACAAACAGAGTGAAGGCAATTTGTTTTTGCTGCTATTTGCAAATAAACTACTTGGATACCTGTTATAAAACAGCGCGGACTGTTTACTTATGCCGGGTACACACTAGCAGATAAATTTTGACGATCTGATAAACAATACGATCCGATAGAGCGATTATCGGATTCATGTGCACCCATAAGAGCGATTATCGGATTCATGTGCACCCATACAATTACTAGTTAAGTGAGTACTGTCTTCAGATGCTTTCCCCAGGCTTGGGAGGTCAGGATCTGAAGTGTTGCACACGCTATCTTGTCCCAACCTCCTGATCCTGTGGAAAACTTCAGAAGACATCCCCGATCTGACCACCGTAGGAGCATTTGAAGCCATTTATTAACTAATGCTCTTGCATATACACTGTACAATTATTGGGCTGATCTGCCAGTTATTGGCTGATCTGCGGAATATCTGCAGAGTGTACCTAGCTTTAATGCTAATCCTTAGTACTGCTACAATAAACTCTACTCCATATGTAGAAAACTGTATGTTGTCCCTGAGTTCCGTGATTTTTACTAAGGCCAACAGATGTATGTGGAAAATGTTATCTGTGATAAAGGGGAGAATTACATTTCAGGCGAAGGGTGCAAATTGCCGTTACCGCAGCGTTTTCGGCATCACATCTCGCACCCACCCCCTAGCTGGCCGAATTCGCTTAAAGGTGCTCACTACTCTATGGGGTAGCGAACACTTTTGTGCGAGATTGGGCTACCGTAAAGTGCGGCTGACGCCACGCTGATTCAGCCAAGTGAAATCATTTGCCTGTAACTGAATTTCCCCCAAAGTCTCTGATTTTTAATATTAACCAGTTGCCCATTACTACTTCTCTTGTTCGATTCTCAAATGCAATACTCCATCTAAGGGCCTTATTCAGAATTTCAGAGGTGTTCACTATGCCAATGTTTTCGCAACTGAGCGATTATTTGTGGTCGGCAGCTTCACTTGCTTAAGTTCTCTCAATGCTATATAACTTTACAGCAAATAGCATGGAGAAAAGATAGATTTGTGGGGGTAATTCAGAGTTGATCGCAGCAGCAAATTTGTTAGCAGTTGGGCAAAACCATGGCCCTCATTCCGAGTTGTTCGCTCGCTAGCCGCTTTTCGCAGCAATGCACACGCTAAGCTGCCGCCCTCTGGGAGTGAATCTTAGCTTAGCTGAATTGCGAACGAAGTATTCGCAATATTGCGAAAAGATTTTACTTTGCAGTTTCTGAGTAGCTCGAGACTTACTCTTCCAGTGCGATCAGTTCAGTGCTTGTCGTTCCTGGTTTGACGTCACAAACACACCCAGCGTTCGGCCAGACACTCCCCTGTTTCTCCAGCCACTCCCGCGTTTTTCCCAGAAACGGCAGCGTTTTTTCACACACTCCCATAAAACGGCCAGTTTCCGCCCAGAAACACCCACTTCCTGTCAATCACACAACGATCAGCAGAACGAAGAAAAAATCTCGTAATGCCGTGAGTAAAATACCAAACTTCATAGCAAATTTACTTGGCGCAGCCACAGTGCGAACATTGCGCATGCGCAGTTAGCGGAAAATCGCACCGATGCGAAGGAAAGAACGAGCGAACAACTCGGAATGAGGGCCCATGTGCAATGCAGGGGGCAGATACAACATGTGCAGAGAGAGTTTGGGTGGGTTATTTTGTTTCTGTGCAGGGTAAATACTGGCTGCTTTTATTTTACACTGCAATTTAGATTTCAGATTGAACACACCACACCCAAATCTAATTCTCTCTGCACATGTTATATCTGCCTCCCCTGCAGTGCATATGGTTTTGCCCAACTGCTAACGAATTTGCTGCTGTGATCAACTCTGAATTACCCCCTATGTCTGTACATAATACTAATAGATGCACCTGGCCAACAGCAAAGTATCCCTGAGAACGTTTCCAATTATTGATAATTACTGTAGTATGCTAATTTCGCTCCTGTAGCTAGATGTACCCTAGTCCAAAACTACGTTGACAGCAGATCCCTTGTTGTTGTCAAGGAGATCCCCACCCCTCAATTTATTATAATGAGAGATTACAAAATTATGGTGAAGGGCTCGTCTAATGCTGACAAAGAATGAGCGATACCAGCTATTATTGTGATCTCACCTTACAGTATCCCAAACACGTGAGTTCTCTGCCGATCTTCTACAGCACCCCCGGCTGCTCCTAGCCCCTCTCTCCACTAGCATATTGCAGATGTTTGCCATTCAGTTTCATCACTTCTCTCCTTAGCTTTTAAAATTGCTGATATCATTATAAATATAGGAAACAAATTTTGTATTTTATAATACTGTACTTTTGCTTTTATAATTCTATGTCGTTTTGGAGATTTTTACTATTGGCACCAAACAGATAGTCAGGTTTTCAAAATACTGTTTCAGTTTCAGAGCTCTGAGTGTTCATTTAGCACATGCAATGTTCTGCATATAATTGTCATACAGTATCCTCCACAGTGCCAATTTCTGTGCATACCTCTAGGCATGGCCGTCTTAACAGCAGTGTAGGCCCCTGGGCAAAGCAACGCACTGGGGCCCCTACCCATTCTACAGTGGCAGGGGTGGGGGGTGCTATCAGCGGTAGCTTTGTTGTCCCACCGGCGGTAGGGGGTCTTCTACCTTCCGCGCAGTATGTAGGACATGGAGCAGTAATTTCTGCTAATTAATCTTTTACTGCACAGATGGTGGGCGATGGGGCGGGAGTGAGAACACTAAACTGTAGAAAAGGGTAATGGGCTGAATCAAGGGGCCCCAGTACATGACTTGCAGAGTGGTAGGGGGTGTTTAATACGCAGGGGAGAGGTGGATAGTGGAGTGGGCTAAATATTCATCAAATTCTGGTGGGAGCAGGGCTTGCTTGACTGCAGATATAGCAAGTTCCTGGAAATAGATTTATTAGCTTTCAATGGGATAAAAAACTAGAGTCCCAACTTCCAGGAGGTACTAGGGATTAAGGTACTATATTAGAAATCAGGAGTCAGAGCAATCCACCAATGAAAATATAAAACTGAATAGCAGGTGTGTGGACCTGGGGCAGAGACCAACTGTAGAGATAGCAGAGATAAGCTGCCAGTGTCCACCGAAAGGGAAGGGTCACAGCTTTTGGAGTTTAACCTCAGAAAAACTCAGACAGAACCCAAGATATCTGGCTGCAAAGAGCAAATAACAGGGTTGGACGGAGACCACTGCATTGAAGTCAGATATCTCCGGTTCCTCAGGACCGATTTTCAAAAGTCTGGTACCTTTGGAAAAAGTGAACCATCAGCTATCAGCCCTTATACTCCTGGGGCCCTTGGGAAACTGCCCATTGAGGCCATACAAAAAGACAGCCCTGCCTCTAGGGAGTGAACAGTTACGAGGGGTCAAGCAATGTGCCATTCCAGAATATGATGTTGAATGTGGAAACAATTAAGTGAGACAGGTCCTGAATTAAAGTGAAGTACATGATTAAAAGTGCAGAAATCAAGGACATATGAATGGCGACCAAATTATAATAATATGACGAAGATAATAATAATAATAATAATAATAATAATAAGAAGAAGAAGAAGAAGAAGAAGAAGAAGAAAAAGAAGAGGAAGTTGCTGATGTGCCCAGTTTCAATTGGGCAAAGGTTTGCTGGGCGTAACATTTGATCTCTTTTTGCCCCCTTATGAGTCTAATTTAAAAAAATCCCTGCCTAGTGGGTGGTTGCAAATAACTGTCACAGATTCCAGATCACCCAGCAGGTCACATGTTACAGATCACCCAGCAGGTACTTAGGGAGAGTTCACCAACTGCCAAATTTTCCAGAGCACAATCGTGATGCATTGTAAATGGCAGACAGACGTTTTGCCACATAACTCCGAAACTAAGCAACCGTTTACAACACCAATATTTTTCTGCAAGTATATGTACCAAGGCCTTTAATTTGGGATATAATGTGCGCTGCTCAGACAACGGCAGCATAGAAATATGTTACTTGTAAAAGACGTCCTTCTGCTATTAATATATAGATAATAATAATATATCTCCAGAAGTCTCCAGAAGTAAGTGGGTGATTCAGACCTGATTGCTGCTGTGCGTTTTCGCACAGCGGGCGATCAGGTACTAACTGCTCATGCGTATGCCCCGCAATGTGCAAGCGCGTCGGACAACAACAAAGGGCATCGCCGGTCAACGACTGGATGGTGCGAAAAATCCGTTCGCACGGGTGTTCGCAAGGTGATTGACAGGTGGAAGCCTGTCTTGTGGGTGGTAACTGACCGTTTACTGGGAGTGTCCGGAAAAACGCAGGCATGTCCCAACGTTTTCAGGGACGGTGTCTGATGTCAGCTCCGTCCCCGATCAGCATCTTCTCATCTCACTTTAGGAGTAAGTCCTGGGCTGCGCAGAGACTGCTCAAAGTGGATTTTTGCACATGGGATCGCACACTTGCACAGCGAATTTACATCCCCCTGGTGGCGGCGACTATCCTAATGCAGGACATCAAAGTTTGCAGCCCAGTGATCAGGTCTGAATCCCCCCCTAAGAACATACAACATGTGCTATGTCCCGGGCATAGTTGCCTACCCTCCCTCATTCTGCAGAAGACTCCCTGAAATAGCAGCAATCTCCCTGACTCCCTGAATAGTCCAGCAATCTCCCTGATTGTACCTTATCCCCATTATGCAACTGTTACATTCTTGGGGTGAAGAAATCAGAGATATATACATTCAAATGGGCTCAACAGTGCCATTCCCCTGGATAAGGCACAATGATCCCTATGGCTACATGCATTTTAAATAAGGTTTCTCATGGCTACTTACAGTATAAGGAACCTCTTGTAAAACACAATACACGAACAAATCCTGCAAAATATCAGTGTCTTTTCTTCAACAAGTAGACCTGACTAACTTTGGGGCTCATTTACATTTGGATGTCAGTCATTTTTATGATATGCCTCTCAGATGTAGCAGTACACGTCCGCGCTGATAGGTGTTACTTTCACAATCTCCCTGAAATGCTTTTTCAAAAGTAGGTAAGTATAGTCCTGTATATTGGTGGTATATTTCCTTCCCCATACATAGCGGAATTGGATACTCACCCCATCTGTGCCTTTAATTCTCTATTTTCAGGGTAGAATTACATTATCATAGCACAATCAGAAAGGGTGATTAAAATTATGAACTGGAATATCAATTACAGATGATGCCCACAGTAGTTACCGTAATGTTTCCAAACTGCAGCCAAAAACAGCATCTGATTCATTAGCGGAGAAATGTGAATTTTCTTTCTTTAACAGATTTAGAGCAAACCTTTCTGCAACAGATTCTAATCTGGGAAGGAGACCTTGTCCTCTTAGAATAAATATATGAAGCAGATGGTATTAATAAAATGCTATTTTTCTTGGACTGCATTTTGTCCTTCATCTGAAATCAATACTTTGTGAATCCTAAACTAGACCTAATGGAGCTGAACTGTCCTCCAGCTCAGAGAGGAGGTTTAGCATTCCAGCACATTTGCTGTATTACATCTGTGTGCCACTAGAGGACACTGTGCAACTTCCCTTTGTACTTCTCAGTTATGGAGATCACAATGTCATCAGTGGCAGGAGAACTTGAAGCCTCCATTTATCACACTATCATCATTTGCTGGAAAGAACTCAGGTTTGCTTTTATGTGCGTGGTAAACAACAAGTATAGAACATACCCTTTATTTGCCCCCACAAAGCACTCTCCCACTATTGTAACATAATGCCAGTTACAGCAGTAACATTTAGCCCTGTTTCTAAGGTTGATATTTGTTTAATTGATTATAGTTTCTTCTGTTGAATATTTTTCTATTCGGTATGTCCTGTAAATCATAAATCACATTCTTATTGCAAAGAAGTGAAAAGCAATATATAAAAAACCCCATGATGTTCACAATATATTACTGTATATATAGTTGTTTGCTGTTTTCCTATTTGTGTTGTGCTGTTTGCATATTACTTTTTTAATGTATAAGGTTTCAGTTTAATAGCATGGATGTAACATGTTCCTCAGGCGCTAGATGCAGTGCAGTAAGCCACAGACAGCGTCTCACAGTGATTGGCTGTGGCACCATGCAGCCATGTACAGTATCTTTGCTTTTTAAACTTTTTTCCTTTTTTCGTTTCATTTTTTGCTTTTAAAATGAACATAGGATAGCAGTATCCCTGGGTAACGGTCTGGGCAGGGAGCATCCTCCTGCCTGGATTTGCTCAGCTACCTGTTTACGGTCTACAAATGGTTGTCTTCTGCAGTCCACTATACAGTAGGTAGCCCTAGGCAGTCTTGAAAGGATCTAAAAATAGTTACATACACTACACCGGCCAGATGTCCATCTGACTTCCTTTCTGTTCTTCTCATTCCTTTTGCTCCTCCCTCTCCCCATTCCTCCACTCTAAAGGTGCATACAAACGGTGCAATTTGTCAAACGATCGGGGTGTTCCCGATCCATCGGACGACAAATCGTTCTGCATGTATGCACGATATTGTGCATGGCGCTCTCCCGTGGGGGTCGTCTGCCGTTTACCCTGATCTTACTGTATGTTCAAAAGATATGGGGAAGTGGTTGACGATCCCATGCAGCGTTATGAGGGGGAGTGGGGTGGGGTGCATAGAGGGTGGTTGTGCACCAGGTGGCTCCATCATGTATATGGTCGCCCAATATATCATTCCTCTGATCGTCCATCGCATCGGTGGGTATACATCGTATCCTGTGTACCCACCATTACTATATCCTTTCCTCTATTTGCCTTCCTACCTTCCATCACTGTTTCTCAACCTTTCCTTCAGCTCATATGCTCCAAACCACATCTCACCCTCTTGTGGCCTAGCGCCTACCCCCCCTGCTATGTTACACATGAAGGAGGCAGGCAGTTACTGTACTGCGTCTGTCACACATGAAAGAGGCAGGCAGTTACTGTACTGTGTCTGTCACACATGAAGGAGGCAGGCAGTTACTGTACTGCGTCTGTCACACATGAAGGAGGCAGGCAGTTACTGTACTGCGTCTGTCACACATGAAGGAGGCAAGCAGTTACTGTACTGCGTCTGTCACACATGAAGGAGGCAGGCAGTTACTGTACTGTGTCTGTCACACATGAAGGAGGCAGGCAGTTACTGTACTGTGTCTGTCACACATGAAGGAGGCAGGCAGTTACTGTACTGCGTCTGTCACACATGAAGGAGGCAGGCAGTTACTGTACTGCGTCTGTCACACATGAAGGAGGCAGGCAGTTACTGTACTGCGTCTGTCACACATGAAGGAGGCAGGCAGTTACTGTACTGCGTCTGTCACACATGAAGGAGGCAGGCAGTTACTGTACTGCGTCTGTCACACATGAAGGAGGCAGGCAGTTACTGTACTGCGTCTGTCACACATGAAGGAGGCAGGCAGTTACTGTACTGCGTCTGTCACACATGAAGGAGGCAGGCAGTTACTGTACTGCGTCTGTCACACATGAAGGAGGCAGGCAGTTACTGTACTGCGTCTGTCACACATGAAGGAGGCAGGCAGTTACTGTACTGCGTCTGTCACACATGAAGGAGGCAGGCAGTTACTGTACTGCGTCTGTCACACATGAAGGAGGCAGGCAGTTACTGTACTGCGTCTGTCACACATGAAGGAGGCAGGCAGTTACTGTACTGCGTCTGTCACACATGAAGGAGGCAGGCAGTTACTGTACTGCGTCTGTCACACATGAAGGAGGCAGGCAGTTACTGTACTGCGTCTGTCACACATGAAGGAGGCAGGCAGTTACTGTACTGCGTCTGTCACACATGAAGGAGGCAGGCAGTTACTGTACTGCGTCTGTCACACATGAAGGAGGCAGGCAGTTACTGTACTGCGTCTGTCACACATGAAGGAGGCAGGCAGTTACTGTACTGCGTCTGTCACACATGAAGGAGGCAGGCAGTTACTGTACTGCGTCTGTCACACATGAAGGAGGCAGGCAGTTACTGTACTGCGTCTGTCACACATGAAGGAGGCAGGCAGTTACTGTACTGCGTCTGTCACACATGAAGGAGGCAGGCAGTTACTGTACTGCGTCTGTCACACATGAAGGAGGCAGGCAGTTACTGTACTGCGTCTGTCACACATGAAGGAGGCAGGCAGTTACTGTACTGCGTCTGTCACACATGAAGGAGGCAGGCAGTTACTGTACTGCGTCTGTCACACATGAAGGAGGCAGGCAGTTACTGTACTGTGTCTGTCACACATGAAGGAGGCAGGCAGTTACTGTACTGTGGGGCAGATGTATTAAGCCTGGTGAAGTGATAAAGTGGAAGGTGATAACGCACTAGCCAATCAGCTCCTAACTTCCATGTTACAGGCTGGGTTTGAAAAATGACAGTTAGGAGCTCACTGGCTGGTGAGTTATCACCTTCCACTTTATCACTTCACCTGGCTTAATACATCTGCCCCTTCTGTCACACATGCAGCATACAAGCCCTGCACATCAGAATAGTATATACAGTATGTGTGATAGTGGGATATTATGGTACTGTAGCAGGGGCTATTAAAGTGATTCAGTGGCTGGTATGCACTTTTATTGTTATGTGGAGGCTATTGATATCATTTTGGAATTCATCCAATATTGTTTTTTTTTATTTTGTTATTACAGGTTGAGTCTCCCTTATCCAAAATGCTTGGGACCAGAGGTATTTTGGATATTGGATTTTTCCGTATTTTGGAATAATTGCATACCATAATGAGATATCATGGTGATGGGACCTAAATCTAAGCACAGAATGCATTTATGTTACATATACACCTTATACACACAGCCTGAAGGTCATTTAATACAATATTTTTAATAACTTTGTGTATTAAATAAAGTTTGTGTACATTGAGCCATCAAAAAACAAAGGTTTCACTATCTCACTCTCACTCAAAAAGTCTGTATTTCGTAATATTCCGTATTTCGGATATTTGGATATGGGATACTCTACCTGTATTATACTCATTTGTGTAACTAGAACTTTGAGGGGCCCTTCTACAGAGAGGGGAGAGACATGATGCTACACACACACAGGGGTAGAGTGGGGGTACAGGGTGTCACACACAAGGTTAGAGTGGTATGGTGCTTCCCGTGCACTCACTGCTCTATGCTTCTTACCACAGGTGAGCTGCAGGGTGTCAGAGAGAGAGGCCCGCGGTCCCAGGTATAGGCCCCCACGTCTCTCCTCAGCACTGGACTGGTGTTGAGGGGGTGGAGTCTGTCAAGTGGGAGGGATTGCTGGTCAGAAGGACTGACCACAGGTAGGAAAGGAAAGTGCGCGCCGTAGGCGCGCCGAACAATTTTAAGGCCATGGCTTCATGGGGAAGGGGCATGGCCACATATTAGTGCCAATTCACATTACACCATACAGTAGTGCCGCTTATACAGATTGCACCAGGTAGAACCTCCTATATACCCTGCGCCAGGTAGAGCATGTTATACATATTGCGCCAGATAGAGCACGTCTACACTTTGCACCAGGTAGAGCACGATATACACTTTGCGCCAGGTAGAGCACATTATACACATTGCACCAGATAAAGCACATTATACATACTGCACCAGGCAGAGCATGTTATACAGATTGCACCAGGTAGAGCACGTTATACACTATGCGCCAGGTACAGCATGTTATCCACTGGTACATACACATATATATATATATATATATATATATATACTATCACATTCAGAATTGGCAGCTGCTGGATCCTGCATCTGCCATGGCTGCTGCGGCTGGGGGCATTGTTGCGCTCACCCCCGTCGGCACTCTGCTGCCGGCATCCCAGACCCAACCCCTCCTGAAGGTATTATCTACGCCACTTTCTGCTGTGCATGCTTGTTGAGCACATAGAAAAGGATTCTATTAGGAAAACGTACAATATATTTCCCTATTAAATTCTGGACATGTTTAAATGCAAATATCAGAACTGGTTTCTCACTTTCTTGAGGTAAAGGTACTGAGCTTTGTAATAACCTCTCACTACCATACAGGCATCAAGTAATATAATAAACAACCTATATGTTTACAGCTGAGCTATTCTATTAATTCTGTCAGAAAGGCATGTAGGCTGTAGCTAAATTAGAATGTAGACGCTTACGCTACCGTAGCTAAATAGCTTACTTTCTAAAGCTACCACCGCCGCCCATGCAGTTTTCCCGGCTGAACAGCACACTGGGAGACTAGAGGCGGAGCCGTGAGACGTCACTCACGATGAGCTCCGCAAAGGCCCTTGGGAGGAGCTGCTGCGGCCGCACATGCGCAGCAGCACTCCCGCGGCCATTTTGACTAAGGGCATAATGCCCGTTTGTGCATGCGCACAAGCTGCTGCTGCCGCTGACCGTGCGATCGCGGTAGCGGCGGCCCCAGAAGCACTATGAGCGGCCTTGTTCTGGGCCAAATGGGCCGGCCGTCCGGGAACTTGCCCGGTCTCCCGCCATACCAATCCGCCCCTGGCTGTGGCTTTACCTCGCACAAATCACACAACTACAACCCTACCTAGCATGCAGGAATACGGCTAGCACAGGGCAAGTTTGCCCCGCATGCCTGTCCCCCGCTAACATGCAAACGCTTTGCTCAGCAGCAAAGCGCTCGCATGTTAAGGGTAGCCTTCTGTCTGCCTAGCAGCAAAGGTAGATGGCTACCCGCCATGTTTCTAGTCGCAGCGGCTGTGCATTACATCACGCAGCCACCGCGGCCTACCCTGCAAATGGTCCGGACATGCCTGCATTGTCTGGACCGCGCCACCCCCCAACGCCACCCCAAAAATGTTGCGTCCCTCCTGCCCCGCAAACGCCTCTGCCTGTCAATCAGCCATAGGCGCGCACAGTCCAGCTTTTGCGCATGCGTACACTCCAGAAGGGCTTCAGCATGTGAACGCATCATAAATGCATTCCATGCTGAATTAGGCCCAAAACTCGTTGTTTATGATACAACTCATTGCGTATGATAACTGGCGCCCCAGCCAATCAGCTCCCAACTGTCATTTTTCAAACACATGACAGTTAAGAGTTGAACACATGACAGTTACGAGCTGATTGGCTGGAGCACCATTCATCATACGCAAAAAGTTTTATCATTCACAACGAGTTTTATTTCTCAGTATATGCGTCCCTTATATTTTTATATGAAATATTTATTTTTGAAAAGCAGTTCATATTTTATTTAAGTACAAGAATAAACAAATTAAAATACCTAGAATCAATAATTGTTCAGATCCTGAATAGTGTATCTTTGTAGTTCTCCTAAAATCAAATGATAATAACATTAAAAAATATGAATATACTAAAAACTATTTCCCAGCTACAACATTTGTTCATTTAATGGCTGTTTTGTCGTTATATAAAAGGCACATTCCTCTACACAAATGATTAGTGCACCCCAGGAGCTAACACCTCCTGTGCCCAAATCTCTCAGTAAAGTCCAATTATGTTAGAGAAGGCATCTGTTTTATTTCTGGATTCAACCCAGATGACCCAGATCATGTGGGAGTCCACCAGGGACTCCTATAACGTGACTGTCAGACCTACTTTTATATATAAATACTTAGGTTTTTCTTAAGCCATAAATCTTCACAATGCATATACAACCAGCTTTTAATTTGTAGCTCTGTTTATTTATATTATATTTGAATTACTCTAATTTTGTTACTTGTATTATTCCATTTACAGTAATTCTAAACAAATGTTGGAATTATATCATTTGGAACCTTGCTCCACATTATCTTATAGGGATAGGCACATAATCATTTGAGAATCATTACAACCTTACAATTAAGTTGTTACATTATTTCAGTAAATAAAATGACCAGGCTGAGATTAGCCTGAATTCAGATCTCCTATATTCATATAACAAAAAACAGATTTTGCCTGCCTAGAAAAGCCAATTTATATTGTTAAACCAGAATATTACATATCTATTTCCACAAATCCCTTTAATCAATATCTATCATACAGTATGTCTGTATAACTTTCTATGTTCTAGACAATAAAGCCCCTTGGGTGATCTAGGATGTTTGGAAGCCTCAAAAATATAATGGAAAGAGGAGCTCTCTTATGTATTGTCAGAAAGGTCAGTAATCATGGATGTGCACTTACAATCAAAATGGTTTGCCTCCAAGCATACTGTATATGTATGGAAAGTGTCATTGCACATTGCAGAGAGTGGATTCTTATGTGTTATAGTTAGAGATGAGCGCGATCGAATTTAATGCCAGAATTAATGCCAGTTCGATTTTATCTGGATTTTTTTCTATTAGCTATCCAAAACACATGACATCTGTGAGCTAATAAGATGCCGTTTTAGGAACCGAGTAAATCCGAGTAAAACCAAGCTCACTCATCTATAGTTATAGTTCTGATGTGGGATTCCATTATCAGCCGTCTTTGTAGATAAACAGCACCTCCTTAGAAACAAGATAGGTAGATAGGCAGATAGGGGATGGAATCCTATAGAAGGGGCAGTCAACGAAGGAGTAGGTGTGAAATCAAAAGATTTACCATGAAATGGGGTAGCGGAGGGGTATTATACAAGCAGATACTGGAGGAAATGCATAGCAGGTGGAGGAGACCAATAGGCGTAATCAGGCAAGGGCTTTGGGTTACTGAACTGAAAGGGGTTAACAAACATCACTGAAAGATATGGGACTGATCCCGTCTTTGGACAGAAGTCTATTCCTTGCATCCAATTTACTAATGTAAAACTAAGAAATTAATCCCAGCTATATTTTTTTTAAGAAAACAAAATGATATACATAAAGGCATGCTTACAGCAGAAAGACAAAAAGACATACATGTCAAAAACCCACTTCTTCATCAAACCCAGCCAGACCCTTTAGGTCTGGTCCTGTGGTTCTCCACAAAGACCTAGGAACTCTACTAGGACGAATAATAGGGATAGGCAGGGAAACTGGTAATGTGTAAACCCGGACTAGAAGAGGAATGGAAGGTTTTGTAAGCTTCATGTCCTGTACATCCTGAGAACTTGGAAAATTACCCCAATTCTTGTGTGTTCAGGTTAATTTTAGCTTACATTATGGTGTTGTAGCTGTCTTATAAGCAATCAATAATGTTGGTAGTCTTGACATGGTTGTAGTTTGTGTGTTTATATAAGGAGAGATTCAGTTTTATTGTTACAAAAAACTCAACCACCCCCCCACACTAGTAATGTGATTCGTTGTATGATTGTTGATGTTTTGGCCATGGTGGCGGTAAAGTACAGAATTTGCTGTTAAAGAGAGTTTTTTTGTTGTGGATGCTCTCTCCCTTAAGTTAGGTACACACTAGACGACTTTATGAACGATATGGCAAATTCCATTTTTGAATGACATGTAGGGCCTAATTCAGACCTGATCGTAGCCGTGCAAAATTTTGTATGTTTTTTATTGCCTAAATGTTTTTTATTGCCTGCTCTCTTGGTTACAGTGATACTACCTTACTTAATGGGTCCAACATTAAAGTTCAGGGAGAGTTGTACACCAGTGAATGTTTTGGTTGAAATGTCTTTGAGTTAATGTCGTCCTTTTACGCCATCATGCTTCCTTATCTCTTCCTAATAAATTATTCATATTCATTATTCATATGTTCTGTATAATTGCAATATTTTATGGGCGGGATACAGCAAGCGTCGCATTTTGCTTGTGATGCATCCCGCCACTCTCCTTATGCATATCAGTTTACTAACGCCGTATGTATCAAGAAAATCACAAAGGAGAGCTCTTGCAGTAAGGGCTGTCCTTTGCGATGATAGCACTTCCGGGTTTAAGCCCTGGAGTCCTATCTGCGCATGCATCGAGTGATGTGCGCACTGCGGGGGGCCCTAGGAGGGATTCAGTTGGAGCCCTCTCAGAAGGGGCAGTGCGACAGAGGCCCATATGCTTCTATAGGATAACACAATCTGAAGATGCATAATGCAATCCACCGCATCCAATCTATTGCATTCCGTTCGCTTGGTGCTTATGCTGTATATAGCCAAACCTCCGGAAATGCTATTTTCGGAGGTTTGGCCAAATATTTTCACTTGCTGTATCTCACCCCAGAATTGGTATAATTGACCATTAGCCATTAGAGTGTTTAACAACCAGACTCTTGGGAAGATAATCTATCTCAAACCAACCGGAATATAATGAATCCATTAAAACAAGGTGTTCCTTCCCCCTCCTTACACTGTAACCATCTAAAGGTGAACTTTATTGAACCATCTACCTGTGGATGAGCCCATTTCTAAACAATATACAGAGAGATTTAATACATTTTATTTGAGGCTCTTTGGACAGAGGCTGAGAAAACCAATTATTCAGCCTTTTTGTTGCCAACTAGATGAACTGTTTAGAACTTGATTGTATACACTGCAGATACAACTCTTTTTATATTTCTAATGTGATATTAGTATTCAACTGTTTCATTTATTTTTACCAAAGCATGTTCTACATATATTGTTTCAGCTATCAGACGTATGCAAACAGAATATCCAGCACTGCTTATTCTTCTATTCTTTATTTCCCATTATGCTGAGGTGTTTGTGTTTCTTCCTCTGCCTATTGGATCTAATAGCTATGTACCTAGTAAACCTTGTGGCTTTGTTGGTGTTGGAGACATATTCCCCATGGGAAGCATCATTTATAAACTTTAAAACAAGCTGAAAATAATGTTTCTTGTTCTGCTGAGTGATGGATGAGAGCTGACGGATGCGCAGTTGTTACCGCTACGTCAGTGGTGGAGATACAATGGGTGCGGGGGGCATGGTCACATTTGACCCAGTGGTGTATTAGGCCCAGTCAACATACAACTCCTTCTACCCAAGAGGCAAAGAGGCAGCCACATCACTCCCCATCACTCTCCATCCTCTGTAAAGAGCAGTGCAAAATCTTTGTTCTAAGCTAAGCGGTGATGTTGCAAATTGGTTACAGCAACATCACCGACACTCTAAAGTTTTGTTATTGGACAATTGTCTATTTTCTCTAAAGTTTAGCAAATTTACAAATCTGCCATAACTTATGCAGTCACCTTGTATGTTTTACAAATCAAGTAAGTAGAATTATGTATTGTACTGGATAGTATTACACTTAAAAAAAAATGTTTACAATTAAGATTAATAAGCATTTGCTATATAAATGATGATTTGTGTATTGTTAATATGTACTGATAAAGGGCCTAAATCAGAACTGATCGCAGAAGCAAATGTGTTAGCAGTTGGGCAAAAGCATGTGCACTGCAGGGGGGGCAGATATAACATGTGCAGAGAGAGAGATTTGGATGGGGTGTGTTCAAACTGAAATCTAAATTGCAGTGTAAAAATTAAGCAGCCAGTATTTACCCTGCACAGAAACAATATAACCCACCCAAATCTAACTTTCTCTGCATTTTATATCCGCCCCCCCCTCCCTGCAGTGCACATGGTTTTGCTCATCTGCTAACAAATTAGCTGCTACGATCAGGTCTGAATTATGCCTAAAGTGAGCTCTTCCAAGTACCGGATCACTTGGCCTTGCAAGCTTGTGCTAAATGACGTTATGTATGGAGAAACATTTCTGCAGCTCCCACACTTCTGGCTCCTGTCTCACTGTGCAATTTCTATTACTGTAAGGTTGAAGTCATCAGAGAAGGAGTGAGATCCCAGGGGAAGTGACTGTGATGTAAATGTTATCTCATCCAGAGGATCCCACAGCAGTACGTGGGATGCCTGTGTTCTGAGCAGCCCCTAGTACTGTGTGGACTTTGCAATCTAAGTAAAAAAATAATAATAATAATAATAATTATTTATATTACATCATATCACAATATGGCCATCTTCAGTTTAATATAGTAAGAGCCAAAGTGAGGAATGACTCAGATACTGAATATTCAAGATCACAGTTTTTACGATGGTAAATTAAATTACAATATGTACTGTTATGAGTAGTAAATAGATAACGACACAAACATACCTCATCTGTTGTATGGGACTTTTAACCACTTGCCTGGCATGGTTGCATCAGATGCGACCACACCAGGCTGTGCTTTTCCTGAACATGGTCACGTCTGATGCGACCTGTCAGAAAGCTCAGTCTGCTTCCTGCTACCCCCAAGTTCCTGCTGTGCTGCTGATCACTGCTGATCAGTCAGCCTGGCAGCACCCCCCACCCATCGCCTGCAGATTTTAGCAGCCCTCACCTTCCCTGAGGAGCTCCCGAAGGTTGCAGAGAGTATCAGGTGTTGTTAAACCGAACATGCGATGGTCGCAATTTTTCTGACCCTTGATGGTCACTATGTTCTTTGATCATCGATGTTTGTTGCCAATGTTTCTGGGGGGGGGGGGGAAGGGGGGGAGAACAATTTCTTTTTTTTATAAAATTCTATTGGATATACTTTTTAAATAAATACTCTTGGGGTCATAAAAAAAAACACCATCAATTTCTAGACGGTGGTTAAAGAGGGTTCTGAATAAAAGTGAATATTTTGTTACAGAGTGTTACACAGTACTGGGAGATAAAGGGTACTGACTGATTCTGAGCTGCATGTACTGTACTTATGGACTAATACAAGGTTGATTGCAAAACCAAAATCTTCCTCTAATGGGCAAAACCATGTGCACTGCAGGGGGCAGATATAACATGTGCAGAGAGAATTAGATTTGGGTGGGTTATATTACTTCTGTGCAGGGTAAATACTGGCTGCTTTATTTTTAAACTGCAATTTAGATTTCAGTTTGAATACTCCCCACCCAAATCTAACTCTCTCTGCACATGTTACATCTGCCTCCCCTGCACTGCACATGGTTTTGCCCATTAGAGGAAGATTTTGCTTTTGCGATCAGCCTTGAATTAGGCCCTTAGTCACAGCTCTGGCAGCTATTAGTGTGTGAACATTCCGTGTGAACATCCACCCATGCGAACATCCACCAACGCATCTATATAACTGCACCATCCCCAGCCATCCACTCACAATAGCAGCCAGCTGTTGGAGGAGAATGCTCTGCACTATCTTCTCTTCTGTCCAGTGCTAGGACCTCTAAACTGATAAAGGTATGACCTCCAACCCTAGCTAAGTGCAGTACTGCACATGTGCAGCATCTAGAGATATTGCATTGTGTACCTGCCACATATCTATTAACAGTGTGTTATTCTGCACCTGCTATCTGCCAGTTAATAAACCAATCCCTGGTTAAGCTATCTACTGCATGGTTAAAACGCCATCACACACCGTTGACACCTATTAAAATCATAGGATCTGCCAATAGGTCATGGGCCTAGGCACCAGCCTGTGAAGAATAGTGATACCAAGAGGAAGGCTGCATATCAACTGATTGAGTACAGAATAGTCTTTTATTCATACAAGGCAGAATGTATGGTACAGAGTCTAGTATGGGCTTCATTATAACAGGCTCAGAAAACTATGCTGCATGGGAGTTTGCCATGGAAATGCCATTAACACATGTAAAAAATGCTGTGGAAGGTTACCAGTGATCTGGGTAATAACCCAAACTCAGAGGATGTAGATAAAGCCATGGGAACCAGACACTGCTGACACCTATTAACATGATAGGATCTGCCAATACAATCATCATTAGTATCTGCATTTGCACCAACCCCCATCCTTTATGCAGGAGATATGAATGAAATTGGACAGCATTCTGCATACGCTTTGCTCTCAATAGCCTTCAACTCCTACACGCCTATGAGAGGTTTCCTCTACTGCAAGTGCTCAGTTGTCACCCAGTAAGGCCTATTCTGCAAAATACAACAAGTGACCAAGATGCGTATTCAGGCTGCAGCAAATATACAGTTTACTAAAAATTGGTACCCACTATGAATCAGGCCCTACATATCCACGACATTGGATTGTGCTAATAAGCAGTTTCTGTAAACAATAGTGGCAGCTCAGAAAGTTAAAATTGCTCCCTGTTGACTATAAAATCATGCTTGGACCCACTGTGTGCCTCATTCTGTGTAAGTGCACCTAGCTAACGCACAGTTTCATGGAGAAGATGATGGCATTTGCTCAATCAGAGAGTAGAGTTTGGGATGAAAGGTGAGCACACATGATACTTGCAAGCATTTTGGGGTGCTTATGAAAGCAATACCTACAGCGTAAGTGCAGTGTTAATGTGGACGTGTACTGCTATATCTGATACCCCTTTTCCACTAGCTCTAAAAACATGGGTAAATGCGCGGGGGTGCGCATTTACCTGTGTTTTTTTCTAGTGGAAACAGCCTTCCCTGCAAATTCCCGGATCAAGTGATCTGGGAATCCTACCCCGGGTAGCTTACCGGGTTGAACACGTGTTCAACCCGGTAAGCTGTGTAGTGTAAATGGAAGCCATGTCGATGCGATACGGCTCCTGTTCACAGTGTATGGAAGGGCGGCGCTGAGAAATCATGTGATCTCCCTGCGCCGCCCCTGCTGCGTCAGCAGCAGTGTCACCAACCCGGCAATATGCTGGGCTGGTGAGCTCAGTGTAGAAGGGGGCTCTAGCATGGGTCGCAACCGTGTCAGGCTCTCGGCTGCGACCTGTGCTAGCATGTGGAAAAGGGGTATAAGAGGTATGTCATAAAAATTACTTAAATCCAAATGTGAATGAGCCCCAAAGCTTTTAATAAGATTTGTTGTACTTGTTGCTGAAAAAATACTGATATTTTTCAGTGCTTGCTCATGTATCGTGTTTTACAAGAGGTTCCATGTAAGTGGCCACAAAAAACCTTGTTTAGAAATGTATGTAGCCATAAAGATCATAGGCGGTCATTCCGAGTTGATCGCAGCCAGCAACTTTTTGCTGCTGCTGCGATCAACTAGTACACGCCTATGGGGAGTGTATTTTAGCTTAGCAGGGCTGCGATCGCTTGTGCAGCCTTGCTAAGCTAAAAAAAAATTCAAGCAAAACTAGACTAGGCCTATACCTACTTACCCTGTGCGATGGATTCAGCAATGATGAGCCCGGCTTTGACGTCACTCCTCCGCCCCCCGTTCTGCTGGATAGGCCTGCGTTATACTCACAATTCCCCGAAAACGGCTCCAAACGCTCCGGATCCGCCCTGGCACGCCTCCGTCCTGTCAATCTTCTTTGCGGTCCATCCTGCGACCGCTTTCTTCTTTAGACGCAACGTAACCCGGCGGCCTCTGTCTGTGAACGATGGAGTTCACAGACATATCGCCTGTACACACTGGCCGACGGACCAGCGATATATCGGCCGTTCAATAGAACGGCCGATATATCGGGCAGTGTGTTTGGTCCTTAACTCTCTCTGCACATTTTACATTTGCCCCACCTGCAGTGCACATGATTTTGCCCATTAGAGCAAGATTTAGCTTCTGTGATCCATGCTGAATTAGGACCAAAGTCTCTTTTCATTTCATTTAATTTACTTCAGTTCTCTTCTACCCTCTCCCTGCCTACTCTCTATCTTACTCTGTTTCTTCTTCTCTCACTTTCTATTTGTCATTGTCTGTGTCCTTTAATGCCACCCCATTGTAAAGTGGCATTCAGACCTACCCCAATGCACTCCATAGATCTAGGCTGGAACCTTTTCAGGCACAAAAAAAATAAAAATAAAATGCAAGTCCAGCTGCTCGCAGTCCAAATATTAATGTCAACAGCTACGTAGGCTTATTCCTGTAACTAAGTAGTTTACTGCAGTTCTGTTGAATTCATTTAAATAAATTGTATTTTTTACTTCATCCAAATGCATTGTGGGGCCATTCACTAACCATACGCAGACGGCAAACTAAAGGTGCATACACACTTGCCGATAAAGTAAACGACGTCGCTCATTTTGCGCTTCCTGAGCGACGTCGTTTACAATATCACCCAGTGTGTATGCTGTTGTTGATGAACGATGCGCGGCCCCACGCATCACTCATCATCACCATTCCTCGGCTGTTTATGCAGCTCAATTTGGACTATCGTCCATGAGCTATATGCATGGACTGGCAGCGGCTGATGTCACTGTGCGTTATCGCTCCCAGCCCGGGAGGGGCACACACTAGGCGTGCATACCGAGCACATCGTCTAGTCTGTACCCACCTTAAATTATTCTAACAAAGGGAATTGGTGTTATGTATTTCCTACAATACACTGCTAAATAAACAAATACTGGCCATCAGGATACACAGTACCTTGTGATACTACTACAGTGCAACAACTAGAATACAGCTAGGATTTTCAATGACCAAAGCAGATAAGTTTAAACTAGAGATGAGCGGGTTCGGATCTACTCGGTTCTTAACGCCAGAATTAACGCAAGTTCAGAATTCCAGGATTTTTCTTATTGGCTAACCAAAATACGTGACATCCAAGAGCCAATTAGATCTGGGTAAATCCGAGTAAAACCGAGTAAAGCCAAACCCGCTCATCTCTAGTTTAAACTGATGCACATATTCAGGATTTCAACTACACACATAAACATGTAGGGCTTTATTTGCATGTAAGGCCAAATTTAGCTAATGGAACAATGGGCGTAATTCAGACCTGATCGCTGCTGTGAATTTTCGCACAGCAGCCGATCAGGTCTGAACTGCTCATACGTCGGCGCCGGAGCATGCCAGACAGCCAACGGGCGTCTCAGCACTGCGATTGCCTCTGCCTGCTTGACAGGCAGAGGCGGTCGCTGAGCGGGAAGGGGCGGGCTGGCGGTGTCTGGCCGCCGGCCAATAATAATAGGACTACAGCTGCCACAGTCTTGTTAAATTGGCTTCCCCGTACTTTGCGGAAAGCTATCACCATGGTATGCGGTTAATATACCACCTGTTGGGATCCTTGCGTCCAGTTTCCAGATGCTGGAATCCCGTCAGGCAGCTAATTACCAGCGGTCGGAATCCTGACTGTGTCTACGTAATCTCGAGTGGGATTATAACCTGTGGACCCACCACCCGAGTTGGAATATAACCTGTGTAGAGCGAAGCTCACCAAAGGGCCCAATGCGTGATGAGTACAATGAGCCCACGAGGGGACTCGCTGCTCTCGTTGGTATGCGGGTTGCCGGGATGCTGCTGTCAGGATACTGACAGTCGGCATCCCAACAGCCGGTATATCATATATATTCCATCACCAGAGGTAGCTTACAAGCTTCTTGAATAAGGACAATAAGGAGAATCCTTATGCCGGTGAAAAAAAAAACAGTTTATCTGCCCACACATTTTACATTTGACACCCCCGCAGTGCCAACGTGGAAATGCCACCTTCTACCTGGATTTACTTATAACGCTACAGAAAGCCTATACTGTACATACATCAGTCATAACATTTAATCCACCTTCCTAATATTATGTAGGAAACCCTCATGCTACAAAAACAGCTCTGACCCATTGAGGTATGGACTCCACAAGACCTCAAAAGGTGTCCTGTGGCATCTGGCACCAAGACATTAGCAGCAGATTCTTTAAGTCATGTAAGTTGCGAGGTTAGGCCTCCATTGCTCGTAATTGTTTTTCCAGCACATCCCACAAATGCGCAAACTAATTGAGATCTGAGGAAATTGGAGGCCAAGCCTTGAACTCTTTGGCATGTTCCTCAAACCATTCCTGAACAATTTTTGCAGTTTCAACATAAGCATGCTGAAAAAGACCAGTGCCATCGGGAAATACCACTGCCATGAAGAAGTGTACTTGGTCTACAACAAAGTTTAGGTACTGTAGGTGGCAAATATCAAAATACAGTAACATCCACATGAATGGCAAGACCCAAGATTCCCAGCATCTCAGTACACTGCCTCGGCTGGCTTATTCTTCAAATAGTGTTTCCGGGTGTCATGTCTCCCCCCATGGAAAATGACTGGGACACCTTCTTGCTCCATGGTCCAATTCTGATGTTCAGATGCCATTGTAGATGCTTTTTGTGGTCTTTATGGGTCAGCATGGTCACTTTGACCAGTCTGCAGCTACAGAGTCTCATATGCAGCAAGTTGTGATGCACTGTGTGTTTTGACACCTCTCTGTCATAGCCAGCATTAACTTATTTGTGCTACAGTGGCTCTTCTGTGGAATCAGACCACACGAGCTAGCCTTTGCTCACCTCAAGCATCAATAATCCTTGGGCACCCATGTACCTGTCTCTGGTTCATCAGTTCTCCTTCCTCGGACCACTTTTAGTAGGTGCAGTACTAACCGCAGCAAGAGCCATCACAATTTGGCACATTTGAAAGTCACTCAGATCATTACACTTGCCCATATTTCCTGCTACCAACATATCAACTTCAAGAATTGACTGTTCGTCTGCTGCCTAAAATATCCCACGCTTTGACAAGTGCCATTGTAATGAGATTATCAATGTTATTCCCATCAGCTGCCAGTGGTTTTAATGTTATGGCTGATGGGTGTACATTGTACTGAATACAAAGTAATGTAAAAGAAAGTAACATACAAGAAAGCAAAGCATTGAAAGTCATAAGCATTATCAATAACTAAAACACAGAATAGAAAAAGAAGAAGAATTTTAAGGCATAAAATATACAAGTATAGTGCAAAGGATGATAGAAACAATTTCAGGATGATTTACCATTACGTTGTAAAACAAAAGTTATTAAAATGTACACATAAACATACAAACTGTATTCACATCAGTGTAGCAAGCTTAAAAGTTTTGATCAAAATAATTAGGAGTTTTGGCGGGCGGGATGTCTAGCATGGTCTCCTTTAGCTAGTGATCCCAAGAGCTCCCAATATGTCTTATTTCATCCATCTCAATAGTACTTCCTATTGATTCATATGATTTCTCCTACAATCCTGCATTTCTCAGAAAATTGATTGCCTGCATGACTGTCGAGAAGTATACACTGACACAAAATGTAGTGGGTGACATGAGGACCTTTATTCATCTGAGTGCTTACACAGTCTGCCTTTACTACATATACAGCCTTACTAGATTTTGCCGGGATTTTATCAATGGTTGGGTGGTTGTCAGAGTTCCCCTGGTGCTGTTGTACAAGAAGTCACAGTGTATGGTAATCTATTTAAGTTGATACTTATTGAGAGAAGAAACAGTGGCTGGAGACTGCAAGAACACTTTGAGATGAAGGAACACTTTGGAATTGCAAACTGGTAATGGCCCTAATGGGCAAGTATAATTACGGAATGCGGTCAATTTACCTACAATCAATATCCCGACGGTCAAAATCCCGACAACCATTGACCAACATTCAAAATCCCAACAAGGTCTAAATCCCAACATGGTCAAAATACCGACATTTAAAATACCAACAAGGTCAAAATAGTGACATTTAATATGTCAACAAGTCAAAAAGTAGACATGAGTTTTTCATGATTTTTCATTGAAGCCGACTTGTTCATACTTCACCATCCCAGTGAACCTGGATTAGGGGATATAACAGTGTGCCGAGCACAGTGAGTGTAGCGAGCCATGCAAGGGGACGCTGTAAACTTATACGGTGTCCATGTCGGTCTATGTCGACATACACACAAAAACCAATGAAAACTTGTTTTTGACCTGTCGACATTTTAAATGTCGGTATTGTGACCTTGTCAGTATTTTAAATGTCCGTATTTTGACCTTGTCTGTATTTTGACCGTCGGTCATTATGGGCGTCGATGTGCTCACCCCGTGATTGGCACCTCACAGACCATTGGCAAAGCAACTAACATCTCTAGGGTAACAGCAGCTGGCTGGAAGGACACCACCCTCTCAGGAACTGAGAGGAAGGAGTTTCCCACTGGGACTGGCAGACATTAGCCTCTGGCAGACAGGAAACCCCTCTTGGGGCTGTGGCAATAGAGTTCTCTCTTAGGGTAATGGCACTAGAGACCCCTCCTGGGGCTGCAGCAGTAGAGAAACCTCCTAGACAGGAAACTCAGAGGCCCATCCTGGGGCAGAGAACTTAGAGCCTCCTCCTGAGGTGGAAAACTTGAAGCCCCATCATGGATGAAGCCCCAAATGATAGATGGGCCCCTTACTGGAATGGAACTGTGAATTGGTTCAAACACAAGATCTTTTACAGGTGGCAATTCTGACCTTGCATTCCCCAGAGGAAATTTAAGTTTGCTCAGGGGGCAGGAGAGAAAAAATTATTGGGAAGGGCACAATGCAGACGAAGCTGATTATATCTGCGAAAAGCTTGCTCCGCTTCAGTAAGGGGCGCACAAAGACCACTAGAAGTCTTGCAACTCCTAGTAATCAGCAGTGCGGCGTTGGAAGCTGCTGTATCACATGGAGCAGAGACCCTTGGAGATGGGTGTCACTAGAAAGCCATTTTTGGGGTACAGAGGTACAGTCTCCAATTAGCAGTTCAGGAACAATAGCCATACTGGAAGGAAAAACAGAATGAGGAATACAGATATTTTCAGGATGAGTTCATGTAAACCAGGCAAAGTCTGAGCTATCTGAGTAGGGAGTGGAGAGAAATGGAATAACAGTGAGGCGTTGCATTATGAAGCACCACAGGGAGTTCCACATCAATGGGCTGTCTGGGAGAGGTCAGAGTGATAGACTCTCCAGCTTGCTTTCTTTCTTTCTTTCTTTCTTTCTTTCTTTCTTTCTTTCTTTCTTTCTTTCTTTCTTTCTTTCTTTCTCCTGACTGCCAGGATCACCCCTCTCCTCTTGTAGAACCAGTACAGATTGTTGATAGGTCTGTTGACATTTTGGACTGGATCCTACATCTGTTCTTTTACCCTCTGTGCCTAATTGCCTGTGATCCCGCAGATTACACCACTGTGGCTGAAGCAATGATCCTCGCATTAGTGTTTAATCAAACTGCAAGGCCTGTCAATATTCTGTTGGGCAGCTTTTTATTATATTTGACTTGCTTGTATCTACTAGTCTCAATGTGAGAACTTATATTGTTTAGAGCTTTTTACTTATATGGTATTTTACTCTCTTGGCACTTGGGTCAGTTGTACTGTTGTTCTCATGGTATCCTTAGTCTACATTCATTACTATTTGCTAAGTTTCTGCTCCCATAGACATTGTTAATATATATCTTGCCATTCCCAGTAGGTCTGTAGTGTTCTCCCTGTTCTGTGTTATAGAGCATTGATACTTTCCCCCTATGTTTGTGCCTCATTGCAGAACTGTACCAAGTTTCCACATGAACTGTCCAAATTTGGAAACTAATGACCTTTGCCCCCTACCCCTTCAACATCACCAGTGGTGGGAGTTGTTTCTCAGATTCCCTCTGTTATAGAGTCTGCCACTTAACGGACATAGAGGTATTGAATCTGAAACTGCAATACATAGAAGACAGGTTTTATTGTTTTCTGTCTATTTTGGACCCTGTCCCGATGCTGCTGATTGACCCCACCACTTGTCCACCTGCCCCAATTGAAGAAATAGGCAAATATGGGGTTATGTTCTACCTTCTCCACATTTGTTATCTGTGCCTATTGCCAATGCTCCCATGTATATCGATGAGGATGTAGTCTGTATATCTGCTCCCTATATATTTGCTCCACCCCCACTACATCAGTGCTCCTACCTTCTATCTGTCCTACAGGGCTGTTTAGGTCTCTGTTCTGAGACTTAGGATGGAATGGGTACATCCCTGATGTGGTGCAGATCAGCCCCCTTCATTTCTCTGAAAAGATTTGAGTTTGATTTCTATTTCTACAACACATCTTCATGCATTTGTTCCTTTGGAGACTTATTTTCTTCACCCAGTGTCCTACAAATTGGATGTCTGCCAATAACATCTGATCTAGTTATTCAATTTCACTGAGGTTCTTTAATATGCTCTGTGGATAGTTCTAGTGTATCGCCTGGCTACAAACAATGCAGTGCGCCAATATGGGAAGAAAACAGACTATCAATGCCTTAGGAACATGTGACATCATGGGGGTATATCAGTCACTGGTAACTAGTGAAGATTACTGGAGTTCAGCTTGCAAAATGCATATACATTCATTGTGTGTACTTTAACTGGCAAGGGGTTAAAGACATATATTATTTATTTATTCAATCAATCATGTATAGTGTGTGTGTGTGTGTGTGTGTGTGTGTGTGTGTGTGTGTGTGTGTGTGTGTTCAAAGCTGATGATTACTGCTGCTAAATGGCCATACCCATATAAACTGTTCCTAGCCATTTTCTGGAATATAGACTTAGCACAGCATTAAGCATTGTCAATGGTAGCACATTAATTTTACAGTGCAGCAAATAATGAATATATTGGCTGCATTTCCAAATGTCAGATGCTTAACAGCTCAACTTCAGCTAACAATAATATTATGTTATGTGGATAATAATGTGAAAGTAAGAACAATAATATAGTATACAGTAACGTGTTGTTTTGCCATTGTGATGACAGCTCTGTCAGACTTCGGTTCTAGTCTTATAGAACTCTTATAAAGGTTTATCAAAATGGATTTTTACCTCTAAATCGACACATAGAAACTTAAGTCTATTTCCCCAGAGTCTTAACATGGATTATTTCATTGTGTACCATCTAAGTAAAAAAGATTTGTAGACTAAATTTAAGGCCCGCACGACTAATGCCTGCGGAGTACAGCTGTTTATATGACGGATCGAAATGATTGTGAAAAATATTAATCAGCCACCAGCTGCACCCAACAGTAGGATTTAGAACACACAGAGTGTCCTGAGCTGGCTATAGAATACAAATGCATAGGATCATTTGTTACTGGACTGCTATTACGTCAGGGCTAAGGGTTTCCTAAAATTCCAATTTACTCTAACTGACTGAAAACATATTATATCTTTAAAGAAATACTGTATCTCTTTTATATATATATATATATATATATTTTTTTTTTTTTTTTTAAACTTGTCTTTCAATCTGCATACATTTTTGGGGTCCCTAATCCCAGTGCCACTTTTAGTAGATAGTAGCCAGGTGAGAACTGTAATCATATGTGTCTGCAAAGAAAAAGTTTCTTATTTATATACTGTATGTAGTATATCATGGAGTATTTTACTGAAAGCATTTAGAACAATGATGAAGCTGTAACCTAATATATCTGTAATAAATTGAATGCTTGCTCAGGGCCATCTTAATGTGCTGGCACATTTGGCACTTACCCAGCGCCTTCCAACAGGTGTGGACTGGCAAAATAATTTGATTCCTTGAACTTGTTTGTAAATAGATACCTCCAAACTCTCTCTATTCCAGCGGGATAGTATAATTTTTCTGGGGCTGTCCCATTCGCGGGCTGCAATGTCCTACGTGTGTGTGTGTTTTTTGCGAGGAGGGGGTGGGGGTGGGGCTGGGGTTTGGGAGGACTTTCTGACACCGCTACTTTGTATTGCAAAACAGCTGAGAATACAGACTCTGTAAAACAGTATGCAAGTTGCTCATATCAATTTGACAATATACTTCAGGTGCTTGAAAGGGAGGGGTAATTCTAAGCAAGAGACAGGATGGGGATTAACCCCCGGTGCTCCCCAGCACACTAAACTATACTGGTAACTAGTGATGAGCGGGTTTGGTTCCTCGGAAACCGAACCCCCCCCGAACTTCACCCATTTTACACGGGTCCGAGGCATACTCGGATTCTCCCGTATGGCTCGGTTAACCCGAGCGCGGCCGAACGTCATCATCCCGCTGTCGGATTCTCGCAAGATTCGGATTCTATATAAGCAGCCGCGCGTCGCCGCCATTTTCAATCGTGCATTGGAAATGTTAGGGAGAGGACGTGGCTGGCGTCCTCTCCGTTTATTAATCTTGATGCAAAAATATTTGTGCTTATTCCTTAATTGTGGGGACTGGGGAGCAGCTGTATTATATAGGAGAAAGTACAGAGCAGAGTTTTGCTGACAGTGACCACCAGTATATATAGCAGTACGGTACGGAAGGCCACTTCTCTACCTACCTCTGTGTCGTCAAGTATACTATCCATCTAGATTCTATACCTGTGGTGCATTTTAGTTTTGCAGTTTGCTGACAGTGACCACCAGTATATATAGCAGTACGGTACGGAAGGCCACTGCTCTACCTACCTCTGTGTCGTCAAGTATACTATCCATCCATACCTGTGGTGCATTTCAGTTGTGCGCAGTATACATAGTAGTAGGCCATTACTATTGATACTGGCATATAATTCCACACATTAAAAAATGGAGAACAAAAATGTGGAGGTTAAAATAGGGAAAGATCAAGATCCACTTCCACCTCGTGCTGAAGCTGCTGCCACTAGTCATGGCCGAGACGATGAAATGGCATCAACGTCGTCTGCCAAGGCCGATGCCCAATGTCATAGTAGAGAGCATGTAAAATCCAAAAAACAAAAGTTCAGTAAAATGACTCAAAAATCTAAATTGAAAGCGTCTGATTAGAAGCGTAAACTTGCCAATATGCCATTAACGACACGGAGTGGCAAGGAACGGCTGAGGCCCTGGCCTATGTTCATGTCTAGTGGTTCAGATTCACATGACGATGGAAGCACTCATCCTCTCGCTAGAAAAATGAAAAGACTTAAGCTGGCAAAAGCACAGCAAAGAACTGTGCGTTCTTCTAAATCACAAATCCCCAAGGAGAGTCCAATTGTGTCGGTTGCGATGCCTGACCTTCCCAACACTGGACGGGAAGAGCTTGCGCCTTCCACCATTTGCACACCCCCTGCAAGTGCTGGAAGGAGCACCCGCAGTCCAGTTCCTGATAGTCAAATTGAAGATGTCACTGTTGAAGTACACCAGGATGAGGATATGGGTGTTGCTGGCGCTGGGGAGGAAATTGACAAGGAGGATTCTGATGGTGAGGTGGTTTGTTTAAGTCAGGCACCCGGGGAGACACCTGTTGTCCGTGGGACGAATATGGCCATTGACATGCCTGGTCAAAATACAAAAAAAAATCACCTCTTCGGTGTGGAATTATTTCAACACAAATGCGGACAACAGGTGTCAAGCCGTGTGTTGCCTTTGTCAAGCTGTAATAAGTAGGGGTAAGGACGTTAACCACCTAGGAACATCCTCCCTTATACGTCACCTGGAGCGCATTCATCAGAAGTCATTGACAAGTTCAAAAACTTTGGGTGACAGCGGAAGCAGTCCACTGACAACTAAATCCCTTCCTCTTGTAACCAAGCTCCTGCAAACCACACCACCTACTCCCTCAGTGTCAATTTCCACCTTACACAGGAAAGCCAATAGTCCTGCAGGCCATGTCACTGGCAAGTCTGACGAATCCTCTCCTGCCTGGGATTCCTCTGATGCATCCTTGAGTGTAACGCCTACTGCTGCTGGCGCTGCTGTTGTTGCTGCTGGGAGTCGATCGTCATCCCAGAGGGGAAGTCGGAAGACCACTTGTACTACTTCCAGTAAGCAATTGACTGTCCAACAGTCCTTTGCGAGGAAGATGAAATATCACAGCAGTCATCCTGCTGCAAAGCAGATAACTCAGGTCTTGTCAGCCTGGGTGGTGAGAAACGTGGTTCCGGTATACACCGTTAATTCACAGGCAACTAGAGACTTGATTGAGGTACTGTGTCCCCGGTACCAAATACCATCTAGGTTCCATTTCTCTAGGCAGGCGATACCGAAAATGTACACAGACCTCAGAAAAAGAGTCACCAGTGTCCTAAAAAATGCAGTTGTACCCAATGTCCACTTAACCTCGGACATGTGGACAAGTGGAGCAGGGCAGACTCAGGACTATATGACTGTGACAGCCCACTGGGTAGATGTATTGCCTCCCGCAGCAAGAACAGCAGCGGCGGCACCAGTAGCAGCATCTCACAAACGCCAACTCGTTCCTGGGCAGGCTACGCTTTGTATCACCGCTTTCCAGATGAGGCACACAGCTGACAACCTCTTGCGGAAACTGAGGAAGAACATCGCAGAATGGTTTACCCCAATTGGACTCTCCTGGGGATTTGTGACATCAGACAACGCCACCAATATTGTGCGTGCATTACATCTGGGCAAATTCCAGCACGTCCCATGTTTTGCACATACATTGAATTTGGTGGTGCAGAATTATTTAAAAAACGACAGGGGCGTGCAAGAGATCCTGTCGGTGGCCTGAAGAATTGCGGGCCACTTTCGGCATTCAGCCACAGCGTACAGAAGACTGGAGCACCACCAAACAATCCTGAACCTGCCCTGCCATCATCTGAAGCAAGAGGTGGTAACGAGGTGGAATTCAACCCTCTATATGCTTCAGAGGATGGAGGAGCAGCAAAAGGCCATTAAAGCCTATACATCTGCCCACGATATAGGCAAAGGAGGAGGAATGCACCTGACTCAAGTGCAGTGGAGAATGATTTCAACATTGTGCAAGGTTCTGCAACCCTTTGAACTTGCCACACGTGAAGTCAGTTCAGACACTGCCAGCCTGAGTAAGGTCATTCCCCTCATCAGGCTTTTGCAGAAGAAGCTGGAGACATTGAAGGAGGAGCTAAAGCACAGCGATTCCGCTAGGCATGTGGGACTTGTGGATGGAGCCCTTAATTCGCTTAACCAGGATTCACGGGTGGTCAATCTGTTGAAATCAGAGCACTACATTTTGGCCACCGTGCTCGATCCTAGATTTAAAACCTACGTTGTATCTCTCTTTCCGGCAGACACAAGTCTGCAGAGGTTCAAAGACCTGCTGGTGAGAAAATTGTCAAGTCAAGCGGAACGTGACCCGTCAACAGCTCCTCCTTCACATTCTCCCGCAACTGGGGGTGCGAGGAAAAGGCTAAGAATTCCTAGCCCACCCGCTGGCGGTGATGCAGGGCAGTCTGGAGCGAGTGCTGACATCTGGTCCGGACTGAAGGACCTGCCAACGATTACTGACATGTCGTCTACTGTCACTCATATGATTCTCTCACCATTGAAAGAATGGAGGAGGATTATATGAGTGACCGCATCCAAGTAGGCACGTCAGACTGTCCGTACGTATACTGGCAGGAAAAAGAGGCAATTTGGAGGCCCTTGCACAAACTGGCTTTATTCTACCTAAGTTGCCCTCCCTCCAGTGTGTACTCCGAGAGAGTGTTTAGTGCAGCCGCTCACCTTGTCAGCAATCGGCGTATGAGGCTACTTCCAGAAAATGTGGAGAAGATGATGTTCATCAAAATGAATTATAATCAATTCCTCCGTGGAGACATTCACCGGCAATTGCCTCCAGAAAGTACACAGGGACCTGAGATGGTGGATTCCAGTGGGGACGAATTAATAATCTGTGAGGAGGGGGATGTACACAGTGAAAGGGGTGAGAAATCGGAGGATGATGATAAGGTGGACATCTTGCCTCTGTAGAGCCAGTTTGTGCAAGGAGAGATTGATTGCTTCTTTTTTGGTGGGGGCCCAAACCAACCAGTCATTTCAGTCACAGTCGTGTGGCAGACCCTGTCTCTGAAATGATGGGTTCGTTAAAGTGTGCATGTCCTGTTTATACAACATAAGGGTGGGTGGGAGGGCCCAAGGACAATTCCATCTTGCACCTCTTTTTTCTTTAATTTTTCTTTGCTTCATGTGCTGTTTGGGGACAATTTCTTTGAAGTGCCATCCTGCCTGACACTGCAGTGCCACTCCTAGATGGGCCAGGTGTTTGTGTCGGCCACTTGTGTCGCTTAGCTTAGTCACACAGCGACCTTGGTGCGCTTCTTTTTTTCTTTGCATCATGTGCTGTTTGGGGACAATTTTTTTGAAGTGCCATCCTGCCTGACACTGCAGTGCCACTCCTAGATGGGCCAGGTGTTTGTGTCGGCCACTTGTGTCGCTTAGCTTAGCCATCCAGCGACCTTGGTGCAAATTTTAGGACTAAAAATAATATTGTGAGGTGTTCAGAATAGACTGAAAATGAGTGGAAATTATGGTTATTGAGGTTAATAATACTATGGGATCAAAATGACCCCCAAATTCTATGATTTAAGCTGTTTTTGAGGGTTTTTTGTAAAAAAACACCCGAATCCAAAACACACCCGAATTCGACAAAAAATGTTCAGGGAGGTTTTGGCAAAACTCGTCCGAATCCAAAACACGGCCACGGAACCGAATCCAAAACCAAAACACAAAACCCGAAAAATTTCCGGTGCACATCACTACTGGTAACATGACTTGAAAACCTATATATAATAGAAATCTATAGGTCTTAGTTACATATATTTGCAGAAATATGGCAAAGCCACCAGGCCTCAACAAGGCTCCTCTGATGCTGGTGGTCCTAATCCTTATACTATATCTTGGTCCGGGGTGCAGTACAAAGTGTATATAGTAGTGTATCACTTTTTGTTTATAGATTTTGCTTTCCCTTTAATTAGCACATACTAACACTTTACCCTCTTACATGTGTGCTGCCCTGGGGTGGCTGGCCTATGCCGTTTTGTGGGGTTCTGCATCCCGGGCCAGGATATAGTATTAAGATTAGGACCACCAGTATCAGAGGAGCCTTGTCGAGGCCTGGTGGCTTTGCCATATTTCTGCAGATATATGTAACTAAGACCTCTGGTTTTCAAGTCATGTTACCAGTATAGTTTGGTATGCTGGGGGGCACCAGGGGTTAATACCCATCCTGTCTAATACAGACTCTGTGCCAGCTCTAGGAGAGGCTGGGGGCTGTCCACTGGCTTTGGGAGTGCTGGGCAAGTCTCACATCCCCTAATTTTGGATACACATCTACGGTGTGTGCATTTGTCCCGGGCAGGACAGCCTTTATAAATATAACAGTTCACAGCAAAGAATAACAGCCAGAGATTGTAATAGTTTTAATCACACATTCTGTCTTTCTATCACACTATTTTTAATATTTCACATTTTTTTCTGGAATAATTTTAATGTATACCAATAAAAGTTAAAAGTTTTTAACACTTTATTAAGGTTCCAGTGTGCACCCCAAAAGATGTTTCTCTTGTTCTTCTCTTCCTCTGTTTGAAATTGTTGGTCTTTGACCTAGATCATAGGGGTAGCACCTAAAGAGAGAAATACATATAATAAATTGATAAATTTTCAGAAATAATAAGATGTATTGCATTAGGAACCAAAGATTATTTGAATACCAAACAAAATAAGCTCAATAGATACTGGTGTGTGATTGATCCAGTGTTTTGTGTACTTAAAAGGACATCGCAGAAGTTGGGAGGTATGTAGATAGTGTATGTGGTCAATCTGAGCGTCTCTAGTCAGACTAATTACAGTAGAAAAAACCTTTTAAGGGATGGGACAGTTGAAAGATGTCAGTAAAATGGCAAAAGTGAAAGAATAGAATTAAAGATTTTTATTAGAGATGAGCGCCGGAAATTTTTCGGGTTTTGTGTTTTGGTTTTGGGTTCGGTTCCGCGGCCGTGTTTTGGGTTCGACCGCGTTTTGGCAAAACCTCACCGAATTTTTTTTGTCGGATTCGGGTGTGTTTTGGATTCGGGTGTTTTTTTCAAAAAACCCTAAAAAACAGCTTAAATCATAGAATTTGGGGGTAATTTTGATCCCAAAGTATTATTAACCTCAAAAAACATAATTTACACTCATTTTCAGCCTATTCTGAACACATCACACCTCACAATATTATTTTTAGTCCTAAAATTTGCACCGAGGTCGCTGTGTGAGTAAGATAAGCGACCCTAGTGGCCGACACAAACACCGGGCCCATCTAGGAGTGGCACTGCAGTGTCACGCAGGATGGCCCTTCCAAAAAACCCTCCCCAAACAGCACATGACGCAAAGAAAAAAAGAGGCGCAATGAGGTAGCTGACTGTGTGAGTAAGATTAGCGACCCTAGTGGCCGACACAAACACCGGGCACATCTAGGAGTGGCACTGCAGTGTCACGCAGGATGTCCCTTCCAAAAAACCCTCCCCAAACAGCACATGACGCAAAGAAAAAAAGAGGCGCAATGAGGTAGCTGACTGTGTGAGTAAGATTAGCGACCCTAGTGGCCGACACAAACACCGGGCCCATCTAGGAGTGGCACTGCAGTGTCACGCAGGATGTCCCTTCCAAAAAACCCTCCCCAATCAGCACATGATGCAAAGAAAAAGAAAAGAAAAAAGAGGTGCAAGATGGAATTATCCTTGGGCCCTCCCACCCACCCTTATGTTGTATAAACAAAACAGGACATGCACACTTTAACCAACCCATCATTTCAGTGACAGGGTCTGCCACACGACTGTGACTGATATGACGGGTTGGTTTGGACCCCCCCCAAAAAAGAAGCAATTAATCTCTCCTTGCACAAACTGGCTCTACAGAGGCAAGATGTCCACCTCATCTTCACCCTCCGATATATCACCGTGTACATCCCCCTCCTCACAGATTATCAATTCGTCCCCACTGGAATCCACCATCTCAGCTCCCTGTGTACTTTGTGGAGGCAATTGCTGCTGGTCAATGTCTCCGCGGAGGAATTGATTATAATTCATTTTAATGAACATCATCTTCTCCACATTTTCTGGATGTAACCTCGTACGCCGATTGCTGACAAGGTGAGCGGCGGCACTAAACACTCTTTCGGAGTACACACTTGTGGGAGGGCAACTTAGGTAGAATAAAGCCAGTTTGTGCAAGGGCCTCCAAATTGCCTCTTTTTCCTGCCAGTATAAGTACGGACTGTGTGACGTGCCTACTTGGATGCGGTCACTCATATAATCTTCCACCATTCTATCAATGTTGAGAGAATCATATGCAGTGACAGTAGACGACATGTCCGTAATCGTTGTCAGGTCCTTCAGTCCGGACCAGATGTCAGCATCAGCAGTCGCTCCAGACTGCCCTGCATCACCGCCAGCGGGTGGGCTCGGAATTCTGAGCCTTTTCCTCGCACCCCCAGTTGCGGGAGAATGTGAAGGAGGAGATGTTGACAGGTCGCGTTCCGCTTGACTTGACAATTTTGTCACCAGCAGGTCTTTCAACCCCAGCAGACCTGTGTCTGCCGGAAAGAGAGATCCAAGGTAGGCTTTAAATCTAGGATCGAGCACGGTGGCCAAAATGTAGTGCTCTGATTTCAACAGATTGACCACCCGTGAATCCTTGTTAAGCGAATTAAGGGCTGCATCCACAAGTCCCACATGCCTAGCGGAATCGCTCCGTGTTAGCTCCTTCTTCAATGCCTCCAGCTTCTTCTGCAAAAGCCTGATGAGGGGAATGACCTGACTCAGGCTGGCAGTGTCTGAACTGACTTCACGTGTGGCAAGTTCAAAGGGCATCAGAACCTTGCACAACGTTGAAATCATTCTCCACTGCACTTGAGACAGGTGCATTCCATCTCCTATATCGTGCTCAATTGTATAGGCTTGAATGGCCTTTTGCTGCTCCTCCAACCTCTGAAGCATATAGAGGGTTGAATTCCACCTCGTTACCACTTCTTGCTTCAGATGATGGCAGGGCAGGTTCAGTAGTTTTTGGTGGTGCTCCAGTCTTCTGTACGTGGTGCCTGTACGCCGAAAGTGTCCCGCAATTTTTCTGGCCACCGACAGCATCTCTTGCACGCCCCTGTCGTTTTTTAAAAAATTCTGCACCACCAAATTCAAGGTATGTGCAAAACATGGGACGTGCTGGAATTTGCCCATATTTAATGCACACACAATATTGCTGGCGTTGTCCGATGCCACAAATCCACAGGAGAGTCCAATTGGGGTAAGCCATTCCGCGATGATCTTCCTCAGTTGCCGTAAGAGGTTTTCAGCTGTGTGCGTATTCTGGAAAGCGGTGATACAAAGCGTAGCCTGCCTAGGAAAGAGTTGGCGTTTGCGAGATGCTGCTACTGGTGCCGCCGCTGCTGTTCTTGCGGCGGGAGTCCATACATCTACCCAGTGGGCTGTCACAGTCATATAGTCCTGACCCTGCCCTGCTCCACTTGTCCACATGTCCGTGGTTAAGTGGACATTGGGTACAACTGCATTTTTTAGGACACTGGTGAGTCTTTTTCTGACGTCCGTGTACATTCTCGGTATCGCCTGCCTAGAGAAGTGGAACCTAGATGGTATTTGGTAACGGGGGCACACTGCCTCAATAAATTGTCTAGTTCCCTGTGAACTAACGGCGGATACCGGACGCACGTCTAACACCAACATAGTTGTCAAGGACTCAGTTATCCGCTTTGCAGTAGGATGACTGCTGTGATATTTCATCTTCCTCGCAAAGGACTGTTGAACAGTCAATTGCTTACTGGAAGTAGTACAAGTGGGCTTACGACTTCCCCTCTGGGATGACCATCGACTCCCAGCGGCAACAACAGCAGCGCCAGCAGCAGTAGGCGTTACACGCAAGGATGCATCGGAGGAATCCCAGGCAGGAAAGGACTCGTCAGACTTGCCAGTGACATGGCCTGCAGGACTATTGGCATTCCTGGGGAAGGAGGAAATTGACACTGAGGGAGTTGGTGGGGTGGTTTGCGTGAGCTTGGTTACAAGAGGAAGGGATTTACTGGTCAGTGGACTGCTTCCGCTGTCACCCAAAGTTTTTGAACTTGTCACTGACTTATTATGAATGCGCTGCAGGTGACGTATAAGGGAGGATGTTCCGAGGTGGTTAACGTCCTTACCCCTACTTATTACAGCTTGACAAAGGGAACACACGGCTTGACACCTGTTGTCCGCATTTCTGGTGAAATACCTCCACACCGAAGAGCTGATTTTTTTGGTATTTTCACCTGGCATGTCAACGGCCATATTCCTCCCACGGACAACAGGTGTCTCCCCGGGTGCCTGACTTAAACAAACCACCTCACCATCAGAATCCTCCTGGTCAATTTCCTCCCCAGCGCCAGCAACACCCATATCCTCCTCATCCTGGTGTACTTCAACACTGACATCTTCAATCTGACTATCAGGAACTGGACTGCGGGTGCTCCTTCCAGCACTTGCAGGGGGCATGCAAATAGTGGAAGGCGCATGCTCTTCACGTCCAGTGTTGGGAAGGTCAGGCATCGCAAACGACACAATTGGACTCTCCTTGTGGATTTGGGATTTCAAAGAACGCACAGTTCTTTGCGGTGCTTTTGCCAGCTTGAGTCTTTTCAGTTTTCTAGCGAGAGGCTGAGTGCTTCCATCCTCATGTGAAGCTGAACCACTAGCCATGAACATAGGCCAGGGCCTCAGCCGTTCCTTGCCACTCCGTGTGGTAAATGGCATATTGGCAAGTTTACGCTTCTCCTCCGACAATTTTATTTTAGGTTTTGGAGTCCTTTTTTTTCTGATATTTGGTGTTTTGGATTTGACATGCTCTGTACTATGACATTGGGCATCGGCCTTGGCAGACGACGTTGCTGGCATTTCATCGTCTCGGCCATGACTAGTGGCAGCAGCTTCAGCACGAGGTGGAAGTGGATCTTGATCTTTCCCTAATTTTGGAACCTCAACTTTTTTGTTCTCCATATTTTATAGGCAGAACTAAAAGGCACCTCAGGTAAACAATGGAGATGGATGGATTGGATACTAGTATACAATTATGGACGGACTGCCACGGTTAGGTGGTATAAAAAAACCACGGTTAGGTGGTATATATTATAATAATAATACAATTATGGATGGACGGACTGCCTGCCGACTGCCGACACAGAGGTAGCCACAGCCGTGAACTACCGCACTGTACACTGGTTGATAAAGAGATAGTAGTATACTCGTAACAACTAGTATGACACTATGACGACGGTATAAAGAATGAAAAAAAAAACCACGGTTAGGTGGTATATATTATAATAATAATACAATTATGGATGGACGGACTGCCTGCCGACTGCCGACACAGAGGTAGCCACAGCCGTGAACTACCGCACTGTACACTGGTTGATAAAGAGATAGTAGTATACTCGTAACAATTAGGATGACACTATGACGGTATAAAGAATGAAAAAAAAAACCACGGTTAGGTGGTAGGTATATAATAATAAATAATACAATTCTGGTCGGACGGACTGCCTGCCGTGTGCCGACACAGAGGTAGCCACAGCCGTGAACTACCGCACTGTACACTGGTTGATAAAGAGATAGTAGTATACTCGTAACAACTAGTATGACACTATGACGACGGTATAAAGAATGAAAAAAAAACCACGGTTAGGTGGTATATATTATAATAATAATACAATTATGGATGGACGGACTGCCTGCCGACTGCCGACACAGAGGTAGCCACAGCCGTGAACTACCGCACTGTACACTGGTTGATAAAGAGATAGTAGTATACTCGTAACAATTAGGATGACACTATGACGGTATAAAGAATGGAAAAAAAAACCACGGTTAGGTGGTAGGTATATAATAATAAATAATACAATTCTGGTCGGACGGACTGCCTGCCGTGTGCCGACACAGAGGTAGCCACAGCCGTGAACTACCGCACTGTACACTGGTTGATAAAGAGATAGTAGTATACTCGTAACAATTAGGATGACACTATGACGGTATAAAGAATGAAAAAAAAACCACGGTTAGGTGGTAGGTATATAATAATAAATAATACAATTCTGGTCGGACGGACTGCCTGCCGTGTGCCGACACAGAGGTAGCCACAGCCGTGAACTACCGCACTGTACACTGGTTGATAAAGAGATAGTAGTATACTCGTAACAATTAGGATGACACTATGACGGTATAAAGAATGAAAAAAAAACCACGGTTAGGTGGTAGGTATATAATAATAAATAATACAATTCTGGTCGGACGGACTGCCTGCCGTGTGCCGACACAGAGGTAGCCACAGCCGTGAACTACCGCACTGTACACTGGTTGATAAAGAGATAGTAGTATACTCGTAACAATTAGGATGACACTATGACGGTATAAAGAATGAAAAAAAAACCACGGTTAGGTGGTAGGTATATAATAATAAATAATACAATTCTGGTCGGACGGACTGCCTGCCGTGTGCCGACACAGAGGTAGCCACAGCCGTGAACTACCGCACTGTACACTGGTTGATAAAGAGATAGTAGTATACTCGTAACAATTAGGATGACACTATGACGGTATAAAGAATGAAAAAAAAACCACGGTTAGGTGGTAGGTATATAATAATAAATAATACAATTCTGGTCGGACGGACTGCCTGCCGTGTGCCGACACAGAGGTAGCCACAGCCGTGAACTACCGCACTGTACACTGGTTGATAAAGAGATAGTAGTATACTCGTAACAATTAGGATGACACTATGACGGTATAAAGAATGAAAAAAAAACCACGGTTAGGTGGTAGGTATATAATAATAAATAATACAATTCTGGTCGGACGGACTGCCTGCCGTGTGCCGACACAGAGGTAGCCACAGCCGTGAACTACCGCACTGTACACTGGTTGATAAAGAGATAGTAGTATACTCGTAACAATTAGGATGACACTATGACGGTATAAAGAATGAAAAAAAAACCACGGTTAGGTGGTAGGTATATAATAATAAATAATACAATTCTGGTCGGACGGACTGCCTGCCGTGTGCCGACACAGAGGTAGCCACAGCCGTGAACTACCGCACTGTACACTGGTTGATAAAGAGATAGTAGTATACTCGTAACAATTAGGATGACACTATGACGGTATAAAGAATGAAAAAAAAACCACGGTTAGGTGGTAGGTATATAATAATAAATAATACAATTCTGGTCGGACGGACTGCCTGCCGTGTGCCGACACAGAGGTAGCCACAGCCGTGAACTACCGCACTGTACACTGGTTGATAAAGAGATAGTAGTATACTCGTAACAATTAGGATGACACTATGACGGTATAAAGAATGAAAAAAAAACCACGGTTAGGTGGTAGGTATATAATAATAAATAATACAATTCTGGTCGGACGGACTGCCTGCCGTGTGCCGACACAGAGGTAGCCACAGCCGTGAACTACCGCACTGTACACTGGTTGATAAAGAGATAGTAGTATACTCGTAACAATTAGGATGACACTATGACGGTATAAAGAATGAAAAAAAAACCACGGTTAGGTGGTAGGTATATAATAATAAATAATACAATTCTGGTCGGACGGACTGCCTGCCGTGTGCCGACACAGAGGTAGCCACAGCCGTGAACTACCGCACTGTACTGTGTCTGCTGCTAATATAGACTGGTTGATATTTAAAGAGATATTAGTAGTATACAACAATACTATACTGGTGGTCAGGCACTGGTCACCACTCCTGCAGCAAAAGTGTGCACTGTTAATTAATATAATTGTACTCCTGGCTCCTGCTAACAACCTGCAGTGCTCCCCAGTCTCCCCCACAATTAATTATAAGCTTTTAATTTATACATTGATGACTGTGCAGCACACTGGGCTGAGCTGAGTGCACACAGACTGAGTCACACTGTGTGACTGACTGTGCTGTGTATCGTTTTTTTTTTCAGGCAGAGAACGGATATAGCAGAGAGAAGTGAACGGATATATTATATTAAATAAAAGTTAACTAGCAACTGCACTGGTCACTGACTGTGGTAAACTAACTCTGTCTGCGACTCTGCACAATCTCTCTCTATCTAATCTATCTCTATTCTAATGGAGAGGACGCCAGACACGTCCTCTCCCTATCAATCTCAATGCACGAGTGAAAATGGCGGCGACGCGCGGCTCCTTATATAGAATCCGAGTCTCGCGATAGAATCCGAGCCTCGCGAGAATCCGACAGCGTCATGATGACGTTCGGGCGCGCTCGGGTTAACCGAGCAAGGCGGGAAGATCCGAGTCGCTCGGACCCGTGAAAAAAAACATGAAGTTCGGGCGGGTTCGGATTCCGAGGAACCGAACCCGCTCATCTCTAATTTTTATCCCCTTCCTTTACTACAGATGTGTTAAAGGTTGGGACCATTCGCCCATGAGGCATTTTAGGAATCACAAAGGAAAAGCAACCATGGCAGGATGTAAGTGTGACCAAGAGAATCCAGATATTTGTTTCTGGGCTGCTCTATCAATTAAAGTGTATATTTACTAAGCGCCAGATTTTCCACGCCCAGAACATTGGTGATGCTGGCACAAGATTTAAAAGGGAAATACTATTAAAGATAAAATAAGAAGTGTCCTGCATTTACTTTCATTGCCCTTTTGATTTTTGCTTCTAGAACCACCAAGTGGTGGCTTTGAAAAGCCACAGCTTAGAAAATTTAGCCATAAGTCTTCACCATATTTTTTATTGATACGTCCATCATATACTGTAATAAGAAAATTACTGTAAGCTGGATCAGGTAGAAAAATAAACATACCGTACATTGAAACTGATCATAACCTATCTACGGATTCAGTATGATTTACTGGCGGGCAGGATGCAGGCAGCAGGGTGAGTGCAAAGAGTCGTGGACACCCACGAGTGGCAAAAGTCTTGTTTTGCTGGGATCCCAACAACCGGCAAATTGAATGCATCCCCTATCTACTTGTGAGTTGTAAATTCCAGCTGACGTGTTACTTCACTTTAGAAAGATAGTATCCTAAGCTCTCATCCCTATTTAGTTGAAAATGTCTGGAAGTCTACCAAGAAAACTTAAACCTTACTTCTGTCGAAAACCCTGTAACCCTAAATCTTGTTTCATTTATAATGGAGTAGAAATCTAAACAAATTTGAAAGTACGTTTTATGAATGTAATAACTTCTAACCAGAGGGTCATTCTTACCGTCTTAATGACCATCCCATATTCAGTAATTTGGGATGCACCATTTTGTAAGAGAAATTTCTTGTAGTGTTATTTTTTTCATTTTCCAACGGTATGCCTTTAAGGAGGGATATCTGTTATTCGGTTCTGAGGGGCTGATGCAACCATACAGTATGCAGATATGATAAATTTCAGTGGCAATCTGTAGCTGACAGGTCAACATACAGATGTAGCCGAACTCGACTTACCCACGATGCGTCTGCATGTGTAGGCTAGTTGTAAAAAGCTTATGGGTCATGGGTGCGAATATACGCACATACCCGCGAATGTGCGCACACACCGCCACAAACAAGTCATTAGTGTGATTAGCCGCACCCACAATGAGTGTGGCAATATCTGTACTGTAGGGAAGAAGATTACCACTTGACTTGGATTCAGTATGATATCCCGGATGACGGGATGCTGGCTGTCAGGATCCCAACAGCGGCATCTCGCCAGCCAGAATACTGGCAGCGAGTGCAGTCGGTCCCCTCGTGGGTTCGCTGCGCTCACCACGCTAAAAGATCTTAACGTATATAGGTGGTCATTCCTAGTTGTTCGCTCGCTAGCAGTTTTTAGCAGCCGTGCAAACGCTATGACGCCTCCCACTGGGAGTGTATTTTAGCTTAGCAGAAGTGCGAACGAAAGGATCGCAGAGCGGCTACAAAAAAATTCTGTGCAATTTCAGAGTAGCTCCAGGCCTACTCAGCGCTTGCGATCACTTCAGACTGATCAGTTCCTGTTTTGACGTCACAAACATGCCCTGCGTTCGCCCAGCCACGCCTGCATTTTTCCGAACACTTCCTGAACACGGTCAGTTGACAACCAGAAACGCCCTCTTTCTGTCAATCACTCTGCGGCCAGCAGTGCGACTGAAAAGCTTCGCTAGACCTTGTGTGAAACTACATCATTCTTTGTAATAGTACGACGCGCGTGCGCATTGTGCCGCATACGCATGCGCAGAAGTGCAGATTTTTTGCCTGATCGCTGCGCAGCGTTCGAAAACAGCTAGCGATCAACTCGGAATGACCACCATAGTTTGGAGCAAAGAAGGGAAAGGGGCGATATGATAGAGACTTTCAAATATATCAAGAGTTTTAACAAGGTACAGGAGGAAGACATTCTTCAAAGTATCAGAAGTATTAGAACACCATGACATACACTGAGACTAGAGGAAGGTACGTTCAGGGGAAAATTATTTAACTGAAAGGGTAGTGGATAAGTGGAATAGCCTCCCATCAGAGGTGGTAGAGGCTAAGGCAGTAGGGCAATTTAAACATTCATGGGGTAGACATAAGGATATCCTTACAAATAAATAAGGATCAAATAGGGTTTGAGGTTACAATATGGTTAAAAAAGGGGCAGACTAGATGGGCCAAGTGGTTCTTATCTGTTGTCAAATTCTATGTTTCTTGATTTTTAAAGGGAGGAATACAACACATATTTGCATTTATTTCAACTTGTATTTATATGTTGTATTTGTGTTTGTATTTAAATATATTTATATAATATCCTTGTGTGTATGTGTCACTTTAAACCAGATATTTTCAACCTTTTACAACTCGCGGCACACTTAACAAGATTTAAATATTGCCAGGGCACACTCAAATAAAATGGTGATGAACGGTGCAGCTGCGTGTCCTAGGATGTCATGTCACAGTTTCTCCATAGGAAACGCCTGAGCCACATCTGAGAAAGCCAGAAGAGCCCAACACTGCCCAGGCCCAAAATTAGAACTAGCTCTGCAACCACTAAACCCACCAGTATTGATCGTTCTAGGGCCTCAGTAGCGGCAAAACACTGATGGGCCTGGCTCTGCTTCTATGGTGGCACACCAGGAGACTGCTCAGGGCACAATAGTGTGCCACGGCACAGTGGTTGAAAAACACTGCTTTACACCATTACTATATTATGTACAAATAGGGTAACATGACAGCCGGCATAACATACTACACCCCAGATATACTGTATACAGACTATAGATACTTTTTGATTGGCACGGGTGCTACTGTACTCAAAGCGTTCCTTCTCTAAGCGTCTTGAAAATGAACAGTTTAAAAAACAGTTAAACAAACATTGAACAGCATCAAGAAAGAAATCTGGAACATTATGTGGCCTCTCCTCACCTCTGCCATGAGAACACCAGGACCAATGCCTACTACTTCTCTGTCCAAGAACATCATGACTGCCCCCGGGACTACCCCTCAAGCTGAGCAGGGAATTGAGGGACGTGCGCATCAGGACCAGACTTTGCTGGGTCAGTTCCATTGGACATTAGTGTGCACCCCACATTCTCACACCCACCCGCACTGCTCTCATGAGACCAGGACATTTATCTTTTTCACAAAATAATGTTAGTACAGTTTTCCTGCAAATGTGTCTTTCTCTTCTCTTTCTTCTTACACGGTACTTCCACCCCACTGTGTGCTATTCCCGTAATGTGTACCTCCATTGGTTGCACACCCTGCCAGCAGTAACCTATGCAGTGCGCCCCACATGGCTGCCTCGGATGGTTCCCCTGTGGGCGGGGTGTGCTTCATTTGGATCTTTCCATGCAGGGTATAGCATACTCCTACACACGTGTCAGTTCTCCCATACATGCATTTGGCCCCTGTATGGCTCATCTCCCACTGTGTAACCTTGTAGTGCGCCCAACATGGCTGCCTTATCTGGTGCGCTTGTGGATGGGATGAAAAATGCGTGGACCTGATGTTTTTATTGGAACCCTACTCTGAACTTAAGGACTCTTCAATCTCCCCATTTTGTGTTCTCTTCTAGGGGTGGACTATTCCCACCCTGGGTAATCCTACGCAGTGCACCTAAGATGGCTGCCGCACCTGGTGCCTTGTGATGGTGGAATACACAACCCCTGGAGGTTATTACTTAAAATGCCTACACCAATCATGCATTATTCTTTCTGTGTCTTTGTCTGTGTGGTTTATCTTTTGATGTAATACTTAAATCTTCTGTATTATGTGCATTGTGTGAGTTCTAGTTGGCGTCGCGGATGGCTGCCTCGGTGCTGCTCTGCCAAGCAGCCTTAGTTTTTAGTCTTAAATGTATAATATGTCTACTGTACAGTTGCATATGTGCAGTATGAACTCATATTTGTAATGTATGCTACGTTTTTTCCTCCATGTTGCTGCTTGGCGATGCATTGTACCACAAAGAATTCCTAGTGTACGTGAGTACACCTGGCCAATAAAGCTGATTCTGATTCTGATTCTGTTCTTTAAGAAGGATACGTGTTAAGATACAGTATGTCTGATATCTTCTTATGTGTGTCATTTCAATATGTTTGGAACATAAAGGCTTTAACATATAAATAAGGCATTTAATTAATCTAAAAAATGTAATCAGGCATCGCTACTAATTAGATATTAAATATAGATATAGCTTTCAAGGAATGATAGAGTCCTATTGAAGAAAGAATTCTTTATAAATACAATTATTATTTGTGAATACACACAGGGGCACAACTATAATGGGTGCAGGGTCAAGGGGTAGAGTAGGCTTCTCCTTTATTACAGCCTTTGTGAAGTAAGTATTGAGCTTCAAGATTATGACTGTACCACAAAATGACTGTGCCAAAATTCTACTCAAAGTGGAATTTCCTGCATTATGAAGTATCAGATAGGCTGCACGCTACATCTGTGGTGATGTTCATTAGAGCTATTCATAATGAGAAAAATGTTTTCTGATAAATATCTTTTGAACTCGCATCAAGTTCAGTTTCAATATTGTAAGCATTGATCATACCTCCATCATATACATATATCACTTCTACCTGCAGAGACAGCGTTTTCGAAGTCCAATAAACTTCCTCTGCTTCGTCCACATCCTCTGCACAGTGTCCATGCTCCCTCCCCACATGTTCTCCCCAGTGTCTACTCTACCCCCCGCATCCTCTACCGCACGCTCTCCCCAGTGTCTACTCTACCCCCTGCATCCTCTACCGCATGCTCTCCCCAGTGTCTACTCTACCCCCCGCATCCTCTACCGCATGCTCTCACCAGTGTCTACTCTACCCCCTGCATCCTCTACCGCACGCTCTCCCCAGTGTCTACTCTAACACCCACATCCTCTACCGCATGCTCTCCCCAGTGTCTACTCTACCCCCCCGCATCCTCTACCGTACGCTCTCCCCAGTGTCTACTCTACCCCCCGCATCCTCTACCGCATGCTCTCCCCAGTGTCTACTCTACCCCCTGCATCCTCTACCGCACGCTCTCCCCAGTGTCTACTCTAACACCCACATCCTCTACCGCATGCTCTCCCCAGTGCCTACTCTACCCCCTGCATCCTCTACCGCACGCTCTCCCCAGTGTCTACTCTAACACCCACATCCTCTACCGCATGCTCTCCCCAGTGTCTACTCTACCCCCCGCATCCTCTACCGCATGCTCTCCCCAGTGTCTACTCTACCCCCCGCATCCTCTACCGCACGCTCTCCCCAGTGTCTACTCTACCCCCCGCATCCTCTACCGCAGGCTCTCCCCAGTGTCTACTCTACCCCCTGCATCCTCTACCGCATGCTCTCCCCAGTGTCTACTCTACCCCCCGCATCCTCTACCGCATGCTCTCCCCAGTGTCTACTCTACCCCCTGCATCCTCTACCGCACGCTCTCCCTAGTGTCTACTCTAACACCTGAATCCTCTACCGCACGCTCTCCCCAGTGTCTACTCTACCCCCCGCATCCTCTACCGCACGCTCTCCCCAGTGTCTACTCTAACCCCCACATCCTCTACCGCATGCTTTCCCCAGTGTCTACTCTACCCCCCCCGCATCCTCTACTGCATGCTCTCCCCAGTGTCTACTCTAACCCCTGCATCCTCTACCGCAGGCTCTCCCCAGTGTCTACTCTAACCCCTGCATCGTCTACCGCGCGCTCTCCCCAGTGTCTACTCTACCCCCCGCATCCTCTACTGCACGCTCTCCCCAGTGTCTACTCTACCCCCCGCATCCTCTACCGCACGCTCTCCCCAGTGTCTACTCTAACCCCCGCATCCTCTACCGCAGGCTCTCCCCAGTGTCTACTCTAACCCCCACATCCTCTACCGCACGCTCTCCCCAGTGTCTACTCTACCCCCAGCATCCTCTACTGCATGCTCTCCCCAGTGTCTACTCTACCCCCTGCATCCTCTACCGCATGCTCTCCCCAGTGTCTACTCTACCCCCCGCATCCTCTACCGCACGCTCTCCCCAGTGTCTACTCTAACCCCCACATCCTCTACCGCATGCTCTCCCCAGTGTCTACTCTACCCCCCACATCCTCTACCGCACGCTCTCCCCAGTGTCTACTCTAACCCCTGCATCGTCTACCGCGCACTCTCCCCAGTGTCTACTCTACCCCCCGCATCCTCTACCGCACGCTCTCCCCAGTGTCTACTCTAACCCCCGCATCCTCTACCGCACGCTCTCCCCAGTGTCTACTCTACCCCCCGCATCCTCTACCGCATGCTCTCCCCAGTGTCTACTCTAACCCCTGCATCCTCTACCGCATGCTCTCCCCAGTGTCTACTCTAACCCCTGCATCCTCTACCGCAGGCTCTCCCCAGTGTCTACTTTACCCCCTGCGTCCTCTACCGCATGCTCTCCCAAGTGTCTACTCTACCCCCCGCATCCTCTACCGCATGCTCTCCCCAGTGTCCACTCTAACCCCTGCATCCTCTACCGCACGCTCTCCCCAGTGTCTACTCTAACCCCCGCATCCTCTACCGCAGGCTCTCCCCAGTGTCTACTCTACCCCCCGCATCCTCTACCGCACGCTCTCCCCAGTGTCTACTCTAACCCCCACATCCTCTACCGCACGCTCTCCCCAGTGTCTACTCTACCCCCCGCATCCTCTACTGCATGCTCTCCCCAGTGTTTACTCTACCCCCTGCATCCTCTACCGCATGCTCTCCCCAGTGTCTACTCTACCCCCCGCATCCTCTACCGCACGCTCTCCCCAGTGTCTACTCTAACCCCCACATCCTCTACCGCATGCTCTCCCCAGTGTCTACTCTACCCCCCACATCCTCTACCGCACGCTCTCCCCAGTGTCTACTCTAACCCCTGCATCGTCTACCGCGCGCTCTCCCCAGTGTCTACTCTACCCCCCGCATCCTCTACCGCACGCTCTCCCCAGTGTCTACTCTAACCCCCGCATCCTCTACCGCACGCTCTCCCCAGTGTCTACTCTACCCCCCGCATCCTCTACCGCATGCTCTCCCCAGTGTCTACTCTAACCCCTGCATCCTCTACCGCATGCTCTCCCCAGTGTCTACTCTAACCCCTGCATCCTCTACCGCAGGCTCTCCCCAGTGTCTACTTTACCCCCTGCATCCTCTACCGCATGCTCTCCCAAGTGTCTACTCTACCCCCCGCATCCTCTACCGCATGCTCTCCCCAGTGTCCACTCTAACCCCTGCATCCTCTACCGCACGCTCTCCCCAGTGTCTACTCTAACCCCCGCATCCTCTACCGCAGGCTCTCCCCAGTGTCTACTCTACCCCCCGCATCCTCTACCGCACGCTCTCCCCAGTGTCTACTCTAACCCCTGCATCCTCTACCGCACGCTCTCCCCAGTGTCTACTCTAACCCCTGCATCGTCTACCGCGCGCTCTCCCCAGTGTCTACTCTACCCCCCGCATCCTCTACCGCACGCTCTCCCCAGTGTCTACTCTAACCCCCGCATCCTCTACCGCACGCTCTCCCCAGTGTCTACTCTACCCCCCGCATCCTCTACCGCATGCTCTCCCCAGTGTCTACTCTAACCCCTGCATCCTCTACCGCAGGCTCTCCCCAGTGTCTACTCTACCCCCTGCGTCCTCTACCGCATGCTCTCCCAAGTGTCTACTCTACCCCCCGCATCCTCTACCGCATGCTCTCCCCAGTGTCCACTCTAACCCCTGCATCCTCTACCGCACGCTCTCCCCAGTGTCTACTCTAACCCCCGCATCCTCTACCGCAGGCTCTCCCCAGTGTCTACTCTAACCCCCACATCCTCTACCGCACGCTCTCCCCAGTGTCTACTCTACCCCCCGCATCCTCTACCGCATGCTCTCCCCAGTGTCTACTCTAACCCCTGCATCCTCTACCGCATGCTCTCCCCAGTGTCTACTCTACCCCCTGCATCCTCTACCGCACGCTCTCCCCAGTGTCTACTCTAACCCCCACATCCTCTACCGCACGCTCTCCCCAGTGTCTACTCTACCCCCTGCATCCTCTACCGCATGCTCTCCCCAGTGTCTACTCTACCCCCCGCATCCTCTACCGCATGCTCTCCCCAGTGTCCACTCAAACCCCTGCATCCTCTACCGCAGGCTCTCCCCAGTGTCTACTCTACCCCCTGCATCCTCTACCGCATGCTCTCCCCAGTGTCTACTCTACCCCCCGCATCCTCTACCGCATGCTCTCCCCAGTGTCTACTCTACCCCCTGCATCCTCTACCGCATGCTCTCCCCAGTGTCTACTCTACCCCCCGCATCCTTTACCGCATGCTCTCCCCAGTGTCTACTCTACCATCTGCATCCTCTACCGCATGCTCTCCCCAGTGTCTACTCTACCCCCCGCATCCTGGCATTGCCTAGCAACCTAGGCAAGGGGAAGCTGTTAACCCTTTCAGCTGCACTGTGCCGGCTAGTGAGAAGTGAGGGTTCCTTTTATGGAAAATTTAGGTGTCTCACCCAGGTTGTCTCCAGTATTTGGGTGATGGTACCTATATAGCCACATAAATCCAAGTTAATAGGATATCCATCTCAGACTGTCACATGGAGCAGCTGATTGGTTGCCATGGGCAATCTCTCCACCGCTTCACTTCTCCGCTGTTTTCACTGCTTTATGAAAAGAACCCATATTTTGTTCGGAAAGTCACTGTGCACTTATGTATATAGACGTGTTCAGAAACAAAATAAAATCCAAGTCTGTCTTGATGCTAACGGTGGTAATTTTCAACATTGTTTGTAATTATCATTCATGTTTACAATACATCATGTATTATATGTTGAAACATGTTTTATTAAATATACATAAGTGTGCAGTGACTTTCCGAACACCCTTTACTTTGGGGCAGATGTACTAAGCCACAGAGAGCAATAAAGTGGAGAGAGATAAAATACCAACCAATCAGCCCCTAACTGCCACGTTATAGGTCATGGCTACATCTACGGTAAATGTACACATTCGGCGCGGCTAGGCGTGCCGAGCTGTAGCATTTGTGCATGCAAGCAGTTGTGCCTTACAAGGAGCGATGGTTCTGAGATGTAGCTATGATGAGCAGGGTTACATCTGTATGCCTCTTTGTACAGTGTGTATGGCAGAAGATAGTACAAGACCATCCAAGGGGTCTATATACGAAGCCTTGGAGAGAGATAAAGTACAGGCCAATCAGCTCCTAACTATAGTGTTATAGGCTGTTTGAAAAATGGCAGTTAGGAGCTGTTTGGTAGGTATTTTATTTCTCTCCACTTTATCTCTCTCCAAGACTTACAGTAGTAAATAGACCCCCAAATCTTGTCCTCTTGGACATTGAACATGGAATTATTATGGAAATGCCTATTATGTTCTACAAATTATTTATACATAATATCTAAGTGTGTGGTTTAATGTTCAATGATAATAATAATAATAATGTGCCCTTTTTAATCTCTTTATATGTAAATACATGGATGTCATATTAATGAGATTCAATTCCACCCCAAGCTGTTTCAACTCCCCACATGGAGGAGGAATGGACAGAGTCCATAACATGATATTCTTGTTTGAATTACTCGGTGCATATGGCTCAGTGACTAACCATCTTCATTACACATGAGACATTTGATGAGCAATAATACTAAGCTTCATGCCCACACTTGCTGCTTATTTTGTGTATGGTGTGTATTTCTTACAACATTACAATCTACAGCAGTGGTTCTCAAACTCGGTCCTCAGGACCCCACACAGTGCATGTTTTGCAGGTAATCCAGCAGGTGCACAGGTGTATTTATTATTCACTGACACATTTTAAAAGGTCCAAAGGTGGAGCAAATTATTTCACTTGTGATTCTGTGAGGAGACCTGCAAAACATGCACTGTGTGGGGTCCTGAGGACCGAGTTTGAGAACCTGTGATCTACAGTAATGCAAGTACTTCTTCAGGGGTATGTAGGGATTCATGTATGCTGTGACTGTAACGGTCCTGCATTGTCATGTCAAATAATGTACAGTATATAATTTATGTAGGTACTGTATAAATTTAATTCTATCTAGCAGTAAGTCCCAAACCAAAAATGAATCAATAAAATGATGTAGTACAGTTTATAATGAACATGATGTAACATTCACAATTCTTTGGTGTCTCTTAATGAATGATGTCAAGGGACATAAATATCGAGATACAGGTTGAGGCAAAAAAGCTCCCAGATTTTAACGGTTAACAAAAAAGACATGGCAAAGGGTATTCAAAATTTTAGTACATAATCTAAAAGTGTATGGAATACAGTTTATTTTCAATTGGTTTTGAATTTGTTATCGTCCAGATGGTGGCCATCATTCATGATACATATTTGTTGTCAACTTCTGAAGTTTTGCAGCACTCGGCGGGTCATTTCCAGCATTATGGCTGCAATTTCTTGATGACGCTCCTTTCCATTTGCCTGGCTACGTTAACATGCAGAATTTTTGTGGTTGGGCAGAAAGCAGTCCTCATCAGGTTTATGAAAGTCCTCTACACAGCCACCAGGGCCACCTGAAAGCTGAGGTCTACTAACCGTCAAAGGACCATTAACCAACTGAAGCTACTATACGCCAAGAAATTACAATATCATATTCTAGGCCAATTGAAAATAAACTTTAGTACATGCACTTTTAGATTATGAATTCAAATTTTGAACAGCATTTACCATGCCTTTTTTGTTAATTGTAAAAATCTGGGAGATTTTTTTGCCGGGTCCAGCTTGGGGTGTGAATGGGGTCTCACCTGGCCGTGACACAGGTCGGACTCATGTTCAAAAACCTAGGTTGGACCCAGCAGTTTGGTGGAAAAGGGTATTGCTTTAGTTTGGGGATGGAGTTTATTGTGCAATTATTGTGTTTAGGTGCAGTTACCATCTAAAACACTAATAAAATGTTACGGTATATACAAACGCTGAATAATTCATCCTTGCATAATTTGGATTCTATTGTACAAAAGACAAAATGAGAGAATTGTTAATAGCTTCAATATGATACACATCTTAAATACTCAAACTATTTTTTTTCTTTTTATAGTTTATTTTAATTAAAACATGGGAAGTAACAAAACAGCGATAAATTTACAACAGATATATTCAGTAGGTTGAAAAAATAATTGCTTTGAGATACTACACTAATAATGCATTTTAAGTCCTCACACAAAGAAAGAAGAAAGTGCTGTGACAAAGGAACTACAATATAGATAAAACAACATACAGTTACATGGTAGTATAAATAACCAGGCAAATATTGTAGTTATAAAGATAAGAATCAATAAAACAGGTGTGGATGGGCCACTCCTAAATGTGGTTCATTAGTTTATATGAGAATAGGTGGGTGCTTCCCATATAGAGGTGTCTTTATGCATCTATCCTCAATACGGCATGTAGTGCGAGATTCCTGGCACGAGCGAGCGCACCAGGTTCTGTGCAACTCTGCTTGCGTTGGGCATTTTTGTAATCACTGGCTGGTTGTAATGAAAATCTAGTAATGGATGAGAGCAATTGGCAACTGACCATTTGCTTCTAAACGCTGGAAAATGGACAAAACCTGTCGTTCAGACAAATTGGTTAAACCAGTTTGTCTGGACTACAATTTTGGTCCGTTTTCCAGTGTTATGGAGCAAATGGGCGATTGTCGTTTGCTCTCATCCATTACCAGATTTTCATTCCAACCAGCCAGATCTGGCAGATTATCTGACATATAATTGTATAGTGTAGGCCCATTTTAAGGCTTAATACATTTAGACCTATGAAAGGTGAGGCTGAGCTGTTGCTGCCTCACCTCTGGTCTTTATCAGCAATTCCAGGGAGCCCTGCAAATTTGGCAAGTTTTAACTATAAAAATGATTGCAATGATACAAAGAAGATGCTTAGAAGTTATAAATATCTTGTTTGTATTCAATAATTTTGATAGTCAGAACTCTGAACTATGACAGGGAGTATGACAGGTAAGACTGTGCCTCCCCAACCTACCCTGACTGCATGTCCCTGGGGAAGAGTCTATAATACTTTTAGCAGTTTCAGAAGAGTATAAAGTACATCTAGCATGGAAGATTGCAATCCTTTAGGAATAAATATATTTACAGTGTCAACAGCAATTTAAAGGTGATACAAATATATGGTCCCATGGAATGGAGGTTAATACTAGAGATGAGCGGGTTCGGTTCCTCGGAAACCGAACCCGCCCGAACTTCATGTTTTTTTACACGGGTCCGAGCGACTCGGATCTTCCCGCCTTGCTCGGTTAACCCGAGCGCGCCCGAACGTCATCATCCCGCTGTCGGATTCTCGCGAGGCTCGTATTCTATCGCGAGACTCGGATTCTATATAAGGAGCCGCGCGTCGCCGCCATTTTCACACGTGCATTGAGATTCATAGGGAGAGGACGTGGCTGGCGTCCTCTCCGTTTATAGAGAAGAGAGTGAGACTAGAGTAGAGAAAGACACAGTAGTAATTTTGGGGAGCATTAGGAGGAGTACTACTACTTGCTGAAGTGATAGATAGATAGTGTGACTGTATAATGTATATCTGACTTGTGGGGGAGACACTGACAGTGGGGAGCAGTTAGAGTCTGAGAGCAGGACTCAGGAGTACATATAACGTACAGTGCACACTTTTGCTGCCAGAGTGCCACACTGCCATTGTGACCACACTGACCACCAGTATAATATATATTGTGATAGTCTGCTTAGGAGTACTACTTGCAAGTTGCTGATAGTGTGACCAGTGACCTGACCACCAGTTTAATAATCACCACCAGTTTAATATATATATATATATATATATAATTGTATATAATATATATATATAATATTGTATACCACCTACCCGTTTTTTTCTTTTTCTTTCTTCTTCTTTATACATACTACTATAGTAGCTTACTGTAGCAGTCTGCGGTGCTGCTGAGCTGACAGTGTCCAGCAGGTCCGTCATCAGTCATTACATAATAAATATATATACCTGTCCGGCTGCAGTACTAGTGATATTATATATATATATATATATATATATATATATATTAATTTCATCTCATTATCATACAGTCTATATTAGCAGCAGACACAGTACGGTAGTCCACGGCTGTAGCTACCTCTGTGTCGGCAGTCGCTGGTCCATCCATAATTGTATACCACCTACCCGTGTTTTTTTTTTTTTCTTTCTTCTTGATACATACTACTATAGTAGCTTACTGTAGCAGTCTGCGGTGCTGCTGAGCTGACAGTGTCCAGCAGGTCCGTCATCAGTCATTACATAATAAATATATATACCTGTCCGGCTGCAGTACTAGTGATATTATATATATATATATATATATATACGACTGATTCATCCGCAGCACTCGGTAATAAAAGGAAGCAAAAGATGGCAGTTATCCTGCCATCTTTTGCTTCCTTTTATTACCGAGTGCTGCGGATGAATCAGTCGTGTACATTGGATTTCAGCAAGAAATACCTAACGCTGGCACCGGGACCGGTAATCAGTTTATTTGGAGTGCTCTCCGTACTTTGTGTATATATATATATATAAATTTCATCTCATTATCATCCAGTCTATATTAGCAGCAGACATAGTACGGTAGTCCACGGCTGTAGCTACCTCTGTGTCGGCAGTCGCTGGTCCATCCATAATTGTCACGATCCGGGTATCTGGACGCCATTACTTACCCTTCAGATGCCTCCTAAGGCGGGCTCAGCGTTCCAGGACCGGATTCCGCTGTTCCTGAGTTTCCACATACAGAGTGGTCTTTTCATCAGCCGCGGCCTCCGCTGTGCCCGCGTGGTTAAATGTGCATCTATCAGCCTGGCGTCTCCTGTCTCCGGTGGCCGGCGCCGCCATTACTGTTTCCCAGACCACATGGATTACAAACCAAACTTCCCTCCAAGTGTCTGCATGGGCGCAGCCATCTTGGATTCTGTCATCTGATCATTTCCACCAATCTGCTGTCTGTGTTGTTGATTTGCATAATTGCCTAGCCAACCCCTTCCTTGCTGCAGGTATAAGTAAGCTGTACCTGAGCAAGGAAGACGTCAGTGCTTTGGTTGTCAAACCTAGTTCCTGTTTGTCTCTCTTCTATGATTGTCTTCCAGGTTCCAGCTCCTGTCTCAAGACTTCCACCATAGAGACCCGCACCAGCATTCCACCTGCGGTGTAGCCTGACTCTCCAATCCATTGTGGATTCATCTGTTTCCAGCTACAACACTACCTGCTTCCAGCCTCAGCTTCCAGCAGAGTACAGCTTCCCTTAAAGGGCCGGTGTCCTTTCTACACTTTACCACTCTCCACCGGAATTATTATTTCTCCGCTCTCAAGTTCTACATTTCAGTTCACATTTCATCGCTCCCAAAGTTCATTTATTATTTAACTGGTTCCAGCCAGTATCCACTCCGTGCTAACAACAGTCTGGTTCCAGCCAGTATCCACAGCAGCTGTTTTACCTTCAGCAACCCAGCTCTTCCTGGAACACCAGCTGGTATAATCCTGGGTTATCTCCATTGCTACAGCCGGGCCTGGTAAGGACTTTCCATCTAGAAGATCATAAGAACTATCTCACACTACCAGTGCCCTGTGGCTCCTGCCATGCTGTAGTACTCAGGAACTGTATTTATTCTTTGCTGACTTTTACGTTTTCTTTTATTGCTGCTGTGATGCGGAGTTGTCATAATAAACATCATTGACTTTTATCTAAGTTGTCGTGGTCACGCCTTCGGGCAGTTATTATTCATGTTACTTACATGTCCAGGGGTCTGATACAACCTCCCAGGTTCCGGTACATCTCAGCCCCTACAACTGAGGCTGCCTCCCGTCAGCTCAGGCCCTCAGTTGTGACAGTAAGCACTGACCTAATGAATCCAGCCGGAGACCAGGATCAAGCGGCCAGGCCGATGCAAGAACTGGCAGCCCGACTAGAACATCAGGAGGCTGCACAGGGCCACATCATCCGCTGTCTCCAGGATCTCTCTACTCGGCTGGATGGGATTCAGACAACTCTCCGTGGATCAGGCGCGTCTGGTGCGTCAACCACAGTGACTCCAGCTATAACCCCACCCACCTTACCCATTTCTGCTCCACGTCTTCATCTTCCAACGCCAGCAAAATTTGACGGATCTCCAAGATTCTGCAGGGGATTTCTCAACCAGTGTGAGATTCAGTTTGAGCTACAACCTGGCAATTTTCCCAGTGACCGTACAAAAATTGCCTACATTATTTCTCTTCTCAGTGGCTCAGCCCTTGATTGGGCATCACCGTTATGGGAGAGGTCCGACACCCTGCTATCTTCTTACACTGCATTTGTGTCAACATTCAGGCGCATCTTCGACGAGCCAGGCCGGGTAACTTCAGCTTCGTCTGAGATTCTCCGTTTACGCCAGGAATCACATACTGTAGGACAATATCTTATACAGTTCCAGATCCTGGCATCCGAACTGGCATGGAACGACGAGGCCCTGTATGCTGCATTCTGGCATGGTTTATCCGAGCGTATTAAAGATGAGTTAGCTACCAGAGACTTACCCTCCAAGTTAGATGAGCTAATCTCACTTTGTACGAAAGTTGACTTGCGTTTCAGAGAGAGAGCAACTGAGCGTGGAAGATCATCTGCTCCAAAATCTTCTACTCCTCCTCCTCGCCAACTGTCACCAACTACAGATGAACCCATGCAAATTGGCCGTTCCCGTTTAACTCCTGCTGAGCGCCGAAGACGTCTCTCCGAGTTTCTCTGTCTGTATTGTGCAGCTCCGTCTCACACCATTAATGCCTGTCCCAAACGTCCGGGAAACTCCAAATCCTAGCTCGCCAAGGAGAGGGCCGGCTAGGAGTAATGATCTCCTCTCCATCTCCTCAAGATTGTAACCTCCCAGTCTCGCTTCAAGTTGCTCAACGTTATCAGAACGTCATTGCCCTCCTGGATTCCGGAGCAGCTGGGAACTTTATTACTGAAGCCTATGTTAAACGGTGGTCCCTACCCACCGAGAGACTTCCTTCGTCCTTTTCCTTAACTGCTGTGGATGGCAGTAAAATTTTTGATACAGTTATTTCTCTAAGGACTCTACCAGTTCGTCTGAGAGTGGGAGTTCTTCATTCCGAACTTATTTCATTTTTAGTGATTCCAAGAGCCACACATCCTGTGGTCCTGGGCCTTCCATGGCTCCGTCTTCACAATCCTACAATTGATTGGACGACTACGCAAATCCTGGCATGGGGTTCCTCCTGTACTAAGACATGTTTGTTTAAAGTGTTGCCTGTCTGTTCTTCCTCCCCCAGGTCGTCTGATGTTCCACCTCCTCCATATCAAGATTTCACGGATGTGTTCAGTAAAGCTTCTGCTGATATCCTTCCTCCTCATAGAGAATGGGACTGCCCGATTGATCTCGTTCCAGGGAAGGTTCCACCTCGAGGCCGAACTTATCCGTTGTCTCTCCCCGAGACACATTCTATGGAGGAATACATTAAAGAGAACCTAGCAAAGGGGTTCATTCGACCTTCTTCTTCTCCAGCCGGCGCAGGCTTCTTTTTTGTAAAGAAGAAAGATGGTAGTCTGCGGCCGTGCATCGACTACAGAGGTTTGAACGACATTACCATCAAGAACCGCTATCCTTTACCCCTGATTACTGAGCTCTTTGACAGAGTTAGCGGAGCTACCATCTTTACAAAGCTGGACCTGAGAGGTGCATACAATCTCATCCGGATCCGTGAGGGTGACGAGTGGAAGACCGCATTTAACACCCGTGACGGACATTATGAGTACCTCGTCATGCCCTTCGGATTGAGCAATGCTCCAGCTGTCTTCCAGCATTTCGTCAATGAGATCTTCAGAGACATTCTATACCGTCATGTCGTGGTCTATCTAGATGATATCCTCATTTTTGCCAACGATTTAGAGGAACATCGTTTCTGGGTAAAGGAGGTTCTGTCCCGTCTCCGTGTCAATCATCTCTACTGCAAATTAGAGAAATGCGTCTTTGAAGTCAAGTCCATTCCGTTTCTAGGGTACATTGTGTCCGGTTCCGGACTAGAGATGGATCCTGAGAAACTACAAGCAATCCAGAATTGGCCGGTACCCTTAACCCTCAAAGGGGTCCAGAGGTTCTTAGGGTTCGCCAATTATTACCGAAAGTTTATACGAGACTTTTCCACCATTGTGGCGCCTATTACTGCTTTCACCAAGAAGGGTGCTAACCCGTCCAAGTGGTCTGAAGAAGCCATGCAAGCTTTTCATCTTTTAAAACAGAGGTTCATCTCTGCACCTGTCCTGAAACAGCCTGACATCGACTCTCCTTTCATCTTAGAGGTGGATGCCTCCTCCGTTGGAGTAGGAGCGGTGTTATCTCAGAGGGCTAAAGATGGTCATTTACATCCTTGCAGTTTCTTCTCACGGAAGTTCTCCCCAGCGGAGCGCAACTATGCCATTGGCGACCAGGAGTTGCTAGCCATCAAGCTCGCTCTAGAGGAGTGGAGATATCTGTTGGAGGGAGCTTCTCATTCAATCACCATCCTTACGGACCACAAGAACCTTCTATATCTAAAAGGCGCACAATGTCTCAACCCTCGTCAGGCCAGATGGGCACTTTTCTTTTCCAGGTTCGACTTTAAACTCCAGTTCTGTCCGGGCTCTCAGAATCGCAAGGCCGATGCCCTTTCCCGCTCATGGGAGCAAGAAAATGAGTCAGAGTCTTCAGACAAGCATCCTATTATAAATCCGTTGGCATTCTCCACGGTAGGGATGGACTCTACGCCCCCATCAGGGAAAAGTTTTGTGAAGCCGACACTAAGGAAGAAGCTCATGCATTGGGCCCATGCTTCCCGTTTTGCCGGACATACAGGTATCCAAAAAACCCTGGAGTTTATCTCTAGGTCCTATTGGTGGCCAACTCTGAAAAAGGACGTTTTGGAGTTTATTGCATCTTGCCCAAAGTGTGCTCAACATAAAGTATCCCGCCAGTCGCCTGCGGGGCAACTGGTTCCACTATCTGTTCCCCGTCGACCATGGACCCATTTGTCGATGGATTTTATTACAGATTTGCCCATGTGCAACAAGTTCAATACCATCTGGGTGGTAGTTGACCGGTTCACCAAGATGGCACACTTCATTCCTCTCACCGGTCTTCCGTCAGCTTCCAAGTTGGCTCAAGTATTCATACAAGAGATCTTCCGACTCCACGGTCTTCCAGAAGAAATTATCTCAGATCGAGGAGTTCAATTCACAGCCAAATTCTGGCGAAGTTTATGTCAAGTCCTCCAAGTCAAGTTAAAGTTTTCCACGGCTTACCATCCTCAGACCAATGGTCAAACTGAGAGGGTGAATCAGGACTTGGAGGCCTTCCTCCGCATCTATGTGTCCTCCTCTCAAGATGACTGGGTTCAATTACTTCCCTGGGCCGAGTTCTGTCATAACAACCAGTATCATTCTTCATCTTCTTCAACACCATTCTTCACCAACTTTGGATTCCACCCTAAAGTCCCTGAGTTCCAACCGCTTCCAGCAACTTCTGTTCCCGCAGTGGATATCACCTTGCATCAGTTTGCCAATATCTGGAAGAGCGTACGATCAGCTCTGCTCAAGGCATCGTTCAGGTACAAGAAGTTTGCGGATAAGAAGCGTCGAGCAGTTCCTGCTCTCAAGGTGGGTGTTCGGGTATGGTTATCCACGAAGAATTTGAGGTTAAGAGTTCCCAGTATGAAGTTTGCACCTCGCTACATCGGTCCTTTCAAAATTGATCAAGTCATCAATCCTGTTGCTTACAGACTCCAGTTACCTCCCTTCTTAAAAATACCCAGGACATTCCATGTTTCCCTGTTGAAACCGCTAATCTTGAATCGGTTTCATTCCTCACTTCCACCAACTCCGAAAGTCCAAACTCAACGAGGCGTTGAGTATGAAGTGGCCAAGATCCTGGACTCACGTCACCGTTACGGTCAACTTCAGTATCTCATTGACTGGAAGGGCTATGGTCCTGAAGAACGCTCTTGGACCAATGCCTCTGACGTCCATGCTCCTGCCTTGGTCCGAAATTTCCACGCAAAGTTTCCTTTAAAGCCTAAGAAGTGTCCTGGGGCCACTCCTAAAGGGGGGGGTGCTGTCACGATCCGGGTATCTGGACGCCATTACTTACCCTTCAGATGCCTCCTAAGGCGGGCTCAGCGTTCCAGGACCGGATTCCGCTGTTCCTGAGTTTCCACATACAGAGTGGTCTTTTCATCAGCCGCGGCCTCCGCTGTGCCCGCGTGGTTAAATGTGCATCTATCAGCCTGGCGTCTCCTGTCTCCGGTGGCCGGCGCCGCCATTACTGTTTCCCAGACCACATGGATTACAAACCAAACTTCCCTCCAAGTGTCTGCATGGGCGCAGCCATCTTGGATTCTGTCATCTGATCATTTCCACCAATCTGCTGTCTGTGTTGTTGATTTGCATAATTGCCTAGCCAACCCCTTCCTTGCTGCAGGTATAAGTAAGCTGTACCTGAGCAAGGAAGACGTCAGTGCTTTGGTTGTCAAACCTAGTTCCTGTTTGTCTCTCTTCTATGATTGTCTTCCAGGTTCCAGCTCCTGTCTCAAGACTTCCACCATAGAGACCCGCACCAGCATTCCACCTGCGGTGTAGCCTGACTCTCCAATCCATTGTGGATTCATCTGTTTCCAGCTACAACACTACCTGCTTCCAGCCTCAGCTTCCAGCAGAGTACAGCTTCCCTTAAAGGGCCGGTGTCCTTTCTACACTTTACCACTCTCCACCGGAATTATTATTTCTCCGCTCTCAAGTTCTACATTTCAGTTCACATTTCATCGCTCCCAAAGTTCATTTATTATTTAACTGGTTCCAGCCAGTATCCACTCCGTGCTAACAACAGTCTGGTTCCAGCCAGTATCCACAGCAGCTGTTTTACCTTCAGCAACCCAGCTCTTCCTGGAACACCAGCTGGTATAATCCTGGGTTATCTCCATTGCTACAGCCGGGCCTGGTAAGGACTTTCCATCTAGAAGATCATAAGAACTATCTCACACTACCAGTGCCCTGTGGCTCCTGCCATGCTGTAGTACTCAGGAACTGTATTTATTCTTTGCTGACTTTTACGTTTTCTTTTATTGCTGCTGTGATGCGGAGTTGTCATAATAAACATCATTGACTTTTATCTAAGTTGTCGTGGTCACGCCTTCGGGCAGTTATTATTCATGTTACTTACATGTCCAGGGGTCTGATACAACCTCCCAGGTTCCGGTACATCTCAGCCCCTACAACTGAGGCTGCCTCCCGTCAGCTCAGGCCCTCAGTTGTGACAATAATTGTATACCACCTACCCGTGTTTTTTTTTTTTTCTTTCTTCTTGATACATACTACTATAGTAGCTTACTGTAGCAGTCTGCGGTGCTGCTGAGCTGACAGTGTCCAGCAGGTCCGTCATCAGTCATTACATAATAAATATATATACCTGTCCGGCTGCAGTACTAGTGATATTATATATATATATATATATATATATATATATATTAATTTCATCTCATTATCATCCAGTCTATTTTAGCAGCAGTGAAATATATATACAGAGGGCGAATGGCGCTCGTGTATCCGGATATTTTTAGTTGTTTGGGCTGCAACCTATGGTTGAAGTACCTCCAAAAATACTTCACTCAGGTAAGTTTAACAAAAGGTTTTCATAGGTGCGCCTGATGTGTAAAATGTATAACAATTGGTTAAATGCTTTATATAATAAGCAGTCAGATAACTAGAACTAATAAATAAATGGCAATATAGAGAAATGGGATGAAAAAAGAAGAATATATCTTTATTTATAAAGAAATTTATGAAAAATAATAATAATAATAATAATATTCATGTAGAAAAAATGGGAGGAAAAAATTCCCGGGGGAGGGGTCGGGGGATGGAACAAAATGTAGTACTGATTAACTGGTGGTCAAAATATATGTTGTTTCACAGAATGCTGGTCACCCCAGAATGGTGGCGTCCCACCTCTGGGTGAATCATGAAGGTGTGCAAAAAAATGATGAATGAAAGTCCAGAGCTTTAAGTCAATTAATATAAAGTCAATTCTAATACTGAAAATTGTATTAAGATCCTAAAAAGGTGAAAAAAGCGAAAAAAATGAGAAAAAATATTTTTGGGGTACCCCTGGATGGCCGCTGGCGATAGGGGTCGGGGTGTGGTGAGTGCTAGGTAATTAGGACTCCTGGACAGGCTGTGCCCCTCTAAGCCCGGTCCACCCCGCTGTCGCTCAAAGAGCGCAGCACGGTGCCCTGGTGAGAGGAGAACAGTCGTGAGTCTTGGAGAGGGAGGTAGGGGCTGCTTCTAGCACAGTTAGTGCTGTCCGCCGCGCCTTCTCTCCTCCTACAGGGTCCCTTACCTTAACGCTCCTGCTCCGTCTCCTCGTTCCCCCGCCAGCGGTCTCTTCCGTCTCGGCCGCGGCCCGGCGATCTCCTGCACTTCCGGGTTGGGTCACGTGACCGGTCTCGGATGCCTGTGGGTCCCGTCTATTTCTCGTCGTTCTTTCGTTCTCTCTTTCCTCCGTCCTTGGATACACGCTCTGTCAGTTGAAATGATTGAATAAAGTAGTGTAAAAAAGCAGTGTGTGCTCCAACGCGTATCGGCCGGTATTGGCCTTCGTCAGGGAGTCTGTCTTCGCCATCTTTAGTGTGGGCTTTTTATGCCCACATCCAGCGGGAGTGGTTTTGATTAATTGTTCCTGAATAGGTACACCTGGAAAGGGGGGAGGGGCTAGTTGATTGAAATAGAAAAACTTGCAGGATATTACTGATAAGTCAAAGGAATTCCATAAACGGGGAACAAGTAAATGGAAAGAATATATATATAATAATGAATACAGTAAATACAAGAAATAAATAAAAAATAAAAATAAAAATAACAATAATAGTGATAATAATAAATAAATGTAAATAAAAATAAAAATAAAAATAAATATGGAAATAAAAATAAAAATAAAATTAAAAATAAAAATAAAAATAAAAATAAAAAATAAAAAATAAAAAATAAAAATAAATATAAAATTAAAATAATAATAATAAATATAAAATAATAAACTAAATATAAAAATAAAATTAAAATTAAAAATAAAAATAAAAATAAAATGGTAATGATAACTAAATAAAATATATGAAATAAAGTAGGAACATTTAAGAGCACGTATTTCTTTGTGTCCCTAATTATGTAAATAGTAAGTCCTGATAGTATACACACAACAGTATAAGTAATTGGATAGTGCAAAGGATAGTGAGGATAATATCGAACTATAGTCTGTATAAGCTTGGAGAGCGCTAATGGTAGTGTTCGTACGCTGGTAATATTATTTGATAAAAGCGGATAGTAAACAGTATTGATATGATAAGGTAGAGATTGATAATAATAAAGATAGGGTAATATCGTCCGGATATTAGTTACGCTATACTTAAAAATAAATGGTATAGTTAAGCATAGATAATTAATTATTGGTCTGTATCTTCATGTTTTAAGGTATATTGCTTTTATTGTGCATGCAGTTGTTTTATGTGGACATTTTATATGGACTTAGTGGTTAAATGATTTCTCCTATACGTGAGAGTGGAGTTGTCTTTACGTGCTGTGTGTGATCTATTGCTTCTCATTAGTGTACAGTGTCGTCATTTGCCTGTGATAATGGTCCTTACCTCATTGTCTAAGTTTAACCCATGGGGTTTTAAAGTTTTTAAGGTGAACATCCATTTTAGCTCTTCCTTGTTTATTGTCCTGAAAAAATCACCCCCTCTCCAATTCTGTTTTACCATTTTTATTCCTGTCAATTTCATTCCTTCTGGATTTTGGTTGTGTTCTTCTCTAAAATGGTTAGAGAGACTGTGTGTTTCTAGACCTCTTTTTATGTTCCTAATATGTTCTGAAGTTCTGGTTTTCAGGGGTCTTGTTGTCCTCCCTATATATTGTAGGTGACAAGGGCATTCTATCAGATAAATGACACCCTTAGACTGACATGATATATGTTCCTGGATCACAAAAATTTCTTGTGTGACATTCGATTGAAAGTTTGTGGTGCACTTGGTGGAAACGTGGTTCATTTTACAATATTGGCAAGAGTTGCAATGGAAGAATCCTTTACTTAAAGTGGTGCCTAGAATGGTGGTCTGTACCGTCTCTTTCTTATGCAAATGGCTGTGTGCACCACAAACTTTCAATCGAATGTCACACAAGAAATTTTTGTGATCCAGGAACATATATCATGTCAGTCTAAGGGTGTCATTTATCTGATAGAATGCCCTTGTCACCTACAATATATAGGGAGGACAACAAGACCCCTGAAAACCAGAACTTCAGAACATATTAGGAACATAAAAAGAGGTCTAGAAACACACAGTCTCTCTAACCATTTTAGAGAAGAACACAACCAAAATCCAGAAGGAATGAAATTGACAGGAATAAAAATGGTAAAACAGAATTGGAGAGGGGGTGATTTTTTCAGGACAATAAACAAGGAAGAGCTAAAATGGATGTTCACCTTAAAAACTTTAAAACCCCATGGGTTAAACTTAGACAATGAGGTAAGGACCATTATCACAGGCAAATGACGACACTGTACACTAATGAGAAGCAATAGATCACACACAGCACGTAAAGACAACTCCACTCTCACGTATAGGAGAAATCATTTAACCACTAAGTCCATATAAAATGTCCACATAAAACAACTGCATGCACAATAAAAGCAATATACCTTAAAACATGAAGATACAGACCAATAATTAATTATCTATGCTTAACTATACCATTTATTTTTAAGTATAGCGTAACTAATATCCGGACGATATTACCCTATCTTTATTATTATCAATCTCTACCTTATCATATCAATACTGTTTACTATCCGCTTTTATCAAATAATATTACCAGCGTACGAACACTACCATTAGCGCTCTCCAAGCTTATACAGACTATAGTTCGATATTATCCTCACTATCCTTTGCACTATCCAATTACTTATACTGTTGTGTGTATACTATCAGGACTTACTATTTACATAATTAGGGACACAAAGAAATACGTGCTCTTAAATGTTCCTACTTTATTTCATATATTTTATTTAGTTATCATTACCATTTTATTTTTATTTTTATTTTTAATTTTAATTTTATTTTTATATTTAGTTTATTATTTTATATTTATTATTATTATTTTAATTTTATATTTATTTTTATTTTTTATTTTTTATTTTTATTTTTATTTTTATTTTTAATTTTATTTTTATTTTTATTTCCATATTTATTTTTATTTTTATTTTTATTTACATTTATTTATTATTATCACTATTATTGTTATTTTTATTTTTATTTTTTATTTATTTCTTGTATTTACTGTATTCATTATTATATATATATATTCTTTCCATTTACTTGTTCCCCGTTTATGGAATTCCTTTGACTTATCAGTAATATCCTGCAAGTTTTTCTATTTCAATCAACTAGCCCCTCCCCCCTTTCCAGGTGTACCTATTCAGGAACAATTAATCAAAACCACTCCCGCTGGATGTGGGCATAAAAAGCCCACACTAAAGATGGCGAAGACAGACTCCCTGACGAAGGCCAATACCGGCCGATACGCGTTGGAGCACACACTGCTTTTTTACACTACTTTATTCAATCATTTCAACTGACAGAGCGTGTATCCAAGGACGGAGGAAAGAGAGAACGAAAGAACGACGAGAAATAGACGGGACCCACAGGCATCCGAGACCGGTCACGTGACCCAACCCGGAAGTGCAGGAGATCGCCGGGCCGCGGCCGAGACGGAAGAGACCGCTGGCGGGGGAACGAGGAGACGGAGCAGGAGCGTTAAGGTAAGGGACCCTGTAGGAGGAGAGAAGGCGCGGCGGACAGCACTAACTGTGCTAGAAGCAGCCCCTACCTCCCTCTCCAAGACTCACGACTGTTCTCCTCTCACCAGGGCACCGTGCTGCGCTCTTTGAGCGACAGCGGGGTGGACCGGGCTTAGAGGGGCACAGCCTGTCCAGGAGTCCTAATTACCTAGCACTCACCACACCCCGACCCCTATCGCCAGCGGCCATCCAGGGGTACCCCAAAAATATTTTTTCTCATTTTTTTCGCTTTTTTCACCTTTTTAGGATCTTAATACAATTTTCAGTATTAGAATTGACTTTATATTAATTGACTTAAAGCTCTGGACTTTCATTCATCATTTTTTTGCACACCTTCATGATTCACCCAGAGGTGGGACGCCACCATTCTGGGGTGACCAGCATTCTGTGAAACAACATATATTTTGACCACCAGTTAATCAGTACTACATTTTGTTCCATCCCCCGACCCCTCCCCCGGGAATTTTTTCCTCCCATTTTTTCTACATGAATATTATTATTATTATTATTATTTTTCATAAATTTCTTTATAAATAAAGATATATTTTAGCAGCAGACACAGTACGGTAGTCCACGGCTGTAGCTACCTCTGTGTCGGCAGTCGCTGGTCCATCCATAAGTATACTAGTATCCATCCATCTCCATTGTTTACCTGAGGTGCCTTTTAGTTGTGCCTATTAAAATATGGAGAACAAAAATGTTGAGGTTCCAAAATTAGGGAAAGATCAAGATCCACTTCCACCTCGTGCTGAAGCTGCTGCCACTAGTCATGGCCGAGACGATGAAATGCCAGCAACGTCGTCTGCCAAGGCCGATGCCCAATGTCATAGTACAGAGCATGTAAAATCCAAAACACCAAATATCAGTAAAAAAAGGACTCCAAAATCTAAAATAAAATTGTCGGAGGAGAAGCGTAAACTTGCCAATATGCCATTTACCACACGGAGTGGCAAGGAACGGCTGAGGCCCTGGCCTATGTTCATGGCTAGTGGTTCAGCGTCACATGAGGATGGAAGCACTCAGCCTCTCGCTAGAAAAATGAAAAGACTCAAGCTGGCAAAAGCACCGCAAAGAACTGTGCGTTCTTCGAAATCCCAAATCCACAAGGAGAGTCCAATTGTGTCGTTTGCGATGCCTGACCTTCCCAACACTGGACGTGAAGAGAATGCGCCTTCCACCATTTGCACGCCCCCTGCAAGTGCTGGAAGGAGAACCCGCAGTCCAGTTCCTGATAGTCAGATTGAAGATGTCAGTGTTGAAGTACACCAGGATGAGGAGGATATGGGTGTTGCTGGCGCTGGGGAGGAAATTGACCAGGAGGATTCTGATGGTGAGGTGGTTTGTTTAAGTCAGGCACCCGGGGAGACACCTGTTGTCCGTGGGAGGAATAGGGCCGTTGACATGCCTGGTGAAAATACCAAAAAAATCAGCTCTTCGGTGTGGAAGTATTTCACCAGAAATGCGGACAACATTTGTCAAGCCGTGTGTTGCCTTTGTCAAGCTGTAATAAGTAGGGGTAAGGACGTTAACCACCTCGGAACATCCTCCCTTATACGTCACCTGCAGCGCATTCATAATAAGTCAGTGACAAGTTCAAAAACTTTGGGCGACAGCGGAAGCAGTCCACTGACCAGTAAATCCCTTCCTCTTGTAACCAAGCTCACGCAAACCACCCCACCAACTCCCTCAGTGTCAATTTCCTCCTTCCCCAGGAATGCCAATAGTCCTGCAGGCCATGTCACTGGCAATTCTGACGAGTCCTCTCCTGCCTGGGATTCCTCCGATGCATCCTTGCGTGTAACGCCTACTGCTGCTGGCGCTGCTGTTGTTGCTGCTGGGAGTCGATGGTCATCCCAGAGGGGAAGTCGTAAGCCCACTTTTACTACTTCCACCAAGCAATTGACTGTCCAACAGTCCTTTGCGAGGAAGATTAAATATCACAGCAGTCATCCTGTTGCAAAGCGGATAACTGAGGCCTTGACAACTATGTTGGTGTTAGACGTGCGTCCGGTATCCGCCGTTAGTTCACAGGGAACTAGACAATTTGTTGAGGTAGTGTGCCCCCGTTACCAAATACCATCTAGGTTCCACTTCTCTAGGCAGGCGATACCGAGAATGTACACGGACGTCAGAAAAAGACTCACCAGTGTCCTAAAAAATGCAGTTGTACCCAATGTCCACTTAACCACGGACATGTGGACAAGTGGAGCAGGGCAGGGTCAGGACTATATGACTGTGATAGCCCACTGGGTAGATGTATGGACGCCCGCCACAAGAACAGCAGCGGCGGCACCAGTAGCAGCATCTCGCAAACGCCAACTCTTTCCTAGGCAGGCTACGCTTTGTATCACCGGTTTCCAGAATACGCACACAGCTGAAAACCTCTTACGGCAACTGAGGAAGATCATCGCGGAATGGCTTACCCCAATTGGACTCTCCTGTGGATTTGTGGCATCGGACAACGCCAGCAATATTGTGTGTGCATTAAATATGGGCAAATTCCAGCACGTCCCATGTTTTGCACATACCTTGAATTTGGTGGTGCAGAATTTTTAAAAAAACGACAGGGGCGTGCAAGAGATGCTGTCGGTGGCCAGAAGAATTGCGGGACACTTTCGGAGGACAGGCACCACATACAGAAGACTGGAGCACCACCAAAAACGCCTGAACCTGCCCTGCCATCATCTGAAGCAAGAAGTGGTAACGAGGTGGAATTCAACCCTGTATATGCTTCAGAGGTTGGAGGAGCAGCAAAAGGCCATTCAAGCCTATACAATTGAGCACGATATAGGAGGTGGAATGTACCTGTCTCAAGCGCAGTGGAGAATGATTTCAACGTAGTGCAAGGTTCTGCAACCTTTTGAACTTGCCACACGTGAAGTCAGTTCAGACACTGCCAGCCTGAGTCAGGTCATTCCCCTCATCAGGCTTTTGCAGAAGAAGCTGGAGACATTGAAGGAGGAGCTAACACAGAGCGATTCCGCTAGGCATGTGGGACTTGTGGATGGAGCCCTTAATTCGCTTAACAAGGATTCACGGGTGGTCAATCTGTTGAAATCAGAGCACTACATTTTTGCCACCGTGCTCGATCCTAGATTTAAAACCTACCTTGGATCTCTCTTTCCGGCAGACACAAGTCTGCTGGGGTTCAAAGACCTGCTGGTGACAAAATTGTCAAGTCAAGCGGAACGCGACCTGTCAACATCTCCTCCTTCACATTTTCCCGCAACTGGGGGTGCGAGGAAAAGGCTCAGAATTCCGAGCCCACCCACTGGCGGTGATGCAGGGCAGTCTGGAGCGACTGCTGATGCTGACATCTGGTCCGGACTGAAGGACCTGACAACGATTACGGACATGTCGTCTACTGTCACTGCATATGATTCTCTCCCCATTGAAAGAATGGTGGAGGATTATATGAGTGACCGCATCCAAGTAGGCACGTCAGACAGTCCGTACTTATACTGGCAGGAAAAAGAGGCAATTTGGAGGCCCTTGCACAAACTGGCTTTATTCTACCTAAGTTGCCCTCCCACAAGTGTGTACTCCGAAAGAGTGTTTAGTGCCGCCGCTCACCTTGTCAGCAATCGGCGTACGAGGTTACTTCCAGAAAATGTGGAGAAGATGATGTTCATTAAAATGAATTATAATCAATTCCTCCGTGGAGACATTGACCAGCAGCAATTGCCTCCACAAAGTAGTACACAGGGAGCTGAGATGGTGGATTCCAGTGGGGACGAATTGATAATCTGTGAGGAGCGGGATGTACACGGTGATATATCGGAGGATGATGATGAGGTGGACATCTTGCCTCTGTAGAGCCAGTTTGTGCAAGGAGAGATTAATTGCTTCTTTTTCGGTGGGGGGTCCAAACCAACCCGTCATTTTAGTCACAGTCGTGTGGCAGACCCTGTCACTGAAATGATGGGTTGGTTAAAGTGTGCATGTCCTGTTTATACAACATAAGGGTGGGTGGGAGGGCCCAAGGACAATTCCATCTTGCACCTCTTTTTTCTTTCATTTTTATTTGCGTCATGTGCTGTTTGGGGAGTGTTTTTTGGAAGGGCCATCCTGCGTGCCACTCCTAGATGGGCCAGGTGTTTGTGTCGGCCACTAGGGTCACTTATCTTACTCACACAGCTACCTCATTGCGCCTCTTTTTTTCTTCTTTGCGTCATGTGCTGTTTGGGGAGTGTTTTTTGGAAGGGCCATCCTGCGTGACACTACAGTGCCACTCCTAGATGGGCCAGGTGTTTGTGTCGGCCACTAGGGTCGCTTATCTTACTCACACAGCTACCTCATTGCGCCTCTTTTTTTCTTCTTTGCGTCATGTGCTGTTTGGGGAGTGTTTTTTGGAAGGGCCATCCTGCGTGACACTGCAGTGCCACTCCTAGATGGGCCAGGTGTTTGTGTCGGCCACTAGGGTCGCTTATCTTACTCACACAGCTACCTCATTGCGCCTCTTTTTTTCTTTGCGTCATGTGCTGTTTGGGGAGTGTTTTTTGGAAGGGCCATCCTGCGTGCCACTGCAGTGCCACTCCTAGATGGGCCAGGTGTTTGTGTCGGCCACTAGGGTCGCTTATCTTACTCACACAGCTACCTCATTGCGCCTCTTTTTTTCTTCTTTGCATCATGTGCTGTTTGGGGAGTGTTTTTTGGAAGGGCCATCCTGCGTGACACTGCAGTGCCACTCCTAGATGGGCCAGGTGTTTGTGTCGGCCACTAGGGTCGCTTATCTTACTCACACAGCTACCTCATTGCGCCTCTTTTTTTCTTCTTTGCGTCATGTGCTGTTTGGGGAGTGTTTTTTGGAAGGGCCATCCTGCGTGACACTGCAGTGCCACTCCTAGATGGGCCAGGTGTTTGTGTCGGCCACTAGGGTCGCTTAGCTTAGTCATCCAGCGACCTCGGTGCAAATTTTAGGACTAAAAATAATATTGTGAGGTGTGAGGTATTCAGAATAGACTGAAAATTAGTGGAAATTATGGTTTTTGAGGTTAATAATACTTTGGGATCAAAATGACCCCCAAATTCTATGATTTAAGCTGTTTTTTAGTGTTTTTTGAAAAAAACACCCGAATCCAAAACACACCCGAATCCGACAAAAAAAATTTGGTGAGGTTTTGCCAAAACGCGGTCGAACCCAAAACACGGCCGCGGAACCGAACCCAAAACCAAAACACAAAACCCGAAAAATTTCAAGTGCACATCTCTAGTTAATACATGAAAACGTATAAATACTAGAGATGTGCACCGGACATTTTTCGGGTTTTGTGTTTTGGTTTTGGATTCGGTTCCGCGGACGTATTTTGTATTCAGATGCGTTTTGGCAAAACCTCCCTGAAAATGTTTTGTCGGATTCGGGTGTGTTTTGGATTCGGGTGTTTTTTTTCAAAAACCCCTCAAAAACAGCATAAATCATAGAATTTGGGGGTAATTTTGATCCCATAGTATTATTAACCTCAATTACCATAATTTCCACTCATTTTCAGTCTATTCTGAACACCACACAACTCACAATATTATTTTTAGTCCTAAAATTTGCACCAAGGTCGCTGGATGACTAAGCTAAGCGACCCAAGTGGCCGGCACAAACACCTGGCCCATCTAGGAGTGGCACTGCAGTGTTAGACAGGATGGCACTTAAAAAAATTAGCCCCAAACATCACATGATGCAGAGATAAATAAAAAACAAAAAAGAGGTGCAAGATGGAATTGTCCTTGGGCCCTCCCACCCACCCTTATGTTGTATAAACAGGACATGCACACTTTAACAAACCCATCATTTCAGTGACAGGGTCTGCCACATGACTGTGGCTAAAATGATTGGTTGGTTTGGGCCCCCACCAAAAAAGAAGCAATCAATCTTTCCTTGCACAAACTGGATCTACAGAGGTAAGATGTCCACCTCCTCCTCATCATCCGATTCCTCACCCCTTTCACTGTGTACATCCCCCTCCTGACAGATTATTAATTCGTCCCCACTGGAATCCACCATCTCAGGTCCCTGTGTACTTTCTGGAGGCAATTGCTGGTAAATGTCTCCACGGAGGAATTGATTATAATTCATTTTGATGAACATCATCTTCTCCACATTTTCTGGAAGTAACCTCGTACGCTGATTGCTGACAAGGTGACCGGCTGCACTAAACACTCTTTCGGAGTACACACTTGAGGGGGGGCAACTTAGGTAAAATAAAGCCAGTTTGTGCAAGGGCCTCCAAATTGCCTCTTTTTCCTGCCAGTATACGTACGGACTGTCTGACGTGCCTACTTGGATGCGGTCACTCATATAATCCTCCACAATTCTTTCAATGGTGACAGAATCATATGCAATGACAGTAGACGACATGTCAGTAATCGTTGGCAGGTCCTTCAGTCCTGACCAGATGTCAGCACTCACTCCAGACTGCCCTGCTTCACTGCCAGCGGGTGAGCTCGGAATTCTTAGCCTTTTCCTCACATCCACAGTTGCGGGAGAATGTGAAGGAGGAGCTGTTGGCGGGTCACGTTCCGCTTGACTTGACAATTGTCTCACCAGCAGGTCTTTGAACATCTGCAGACTTGTGTCTGCCGGAAAGAGAGATACAACGTAGGCTTTAAACCTAGGATCGAGCACAGTGGCCAAAATGTAGTGCTCTGATTTTAACAGATTGACCACCCGTGAATCCTGGTTAAGCGAATTAAGGGCTCCATCCACAAGTCCCACATGCCTAGCGGAATCGCTCCGTTTTAGCTCCTCCTTCAATGTCTCCAGCTTCTTCTGCAAAAGCCTGATGAGGGGAATGACCTGACTCAGGCTGGCAGTGTCTGAACTGACTTCACGTGTGGCAAGTTCAAAGGGTTGCAGAACCTTGCACAACGTTGAAATCATTCTCCACTGCGCTTGAGTCAGGTGCATTCCCCCTCCTTTGCCTATATAGTAGGTAGATGTATAGGCTTGAATGGCCTTTTGCTGCTCTCCATCCTCTGAAGCATATAGAGGGTTGAATTCCACCTCGTTACCACCTCTTGCTTCAGCTGATGGCGGGGCAGGTTCAGGAGTGTTTGCTGGTGCTCCAGTCTTCGGCACGCGGTGGCTGAATGCCGAAAGTGGCCCGCAATTCTTCGGGCCACCGACAGCATCTCTTGCACGCCCCTGTCGTTTTTTTTTAAATTCTGCACCACCAAATTCAATGTATGTGCAAAATATGGGACGTGCTGGAATTTGCATACATGTAATGCATGCACAATATTGGTGGCGTTGTCCGATGTCACAAATCCCCAGGATACTCCAATTGGGGTAAGTCATTCTGCGATGATGTTCCTCAGTTTCAGTAAGAGGTTGTCAGCTGTGTGCCTCATATGGAAAGTGGTGATACAAAGCGTAGCCTGCCTAGGAACGAGTTGGCGTTTGCGAGATGCTGCTACTGGTGCCGCTGCTGCTGTTCTTGCTGCGGGAGGCAATACATCTACCCAGTGGGCTGTCACAGTCATATAGTCCTGAGTCTGCCCTGCTCCACATGTCCGTGGTTCAGTGGACATTGGGTACAACTGCATTTTTTAGGACACTAGTGACTCTTTTTCTGACGTCTGTGTACATTCTCGGTATCGCCTGCCTAGAGAAATGGAACCTAGATGGTATTTGGTATCGAGGACACAGTACCTCAAGCAATTCTCTAATTCCCTGTGAATTAACGGTGGATACTGGACACACGTTTAACACCACCGCAGCTGCCAGGACCTGAGTTATCCGCTTTGCAGCAGGATGACTGCTGTGATATTTCATCTTCCTCGCAAGGGACTGTTGGACAGTCAATTGCTTACTGGAAGTAGTACAAGTGGTCTTCCGACTTCCCCTCTGGGATGACGATCGACTCCCAGCAGCAACAGCAGCAGCGCCAGCAGCAGTAGGCGTTACACTCAAGGATGCATCGGAGGAATCCCAGGCAGGAGAGGACTCGTCAGACTTGCCAGTGACATGGCCTGCAGGACTATTGGCTTTCCTGTCTAAGGAGGAAATTGACACTGAGGGATTTGGTGGTGTGGTTTACAGGAGCTTGGTTACAAGAGGAAGGGATTTAGTTGTCAGTGGACTGCTTCCGCTGTCACCCAAAGTTTTTGAACTTGTCAGTGACTTCTGATGAATGCGCTCCAGGTGACGTATAAGGGAGGATGTTCCTAGGTGGTTAATGTCCTTACCCCTACTTATTACAGCTTGACAAAGGCAACACACGGCTTGACACCTGTTGTCCGCATTTCTCTTAAAATAATTCCACTCCATTTTTTTTATAATTTGACCATGCATGTCAATGGCCATGTTCATCCCATGGACAACAGGTGTCTCCCCCGGGTGCCTGACTTAAACAAACCACCTCACCATCAGAATCCTCCTTGTCAATTTCCTCCTCAGCGCCAACCACACCCTCATCCTGGTGTACTTCAACAGTGACATCTTCAATTTCACCATCAGGAACTGGACTGCGGGTGCTCCTTCCAGCACTTGCAGGGGGCGTCCAAATGGTGGAAGGCGCCACCTCTTCCCGTCCAGTGTTGGGAAGGTCAGGCATCGCAACCAACACAATTGGACTCTCCTTGGGGATTTGTGATTTAGAAGAACGTACAGTTCTTTGCTGTGCTTTTGCCAGGCCAGCTTAAGTCTTTTCATTTTTCTAGCAGGAGGATGAGTGCTTCCATCCTCATGTTAAGCTGAACCACTAGCCCTGAACATAGGCTAGGGCCTCAGCTGTTCATTACCACTCCGTGTCGTAAATGGCATATTGGCAAGTTTACGCTTCTCATCAGATGCTTTTAATTTTGATTTTTGGGTCATTTTACTGAACTTTTGTTTTTTTTATTTTACATGCTCTCTACTATGACATTGGGCATCGGCCTTGGCAGACGACGTTGATGGCATTTCATTGTCTCGGGCATGACTAGTGGCAGCAGCTTCAGCACGAGGTGGAAGTGGATCTTGATCTTTCCATATTTTACCCTCCACATTTTTGTTCTCCATTTTTTAATGTGTGGAATTATATGCCAGTAATATATCAATAGCAATGGCCTACTGTACTGTACTGTACTATATATGTATACTGTTGGTCACCAAAATGCTGCACTGTAATACTAGAAGCTATAGAAAAGTATATATATTATTGTATATATCAGTACAGAGCGGTGTAACTGTGACCCATGTGTCCTGACACGCAGTATAGCAGCTATAGAAAAAAAATATATTATTGTATATATCAGTACAGAGCGGTGTAACTGTGACACGTGTGTCCTGACAAGCAGTATAGAAGCTATAGATAATAAGAAAAGTATATATATTATTGTATATATCAGTACAAAGCGGTGTAACTGTGACCCACGTGTCCTGACAAGCAGTATAGAAGCTATAGAAAAGTATATATATTATTGTATATATCAGTACAGAGCAGTGTAACTGCGACCCATGTGTCCTGACAAGCAGTATAGAAGCTACAGAAAAGTATATATATTAATGTATATATCAGTACAGAGCAGTGTACCTGTGACACATGTGTCCTGACAAGCAGTATAGAAGCTATAGAAAAGTATATATAATATTACTGTATATCAGTACAGAGTGGTGTAACTATGACCCATGTGTCCTGACAAGCAGTATAGAAGCTATAGAAAAGTATATATATTATTGTATATATCAGTACAGAGCGGTGTAACTGTGACCCATGTGTCCTGACAAGCAGTATAGAAGCTATAGAAAATAAGAAAAGTATATATATTATTGTATATATCAGTACAGAGCGGTGTAACTGTGAGCCATGTGTCCTGACAAGCAGTATACAAGCTATAGAAAAGTATATATATTATTGTATATATCAGTACAGAGCGGTGTCACTGTGACCATGTGTCCTGACAAGCAGTATAGAAGCTATAGAAAAAATATATATATTATTGTATATATCAGTACAGAGCAGTGTAACTGTGACACATGTGTCCTGACAAGCAGTATAGAAACTATAGAAAATAAGAAAAGTATATATATTATTGTATATATCAGTACAGAGTGGTGTAACTGTGACACATGTGTCCTGACAAGCCGTATAGAAGCTATAGAAAAGCATATATATTATTGTATATATCAGTACAGAGCAGTGTAACTGTGACCCATGTGTCCTGACAAGCAGTATAGAAGCTATAGAAAAGTATATATATATATAATTGTATATATCAGTACAGAGCAGTGTAACTGTGACACATGTGTCCTGACAAGCAGTATAGAAGTTATAGAAAATAAGAAAAGTATATATATTATTGTATATATCAGTACAAAGCTGTGTAACTGTGACCCATGTGTCCTGACAAGCAGTATAGAAGCTAAAGAAAAGTATATATATTATTGTTTATATCAGTACAGAGTGGTGTAACTGTGACCCATGTGTCCTGACAAGCAGTATAGAAGCTATAAAAAAGTATATATATTATTGTATATATCAGTACAGAGCGGTGTCACTGTGACCATGTGTCCTGACAAGCAGTATAGAAGCTATAGAAAAGTATATATATTATTGTATATATCAGTATAGAGCAGTGTAACTGTGACACATGTCTCCTGACAAGCAGTATAGAAGCTATAGAAAAGTATATATATTATTGTATATATCAGTACAAAGCGGTGCAACTGTGACCCACGTGTCCTGACAAGCAGTATAGAAGCTATAGAAAAGTATATATATTATTGTATATATCAGTACAAAGCGGTGTAACTGTGACCCATGTGTCCTGACAAGCAGTATAGAAGCTATAGAAAAGTATATATATTAATGTATATATCAGTACAGAGCAGTGTAACTGTGACACATGTGTCCTGACAAGCAGTATATAAGCTATAGAAAATAAGAAAAGTATATATATTATTGTATATATCCGTACAGAGCGGTGTAACTGTGACCCATGTGTGTCCTGACAAGCAGTATAGAAGCTATAGAAAAGTATATATATTATTGTATATATCAGTACAGAGCGGTGTAACTGTGAGCCATGTGTCCTGACAAGCAGTATAGAAGCTATAGAAAAGTATATATATTATTGTATATATCAGTACAGAGCGGTGTAACTGTGAGCCATGTGTCCTGACAAGCAGTATAGAAGCTATAGAAAAGTATATATATTATTGTATATATCAGTACAGAGCGGTGTCACTGTGACCATGTGTCCTGACAAGCAGTATAGAAGCTATAGAAAAGTATATATATTATTGTATATATCAGTACAGAGCGGTGTAACTGTGACACGTGTGTCCTGACAAGCAGTATAGAAGCTATAGAAAAGTATATATATTATTGTATATATCAGTACAGAGCGGTGTAACTGTGAGCCATGTGTCCTGACAAGCAGTATAGAAGCTATAGAAAAGTATATATATTATTGTATATATCAGTACAGAGCGGTGTCACTGTGACCATGTGTCCTGACAAGCAGTATAGAAGCTATAGAAAAGTATATATATTATTGTATATATCAGTACAAAGCGGTGTAACTGTGACCCACGTGTCCTGACAAGCAGTATAGAAGCTATAGAAAAGTATATATATTATTGTATATATCAGTACAGAGCGGTGTAACTGTGAGCCATGTGTCCTGACAAGCAGTATAGAAGCTATAGAAAAGTATATATATTATTGTATATATCAGTACAGAGCAGTGTAACTGTGACCCATGTGTCCTGACAAGCAGTATAGAAGCTATAGAAAAGTATATATATTAATGTATATATCAGTACAGAGCAGTGTAACTGTGACACATGTGTCCTGACAAGCAGTATATAAGCTATAGAAAATAAGAAAAGTATATATATTATTGTATATATCCGTACAGAGCGGTGTAACTGTGACCCATGTGTCCTGACAAGCAGTATAGAAGCTATAGAAAAGTATATATATTATTGTATATATCAGTACAGAGCGGTGTAACTGTGACCCATGTGTGTCCTGACAATCAGTATAGAAGCTATAGAAAAAAATATATATTATTGTATATATCAGTACAGAGCAGTGTAACTGTGACACATGTGTCCTGACAAGCAGTATAGAAGCTATAGAAAATAAGAAAAGTATATATATTATTGTATATATCTGTACAGAGTGGTGTAACTGTGACACATGTGTCCTGACAAGCAGTATAGAAGCTATAGAACAGTATATATATTATTGTATATATCAGTACAGAGCAGTGTAACTGTGACCCATGTGTCCTGACAAGCAGTATAGAAGCTATAGAAAAGTATATATATATAATTGTATATATCAGTACAGAGCAGTGTAACTGTGACACATGTGTCCTGACAAGCAGTATAGAAGTTATAGAAAATAAGAAAAGTATATATATTATTGTATATATCAGTACAGAGCGGTGTAACTGTGACCCATGTGTCCTGACAAGCAGTATAGAAGCTATAGAAAAGTATATATATTATTGTTTATATCAGTACAGAGTGGTGTAACTGTGACCCATGTGTCCTGACAAGCAGTATAGAAGCTATAAAAAAGTATATATATTATTGTATATATCAGTACAGAGCGGTGTCACTGTGACCATGTGTCCTGACAAGCAGTATAGAAGCTATAGAAAAGTATATATATTATTGTATATATCAGTACAGAGCAGTGTAACTGTGACCATGTGTCCTGACAAGCAGTATAGAAGCTATAGAAAAGTATATATATTATTGTATATATCAGTACAGAGCGGTGTAACTGTGACCCATGTGTCCTGACAAGCAGTATAGAGGCTATAGAAAAGTATATATATATTACTGTATATATCAGTACAGAGCGGTGTAACTGTGACACATGTGTCCTGACAAGCAGTATAGAAGCTATAGAAAAGTATATATTATTATATACTGGTGGTCCCCAGTCCCCACAATGCAGCACACTGATCAGATATTTGCAGCACACTGAGCACAGATATGGAGCGTTTTCAGGCAGAGAACGTAGATATTTTCAGCACACTGAGCACAGATTATTTGCAGCACACTGAGCACAGATATTTTCAGAACACTGAGCACAGATTATGGAGCTTTTCAGGGAGAGAACGCAGCCACGTCCTCTCCGTTCAAATCTCAAATCTCGCGAGAATCCGACAGCGGGATGATGACGTTCAGGTGCGTTCTGGTTAACCGAGCAAGGCGGGAGGATCTGAGGCTGCCTCGGAACCGTGTAAAATAGGTGAAGTTCGGGGGTGTTCGGATCCTGAGGAACCGAACCCGCTCATCTCTAATAAATAAATACCCTTGAAAACCAATCCCCCTCTTCCTACCCCTTGTCTGATAACAAGTGCTGTCTAATAATACAGTGATAGATTGTATATTTGCACTTTAAAGACACTTCAAGTCAATGCACACCATATTATTCAAGCTATACCAGCACAGCTCTATATCTTTACACACCCTTTTGATTTCTTTCAGTATTCATATATACTATTGTATGTTTATTGCTTTTAATGCATACATAATAAAATATTATTTTTAATATGTAACACTCGCCCTATATGCACGCCACCATAAACTCTCTTGCTTTCCTCTCATTCTCTTGTAATTACCTAGAGGTTAATGAGATTCCCACATAATTCTGTGACAGAATTGTGTGCTTTTGTAAAATGCTATTAGTTGATTTGACCATATTTCCTAACATTTAAGATACTGTATGAGTAATCTTTAGACTCCTGTGCGGCCCTAAAAGCCTCTTTCTCTTTACAGTTTGCCATTCAGTGGGGGGAATTCAAATGTTTGAAAAGTCGGTTGGGTGTCTGTTTTTTCCTGTCTATTAGATAGGAAAAAACAGACACCCAACTGACTTTTCAAACAATTGAATATCCCCCAATTAGACTCATTTTTGGGGATCCTAATTAAACTCAAATACGTTGCAATCCCACCAATAAACCAAGCTTCAGAGCAGAAAACAATGTCCCAATTCTCCCCATTAAAAGAATTGTAACTACAGCTTTACTAAGCAGCCGATACCCTACTTACATCCTACCCCCCAAAAAAGTGACCTGCCTGCAGGCATGTTTGTAGAATGCACCGCACAGATCACTAGGTTTCCCAGTGCATATTTATTAAATGTAAAAATGCAAAAAATAAAAAATAAATAAAAATGGTGTGGTTCCCCACAAAATTAATGCCAGCAATAGTTCTTGAAGCCTAAACTGACCATGGGAAAAACCAGGATTGGTAGAGGCATGTGGTCAACATGAATTTCCACATTAGGCTTTACCAGCCAGGGATGGTGGCACTATAGAAGGTGGATACTTGGTATTATGGCTCTGAGCCATAGCAGCCTTAAGCTGGTAAGCCCAGGGCTGTAATTCCTTGGGAAGGAAGTGGGGGCTCTCAAAAAGCTGGCTTCCCAGGGACAAGCAGACATGTGCTGATAGCAGTAGGGTTACTCCCCACACTCATGTAGTGATGGATGTGCGGATAATATTAGAGATGTGCACCGGACATTTTTCGGGTTTTGTGTTTTGGTTTTGGATTCGGTTCCGTGGCCGTGTTTTGAATTCATACGCGTTTTGGCAAAACCTCCCTGAAAATGTTTTGTCGGATTCGGGTGTGTTTTGGATTCAGTGTTTTTTTTTTCAAAAAAACCCTCAAAAACAGCTTAAATCATAGAATTTGGGGGTAATTTTGATCCTATAGTATTATTAACCTCAATAACCACAATTTCCACTCATTTCCAGTCTATTCTGAACGCCTCACACTACTATTTTTAGTCCTAAAATTTGCACCGAGGTCGCTGGATGACTAAGCAAAGCGACCCAAGAGGGCGGCACAAACACCTGGCCCATCTAGGAATGGCACTTAAAAAAATTGGCCCCAAACAGCACATGATGCAAAGAAAAGAGAAAAAGAGGTGCACTGTGGTCGCTGGACGGCTAAGCAAAGCGACACAAACACCTCAATATCACAGGAATTATTTGTTCTAATCAATGGTATTATTGGTCCAAATCACTGGAAGAAAATGACAAAATCACTGGAATTATTTGTTCTAATCAATGGTATTATTGGTCCAAATCACTGGAAGAAAATGACAAAATCACTGGAATTATTTGTTCTAATATATGGTATTATTGGTCCAAATCACTGGAAGAAAATGACAAAATCACTGGAATTATTAATTCTAATCAATGGTATTATTGGTCCAAATCACTGGAAGAAAATGGAATGGATGGATACTTGCAGTGACACAGAGCTGCAACATACAGCAATGGCCTACTGTACAACTATATACTGTTAGTCACCAAAATGCTGCACTGTAATACTAGAAGCTATAGAAAAGTATATATATTATTGTATATATCAGTACAGAGCGGTGTAACTGTGACCCTTGTGTCCGGACAAGCAGTATAGAAGCTATAGAAAAGTATATTTATTATTGTATATATATCAGTACAGAGCAGTGTAACTGTGACACATGTGTCCTGACAAGCAGTATAGAAGCTATAGAAAAGTATATATATTACTGTATATCAGTAGTAGTACAGAGCGGTGTAACTGTGACACATGTGTGTCCTGACAAGCAGTATAGAAGCTATAAAAAATGATTTAAAAATATTGTATATATCAGTACAGAGCGGTGTAACTGTGACACATATGTGTCCTGACAAGCAGTATAGAAGCTATAGAAAATTATTTAAAATTATTGTATATATCAGTACAGAGCGGTGTAACTGTGACCCATGTGTCCCGACAAGCAGTATAGAAGCTATAGAAACGTATATTTATTATTGTGTATATATATCAGTACAGAGCAGTGTAACTGTGACACATGTGTCCTGACAAGCAGTATAGAAGCTATAGAAAAGTATATATATTACTGTATATCAGTAGTAGTACAGAGCGGTGTAACTGTGACACGTGTGTCCTGACAGCAGTATAGAAGCTATAGAAAAGTATATATATTACTGTATATATCAGTACAGAGCAGTGTAACTGTGACCCATGTGTCCTGACAAGCAGTATAGAGGCTATAGAAACGTATATATATTATTGTATATATCAGTACAGAGAGGTGTAACTGTGACCATGTTTCCTGACCAGCAGTATAGAAGCTATAGAAAAGTATATATTATATACTGGTGGTCCCCACAATGCAGCACACTGAGCACAGATATTTGCAGCACACTGAGCACAGATATTTGCAGCACACTGAGCACAGATATTTGCAGCACACTGAGCACAGATATTTGCAGCACACTGAGCACAGATATTTGCAGCAAACTGAGCACAGATATTTGCAAGCACACTGAGCACACTGAGCACAGATATTTGCAAGCACACTGAGCACAGATATTTGCAGCACACTGAGCACTGATATTTGCAGCACACTGAACACAACTGAGAGAACTCTGCACACGTCCTCTCCCTATCATCTCCAATGCACAAGTGAAAATGGCGGCGACACGCGGCTCCTTATATAGAATACGAATCTCGCGAGAATCCGACAGCGGGATGATGACGTTCGGGCGCGCTCGGGTTAACCGAGCAAGGCGGGAAGATTCTAGTCCGCCTCGGATCCGTGTAAAATGGGTGAAGTTCGGGGGGGTTCGGATCCCGAGGAACCGAACCCGCTCATCTCTAGTAAATACTGGCTGCTTTATTTTTACACTGCAATTTACAGTAGGTTTCAGTTTGAACACATCTAACCCATATCTAACTCTCTCTGCACATGTTACATCTGCCTCCCCTGCAGTGCAACATGGTTTTGCCCATTAGTGTGCCTTTTTAGTTTGCTAACAAACCTGAATAAGGCCCTATGATTGTAATAAAACTACTGTCAGGAACAACCTGTGTAAGTGCCATTTGTAATACAAAGAAATCTGCTGACTTTTTAAAGTGTTTAATACCTTTGCAGGCACCTGCACAACATAACCTTATTTTACAATAGTCCTGTTTGGATGTATTCGGCAATATAAACAACTTAGGGGCTTATTTATACAGTACTTCTGATCCTGTTTTTCCACAATACTGTATGTACTGTATAAGGACAATGCTGTTACACGGCTACAATAGGTCTTGCTATTAAAAACATTGTCCTTTTTAATATCGGGTATAAAGACAATCAGAAGCACTGGCTTTACAACCTGACGCTTCGTAAATAAACCTTTTAATGTTTCGTAGCCAGCTTCCATTACTAAGATTCTCAATTTAATCTATTAATTATCCTGCTCATCGATGCACCCTCTCAAGCTCACTGATACCCATCTAAAGGACTGGTACCCAAATAAAATGCTAGATAGGGGGTCCAGCTATGAACTTGCAGAGAGCCAGGGTCATTGTGCCCTTCTTCTATTTTCTAGTACAACACTTTCTGCGCACAGCCTGACCAGCCTTTTTCTGATTGTGATTGACACTTAGTAATACTGCCAAATGTTTTGTCAAGAACATCAAAATGTGCTCCTGTAACAATAAAACCCCTAAGTGAATGTCAGTCAATGAGTAAATAACATTACTGATCTTTATCCCCTTATGCACAGTACAGGAATCTCATCTGCTACTTTTGAATTTTTTTTAACCCACTACGTTTCATTTGATTAGTTTAATGTGTTTCCCCATTTGGCCGTCCTAAACTGGGTCTAATAGACCTGCTTTTATCAGATCCCGTTTCTAGTGTCAATGTTTGCTGAAGAGCAGTGATCCAGTTTTCTGCCTGCTGCTTATAAATGGCGGTGCGGAATTCCGGGGCCACTGTTTCGCTGATCATACACGGCAGGCAGTTGTCAAGTGGCTAAAAAAACACTGTCCTCTTCAAGAATATTTTCTGAAGAAATACTGATTCATATTTATTAGATGTCTCCGAATTTGCTGTTATCAATATAGAATATGTCATTAACATATAACTAATTTCTATCTCGTGTTTCTAAAATCAGCAAAAGAATAACAGAGGAGTGGATAGCCCTGATGGCATTTAAACCTTTTGTCAGGGGCTGATAGGGTTAATAAGTGTTGGTTAGAGTTTTTAGAGTTGGGTTTATTAGTTGGGTGATTCTGAGGTCTGATATCAGTGGTTGGGTAGTGTTATGGGGAGAGTATTATGGTTTACAGAGACTGCCTTATAGTTATGCCTCTTTGTCCTGACCTCCCACCCTCACCTCCCTATTGTGTCTTGTTTGCTTTATTGTAGCAGGAAAGATCAGCAGCACAGTGTCCAACTTGCTGCAGTATGATGTGTGCTCCCCTTGAACACACTTGGTAGACTGATTTCACCCCATGAGGGTCAGCAGCACCTCTCACCTGAGCAGGTCTAAAGAGTGTATTGGTATGGGTGTCGGATCCCTATCACCTGCTTGGAAAGGGATACGGTACTGTAGCTGACCTTGCAGGCTGTCATCTCAGCATTACTGTACCTTTCATAGACATGCTGGTTGGCTCTTGCAAGATGTGCAGTCATTTACCCAAGTTGAGTGGATGCTAATTGAATAGCCAGATGTTCTCTCTTCTGCCACCAAACATCTGTTACTAAATAAAGCTGACCATCTCTTTTTTTTTGGATGCCACATTCTTGTCGTGTGCCTTAATTTTATTTAAGTTTAGTAACATTGAGTTTTTTCTTGTATGTGGTTTATCTTACCTCTAATGATAGAGAGTTTATGTTAGTGACTTTAAAGTGGAATGTACTGTAGAAACATGGGGGTCGATTCAATTCACCGACAGTTGAATAGCACCGGGAATTAGCTCCCGGCACTATTCAATTAAGCTCAAGTTAAATCGGGCGAATTCCCATTCTCCCGGACTTAACAGGTTGATTTGTCGGGAGAATGGGCATTCTCCGACTTAACTACCCGCCGCGATGCTGATTCCCGACAGAATCAGCCTCGCGCCGGCCGCGCGGCAGCACTTTTGTCAGATTTCTTCTCTCATCCCCGGGGGTGAGAGAAGAATTCCCGACAATTGAGTGTCACTTGGCGCTGTACTGAATAGCGCCGGGAGCTAATTCCCGACGCTATGCAACTGTCGGTGAATTGAATCGAGCCCATTGAATGCATTTGATGCTCTGTCTTACTGCGTCAGTTTAATATAATCTCCACATTGCTACTGTGTTCTATTGGAGAAACACTGCTCTTTCCACTAATTCTTAGTGTTTCAGTGTCTTCCTGGTTGTCTCCATCTGTCCCTGACATCATGACAGAACCACATGCCTCCTTCATTATATCGACATTCAAAATAGGGTTTTCTAACAGTTTTAATTTTGACATGGCTAATGTTGACATGGACATAATATCAACATACTGCATGGAATGAAGACATAGTGAAAATGTCAGCATTTGAACTAGGGTTAGACTTTAGTTTAGGTGTTAGAGCTAGGGCTAGGTTCAGGGGTTACAGTTAGGGATGGGGATACATTATGGGTTGAATTCAAATGTTTGAAAAGTTGGTTTGGGTGTTTGTTTTTTCCTGTTTATTAGATAGGAAAAAATAGACTCCCAACTGACTTTTCAAACATTTGAATCTCCACCTATGAATAAATTGTTGACATGATGACATTTCATCAGTGTCAACAAGCTGAATGTCTACATGATGAACATGGCATGTTCTCTGTTCTCTGTTGACATAATGAGAAGTGACGGCGAGTGTCAGCTTTCTCATGTTGACATTCTCATGTACTACAGTAATATGCTATATACATTGGAGATAAAATGCCGCAAAAACCTGAAGAAGCCACATAAATTCTCTTTGCTGTTTTTGCATACAAGTGCGTCTAATTCAATGCTGCAATGTGGATGAGCCAAGATGGCAGTGTTTTATTAGGGTAAAAAAAAGTTTGCATTGGCCGGTGAGAAGTAAAAGGTGCAGAACCACGGCACTCCTTGCTATGTGGGACCCATACTAAAGTGGGGATTACATTTTGTACAGTGGAAGTATTGTAATGAGATAAAAGGGTGGAGAGTGAACATGTGCTGGGGCATTCCTTGCTTTTCACTAAGGCAGATAGTAATCTCAACTCCTACTAAAAACACTTGAACTGTGCAGCAGTACAGACCTGCCAGAGATCTAATCTTATGTTAGAATCAGAATCAGCTTTATTGGCCAGGTATACTTGCGTATACTAGGAATTTGTTTTCAGTTTGCTATACAACAGCCAAGTAGGTAACAGGTAAGCAGGTGGGGCAAGTAAAGTCATACAGATAGGTATACCGTAGGGACACAAGTTAGTTACATGTACGTCTAGTCAGTCAATGCTCAGGAGTTCAGCAGGCGGACCACTTGGGGAAAGAAACTTTTGAGGCTTCTGGTGGACCTGGCGGGGACGGCCCTGTAACGCCTGCCTGAAGGAAGCAAGTTAAACATGCTGTGGCCGGGGTGTAGCTGGTCTTTTACTATCTCCGTTGCCCGCTTTTTAGCTCTGGACAGGTACAGGTTCTGGACTGAGGGAAGGTCGGCCCGATGATCTTCTCTGCGGTTCTGACCACCTTTTGGAGCCTGCATCTGTCCGTTTCGCTGGCGGAGCTGTACCATACCAGTATCGATGAGGAGCCCTGTGCCCTGTCACTTGCACTATAGCTGAGAATCACGGTTCTGGACGCACGTTATACAATGAAAATAAAGCATCAAATTCATAAAACTTGTCCTGTAATGGATGCAGTTATTATATTTTATTACTTTTGATTAAATTAGGCTAAATCAAGCAATATTTTGAAAGAATAATGGAAAAACTGTAATTTAATGTGGTGGTAATAAAGTGGATGTAGATTAGTGTAGAGAGGCACAGTAGTGCAAAACCAAAGTGATTTTCTATATGCATCTGATAATGGACATTCTGTGCGCTGATTGTGGCCAATATCTACTCAGCAGTATCATTCCAGTTATAAGGTCATGTTTTTAATAATTACATACAGTAGTTTGGCCCAAGTCACATTGATCTATTAGAAAAATCCAGATTTGTCAAAAAAGCTACAAGAAGACATTATAATTTTCATAAAGTACTGTATGTTGTGAAATTGTATGTTTATTTTGCTTGCTAACTTACTGTTATTAACACTACTTAAAGCAGATGACCCACACTATTTTATTGGAACAGTCGTGAATCTAATTAATTTGCTGTCCTCAGAAAGAGTGTTTCCAGAGCAAAATAATGTCAAACAGACACTGCTGAGGCTTCCGAATCAGCATTCCCATAACCTGACTTATAACACTACTCATTAACCTCTCCTCACTGCACCCGTTTACTAAATGCTAATAAAAGACATTTTGTGCAAGCAAAGAGCTTTTCAAATGACTTTGTCCAGCACTCTGGACAGCAGCCCCAAACAAACGAGCTGCGGAGCTTCCAATTTGAAATGCACAGGACAGTAAAGCATTAATAAAACTATGATGTAACCTTATACAGCATTATGGCAAGTTTATATCTTTCCACCGCAGAATCTTTAAGGTCAAAAAAACAGACATCACTTCATGGTGTCACTCTGGCAGTTCCCAAGAAGACTACTTTGCCGGGTCATGCTTTCTGTAGGATTTATTGCAAGTGGCACAATGCCTTTATATGCCACTGAAGTCACATAAATGAATTTCTGGTGCCCCTGCTTCTTAAATCCAACTCCTTTGAGGTACGTCGCCTATTAAATGTAAGCAATGCCTTCTATTACAATTGAAAAAACAAGACTGCCTACAAAAACACTACAGAGGGCTGATCACATGGAGAAAGTGGACTCACTTTCTGCGTATACAATGCCAGTTCCAGCTATGGCCCTCATTCCGAGTTGATCGCTCGCTGCAGTTTTTCGCAGCGCAGCGATCAGGTGCAAAATCGGCAATTCTGCGCATGCGCATGGTACGCAGCGCGCATGCGCTAAGTACTTTCACACAAAACTTTGTACTTTTACACAAGCTCGAGCGACGCTTTTCAGTCACTCGAGTGTTCGTAGTGTGATTGACAGGAAGTGGGTGTTTCTGGGCGGCAACTCAGCGTTTTCAGGGAGTGTGCTAAAAATTGCAGGCGTGCCAAGAAAAAAACGCAGGAGTGGCAGGAAAAGATTTTCGAGCAGTTCTGCTAATCTTTCGTTCGCTATTCTGCTAAGCTAAGATACACACCAAGAGGGCGGCGGCCTAGCGTTTGCACTGCTGCTATAAGCAGCTAGCGAGCGAACAACTCGGAATGAGGGCCAATGTACAGTACTCAACATTTTACTGTCTCTGTGCTGGGACTGTCAATCGTTCTAATATGGGATGACACTGGTGATTGGGGGTGGGATGATGATGACATCACTTGGATAAAGGATTGTAATTAGAAATTAGAAAAATAATTTTGGGGACCTATTAAATTACCTCTCGTTTAGGAAATGTCATCAATGAAGGCATACTTCTATAATATCTGAGAGCTGTTTATTTAATTTGGAAATCAATTTTTTTATTTTATTTTTTATTTATTGAACTGGAAAGCGAACCTGGTGAACTGTAATATATTTTAAACATGTCAAAATTACCAGTAGGAATAAAAATAATAATAATAATAATAATAATAATAATAATAATAAATATAAAATGAATCCCCTTGGTTCTCCAGAATAAGCTCAAAGAATAAGATGATTACTTAATGGGTGAGAATAAATCCATCATGTAGACATATATTTCTTCCAATGCGCAGGAGTTTTATGTTACCTAAACTATTACTTCTGGAGGTTGGTGAAACAGATAGTTTATCAGCCAACATAGAAACTTATGGGGGTTACTTTTGAGGTTGAAAATGGAGAAACTGTGGCATATATTATATCAGAGATATTTACGGCAGTCCCACTTTCTTATATACTGGGGATGCTTACATTTTGTGGGGATCTGCTGAAGCATCCATTTCCCCCACAACATAATTGTAATTAATATGCCACTAACACCATTACCCATCAATTACCAAAGCAGCTTAAGGTTCAGTACCACTATACTATCAAAGTATAATCCTTACATCAAAATACAGTATAATCACAACCTTACACATCACTCTCCACCACCAGTGATTGTAGTGCTGCTGAATACACATTGGACACTTGAGGTGCGCTATAGTAGCGATACTCGGCAGTATTAGTCAGGAGACAGGAGAAATATTTATGGTAAAAATGCTCTTTACAGTAGATCTCACTGTAGTAATAATTTGGCAGTACTCTTTCTTAGAAAATAATAGTGATCACCTCCACTTTGTTATCCTGGAAAATCTAGTATATAATTCCTCTTTCCTCAGGATGCCTCCCTTTCTTATAGCTACTCCTCACATTGCCGCACAGCTGTGTCCTTATACTCTGAGGCTTCAGTCACGGCAAATAGCCCTTCTCGATGTGTCAGGTCCCAGGCGACTTAGCCGTGCCAATTGTCTTCCTGGCTCAAAATGTGCATCTTATCCACATAAATGGAACGGGATGCAGTCAGTTTACCTCCAATCAAAATCCCGACGTTCAAAATCCCGACACCAATTGACCGATGGTCAAAATCCCGACAAGGTCAAAATCCCGACATGGATAAAATACCGACATTTAAAATACCGACAAGGTCAAAATACCGACATGTAAAATGCCGACAGGTCAAAATACCGACATGAGTTTTTCATAATTTTTTTAATTGAAACCGATTTGTTCATACTTTACCATCCCAGTGGACCTGGAGGGGGAATATAATAGTGTGCCGAGCGCAGCGAGGCACCGTGCCCAAAGCATGGCGAGCGCAGCGAGCCATGCGAGGGGACGCGGTATACTTTATATGGTGTCCATGTTGACTTATGTCGACATTCACAAAAAAAATGCATGTCAGTATTTTGACCTGTCGGCATTTTACATGTCGGTATTTTGACCTTGTCGGTATTTTAAATGTCGGTATTTTGTCAATGTCGGGATTTTGACCTTTTCGGGATTTTGACCATCGGTCAATTGGTGTCGGGATTTTGAACGTCGGGATTTTGATTGGAGGTATTTCATACCGATCCCAAATGGAACAACTGAGAGCGACAAGACGAGATTACACTGATCAATTTGATGTGCGTCATTTGTACATATGTTCGAGACTCATGAGGGGCAGATGTACTAAAATGAATTGAGTTAAACGGCCAACCAATCAGCTCCTGTCATTTTTCAAGCACAGCCTGTAAATTAGGAGCTGATTGGCTTGTAGTTTATTTCTCTCCACTTTATCTTTCTCCAGGGCTTAGTACATCTCCTCCGGAGTCTGAATCTGTGTGAAAAGGGCTCCAGTGCAATTGCGCAGAATTTCTTGCATCTGTGATGTGAATAAGATGGCAGGTTTACAGAAACGTGTAGTAAGCTACTCCTCCCTGAGCATGTCAGTTAGGGTGGCCAATCCCAGGATCGGCGGGATCCCAGACTAAAATTGTCTGGGATTCCGGGATTGGAGCTTCCAATCCCGGGAATTTTGGGATTGGCCTCCCACCTATTTTTGTATACGTCGGGCAGCGTTGAGCTCAGACACTGCCCGGCTCCTTCTGCTCACCTCCCCTGTCTCAGGCGGTGATCTCTGACTTTATGTCCTGCTTTGCAGCCACAGGACTTCACCACTGCATTACATGCCCTGCTGCCAGAACGCCTCGGAAGTGTCTCACCCCCCTGCCCGGTGAGATTGTTGTGTTTTATCTGACCTGGGCAGGGCGGTGGAGGGTGGGGGCACTGAAATGCAGCCAATCCCGGGAATCCCAGGATTGAACATTTTCCAATCACGATTCCCGGGATTGAAAAAATGGCCTGGGATTGGCCACCCTAATGTCAGTCATGCTGGGCAACTCGCACCACATGTCTTAGTACCGTATATGAGGACACATCTGTATGTAACTGCTTGGCTGAATCTGCTCAGCCCTCTACCCAACTTTAAACAGAATGAGGGAAGATGTGAATGTGACTATTAGGCCACACAGGCCTTAACTAGGATGCTGGGATGATCGGTAAACATCAAGTAAAGGATTAATGCAGGAATACAAGTAGTAATGCAGGGGTTAACAGCAGTTGTTTCTTAAGGAGCATACACACGGTGCGATGTTACCTTACGATTTTGACTATATAGTAAAAAAAAATTGTAAGGAAAGTTAGTGCAAATCGCACCGTGTGTAGTGTACACAGCTTGCGATACCGATGCGCGGTCCTGCGGGGTATCGCACGAAAAAATAAACTGCACAGGCAAGTCAATTCTGACTATCTAGTTCAAAGTATGCCATAGTCAAAATTGCACAAAGCCAAAATCACACAGTGTGTATAGAGTTAACGTTTTCCAGATCTCCTCACAGAATCACAAGTTAAGTAATTAGCTCCACCTGTGTATGTTTTAAAATGTGTGAGTGAGTAATGAGTGCACCTGTGCTCCTGCTAGGTGACCTGGAAAACGAGAACTGTTAGCAGCTCTCGAGGACCAGGGTTGGCTACCACTGGCATGGACAATATCGGTGCTTCTGGGGGAGTTCAAGGGAAATCACATAGTCAAAATCGGGCATAGACAATATCTGCCCGTGTGTATTCACCTTTACACCTGAAAATAGCAGGTATCTGGAAGTCTCTCCTCACGTGTATGCACTACTGTGACACTCTTACACAGTACAATGACGGCAGTTTGCACATGTGCAGTAGCTCATCAGGTTGGAAGTCGCACCTCCCTGCATACTCTGGGTGCCGGAGTCAGCGCAGAGTGCTGTTCTCCCAACATATTTGTCTGTAAAAGATATGTACAGGTAAGACTTAATTTACTTGGACAGCATAACAGTGATCATGACACAATTACATTATCATGTTTATATTTAGTGTAATACTAGCCAGAAGGGGAAAGCTTTGGCATAAATTTGTCTGTTTGACGTGTATTCTAATATGTAGAGGGCAGCATACCCTGTATTAATACATCTTGATGTGGCTACCGTATAATAGCATTAACTAAGTGTGTGTGTGTGTGTGTGTGTGTGTGTGTGTGTGTGTGTGCTTGTTCTATTGCTTATCGTTGATTAAAGGCCCCATACATCTGAGCCCTATTTACTAGACCTGTTTCCACTGATCAATGGCTATCGATGATCGCCAATCTATCAGGGAACCAGTTTTTGGACAGGATCAGTGAGCCAGGCTTTTTGAACGAGTTTAATATTCCCGATTCCATGGCCGTTGAGTAACGGGAAATTGCGTCAATATGTCGCTAATGTATTATGGGGGCTATAACTCAAAGTAGAACTCTGTTCTCTTTTCTTCAAGCTCCTTCTCCTGGTTATAAGTGTTACCATCCACAGGAGCGGCATGAGCCTATAGGGTGAATCACAGCTTGGTGGGCTCTCTAAGATTCTCTATATAAACAGTATCATTTCTATCCACAGGGTGATAGCTAATATGGTATAACCAGATCCGCTGCACAGGGTGTAAGGATGAGGGGCAGCACAGTTGTTGCTGCCTCAGCAGCCAATATCCTCCATTCTACTCAATATGTGTCCTCTATTCTACTTCTGGCTTCCTCTTCTGTGATGACAGGATGTCATATGCACTGGGCACTAGGGCTGGCCCAGGTTGAAGAAATGATACAGAACTATGGGGCAGATGTATTAAGCCTGAAAAAGTGATAAAGCAGTGATAAGTGCAAGGTGATAGCGCACCAGCCAATCATCTCTAATATGTAAATTGACAATTAGGAGATGATTGGCTGGGCAGTATCACCTTCCACTTATCACTGCTTTATCACTTCTCCAGGCTTAATACATCTGCCGCTATGTATCTCACTAACATGTACTTGTGCACAGTATGTACCACCTATGTATCTACGCAGTCGCTGTGGTTTGTCTGGTTCTCTGAGGCACACAATCAGGTCACTATTCACTTCAGAGGAAACAAGTGTGACATTTTCTGGATAATGGATTAAGGGGTACATTTACTAAGCAGTGATAAGAGCGGAGAAGTGAGCCAGTGGAGATATTTCCCCATCAACCAATCAACACTAAAGTAACATCTATAATTTGCACACTATAAAATTATACAGAGCTGCTGATTGGTTGATGGGGAAATATCTCCACTGGCTCACTTCTCCGCTCTTATCACTGCTTAGTAAATGTACCCCTAAAACAGGTAAGTCTCTACCACGTGGAATGCCCTTCCACGCACAATAAGACTCTCCGCTAGTCTCCAAACCTTCAAGCGTTCCCTGAAAACTCACCTGTTCAGGCAAGCGTATCAAATTCCATAACCATCCACATAACTTTCATAAACCTTCCTATCGAATTGCATCCACTCTGCACAGTCCACACATATCCTCACATGCCTTCTCATTCTTCACTTTTCCTTCCTCCCGACCCCGGTTCATCATTGCTGTGTGACCATATCATACAGCCCACCAAGAACCTTTGCAATCTGGTAGACAACTATGCAATATATAGCACATATCCTTGTGTATACATGCCTATTTCCCTATAGATTGTAAGCTTGCGAGCAGGGCCTTCCTACCTCTATGACTGTTTGTTATCACCCAGTTTTGTTATATCATTGTTATTCCCAATTATCAAGCGCAACGGAATTTGCTGCGCTATATAAAACACTTAGTAAATAAGTCCCAGAACCTTTATTACAGGTATATTGTGGGTGGCAAGACAATTTGGTCTTTAGGTGTCATCCAATTAGCTATGCAAAAAAAATGACAGATCCCCTGACAACTGCAGCAGGTGAATGACCTATGAAAGTGGTTGCATCTCCCGAATACAGAGGTACCAAACAACAGACCCTTACCATTCTGGTATCCGGACTATAGATCTACACTAAGAAGGTCTACAGTCAATAGGTATACCACTAATAGTAGACATGCATTAGGTCGACAGGGTCAAAATATCAACATGTAAAAGATAGACAATCAAACAGGTTGACAGGGTCAAAAGGTCGACAGGGTCAAAAGGTCAACATTTTAATAGTTGTTTTTTTTTTTTTTTTCATCTTTTCATAGTTTATCATCCACGCAGACTACAATTGGGAATAGTCACCTGTGCAGAGCGCAGCAGTAGCGGAGCGAGGCACATTGCTCGAAGCATGTGAGGGGAAGCAGTACACTAATGGGGCTTGTTTGTGGCAAAAAAGTGACACACAAAAAAAAGTGTCTACTTTTTTTGTGTTGACCATTCCCATGTTGACCTTTTGACTTGGTCAACCTTTCCTACTGTTTACCTATTCTATGTCAACCTTTTGACCCTGTCTACCTAATGCATGTCTACCATTAGTGGTAGAACTATTGACTGTAGACCTTTTTACTGTAGATCTAATAATCCACACCCGGGCCATTTATACCCTGAATTACATATGTTCTATGGGTGGACATCATTTTTAAGCGTACTTGCTGAGTTTTCTCCAGTTGCCCTGTAGTTGCAAAAGGAGGCAGCCCAAGTAGAAGGAGGAGGTATGGGGGGAGGGGGGATGTCATGGTGCCATAAATCATGTAATCAAGCACCTCCCCCTACTGTACTTCAGCAGAGAGGCCAATATGACATGGTTCACCACAAATCCTGTTATTGGACCCCCCTGATTGTTAACTTCACTTGGGAAATTGCAAGTACAGTATTCTTTCGCCAATCAGCAGTCCTTTTGCTCATCGGCAGTATCCTGGCAGCACACTTTCACTGGAAACCAATACGTTAGTGCTGCAAAACATTTTGCAGCCGTCATGCCTTTACCGCCTAGTACACTCTACTGTGTCACTGCAGACACGCAGCATTTTCCAGCACCAACGCCTCATTCACAGGTTTTGCACATTCGGAACGATCACCGATTGCCAGTCAAATTCAACTATCAAATTATTATCAAGACAGGATATCTGGTGTAAGCTGCAGGGCTGGTAATTTCCAGCCATACAAGGTCAATGCCAGAGTATCAGTTTTACATGCAGAGATACAAGCAAAATCAGAGTGTGAAGAATCCATTTACCAGCTTTAATTAAATGTACAAAGGAAATACTGCTCATATTCTAATTTCTAATGAGTGTATTGAGAGTGTGAGGAGCTATGAAAATTGATATGTAAATTGAATCCAGCACGCTTTGCTGTCTCATTACAGTGTGTTGCTGTGTAAGCCAGGGAAATACCAGCATACTGTTATTTTGATGTATTGGCTCCTGAATGCAGCGTGTCAGTATAAAATATATAATATCACATAGGTCACATTTACCTTCCTAAATCTGAAACACATGCACAATCCAGATAAGTTAATGTCACCTTGTTGTAGCATAAGCAAATCGTAGCAATGACGAGTGATATAAAGTATTGCATATTATTAAGATTAATGTACAGTATTCTCTCTCATGTTGCACCGTATAGCAGCTCTATGCATCCACTGTTTCCAATAACTTATCATATTACGCCATATAAGTGCTCCCTATAAATCCTACCAGAAATCTCCCTCAGCAAGCAGCCAGAATTACTGCATTCTCTAATGGCGTAATAATTCTCCAACTGAAAGAAAATAAGTGTATTGTTGTTAATAAGTCATTATTTGCCGTGAAAATAGCAAGAAACAAAGTAATGTGACTTTGTCATTTTATTATTATCCAGAACCAAAAAGTAGTGCAGAAAGTCAGAAAGGGTTATTTACTTAGGGTCTGATTCAGAGATGCCCATATTTACAGACCTCAGTGATTATCGGCCAACTACACGTGTCAGGGTCACACTGCGCACGCGCCAAGGTACCTCAGCGATGTCGCTCGAAGTGAGGATTTCTGCACAAAGTAACTGACATATGGGTGAGGAAATGGGGAGTGGTGGCAAAAATGCAAGTGTATTGCAACCATTTTTGGGGCATGTCTCAGCCTACAACTGCAATCCCTAATGCAGAAAACATGGTACCAGAGTCTCCATTCTCACGGCCATTCTGCATGAACATTGTGTTACTCAAATGGTCGATTATTGAAGGATTGTGCCGCCGGTGGGCGTCTCAATAGAAATCCAGGTGTCTATGTCATTTGCATATTTTCCATATTTACATACAGTATTTTACATTTCCAGGTGGCTACACATTAGCTGTGTACACATTCACAGCTGTGACTGCATTAGCACACGGGCCCTAAGGTAGATCAAAGGTACAAATCTGCACTGACATCATAATGACCAATCAGCAATTAGCATCTATATATGTCATGTACAAGTGAAATAAAATGATTGGTTTGTATAGTTTTAGAGTAGAGTTGCTCCTTTAGAAATGTCAGTAATTAATTTCTGGGGGTATATATACTAAATATTTTTAAAAGTGGAGATATTGGGGGTAATTCTGAGTTGATCGCAGCAGCAAGTTTGTTAACAGTTGGGCAAAACCATGTGCACTGCAGGTGCAGAGAGAGTTAGATTTGGGTGGGTTATTTTGTTTCTGTGCAGGGTAAATACTGGCTGCTTTATTTTTACACTGCAATTTAGATTGCAGATTGAACTCACCACACCCAAATCTAACTCTCTCTGCACATGTTATATCTGCCTCCCCTGCAGTGCACATGGTTTTGTTCCTGCTGCGATCAACTCAGAATTACCCCCATTGCCCATATCAACCAATCCGATTCTAGCTGTTGTCTTCTAGAAGGTGCTATATAAATGAGAAAAAGAATGTGATAGGTTGCTATGGTCAACATCCCCAGCTCTAAAACCCACACTTTAGTAAATCAACCCATTGGTGGCATATTTATAAAGCGTTGGTTATACAAATCTGCCGTTTGTTGGTGGTTCTGGACGCAAGATTTAGAATAGCAATAATATTAAGTGCAATACAAGCCTGTTTTTTTTATTTAAAACTATTGCCATGGTGAACCCAACTCTCCAATGTTAAAGTTGGGTTCTTCTGAAACTGAACTTGTCCCCCCCGGCACCTGACAAGCCTTCTCCCCCACAGGCTGTACCGGGCCCTCAACGCACCCCAAGCTTACCTTTCCCACAACGTGCACCTCGCCATCTTTGGTCGACAGTCCCGGCAAAAACCTCCTCCAGACTTGACCCTCCATGAACTTTCTTTCACGAACTGTCCTGATGGGTTACTGTATATTGCTATATACTATAGTGTTTTGTATTTTAGAGGTTCTCTATTTTCTTTACACTGAGCTTCTCTGATTGAGCCCTTGTTGTTATTGTTCATACGGTTCTGATGTGTTTTATTATTACCAAGTGTTGCTCCGACCCCCCAGGGTCGCCCTATTCATTCCCTTTCTTTTCTTCTCTCCCCGTAGGTTTGTGGGTGTGTGACGCCACGCCCCCCACTGAGCCATTATAGCCGGTTTTGAGCGTAAGGGAGACATTTTCTCCCTTAATACCCCATACGGGTGCTCAAACGTGTGGACCCATACGATGAGTACAATGGGTCTGTGGCTCGGTTTATTGTTACATTTGTTCTGTTTGCACTGCTCTCGTTGTCTTTTTTCTCCTCTTTCTTTCCTTTTCCCACCTTCTCCCTCTCCTCTTTCCCTTGTTTCCTCAGGAGACCAATCCAGTGTGTTTAGGGAAGTTATGGCTCTGCTTTTTTATGCACTGTTATGTCGGTTAACGTTATAACATATAATGTGAAGGGTCTTAATAGCCCCCAAAAGAGGACTAAATTATTTATTTTTCTAAAACAGGTTGGGGGAGATCTGGTGTTCCTTCAGGAGATGCATTTCAGAGGTACCTCCCATCCCGAATTGCGATCTAGACGTCACCCGGTAGTTATACATGCATGCGATCACACTCAGAAGAAACGGGGGGTTGCCATAATGTTTCCTGCCCACTTAAACTTAGAGTCAGAAAAAATTATTAGAGACAAAAAGGGTAGATTTCTCATTATTGTGGGCAAGCTTAATAATGTTCCTATAACTCTGATTAATGCCTATGCCCCTAATGTTAATCAGGCCTCATTCTTTGCCTCCTTAGACTCCAAGATTGCCCAATATAGAAAAGGTGATATTTTAATGGCAGGGGATTTCAATACCATACTCCACCACAGCCTCGATCGCTCCCATTCCCTTTCCCCTTCCCAGTCCCATACAAGCAATCGTAATTCTAGAGCTTTGTTGTCATTACTTAAGAACCACCTACTCTTTGATTCTTGGAGAGTCCTTGACCCCTTAATCATAGACTATACTATTTTTTCACCGGTGCATAATCTTTATACGAGGATTGATATGATTATGACTGGGAGAGATTTATCCTCTAAGATCAAAAAAATGTTCTATTCACCCAATTACATGGTCTGACCATGCCCCGGTATCTTTGATTCTCTCTGGTTTGTTCCGCACTCTCTCTCCTCCCTCCTGGTCCCTCAATGATGCCCTTCTCCAGCATACTGAAGTTCTGCCACAAGTCTCTCAGGTACTGACTGATTATTTTAATTTGAATCAGACCCCTGATATGTCCGATATGACCCTGTGGGAGGCTCACAAGGCGGTCCTTTGGGGCCATTTCATACAGATCGCAGCTAGGCTCACCAAACAATGCTCCCAGAAGATTTCGGAGTTGACTGACCAACTTCATCGTCTGGAAGAAATTCATAGGTCCTCCCTGCGCCCAGCTGACTTGGATCGGCTACTTAAAGTTAGGGGTGAACTCAATATGTTGTTGTCTCATAAGACGGAACAATGCCTTAGGCGCCTCAACCAGATTTATTACGAAATAGGGGATAAGGCAGACAAACTTCTTGCCAAGAAGCTGAGAGCCCAAATTTCCTCCAAGAATATCTTGTCTATCCGTACTAAACAAGGGGTATTGACACATGAGCCTGACCACATTCTTAGTGAATTTGAGGAATACTATAAATCGTTATATAATGCGGATGCGGCTTCCTCACCTTCACCGAGATTCGGTGAGGGGATTGAGTCCCTTTTGGATAAATGCAATTTACCGTCGTTAAGTGGTTTGGTGGTGTCTCAGTTGGGTTCGGAGATAACTATTGAAGAAATAGACAATGCCCTTAAGATTCAGAAGCCAGGCAAGGCCCATGGGCCTGATGGTATGTCTATTATGTATTTCAAGAAGTTCAAGGGGATTCTTCTGCCCCACCTCTGTAGGCTCTTTAATGGTTTCCTGAAGGGTGAACCTCTGTCTCCCCATACTCTGGATGCTCGGATTGTCTTAATCCACAAACCAGGGAAAGACTCCAACTCGTGTTCTAGTTATCGCCCTATCTCCCTGTTAAATAATGATATTAAACTGTTCGCCAAAATCCTGGCCCTGAGGTTGAACTCGGTTCTCCCGCAATTGATACATGCTGACCAGGTGGGCTTCATCCCAGGCCGACAAGCTAGAGACAATACTCGAAGAACTATCAATTTGGTTCATCTTATTAACAATGCTAAAAGGCCTTCTATCCTTCTCTCGCTCGATGCAGAGAAGGCTTTTGATAAAATACTGTGGCCCTTCATGTTACCTTGCGTAGGTTCGGCCTGGGAGGGAGCCTACTCCAGGGCATTCAGGCACTCTATTCCAACCCTTCGGCCAGAGTTCGGGTAAATGACAAGGACTCTTGCTTATTCCAAATTACCAACGGTACGCGCCAGGGGTGTCCCTTGTCACCATTAATTTTTGCTATGACTATCGAACCCCTGGCATGTATGGTTAGGGCGAATCCTGATATTAAAGGTATATTAGTTGAGGGTGTGGAGTTTAAATTATCATTATTTGCGGATGATGTTCTGTTAACTCTTTCCTCTCCCCATACATCCATACCTAACCTATTTAAAACCTTGGCCCTCATTCCGAGTTGTTCGCTCGCAAGGCGAATGTAGCAGAGTTACACACGCTAAGCCGCCGCCTACTGGGAGTGAATCTTAGCTTCTTAAAATTGCGACCGACGTAGGCGCAATATTGCGATTACAAACGAGTTAGCAGTTTCAGAGTAGCTCCAGACTTACTCTGCCTGTGCGATCAGTTCAGTGCTTGTCGTTCCTGGTTGACGTCACAAACACACCCAGCGTTCGCCCAGGCACTCCCACCGTTTCCCCGGCCACTCCTGCGTTTTTTCCGGAAACGGTAGCGTTTTCAGCCACACGCCCCTGAAACGCCGTGTTTCCGCCCAGTAACACCCATTTCCTGTCAATCACATTACGATCGCCGGAGCGAAGAAAAAGCCGTGAGTAAAAATACTTTCTTCATAGTAAAGTTACTTGGCGCAGTCGCAGTGCGAATATTGCGCATGCGTACTAAGCGGATTTTCACTGCGATGCGATGAAAAATACCGAGCGAACAACTCGGAATGAGGGCCCTTATCATCATATTCTCATTTCTCAGGGTACCGCATCAACTACTCCAAGTCGGAGGCCCTCCCCTTGCACCTCAGTGAGGAAACCAGGTCTCTCCTTGCCGCTAATTTTAATTTCTCTTGGCGCTCCAAGAAAATTAAATATTTAGGTGTGTTTATCACTAGCTCCTATGGATCTCTGTATTCCGAAAATTTCCCAACCCTCTTTAGTTGTATTGAATCTGATCTACGAGCTTGGGACAAACAGATCTTGTCCTGGTTTGGACGTATAGTCTCAGTGAAAATGAACATCTTACCCAGGCTTTTATATTTGATCCAAACAATCCCGGTACGCATCCCCGCAGAGGCCTTGTGTCGAATGCAGAAACTCTTATTAAAATTCATATGGTCTGATAAACCCCCTAGAGTTAAGACTTCCACCCTGATAAGGGACCCAGTGGATGGAGGTAGAGGTTTACCGGATATCCGCAAATACTATCATGCCACTCACTTGAGCCAGGCACTTACCTGGTTCTCTCCAACGCCACACTTACCCTGGATACAAATTGAACTCTTGTCGGCCAAGGTTTCCACTCTGGTTTCCTTACTCACACCTGTTAAGCCTAATCAGAAGATGCAATTGTGCGTTCCCACTACAAAATTCACTTGCTCCCTATGGTCTTTCTGCATTTGGCATTACGGTCTCTCTACGTTCCCATCCCCCATCACTTCTATTTGGGATAACCAGGATTTCCCTCCTGGCTCCGCCCTATGTTCCCATTTATGGTTTCACCTGAACCCACGTCCGGAACTGGTTTTTTATTTTACTGAGGGTACTTCCTGGCGCTCCTTAATCTCTTTAAGTGACAAATATGGCATCACCCAACCGCTGTATACAAATTCCTACAACTCCACTCTTTTTTAAGTTCCCTTCCAAAGTCCAAGGTCATTTGCCAACTTACCCCCTTTGAACGACTCTGTGTTTACTCTCCTATGCGACAAGGTATTATCTCTATATTGTATAGTCTATTACGTTCACTGACTTCGGCAGACACACTGCCTCATGAAAGTAAATGGGAGCAGGACTTGGGCCCCCCACTTGGGGAGGATTCCTGGGAGATCATTAGGCAAAATGTCGCCCGGTCCTCTATTTCCTCCCTAGTAAAGGAAAACTCCTATAAAGTATATACCAGATGGTATTTGGTCCCAGCGACGTTGCATAGGATTTTCCCTGGGTCCTCCCCATTGTGCTGGCGAGAGTGTGGTCAGATTGGAGACATCAAACACATTTGGTGGTCCTGCCCCAAAATCCGCCCTTTTTGGGTCCAAGTGGAGACCCTTATTGGGTCTGTTCTTGGCACCCAAGTTACATTAGGTCCTTGGACGGCCTTGCTGGGCCTTCCTTTGTCTAATATTGGCAGTCATGCGGGTAATCTTGTGCTCCAAATTCTCCATGCTGCCAGATGTGTGTTATCTAAATGCTGGAAAAAGCCCAGTCTCCCCTCCATGAGCATGTTGCTGTCCAAAATATGGTATATCTTCACGATGGAGAAAATGACAGCTTCCTTGCGTGATAGGACGGACAAATATATGAGAACGTGGGAACCCTGGTTCAATTATGCTAAAACCTCTATCTCCCGGGTGTGATATACTATGTCGAAGCCTTTCTGTTTAGGGGCCGAATTCATCGAGCATTTAGCATTAGGTCTGATGGTAGTTATGGCCATCTCCTGTGAAGCAATTTAACCATGGATACCCCCTTAGTGGTCTCCCTTTCCTTCCCCACCCTCCCTCCTCTCCCTTTCTTTCTCTTTTCATTTCTGCTCTTCTCTTTCCTTTTCTCTTCTCAACTATCGTTAAACTACAGAAAATATGTTGTCGACATTTCTATTGTACTGCTGATGCACCCCTCATGTTTATGTTTCTACATACCCTATGGGATTTTAGGTGTACTCTTTTGAACTTATTTGGTGCCATCGTCTCCTGTTTGATCTGTATTGATTTATTCGACATCTCTTCAATAAAAATATTGCATTAAAAAAAAAAGTTGATATGTACTGTATACTGTACAAACAGAACTGAAGAATCAGTATTGGACTAGTAATGGAATTGCACTTGTGAGTAAAACAAACTAGACATCAGATATTGGCACTGAGACCCAAAATGACAAGTTTTATTATTTAAAATGCTTCCTCAATGTTACTGGCTAGCAGCATTACTGGAACATGCATCAGATTAGCATCAGATAAGTACGTGGAGAGTCATGTTTTGGTTCTAGTTGTGTCACGTGTTAGTTTCAATAGTTTTGGTTCAGAATTCGGATTGTAAATCCAAATCTTGGGTTTTGGATTTCTTGAAAATGGATAAAAACATCAAAAATCATTTACTTTTTACAATCCAAACCCCAAAATACGGATTTAAAATCAAATTTCCAAACCACAGGAAGATCTAAAATGGGACTCGGTTTGGAGCTTAAAAATTTGTGTGGGATCGGATTTCTGAAGAACTAAATCGCACATTGTTATTTATTTATTACCAGTTATTTATATAGCATGCACACGGGGGGGGGGGGGGGTGATTCAGACCTGATCGCACGCTTTTTTTGCAGTGCTGCGATCAGGTAGTTGCCGCCTACATGGGGAGGGGGTAGTTGATGTGCAGGGGTGCGAACCCTTGTGCAGAGAGCTGCACAAGTCTCTGCACAGCTCAGGACTTACTCAGCCGCTGCGATGATCCGGCCAGGAGCTGACGTCATGAATCCTTCCTCCAATCGGCTGGGCACGCCTGCGTTTTTCCGGACACTCCCTAGAAACGGTCAGTTGACGCCCACAAACGGCCTGTTCCTGTCAATCTTCTTTCTTCATAAAATCCGGCGCTGTCCGACGCGCCTGTGCATTGCGGTGCATACGCATGCGCAGTTCAGACCCAATCGCACCTCTGCAAAAAAAGCTAGCGTGCAATCGGGTCTGAATGACCTTCTCATTCCGCAGCACTTTTACAGAGAATATTTGGCCATTTATCAGTCCCTGCCCTAATGGAGCTTACAATCTATATTCCCTACCACATGTACACGCAAACACATTCACACTAGGGTTAATTTTTTTTGTCGGAAGCCAATTAACCTACCAGTATATTGGGAAAATATACAAACTCCAGTTATGACCACGGTGGGAATAGAATCTATAACCTCAGTGCTGTGAGGCAGTAATGCTAACCATTGCACCATCCATACTGCCATTAAAATGAAAAACTGATTCTGGTGAATTGCTGCATTATTTATCAGGTATATGTATTAACAGGGTACATATTTCATATTTTTGTGCTTTAATGTCCCAGGAATCCTTTTATATAGCTTGTTCCTTGAAAAGTACAACTATTACATATACAAAACTAGAGATGAGCGGTTTCGGTTCCCTGAGAACCGAACCCTACTGGACTTCACTACCCGAGCCCGGCTCAGGTTTTCCCATCATCCCGCTGTCAGATTCTCGCGGGGTTTGGATTCCATATAAGGAGCCGTGCATCGCCACCATTTTCACTCCAGTACCGGAGAGTGTAACAAGAGGACGTGTCTCCGTCCTCAGTGTCTGTGCGGGAGGGAAAGTGGGGTGGTGATTCCAGTGCTGTCTTGTGCTGCTCAGTCCAGTGTAGTGTCTTATGCTGCATCAGTCCAGTGGTGGTGTCCTCTGCTGCCATATGTCCAGTGTAGCTGTATAAGTCCAGTGCAGTGGTGCTGTGTTGTCCTGCATCAGTACAGAGGTAGTTTCTTGTGCTGCAACAGTCCAGTCACAGTGATAGTGTCTTCTGCTGCCATATGTCCAGTGCTGCTGTATAAGTACAGTCCAGTGGTGCTGAGTTGTGCATCATCAGTCCAGTAGTGGTGTCTTGTGCTGCATCACTCCAGTCACAGTGGTGGTGTCCTCTGCTGCCATATGTCCAGTGCTGCTGTATAAGTCTAGTCCATTGCAGTGGTGCTGTGTTGTCCTGTATAAGTCCAGTGGTGGTGTCCCTGTGCTGCTGTATAAGTCCAGTGGTACTGCCGCATATGTCCAGTGATACTGCTGTATATGTCCAGTGATACTGCCGTATAAGTCCAGTGATACTGCCTTATAAGTCCAGTCCAGTGGTACTGCCGTATATGTCCAGTGGTACTGCCGTATTTGTCCAGTGATACTGCCGTATAAACCAGTGGTGCTGGCGTTTGAATCCAGTGATACTGCCGTATATGTCCAGTGATACTACAATATAATTCCAGTGATACTGCTGTATAATTCCAGTGGTACTGGCGTATAACTCCAGTGATACTGCCATATAAATCCAGTCCAGTGGTACTGTCGTATAAATCCAGTGGTACTGCCGTATAATTGCAGTGATACTGCCATATAATCCCAGTGATACTGCCATATAATTCCAGTGATACTGCCATATAAATCCAGTAATACTCCCATATAATTCCAGTGGTACTGCCGTATATGTCCAGTGATACTACCGTATACGTTCAGTGATACTGCCGTATAAATCCAGTCCAGTGGTACTACCGTATATGTCCAGTGATACTGCCGTATATGTCCAGTGATACTGCTGTATATGTCCAGTGATACTGCTGTATAAATCCAGTGGTACTGGCGTATAAATCCAGTCCAGTGGTACTGCCATATAATTTCAGTGATACTGCCGTATATGTCCAGTGATACTACCGTATAAGTCCAGTGATACTGCCGTATAATTCCAGTGATACTGCTGTATAAGTCCACTGATACTTCCGTATAAATCCAGTCCAGTGATACTGCCGAATATGTCCAGTGATACTGCCATAAAAGTCCGTTGATACTGCCATATAACTCCAGTGGTACTGGCAAATAAATCCAGTGATACTGCCGTATAAATCTAGTCCAGTGATACTGCCATATATGTCCAGTGATACTGCCGTATAAGTCCAGTGGTACTGGCGTATTAATCCAGTCCAGTGATACTGCCGTATAAGTCCAGTGATACTGCCGTATATGTCCAGTGATACCGTTGTATATGTCCAGTGGTACTGGCGTATAAATCCAGTCCAGCGATACTGCCATATAATTCCAGTGATACTGCCGTATATGTAGTGATGAGCACCGGATATTTTTCGGGTTTTGTGTTTTGGTTTTGGGTTCGGTTCCGCGGCCGTGTTTTGGGTTCGAACGCGTTTTGGCAAAACCTCACGAATTTTTTTTGTCGGATTCGGGTGTGTTTTGGATTTGGGTGTTTTTTTCAAAAAACCCTAAAAAACAGCTTAAATCATAGAATTCGGGGGTCATTTTGATCCCAAAGTATTCTTAACCTCAATAACCATAATTTCCACTCATTTTCAGTCTATTCTGAACACCTCACAATATTATTTTTAGTCCTAAAATTTGCACCGAGGTCGCTGGATGACTAAGCTCAGCGACCCAAGTGGCCGACACAAACACCTGGCCCATCTAGGAGTGGCACTGCAGTGTCACGCAGGATGGCCCTTCCAAAAAACACCCCCCAAACAGCACATGACGCAAATAAGAAAAAAAAGAGGCGCAATGAGGTAGCTGTGTGAGTAAGCTAAGCGACCCTAGTGGCCGACACAAACACCTGGCCCATCTAGGAGTGGCACTGCAGTGTCACGCAGGATGGCCCTTCCAAAAAATACCCCCCAAACAGCACATGACGCAAAGAAAAAAAGAGGCGCAATGAGGTAGCTGTGTGACTAAGATAAGCGACCCAAGTGGCCGACACAAACACCTGGCCCATCTAGGAGTGGCACTGCAGTGTCACGCAGGATGACCCTTCCAAAAACTACTCCCCAAACAGCACATGACGCAAAGAAAAATGAAAGAAAAAAGAGGTGCAAGATGGAATTGTCCTTGGGCCCTCCCACCCACCCTTATGTTGTATAAACAGGACATGCACACTTTAACCAACCCATCATTTCAGTGACAGGGTCTGCCACACGACTGTGACTGAAATGACGGGTTGGTTTGGACCCCCACCAAAAAAGAAGCAATTAATCTCTCCTTGCACAAACTGGCTCTACAGAGGCAAGATGTCCACCTCATCATCATCCTCCGATATATCACCGTGTACATCCCCCTCCTCACAGATTATCAATTCGTCCCCACTGGAATCCACCATCTCAGCTCCCTGTGTACTTTGTGGAGGCAATTGCTGCTGGTGAATGTCTCCACGGAGGAATTGATTATAATTCATTTTAATGAACATCATCTTCTCCACATTTTCTGGATGTAACCCGCGTACGCCGATTGCTGACAAAGTGAGCGGCGGCACTAAACACTCTTTCGGAGTACACACTTGTGGGAGGGCAACTTAGGTAGAATAAAGCCAGTTTGTGCAAGGGCCTCCAAATTGCCTCTTTTTCCTGCCAGTATAAGTACGGACTGTCTGACGTGCCTACTTGGATGCGGTCACTCATATAATCCTCCACCATTCTTTCAATGGGGAGAGAATCATATGCAGTGACAGTAGACGACATGTCCGTAATCGTTGTCAAGTCCTTCAGTCCGGACCAGATGTCAGCATCAGCAGTCGCTCCAGACTGCCCTGCATCACCGCCAGCGGGTGGGCTCGGAATTCTGAGCCTTTTCCTCGCACCCCCAGTTGCGGGAGAATGTGAAGGAGGAGATGTTGACAGGTCGCGTTCCGCTTGACTTGACAATTTTCTCACCAGCAGTTCTTTGAACCCCAGCAGACTTGTGTCTGCCGGAAAGAGAGATCCAAGGTAGGTTTTAAATCTAGGATCGAGCACGGTGGCCAAAATGTAGTGCTCTGATTTCAACAGATTGACCACCCGTGAATCCTTGTTAAGCGAATTAAGGGCTCCATCCACAAGTCCCACATGCCTAGCGGAATCGCTCTGTGTTAGCTCCTCCTTCAATGTCTCCAGCTTCTTCTGCAAAAGCCTGATGAGGGGAATGACCTGACTCAGGCTGGCAGTGTCTGAACTGACTTCACGTGTGGCAAGTTCAAAAGGTTGCAGAAACTTGCACAACGTTGAAATCATTCTCCACTGCGCTTGAGACAGGTGCATTCCACCTCCTATATCGTGCTCAGTTGTATAGGCTTGAATGGCCTTTTGCTGCTCCTCCAACCTCTGAAGCATATAGAGGGTTGAATTCCACCTCGTTACCACTTCTTGCTTCAGATGATGGCAGGGCAGGTTCAGGCGTTTTTGGTGGTGCTCCAGTCTTCTGTACGTGGTGCCTGTACGCCGAAAGTGTGCCGCAATTCTTCTGGCCACCGACAGCATCTCTTCCACGCCCCTGTCGTTTTTTAAATAATTCTGCACCACCAAATTCAAGGTATGTGCAAAACATGGGACGTGCTGGAATTTGCCCAGATTTAATGCACACACAATATTGCTGGCGTTGTTCGATGCCACAAATTCACAGGAGAGTCCAATTGGGGTAAGCCATTCTGCGATGATCTTCCTCAGTTGCCGTAAGAGGTTTTCAGCTGTGTGCGTATTCTGGAAAGCGGTGATACAAAGCGTAGCCTGCCTAGGAAAGAGTTGGCGTTTGCGAGATGCTGCTACTGGTGCCGCCGCTGCTGTTCTTGCGGCGGGAGTCAATACATCTACCCAGTGGGCTGTCACAGTCATATAGTACTGAGTCTGCCCTGCTCCACTTGTCCACATGTCCGTGGTTAAGTGAACATTGGGTACAACTGCATTTTTTAGGACACTGGTGAGTCTTTTTCTGAGGTCTGTGTACATTTTCGGTATCGCCTGCCTAGAGAAATGGAACCTAGATGGTATTTGGTACCGGGGACACAGTACCTCCAACAAGTCTCTAGTTGGCTCTGCAGTAATGATGGATACCGGAACCACGTTTCTCACCGCCCAGGATGCCAAGGCCTCAGTTATCCGCTTTGCAGCAGGATGACTGCTGTGATATTTCATCTTCCTCGCAAAGGACTGTTGGACAGTCAATTGCTTGGTGGAAGTAGTAAAAGTGGTCTTACGACTTCCCCTCTGGGATGACCATCGACTCCCAGCAGCAACAACAGCAGCGCCAGCAGCAGTAGGCGCTACACGCAAGGATGCATCGGAGGAATCCCAGGCAGGAGAGGACTCGTCAGAATTGCCAGTGACATGGCCTGCAGGACTATTGGCATTCCTGGGGAAGGAGGAAATTGACACTGAGGGAGTTGGTGGGGTGGTTTGTGTGAGCTTGGTTACAAGAGGAAGGGTTTTACTGGTCAGTGGACTGCTTCCGCTGTCGCCCAAAGTTTTTAAACTTGTCACTGACTTATGATGAATGCGCTGCAGGTGACGTATAAGGGAGGATGTTCCGAGGTGGTTAACGTCCTTACCCCTACTTATTACAGCTTGACAAAGGCAACACATGGCTTGACAAATGTTGTCCGCATTTCTGTTGAAATACTTCCACACTGAAGAGCTGATTTTTTTGGTATTTTCACCAGGCATGTCAATGGCCATATTCCTCCCACGGACAACAGGTGTCTCCCCGGGTGCCTGATTTAAACAAACCACCTCACCATCAGAATCCTCCTGGTCAATTTCCTCCCCAGCGCCAGCAACACCCATATCCTCCTCATCCTGGTGTACTTCAACACTGACATCTTCAATCTGACTATCAGGAACTGGACTGCGGGTGCTCCTTCCAGCACTTGCAGGGGGCGTGCAAATGGTGGAAGGCGCATGCTCTTCACGTCCAGTGTTGGGAAGGTCAGGCATCGCAACCGACACAATTGGACTCTCCTTGTGGATTTGTGATTTCGAAGAACGCACAGTTCTTTGCTGTGCTTTTGCCAGCTTAAGTCTTTTCATTTTTCTAGCGAGAGGCTGAGTGCTTCCATCCTCATGTGAAGCTGAACCACTAGCCATGAACATAGGCCAGGGCCTCAGCCGTTCCTTGCCACTCCGTGTGGTAAATGGCATATTGGCAAGTTTACGCTTCTCCTCCGACGATTTTATTTTAGATTTTTGAGTCCTTTTTTACTGATATTTGGTGTTTTGGATTTTACATGCTCTGTACTATGACATTGGGCATCGGCCTTGGCAGACGATGTTGATGGCATTTCATCGTCTCGGCCATGACTAGTGGCAGCAGCTTCAGCACAAGGTGGAAGTGGATCTTGATCTTTCCCTATTTTTGGAACCTCAACATTTTTGTTCTCCATATTTTAATAGGCACAACTAAAAGGCACCTCAGGTAAACAATGGAGATGGATGGATACTAGTATACTTATGGATGACGAGCGACTGCCGACACAGAGGTAGCTACAGCCGTGGACTACCGTACTGTGTCTGCTAGTATAGACTGGATGATAATGATATAAAAAATATATATATATCACTAATGCAGGACAGGTATATATTGTATAATGACGGACCTGCTGGACACTGTCAGCACTGCAGACTCCTAAACTACTAGTATGAAGAAGATAGAAAAAAAAAAAACACCACAGGTAGGTATACAATTATGGACGAGCGACTGCCAGTGCCGACACAGAGGTAGCTACAGCCGTGGACTACCGTACTGCATCTGCTAGTATAGACTGGATGATAATGATATAAAAAATATATATATATCACTACTGCAGGACAGGTATATATTGTATAATGACGGACCTGCTGGACACTGTCAGCACTGCAGACTCCTAAACTACTAGTATGAAGAAGATAGAAAAAAAAAAAACACCACAGGTAGATATACAATTATGGACGAGCGACTGCCGACACAGAGGTAGCTACAGCCGTGGACTACCGTACTGCGTCTGCTAGTATAGACTGGATGATAATGATATAAAAAATATATATATATCACTACTGCAGGACAGGTATATATTGTATAATGACGGACCTGCTGGACACTGTCAGCACTGCAGACTCCTAAACTACTAGTATGAAGAAGATAGAAAAAAAAAAACCACCACAGGTAGGTATACAATTATGGACGAGCGACTGCCAGTGCCGACACAGAGGTAGCTACAGCCATGGACTACCGTACTGCGTCTGCTAGTATAGATTGGATGATAATGATATAAAAAATATATATATCACTACTGCAGGACAGGTATATATTGTATAATGACGGACCTGCTGGACACTGTCAGCACTGCAGACTCCTAAACTACTAGTATGAAGAAGATAGAAAAAAAAAAAACACCACAGGTAGGTATACAATTATGGACGAGCGACTGCCGACACAGAGGTAGCTACAGCCGTGGACTACCGTACTGCGTCTGCTAGTATAGACTGGATGATAATGATATAAAAAATATATATATATCACTACTGCAGGACAGGTATATATTGTATAATGACGGACCTGCTGGACACTGTCAGCACTGCAGACTCCTAAACTACTAGTATGAAGAAGATAGAAAAAAAAAACCCACCACAGGTAGGTATACAATTATGGACGAGCGACTGCCAGTGCCGACACAGAGGTAGCTACAGCCGTGGACTACCGTACTGCGTCTGCTAGTATAGACTGGATGATAATGATATAAAAAATATATATATATATATCACTACTGCAGGACAGGTATATATTATATAATGACGGACCTGCTGGACACTGTCAGCACTGCAGACTCCTAAACTACTAGTATGAAGAAGATAGAAAAAAAAAACCCACCACAGGTAGGTATACAATTATGGACGAGCGACTGCCAGTGCCGACACAGAGGTAGCTACTGCCGTGGACTACCGTACTGCATCTGCTAGTATAGACTGGATGATAATGATATAAAAAATATATATATATCACTACTGCAGGACAGGTATATATTATATAATGACGGACCTGCTGGACACTGTCAGCACTGCAGACTCCTAAACTACTAGTATGAAGAAGATAGAAAAAAAAAACCCACCACAGGTAGGTATACAATTATGGACGAGCGACTGCCGACACAGAGGTAGCTACAGCCGTGGACTACCGTACTGCGTCTGCTAGTATAGACTGGATGATAATGATATAAAAAATATATATATATCACTACTGCAGGACAGGTATATATTATATAATGACGGACCTGCTGGACACTGTCAGCACTGCAGACTCCTAAACTACTAGTATGAAGAAGATAGAAATATAATGAATGACGGACCTGCTGGACACTGTCAGCAGAATGCGTTTATAGAATAAAAAAAAAAAACACCACACGAGTGTTTAACTTTTTCAGGCAGACAATATACTGGTGGTCACTGCTGGTCAGTCACACTGGCACTCTGGCAGCAAAAGTGTGCACTGTTAAATATGTACTCCTGCTATAACTGCTCCCCAGTCTCCCCCACAATTAAGCTGTGTGAGCAGTGAGCACTACTCAGCACAGTCAGATATACATAGATGATATTATCATGCAGCACACTGAGGCTGAGCACAGATATGGTATGTGACTGTGTATCGTTTTTTTTCAGGCAGAGAACGGATTATATTAAATAATAAATAAAACTGGTGGTCACTAGTATAACTATCAGCAAAACTCTGCACTCTCTGAGTACTCCTAATGCTCCAGTAAATCAAGTGTCTCACTCTCTATCTAAACGGAGAGGACGCCAGCCACGTCCTCTCCCTATCAATTTCAATGCACGTGTGAAAATGGCGGCGACGCGCGGCTCCTTATATAGAATCCGAGTCTCGCGATAGAATACGAGCCTCGCGAGAATCCGACAGCGGGATGATGACGTTCGGGCGCACTCGGGTTAGCCGAGCAAGGCGGGAAGATCCGAGTCTGCCTCGGACCCGTGTAAAAAGCGTGAAGTTCGGGGGGGTTCGGTTTCCGAGAAACCGAACCCGCTCATCACTACGTATATGTCCAGTGGTACTGCCGTATAAATCCAGTAGTACTGACGTATAAGTCCAATGATACTGCCGTATAATTCCAGTGGTACTGCTGTATAATTCCAGTGGTACTGGCGTATAAGTCCACTGCTACTGCTGTATAAATCCAGTCTAGTGATACTGCTGTATATGTACAGTGATACTGCCGTATATGTCCAGTGATACTGCCATATAAATCCAGTGATACTGCCGTATAAGTCCAGTGGTACTGGCGTATAAATCCAGTCCAGTGATACTGCCGTATAAATCCAGTGATACTGCCGTATATGTCCAGTGATACTGTTGTATATGTCCAGTGATACTGCCGTATAAATTTAGTGGTACTGGTGTATAAATCCAGTCCAGTAGTACTGCCTTATAAGTCCAGTGATACTGCCGTATATGTCCAATGATACTGCTGTATATGTCCAGTGGTATTGGCATATAAATCCAGTGGTACTGGTGTAGAAATCCAGTGGTACTGGTGTAGAAATCCAGTCCAGTGGTGCTGTCCTGTGCTGTATATTACTTACTCCAAATAAAGGGTTATTAATATTTAATCCAAATAATGTTCACAGGGTTTGCCCTGTGTGGTGTAGGTGTACGCTCTCTTGTGCTGCATTTTGTTATATAACTCCAGAAAAATAATGGAGAACAAACATTTGGCGGATAAAATAGGCAAAGATCAAGAACCACTTCCTCCTACTGCCGTTTAACTCCAGGGGTACTGCCGTATAAGTCCAGGGGTACTGCCTTATAAGTCCAGTCCAGTGGTGCAGTCTTGTGCTGCATCAGTCCAGTGGTGGTGTCTTGTGCTGCCATAAGTCCAGTGGTGGTGTCCTGTGCTGTATATTATTTACTCCAAATAAAAGGGTTATATTCATTACTTATCTTATTATCCAAATAATTTTTACAAGGTTTCCCCGGTGTGGTGTAGGGGTACGCTCGCCTGTGCTGCATATTATTATAATAGCTCCAAATAAAAGGGTTAATATTTTCCAAATTAATTTTACAGGCTTTGCCGTGTGTGTGTGATTTAGGGGTACGCTCTCCTGTGCCACCAATATTGTGCATGTATTACATCTGGGCAAATTCCAGCACGTCCCATGTTGTTTGTGCCGCACACTTGTGTTGCTTATCTTAGTCATACAGCTCCCTCATTGCGCCTCTTTTACTTCTTTGCATCATGTGCTGTTTGGGGCCTATTTTTAAAAGTGCCATCCTGTCTGCCACTGCAGTGCCACTCCTAGATGGGCCAGGTGTTTGTGCCGCACACTTGTGTCGCTTAGCTTAGTCATACAGTCACCTGGGTGCAACCTTTTGGCCTAAAAACAATATTGTGAGGTGTTCAGAATAGATTGGAAATAAGTGGAAATGAATGTTATTGAGGTTAATAATACCGTGGGATCAAAATTACCCCCAAATTCTGTGATTTTTGCTGTTTTTATGTTTTTTTCAAAAATCATCCAGATCCAAAACCAAAACCAAAACACGAAAGGGTGGTTTTGTCAAAACCAATCCAGATCCAAAACACGACTATGGAACCACAACCAAAACAGAAAACACAAAAAGTGCCTGCCGCACATCTCTATACAAAACTGATCCCAGTAGAGATACAGGCCCTCATTCCGAGTTGTTCGCTCGGTATTTTTCATCGCATCGCAGTGAGAATTCTCTTAGTGCGCATGCGTAATGTTCGCACTGCGCATGCGTCAAGTAACTTTACTAAGAAGAAAGTAATTTTACTCACGGCTTTTTCGTCGCTCCGGAGAACGCATTGTGATTGACAGGAAATGGGTGTTACTGGGCGGATGTACGGCGTTTTAGGGGCGTGTGGCTGGAAACGCTACCGTTTCCGGAAAAAACGCAGGCGTGTCTGGAGAAACGGTGGGAGTGCTTGGGCGAACGCTGGGTGTGTTTATGACGTCAGCCGGGACCGAAAAGCACTGAATTGATCGCACAGGCAGAGTAAGTCTGGAGTTACTCAGAAACTGCTAACTCGGTTTTGATCGCAATATTGCGAATACATCGGTCGCACATTTAAGATGTTTAGATTCACTCCCAGTAGGCGGCGGCTTAGCGTGTGTAACTCTGCTATAATCGCCTTGCGAGCGAACAACTCGGAATGAGGGCCACAGTTTAGAAAGTGGCAATGTTCTGCTAAAATATCTGCAGTGCAAGTGCACAATGTTCTGTTTCCCCCACTGTTTCCCCTTGTTTTCCCCTGGCCTGTACACAGAGAAAGAATGGTGGCTGGCTAATAGGGAATATGTGAATCTAGAGAAAAATCTTCTGTTGCGTGATCATGCATCTATTGACTGCACAATGAATAGTTAGGGTCAGTAGCTGCGAAAAAGCTTAAACACAAAAATCATTCACACAGACTCCAGAATGGAAATAGTCTGTTTGCAGATGTGTTTTATAGCTGAATGCTGAATTTAAAAGCATGGAATCATCTGTAGGCCTCTGCGTTTCATAAGAGGCGTTCATTAAGCTACCAGCCTGTGCTGGAAAATCAAACGTATTTGAAGGCGAAACAATTGCAAATTTTATCATATTTATAGAGGATTGTCTGTGAAGAAGACAGTACTAGCTGTGAGATTGGTAGTGCTATGCACTGCTATATGAGAAAATAATAGGAAGTGAGAGGAGAATTCATAGTGTTTACTAAATTTAATGCAAAAATAATATTATAGCCTTCTTGAAAGCAGAACGTGCACAACATACACAAGTAAATATTATAGAAAATACAATTGTCTACACCAGATCATAATCATGGCAAAGCACTAAACATCAACTTTGCAGGATAACGCATTCTTCAGATGGCATTTGCCTTCTCTTCTCTATAGGAAAGCCTGGACAAAGAGGGGTTATGTGATTACTTCCGGTGGGCTACTGTATACCCCTCTTCGGTGCCTATTGCAACTATATCGCTTTGCGCATGCACTGCCCATTGGCCAGTGGAGACGTAATGAAAATGGATAAGCACCAAATTACATGGCAAGTTATGTCTTCTCCAGGAATGCAGTTGTTGGAAGAGCTGTTCCAGGTAGTTCACAATAACAAAAGGTACAAAATATATTTGATATACAGTACAGTATGATTGCCAATATTATAAGTGTATTGTGATTTCTTTCTGAATAACCAGATAGCTCAGACAGCTTGTCACTACCATTTCATTTTTTTCTCCACAAGCTACAGTAAGTCTGGAGTTCCTATACTTGTAACAATAAAAACATGGTCAATCGATCCTCTTTTCTTTTCTACAGTAAAGTGAGGATTCTCAGCAGCATTTCCGTGGTTTGGGCTTTAGTAATTAGTAGTAGTGATTCCCATGGACAGAGTATTCAGCAAGAAGCTAGAGCATGCAGGTGTATGCAGGCATACAGCACTTTATTAAGTTTTACACCGAAATCACTAGGGTGCTCATGGTTTGAGATACTCTCTCCAACAATTTCATTAGGTCCTTTTTTGGGACCTTGTTTTAATTGCTACTGTAATTCACAGCTTCATCTGTATACCGATGCAGTAGGTTCTATTGGTTTTGGGGCTTATTTGGATTGCTCATGGTTTGCTCCCCAATTGTCTGAAGAGTGGATTGGGGGAGAGCCCGGCCAGGAACTTCCTTTTGCTCAAAGTTTTTACCCTCATTATGCTGGAGTGTGGAGGGAGTGCCTGCAGAACATGGGCATAGTATTTTGGAGCATAATTCAAGCCATCAACCACCAATGGGCATTTTGTTGTTGGCTAATCACCTGCTGGCACAAGTTGGCTGGCATTGGATGACTTGCAACATCCTTTTTTTAGTGCTAGGCACATGCCAAGAATTTCATTGATGATGCTCTATCTAGCTTTCAATGGGGTAGGTTTAATCAGTTAACACCTAATTATTCTCCAGTTGGTGAATTGTATCCTTCCTATGTTTGACAGATTATCAGGCTGCTATGAGGGCCTATTTACATAGTAACATAGTTGTCAAGGTTGAAAAAAGACAATCTGTCCATCGATACATTGGAAAAAAACGCTATAAGTGTACTGAATGTGGCACCTGTAAGGAAAAAATAAATAAATTCATACAATATATAAACAACAGTAAACTGAATTTAGAATTCACTACTTCAACAAGCAAAGAAACAATCGTCTTTTTAGATTTGGAAATTTTTGTCAAGAACAATCAAATACAAACTAGGACCCATATTAAAAAAGTAAGTGGAAATAACATTCTTCCCACTTCCAGCAATCATCACAAAAATTGGACATCAAGCATACCCATCAGCCAGTTCCAAAGACTCAGGAAAAACTGCAGTGACTATGACACCTTTGAAAAACAAAGTGAATCCATGATGCAAAACTTCATACAGAAGGGCTACAATGAAGAAACAACAGAGAAGTAGAGTTAATCAACTAGACAGAAGAGAAGAGAACTAATCAAATAAAAAGAAAAAAAAACGAAATGATTAGAGATGAGCGCCGGAAATTTTTCGTGTTTTGTGTTTTGGTTTTGGGTTCGGTTCCGCGGCCGTGTTTTGGGTTCGACCGCGTTTTGGCAAAACCTCACCGAATTTTTTTTGTCGGATTCGGGTGTGTTTTGGATTCGGGTGTTTTTTTCCAAAAAACCTAAAAAACAGCTTAAATCATAGAATTTGGCGGTCATTTTGATCCCAAAGTATTATTAACCTCAAAAACCATAATTTCCACTCATTTTCAGTCTATTCTGAATACCTCACACCTCACAATATTATTTTTAGTCCTAAAATTTGCACCGAGGTCGCTGTGTGAGTAAGATAAGCGACCCTAGTGGCCGACACAAACACCGGGCCCATCTAGGAGTGGCACTGCAGTGTCACGCAGGATGGCCCTTCCAAAAAACCCTCCCCAAACAGCACATGACGCAAAGAAAAAAAGAGGCGCAATGAGGTAGCTGTGTGAGTAAGATTAGCGACCCTAGTGGCCGACACAAACACCGGGCCCATCTAGGAGTGGCACTGCAGTGTCACGCAGGATGTCCCTTCCAAAAAACCCTCCCCAAACAGCACATGACGCAAAGAAAAAAAGAGGCGCAATGAGGTAGCTGACTGTGTGAGTAAGATAAGCGACCCTAGTGGCCGACACAAACACCGGGCCCATCTAGGAGTGGCACTGCAGTGTCACGCAGGATGTCCCTTCCAAAAAACCCTCCCCAAACAGCACATGACGCAAAGAAAAAAAGAGGCGCAATGAGGTAGCTGACTGTGTGAGTAAGATAAGCGACCCTAGTGGCCGACACAAACACCGGGCCCATCTAGGAGTGGCACTGCAGTGTCACGCAGGATGTCCCTTCCAAAAAACCCTCCCCAAACAGCACATGACGCAAAGAAAAAGAAAAGAAAAAAGAGGTGCAAGATGGAATTGTCCTTGGGCCCTCCCACCCAACCTTATGTTGTATAAACAGGACATGCACACTTTAACCAACCCATCATTTCTGTGACAGGGTCTGCCACACGACTGTGACTGATATGACGGGTTGGTTTGGACCCCCACCAAAAAAGAAGCAATTAATCTCTCCTTGCACAAACTGGCTCTACAGAGGCAAGATGTCCACCTCATCATCATCCTCCGATATATCACCGTGTACATCCCCCTCCTCACAGATTATCAATTCGTCCCCACTGGAATCCACCATCTCAGCTCCCTGTGTACTTTGTGGAGGCAATTGCTGCTGGTCAATGTCTCCACGGAGGAATTGATTATAATTCATTTTAATGAACATCATCTTCTCCACATTTTCTGGATGTAACCTCGTACGCCGATTGCTGACAAGGTGAGCGGCGGCACTAAACACTCTTTCGGAGTACACACTTGTGGGAGGGCAACTTAGGTAGAATAAAGCCAGTTTGTGCAAGGGCCTCCAAATTGCCTCTTTTTCCTGCCAGTATAAGTACGGACTGTGTGACGTGCCTACTTGGATGCGGTCACTCATATAATCCTCCACCATTCTTTCAATGGTGAGAGAATCATATGCAGTGACAGTAGACGACATGTCCGTAATCGTTGTCAGGTCCTTCAGTCCGGACCAGATGTCAGCATCAGCAGTCGCTCCAGACTGCCCTGCATCACCGCCAGCGGGTGGGCTCGGAATTCTGAGCCTTTTCCTCGCACCCCCAGTTGCGGGAGAATGTGAAGGAGGAGATGTTGTTGACAGGTCGCGTTCCGCTTGACTTGACAATTTACTCACCAGCAGGTGTTTGAACCCCAGCAGACTTGTGTCTGCCGGAAAGAGAGATCCAAGGTAGGCTTTAAATCTAGGATCGAGCACGGTGGCCAAAATGTAGTGCTCTGATTTCAACAGATTGACCACCCGTGAATCCTTGTTAAGCGAATTAAGGGCTCCATCCACAAGTCCCACATGCCTAGCGGAATCGCTCCGTGTTAGCTCCTCCTTCAATGTCTCCAGCTTCTTCTGCAAAAGCCTGATGAGGGGAATGACCTGACTCAGGCTGGCAGTGTCTGAACTGACTTCACGTGTGGCAAGTTCAAAGGGCATCAGAACCTTGCACAACGTTGAAATCATTCTCCACTGCGCTTGAGACAGGTGCATCCCACCTCCTATATCGTGCTCAATTGTATAGGCTTGAATGGCCTTTTGCTGCTCCTCCAACCTCTGAAGCATATACAGGGTTGAATTCCACCTCGTTACCACTTCTTGCTTCAGATGATGGCAGGGCAGGTTCAGTAGTTTTTGGTGGTGCTCCAGTTTTCTGTACGTGGTGCCTGTACGCCGAAAGTGTCCCGCAATTCTTCTGGCCACCGACAGCATCTCTTGCACGCCCCTGTCGTTTTTTAAAAAATTCTGCACCACCAAATTCAAGGTATGTGCAAAACATGGGACGTGCTGGAATTGGCCCAGATTTAATGCACACACAATATTGCTGGCGTTGTCCGATGCCACAAATCCACAGGAGAGTCCAATTGGGGTAAGCCATTCCGCGATGATCTTCCTCAGTTGCCGTAAGAGGTTTTCAGCTGTGTGCGTATTCTGGAAACCGGTGATACAAAGCGTAGCCTGCCTAGGAAAGAGTTGGCGTTTGCGAGATGCTGCTACTGGTGCCGCCGCTGCTGTTCTTGCGGCGGGAGTCCATACATCTACCCAGTGGGCTGTCACAGTCATATAGTCCTGACCCTGCCCTGCTCCACTTGTCCACATGTCCGTGGTTAAGTGGACATTGGGTACAGCTGCATTTTTTAGGACACTGGTGACTCTTTTTCTGAGGTCTGTGTACATTTTCGGTATCGCCTGCCTAGAGAAATGGAACCTAGATGGTATTTGGTACCGGGGACACAGTACCTCCAACAAGTCTCTAGTTGGCTCTGCAGTAATGATGGATACCGGAACCACGTTTCTCACCGCCCAGGATGCCAAGGCCTCAGTTATCCGCTTTGCAGCAGGATGACTGCTGTGATATTTCATCTTCCTCGCAAAGGACTGTTGGACAGTCAATTGCTTGGTGGAAGTAGTAAAAGTGGTCTTACGACTTCCCCTCTGGGATGACCATCGACTCCCAGCAGCAACAACAGCAGCGCCAGCAGCAGTAGGCGTTACACGCAAGGATGCATCGGAGGAATCCCAGGCAGGAGAGGACTCGTCAGAATTGCCAGTGACATGGCCTGCAGGACTATTGGCATTCCTGGGGAAGGAGGAAATTGACACTGAGGGAGTTGGTGGGGTGGTTTGCGTGAGCTTGGTTACAAGAGGAAGGGATTTACTGGTCAGTGGACTGCTTCCGCTGTCGGCCCAAGTTTTTGAACTTGTCACTGACTTATTATGAATGCGCTGCAGGTGACGTATAAGGGAGGATGTTCCGAGGTGGTCAACGTCCTTACCCCTACTTATTACAGCTTGACAAAGGGAACACACGGCTTGACACCTGTTGTCCGCATTTCTGGTGAAATACTTCCACACCGAAGAGCTGATTTTTTTGGTATTTTCACCAGGCATGTCAACGGCCATATTCCTACCACGGACAACAGGTGTCTCCCCGGGTGCCTGACTTAAACAAACCACCTCACCATCAGAATCCTCCTGGTCAATTTCCTCCCCAGCGCCAGCAACACCCATATCCTCCTCATCCTGGTGTACTTCAACACTGACATCTTCAATCTGACTATCAGGAACTGGACTGCGGGTGCTCCTTCCATCACTTGCAGGGGGCGTGCAAATGGTGGAAGGCGCATGCTCTTCACGTCCAGTGTTGGGAAGGTCAGGCATCGCAACCGACACAATTGGAATCGGACTCTCCTTGTGGATTTGGGATTTCGAAGAACGCACAGTTCTTTGCGGTGCTACTGCTTTTGCCAGCTTTAGTCTTTTCATTTTTCTAGCGAGAGGCTGAGTGCTTCCATCCTCATGTGAAGCTGAACCACTAGCCATGAACATAGGCCAGGGCCTCAGCCGTTCCTTGCCACTCCGTGTGGTAAATGGCATATTGGCAAGTTTACGCTTCTCCTCCGACAATTTTATTTTAGGTTTTGGAGTCCTTTTTTTACTGATATTTGGTGTTTTGGATTTGACATGCTCTGTACTATGATATTGGGCATCGGCCTTGGCAGACGACGTTGCTGGCATTTCATCGTCTCGGCCATGACTAGTGGCAGCAGCTTCAGCACGAGGTGGAAGTGGATCTTGATCTTTCCCTAATTTTGGAACCTCAACATTTTTGTTCTCCATATTTTAATAGGCACAACTAAAAGGCACCTCAGGTAAACAATGGAGATGGATGGATTGGATACTAGTATACAATTATGGACGGACTGCCGAGTGCCGACACAGAGGTAGCCACAGCCGTGAACTACCGCACTGTACTGTGTCTGCTGCTAATATAGACTGGTTGATAAAGAGATAGTATACTCGTAACTAGTATGTATGTATAAAGAAAGAAAAAAAAACCACGGTTAGGTGGTATATACAATTATGGATGGGCTGCCGAGTGCCGACACAGAGGTAGCCACAGCCGTGAACTACCGCACTGTACTGTGTCTGCTGCTAATATATAGACTGGTTGATAAAGAGATAGTATACTCGTACCTAGTATGTATGTATAAAGAAAGAAAAAAAAACCACGGTTAGGTGGTATATACAATTATGGACGGGCTGCCGAGTGCCGACACAGAGGTAGCCACAGCCGTGAACTACCGCACTGTACTGTGTCTGCTGCTAATATATAGACTGGTTGATAAAGAGATAGTATACTCGTAACTAGTATGTATGTATAAAGAAAGAAAAAAAAACCACGGTTAGGTGGTATATACAATTATGGACGGGCTGCCGAGTGCCGACACAGAGGTAGCCACAGCCGTGAACTACCGCACTGTACTGTGTCTGCTGCTAATATAGACTGGTTGATAAAGAGATAGTATACTCGTAACTAGTATGTATGTATAAAGAAAGAAAAAAAAACCACGGTTAGGTGGTATATACAATTATGGACGGGCTGCCGAGTGCCGACACAGAGGTAGCCACAGCCGTGAACTACCGCACTGTACTGTGTCTGCTGCTAATATATAGACTGGTTGATAAAGAGATAGTATACTCGTAACTAGTATGTATGTATAAAGAAAGAAAAAAAAACCACGGTTAGGTGGTATATACAATTATGGACGGGCTGCCGAGTGCCGACACAGAGGTAGCCACAGCCGTGAACTACCGCACTGTACTGTGTCTGCTGCTAATATATAGACTGGTTGATAAAGAGATAGTATACTCGTACCTAGTATGTATGTATAAAGAAAGAAAAAAAAACCACGGTTAGGTGGTATATACAATTATGGACGGGCTGCCGAGTGCCGACACAGAGGTAGCCACAGCCGTGAACTACCGCACTGTACTGTGTCTGCTGCTAATATATAGACTGGTTGATAAAGAGATAGTATACTCGTAACTAGTATGTATGTATAAAGAAAGAAAAAAAAACCACGGTTAGGTGGTATATACAATTATGGACGGGCTGCCGAGTGCCGACACAGAGGTAGCCACAGCCGTGAACTACCGCACTGTACTGTGTCTGCTGCTAATATAGACTGGTTGATAAAGAGATAGTATACTCGTAACTAGTATGTATGTATAAAGAAAGAAAAAAAAACCACGGTTAGGTGGTATATACAATTATGGACGGGCTGCCGAGTGCCGACACAGAGGTAGCCACAGCCGTGAACTACCGCACTGTACTGTGTCTGCTGCTAATATATAGACTGGTTGATAAAGAGATAGTATACTCGTAACCAGTATGTATGTATAAAGAAAGAAAAAAAAACCACGGTTAGGTGGTATATACAATTATGGACGGGCTGCCGAGTGCCGACACAGAGGTAGCCACAGCCGTGAACTACCGCACTGTACTGTGTCTGCTGCTAATATATAGACTGGTTGATAAAGAGATAGTATACTCGTAACTAGTATGTATGTATAAAGAAAGAAAAAAAAACCACGGTTAGGTGGTATATACAATTATGGACGGGCTGCCGAGTGCCGACACAGAGGTAGCCACAGCCGTGAACTACCGCACTGTACTGTGTCTGCTGCTAATATAGACTGGTTGATAAAGAGATAGTATACTCGTAACTAGTATGTATGTATAAAGAAAGAAAAAAAAACCACGGTTAGGTGGTATATACAATTATGGACGGGCTGCCGAGTGCCGACACAGAGGTAGCCACAGCCGTGAACTACCGCACTGTACTGTGTCTGCTGCTAATATAGACTTTTTGATAAAGAGATAGTATACTCGTAACTAGTATGTATGTATAAAGAAAGAAAAAAAAACCACGGTTAGGTGGTATATACAATTATGGACGGGCTGCCGAGTGCCGACACAGAGGTAGCCACAGCCGTGAACTACCGCACTGTACTGTGTCTGCTGCTAATATAGACTGGTTGATAAAGAGATAGTATACTCGTAACTAGTATGACTATAAAGAAAGAAAAAAAAACCACGGTTAGGTGGTATATACAATTATGGACGGGCTGCCGAGTGCCGACACAGAGGTAGCCACAGCCATGAACTACCGCACTGTACTGTGTCTGCTGCTAATATAGACTGGTTGATAAAGAGATAGTATACTACTAATATTATATATACTGGTGGTCAGGTCACTGGTCACTAGTCACACTGGCAGTGGCACTCCTGCAGCAAAAGTGTGCACTGTTTAATTTTAATATAATATTATGTACTCCTGGCTCCTGCTATAACCTATAACTGGCACTGCAGTGCTCCCCAGTCTCCCCCACAATTATAAGCTGTGTGAGCTGAGCACAGTCAGATATATATATACATTGATGCAGCACACTGGGCTGAGCAGTGCACACAGATATGGTATGTGACTGAGTCACTGTGTGTATCGTTTTTTTCAGGCAGAGAACGGATATATTAAATAAAACAAACAACTGCACTGTCTGGTGGTCACTGTGGTCGTCAGTCACTAAACTCTGCACTCTCTTCTACAGTATCACAGCCTCAGGTCAATCTCTCTCTCTCTCTCTCAACCCTAATCTAAATGGAGAGGACGCCAGCCACGTCCTCTCCCTATCAATCTCAATGCACGTGTGAAAATGGCGGCGACGCGCGGCTCCTTATATAGAATCCGAGTCTCGCGAGAATCCGACAGCGTCATGATGACGTTCGGGCGCGCTCGGGTTAACCGAGCAAGGCGGGAGGATCCGAGTCTGCTCGGACCCGTGAAAAAAACATGAAGTTCGTGCGGGTTCGGATTCAGAGAAACCGAACCCGCTCATCTCTAGAAATGATGAATACCAACACATCAAATCATTACACAATTCAATAGCAACCACAACTTGATAGAACAAATGCTGAAAAGACACTGGCATATTCTATCATTGGACAATGATCTCAAACCACTAATAACAGAAAAACCAAAAATAATATATACAAAAGCTAAAAATATAAAACAAGAGCTAGTTTCAAGCTACCAACCTTTGGAAAAACTGGAAAAGAAACAGAATACTAAAGGATTTCATTACTGTCTCAATTGTAAAGCCAGTAAAAACAATAAGTCATATCAACAAAACCAGAAACATAATTTTCATCAAAGAAAACGAATAAGAACTACAATATAAAAGAGCACATTAGCTGTGAAACAGAACAGGCAATCTATCTGTTGGAATGCCCCTGTAATTGCAATATGTTGGCCAGACAAAGAGAAAGATCAAAACTAGACTGGCCAAACATATCTACAACATTAAAAGAGGCTTGAACACACACACAGTGTATCAAAACATTTTCTGGATGTCCACAATAAGGATCCTACAGGATTAAAATTCCTGGCTATACAGAAAATAAGTAACAACTGGAGAGGAGGGGATGTAGTAGCGGATTTAAAAAGAAATGAGACCCGCTGGATTTTCGAACATAAGACATTACAACCTTCTGGCCTCAATATTGACATTGAACTAAATGCCTTTTTATGATAACACCAATCCTTTTACATTAAACACACCCTTTTAAATTTTTAAATGTAGCACCGCAGGAAAATAAAAATAAATTTTTTAATATATTTTTTTTTAAAAAGTGGATGCAGAGACTACAAGTATATATGCAACCAATAAGAAACATATGGTTGCCGCTCTTTTGGAGCACTTCCTGGAAATCACTTCCTGTTTTTAATGAATGATCAATAAAGTTTTTTTAACTATAAAAAAGAGCTCCAGAAGTCCATTTCCATCCATGATTAAGTGCGCGGTGATGCATGATACACGTTGGAGGTAACGTGACACAGCACCGGGACTTCAATCAGCTCAACCTGCTTTCTGAATCCAGCCGGCGGCTTGCCGTGACATCACTCGCTGAGACCCGCGATCACTGGACGCAGCGATCAGCGGTGCCCTGAAACGAACAACTGGAGATCCAGCGTGGTTGGGATACGAAAGTGGTAACATCCAAAGCCGCAAGGTAGGGAGAGCCAGGGACGGGTTTCACCAACAGCAGCTGACCCGTAAGGACTGTGGACACTCTAAATACCCCAGAAGGGGCTGTAAACATCTATTAACCATTTTTTTTCCTTACAGGAGCCACATTCAGTACACTTATAGTGCTTGTTTTTTTCCAATGTATCAATGTTACTGAGCAGCTTGTATACACATATACAGCGCAGTTAATTTTCTCCCATTAATCTGTCCATCGAGTTTAACCTATATTTTGATCTACTGCTAAGCACTTGATTTACTTTTACTGACCCAGATACTGCCATACATTATTATTACAGGTTATATCCTTGGATGCCTTTTTCAGCTAGAAATTTGTCTAACCCTTTCTTAAACACATCGATTGAGTCAGACACTACAACCTTCTCTGGTAGCAATTCCATATCCTTATTGCCCGCAATGTGACGAAACCCTTCTTACGCTTGGTAAGAAACTTCCTCTCCTCTAACCTTAGAGGGTGACTGCATGTCATGTGTGCGGATCTCTCGATAAGCAAGTCGCCTAACAGTTCCATGTACTGACCCGTAGTGTAATTTGTAAATATTAATCATGTCTCCTCTTAGACGCCTTTTTTCTAGTGTAAGCATATCTAACCTACAGTAGATAGCTTTACCTCATAATCCAATGACTCTAAGCCTTTAATAAATTTTGTATCTCTTCTCTGAACCTTTTCGGTGATGTCTTTTTTATAGTGTGGAGCTCAGAACTATATACTGTATTCTAGATGCGGCCGTACCAATGATTTATACAGTGGCAGGATTACACATGCATGCCTTGTTTCTGTTCCCTGTGTTATGCATGCTAATACTGTACCTTATTGGCCTTTACTGCTGCACCCTGACATTGGGCACTACTGCTAAGTCTACTGTCAATGAGCACCCCCAAATCCTTCTCCATTTCTGATTTCCCTAGATTTACCAAATTAATTTATAGATTGCATGTTTGTTTTTCGTCCCAAAATGCACAACTTTACATTTCTCTATATTAAACCTCATACTCCACTTGAATAGCTAAAAAAAATAAGGTAATTTGCTTACCAGGGGAGCGTTTCAATAGTTTTAATAGTAAATAATGATAAAATCACAAACATAAAAAACAACAATAATAAAAATGTCATAGTTATAGTTATAAAACAATTGGACTATCCTTACTCCAGGAACTCATAAATTCATTTGTTTTCATCTAATAAAGATGTTTAAATCCAACAGGTTGTGTTTAGTAAGAATTTAGCCGGCAGCCAAAGTTCATCAAAAGTTAATTGGTATACAGCACTTATAGGGCCTAATTCAGGTTGGATCGCAGTAACCGATCCAACCGCAATTTTTGAGTAAAAGATGCGGGCACATGCGCAGCGCATGCACCCGCATTTTCTGCAGGGGGGGGGGCCTACAGAAAATGCGATCGCCTCTGCCTGTTGATCAGGCAGAGGCTGTCGCGGGGCGGGGAACGCTCCATTTCCAGGGAGGACATTTGCTTCGGTGGTGCAGTGCGAACGGGGTCAGAGGCGGCCAAACGGGGGCGTGATCACGGCGGATGATGTCACACGCAGCTGCCGCGATCACGATCATGGCGGCAGGAGACTTTCACAATTTCTGCTAACAAGCAGAAATTGCGAAGCGTTCGAAATTTCTGCTTATTGAACTGGGGGAGGCGGCGGTCAGCATGCTGGGCGGCCTTGCCCTGCAATGTGCAGCCCCCAGCATGCGATCCAAAGGATAGCAAATTCTGCTAATTAGCAGAATTTGCTATCCTTACTGAATTAGGCCCATAATTCAATGGTGATTGACACAGTTGTATATATAGAGTTTTCAATGTCACTGTCTTATGCTCACCTCCTGTGTCACTATTTAGGCAGTAGTTTCAGAGTGGCAGAGGTAGAACGCTGCACTCCGGCGAGCTGACCGCAGCGTTACGCTCGACCTCTGTCTGCTGTAATTCTCCGTATATATAGCAGCGTGCCTTGTCTGCTTACGGGCCAGGAGGGAGCAGAAGCCAGGTCCTTAGGTGTTTGTCCACAATATTGTGCTCGACTTGCACCAGCTGTCACCATTTGTATGGAGCACCGGGTGTTTAGCCCACCGCCAGATGTGGAGGGAGCAGGAGCTGCTGTTTTTTTATATGTTTGTGATTTTTATCATTAATTACTATTAAAACAATTGAAGCGCTCCCCTGGTAAGCGAATTACCTTATTTTTTAGCTATTCATTCTTTTGACATTGCAGTATTGTCAAGTCGGGAGCTGCTGTACAAATATTCTAATTGTTGCTAAACTATACATTTTTCAAAGAATTAAATAAGATTGGTGTCTTTTTAAGCGCTAGGGACAATTTGTTGTCATACACCACTTAGCTGCCCAAACCTCCAGTTTAATTCAGTCGTTCTGAACAGAGTCAACATCCTGATCTGATGAATTAATCCTGATCTGATTTTAATCAGAAAGTTGCCACTGTGGGCGTTAACAGAGGCGTCACTTGGGTTGGTATCACCCAGTGTTGTAACTCATGGTGTCACCCCCCCCCCCCATATGGACCTACTCTCATATCACTCCATACAGAAACCTTGAGAGCAGGGGCCAGTTCTAGGGTGTTCAGTGCCCCCTGCAAATGACAAATTTGCACCCTCCCTCCATACGCAATGAAGGGACAGTGCATACCAAAGGCACGCACAGCAAAAAGGGGTGTGGTCTAACAAGGTAGGGGCGTGACCACCAACAGTATCCCCAATTCAAATTAAGCCACACAGTAGCACAATCTTATTCACATTATACTGCACGTAGTGTCCAGAATTCATATTGCACCACATGTTACAACACTCAGTAGTGCCCCTTATACACAATACCCACAGTCAGGGCTGGCAACAGAAATCTTGGGGCCCCATACACTGATATCTCTGGGCCCCCCACCCCCTAAACTCTACCACCCCTCCCAGGGATTTGTAAGGGGGAATTCCAGATATGTACTATATACACATATAGATAGATAGATAGATAGATAGATAGATAGATAGATAGATAGATAGATAGATAAAATTAATTACACCAAATACAGAATAGCGGCACTCATAGTCTGTGTAGTAGCATAAGAAGTGACTTTATTCCTCCTTCACCTCCTACCTTTCGGGACAGAGTAGCATTTATAAATACAAATACAAAGACATAATTACCTAATACAGTGCAGCTGGTATCTCCTGCCGTAAGACACTCACTAAGACATGCCGACTAGCAACTAGTGATGTGCACCGGACATTTTTCGGGTTCTGTGTTTTGGTTTTGGATTTGGTTCCGCGGCCGTGTTTTGGATTTGGATGCGTTTTGGCAAAACCTCCCTGAAAATTTTTTGTCGGATTCGGGTGTGTTTTGGATTCGGGTGTTTTTTTACAAAAAACCCTCAAAAACAGCTTAAATCATAGAATTTGGGGGTCATTTTGATCCCATAGTATTATTAACCTCAATAACCATAATTTCCACTCATTTCCAGTCTATTCTGAACACCTCACACCTCACAATATTATTTTTAATCGTAAAATTTGCACCGAGGTCGCTGGATGACTAAGCTAAGCGACCCAAGTGGCCGACACAAACACCTGGCCCATCTAGGAGTGGCACTGCAGTGTCAGACAGGATGGCACTTCAAAAAATAGTCCCCAAACAGCACATGATGCAAAGAAAAAAAAGAGGTGCACCAAGGTCGCTGGATGGCTAAGCTAAGCGACACAAGTGGCCGACACAAACACCTGGCCCATCTAGGAGTGGCACTGCAGTGTCAGACAGGATGGCACTTCAAAAAATAGTCCCCAAACAGCACATGATGCAAAGAAAAAAAGAGGTGCAATGAGGTAGCTGTGTGACTAAGCTAAGCGACCCAAGTGACCGACACAAACACCTGGCCCATCTAGGAGTGGCACTGCAGTGTCAGACAGGATGGCAGATTTAAAAAATTGTCCCCAGACAGCACATGATACAAAGAAAAAAAGAGGCGCAATGAGGTAGCTGTGTGACTAAGCTAAGTGACCCAAGTGGCCGACACAAACACCTGGCCCATCTAGGAGTGGCACTGCAGTGTTAGACAGGATGGCACTTCAAAAAATAGTCCCCAAACAGCACATGATGCAAAGAAAAATGAAAGAAAAAAGAGGTGCAAGATGGAATTGTCCTTGGGCCCTCCCACCCACCCTTATGTTGTATAAACAGGACATGCACACTTTAACAAACCCATCATTTCAGCGACAGGGTCTGCCACACAACTGTGACTGAAATGACTGGTTCGTTTTGGCCCCCACCAAAAAAGAAGCAATCAATCTCTCCTTGCACAAACTGGCTCTACAGAGGCAAGATGTCCACCTCCTCCTCATCGTCCGATTCCTCACCCCTTTCACTGTGTACATCCCCCTCCTCACAGATTATTAATTTGTCCCCACTGGAATCCACCATCTCAGGTCCCTGTGTACTTTCTGGAGGCAATTGCTGGTGAATGTCTCCACGGAGGAATTGATTATAATTCATTTTGATGAACATCATCTTCTCCACATTTTCTGGAAGTAACCTCGTACGCCGATTGCTGACAAGGCGAGCGGCTGCACTAAACACTCTTTCGGAGTACACACTGGAGGGGGGGCAACTTAGGTAGAATAAAGCCAGTTTCTGCAAAGGCCTCCAAATTGCCTCTTTTTCCTGCCAGTATACGTACGGACTGTCTGACGTGCCTACTTGGATGCGGTCACTCATATAATCCTCCGCCATTCTTTCAATGGTGACCGAATCATATGCAGTGACAGTAGACGACATGTCAGTAATCGTTGTCAGGTCCTTCAGTCCAGACCAGATGTCAGCACTCGCTCCAGACTGCCCTGCATCACCGCCAGCGGGTGGGCTCGGAATTCTTAGCCTTTTCCTCGCAGCCCCAGTTGCGGGAGAATGTGAAGGAGGAGCTGTTGACGGGTCACGTTCCACTTGACTTGACAATTTTCTCACCAGCAGGTATTTGAACCTCTGCAGACTCATGTCTGCCGGAAAGAGAGATACAACGTAGGTTTTAAATCTAGGATCGAGCACGGTGGCCAAAATGTAGTGCTCTGATTTCAACAGATTGACCACCCGTGAATCCTTGTTAAGCGAATTAAGGGCTCCATCCACAAGTCCCACATGCCTAGCGGAATCGCTCTGTTTTAGCTCCTCCTTCAATCTCTCCAGCTTCTTCTGCAAAAGCCTGATGAGGGGAATGACCTGACTCAGGCTGGCAGTGTCTGAACTGACTTCACATGTGGCAAGTTCAAAGGGTTGCAGAACCTTGCACAACGTTGAAATCATTCTCCACTGCGCTTGAGTCAGGTGCATTCCCCCTCCTTAGCCTATATCGGAGGTAGCTGTATAAGCTTGAATGGCCTTTTGCTGCTCCTCCATCCTCTGAAGCATATAGAGGGTTGAATTCCACCTCGTTACCACCTCTTGCTTCAGATGATGGCAGGGCAGGTTCAGGAGTGTTTGCTGGTGCTCCAGTCTTCGGCACGCGGTAGCTGAATGCCGAAAGTGGCCCGCAATTCTTCGGCCCACCGACAGCATCTCTTGCACTCCCCTGTCGTTTTTTAAATAATTCTGCACCACCAAATTCAATGTATGTGCAAAACATGGGACGTGCTGGAATTTGCCCACATGTAATGCACGCACAATACTGGTGGCGTTGTCCGATGTCACAAATCCCCAGGAGAGTCCAATTGGGGTAAGCCATTCTGCGATGATGTTCCTCAGTTTCCGTAAGAGGTTGTCAGCTGTGTGCCTCTTATGGAAAGCAGTGATACAAAGCGTAGCCTGCCTAGGAACGAGTTGGCGTTTGCGAGATGTTGCTACTGGTGCCGCCGCTGCTGTTCTTGCTGCGGGAGGCAATACATCTACCCAGTGGGCTGTCACAGTCATATAGTCCTGAGTCTGCCCTGCTCCACTTGTCCACATGTCCGTGGTTAAGTGGACATTGGGTACAACTGCATTTTTTAGGACACTGGTGACTCTTTTTCTGACGTCTGTGTACATTTTCGGTATCGCCTGCCTAGAGAAATGGAATCTAGATGGTATTTGGTACCGGGGACACAGTACCTCAATCAATTCTCTAGTTCCCTGTGAATTAACGGTGGATACCGGAAACACGTTTTTCACCACCCAGGCTGCCAAGGCCTGAGTTATCCGCTTTGCAGCAGGATGACTGCTGTGATATTTCATCTTCCCCGCAAAGGACTATTGGACAGTCAATTGCTTACTGGAAGTAGTACAAGTGGTCTTCCGACTTCCCCTCTGGGATGACGATCGACTCCCAGCAGCAACAACAGCAGCGCCAGCAGCAGTCGGTGTTACACTCAAGGATGCATCGGAGGAATCCCAGGTAGGAGAGGACTCGTCAGACTTGACAGTGACATGGCCTGCAGGACTATTGGCTTTTCTGTCTAAGGAGGAAATTGACACTGAGGGAGTTGGTGGTGTGGTTTGCAGGAGCTTGGTTACAAGAGGAAGGGATTTAGTTGTCAGTGGACTGCTTCCGCTGTCACCCAAAGTTTTTGAACTTGTCAATGACTTCTGATGAATGCGCTCCAGGTGACGTATAAGGGAGGATGTTCCTAGGTGGTTAACGTCCTTACCCCTACTTATTACAGCTTGACAAAGGCAACACACGGCTTGACACCAGTTGTCCGCATTTCTGTTGAAATAATTCCACACCGAAGAGGTGATTTTTTTTTGTAATTTGACCAGGCATGTCAATGGCCATATTCAATTGAACCTCAATTGAATCCAAACATCAGTGTACAAAGACGTAGGTACATGTATGTGTGAAATGTTCGTCGCAAATCAGACATTATAGGCCAAAGCACTGTCCCAGCATACTCTATAGGTTGAATGTTGTCCCACACCCAACCAGTAGTCCCGTGACCGCCGAGTGCATATAGAGGATGTCTCGTCCTCCTCCCTGTCTTCCCCAAAAATAGTCAAGTGTCTGATTTGCAAAATGAATACATACTTGTGTCTAGGTCACCGATTATTGTATGAAATATTTTTTCTTATGTTAATAATTGATGGCAGTTATTTGCTGCCAAAGGGTGGACTGTCGAAGTAAAAAAAATATTACATAAAGAGAACAAACAAACTACACACATATAAGTCGCTATACTTGCAAATACGCGCAGCGAGCACAGCAATATATGGTAACACATGCTGCATTTACACGGACATGCCACAGAGATGGATTCGACACTTATTTCATGCAGTACATAATTGTGGTGGTATCAAGTGCCAGACATCATGATGATTTAGAATTGTATATGATGGAGTGGTGTCATGTACGTGTATTATTTGAACGAAACCAGATAGACCGGTCATGTTTACTATTGAAGCAACCAGATTAATGTGTAGATTCATTTGATACTTGTTATTAAGTTGTAGGACATTGCAACACGGAATTATGATTAAATATATAAAAGCTAAAATCACTTATTAGAACAATAGATATTCCAAACAGGTAATGAACAGGAAACTCAGGCCAGCCCTTTGGACGTCCCCAAGGCTGAACCTGTTCAGCATATACAAAGGAACTGGTGACTCATCATGAATCCCTCCCCCAGAAACTAGATAACACATAGCTGATCACACAGGAAGGTAGTTCCTGTTTTGGTCTCAGAGTTGCTGTAAGGTCTGAGATGATGATGGAGTTATTGCCAGCTTAGTTCCTGTTTTTTGGTCTCAGAAGAAGATGGAGTCCCAGCATTACTTTACAGAGAGAGAGAGAGAGTGATATGGAAAGACGAATTTATATAAATTAAGGATAATGGTATTGTATGCTGGCATGTAACTGAAACTGTATGTAACTGTATGTAATTGTATGTTTTAACTGCTTACTGTGTGAGTGTAACCATGTAACTACAGGTATACTGTACTTTGTAATATATTGAATCAATATCCTTTTTAATAACAAATGTATACATCAATGAGCTTTGGAACTCAGATAATGTGTGAGTGTATTGTTTTCTCTTATGGGATACAGTGTTTTGCAATGTACAGCACACTTTTATCGTATATGGTAGTAAGATGCGCCTGGCGTCTGCAATATATATTAGAGCGGGCATTTTAAATATTTGTGAGAAATCAATTTGCCATTCTTAGGTGAGGGCTCTTACGGGATAGCAGGATCTTAATGATGCACTGTACATTACAAACGCGGCTGTAATTGACCTGCTCCGATGGATGCATTGCGAAGCTGATGAAAATAACATCCACGTTAATGTATTGTTGTGTTATCAGTAAGCCAATGATATGAAATTTCACGGGACAATGCATTTCTCATAATATTTAAGATGCTAAAATGTATTTTTATTGTTGCAAAACAAGGTTCAAATAAGTCATATGGTGTTTGATTCAGATTGGATTGTTTATCTGTTTAAGTAGGTTTAAAAGTATATTTAAAATTTGCTGCATAGCCTTGATATAGTTTTTTTTATACTCAGGCCTAAAATAACTCCTGGTGCTTGTATGATGTGTGATTTCTTTGTGACAAAGGAAGCCGCATGATCTGTCCTCCATTTTGGACTAACCACATGGCCTGTCCACCATTTTGTGTAACCCTCATGGATGTGGAAGGGGGAGGAGCAGCGGCCATTTTGGGAAGGTCATTTACTAAATGGCTGATTTTCACTGCTCAGAATAATCAGCTTTCCTTGGTCACATCAAACACCATTTATGAGTTACCAATGCATTTATTTAACCCATGCTATAGTCAATTACAAATAGTTTCAGCTGGGCCTAGTGAGAGTTAAGAGATGAATACTTGATGTAAAAATTACATACAGATATTAAAAAAAAAAGTTTTTTTTTCTTTTACCTCTAGGATTCAGTTAAAATCTGCTTGCTAGTTTAGGATAGCCATTGAAATGTTAATTAACCTGTCCCACTACCGTCTTGAACAGGCATATGAACCTCTGTTGATATGCAAATTAGAGACTTTGAAGGAAATGCATTCATTCAGTAGGTGTGTACTGTGTGGGGGTTCTATGAGAGTCAAGTGGTATATATATTATATAAATATATATTATATATAATATTATTATAATTGTGTGTATATTTATATCAGTGTATGTTCTGCAAGATAGCTATCCAATCTGAATCATATCATTTAAATTATTGATTATTGCTAGATTCATTATAGATCTGTGTGAAATAGGATACATTTGTTGCTATATGGTTAAAACTGAAATAACAGTATTTTAAGGAAGTAAGCGTAAAGACACAAACGCAGGTCTGCATAAAAGTTTATATAGAACAAGTTGTGTCTAGTGGGCAATAGTAATTAGTAGTGATGAGCGCCTGAAATTTTTCGGGTTTTGTGTTTTGGTTTTGAGTTCGGTTCCGCGGCCGTGTTTTGGGTTCGACCGCGTTTTGGCAAAACCTCACCTAATTTTTTTTGTCGGATTTGGGTGTGTTTTGGATTCGGGTGTTTTTTTCAAAAAACCCTAAAAAACAGCTTAAATCATAGAATTTGGGGGTCATTTTGATCCCATATTATTATCAACCTCAAAAACCATAATTTCCACTTATTTTCAGTCTATTCTGAATACCTCACACCTCACAATATTATTTTTAGTCATAAAATTTGCACCGAGGTCGCTGGATGACTAAGCTAAGCGACCCTAGTGGCCGACACAAACACCTGGCCCATCTAGGAGTGGCACTGCAGTGTCACGCAGGATGTCCCTTCCAAAAAACCCTTCCCAAACAGCACATGACGCAAAGAAAAAAAGAGGCGCAATGAGGTAGCTGTGTGAGTAAGATTAGCGACCCTAGTGGCCGACACAAACACCGGGCCCATTTAGGAGTGGCACTGCAGTGTCACGCAGGATGTCCCTTCCAAAAAACCCTCCCCAAACAGCACATGACGCAAAGAAAAAAAGAGGCGCAATGAGGTAGCTGTGTGAGTAAGATTAGCGACCCTAGTGGCCGACACAAACACCGGGCCCATCTAGGAGTGGCACTGCAGTGTCACGCAGGATGGCCCTTCCAAAAAACACTCCCCAAACAGCACATGACGCAAAGAAAAAAAGAGGCGCAATGAGGTAGCTGACTGTGTGAGTAAGATAAGCGACCCTAGTGGCCGACACAAACACCGGGCCCATTTAGGAGTGGCACTGCAGTGTCACGCAGGATGTCCCTTCCAAAAAACCCTCCCCAAACAGCACATGACGCAAAGAAAAAAAGAGGCGCAATGAGGTAGCTGTGTGAGTAAGATTAGCGACCGTAGTGGCCGACACAAACACCGGGCCCATTTAGGAGTGGCACTGCAGTGTCACGCAGGATGTCCCTTCCAAAAAACCCTCCCCAAACAGCACATGACGCAAAGAAAAAAAGAGGCGCAATGAGGTAGCTGTGTGAGTAAGATTAGCGACCCTAGTGGCCGACACAAACACCGGGCCCATCTAGGAGTGGCACTGCAGTGTCACGCAGGATGTCCCTTCCAAAAAACCCTCCCCAAACAGCACATGACGCAAAGAAAAAAAGAGGCGCAATGAGGTAGCTGTGTGAGTAAGATTAGCGACCGTAGTGGCCGACACAAACACCGGGCCCATTTAGGAGTGGCACTGCAGTGTCACGCAGGATGTCCCTTCCAAAAAACCCTCCCCAAACAGCACATGACGCAAAGAAAAAGAAAAGAAAAAAGAGGTGCAAGATGGAATTGTCCTTGGGCCCTCCCACCCACCCTTATGTTGTATAAACAAAACAGGACATGCACACTTTAACCAACCCATCATTTCAGTGACAGGGTCTGCCACACGACTGTGACTGATATGACGGGTTGGTTTGGACCCCCCCCAAAAAAGAAGCAATTAATCTCTCCTTGCACAAACTGGCTCTACAGAGGCAAGATGTCCACCTCATCATCATCCTCCGATATATCACCGTGTACATCCCCCTCCTCACAGATTATCAATTCGTCCCCACTGGAATCCACCATCTCAGCTCCCTGTGTACTTTGTGGAGGCAATTGCTGCTGGTCAATGTCTCCGCGGAGGAATTGATTATAATTCATTTTAATGAACATCATCTTCTCCACATTTTCTGGATGTAACCTCGTACGCCGATTGCTGACAAGGTGAGCGGCGGCACTAAACACTCTTTCGGAGTACACACTTGTGGGAGGGCAACTTAGGTAGAATAAAGCCAGTTTGTGCAAGGGCCTCCAAATTGCCTCTTTTTCCTGCCAGTATAAGTATGGACTGTGTGACGTGCCTACTTGGATGCGGTCACTCATATAATCCTCCACCATTCTTTCAATGGTAAGAGAAACATATGCAGTGACAGTAGACGACATGTCCGTAATCGTTGTCAGGTCCTTCAGTCCGGACCAGATGTCAGCATCAGCAGCCGCTCCAGACTGCCCTGCATCACCGCCAGCGGGTGGGCTCGGAATTCTGAGCCTTTTCCTCGCACCCCCAGTTGCGGGAGAATGTGAAGGAGGAGATGTTGACAGGTCGCGTTCCGCTTGACTTGACAATTTTCTCACCAGCAGGTCTTTCAACCCCAGCAGACTTGTGTCTGCCGGAAAGAGAGATCCAAGGTAGGCTTTAAATCTAGGATCGAGCATGGTGGCCAAAATGTAGTGCTCTGATTTCAACAGATTGACCACCCGTGAATCCTTGTTAAGCGAATTAAGGGCTCCATCCACAAGTCCCACATGCCTAGCGGAATCGCTCCGTGTTAGCTCCTCCTTCAATGTCTCCAGCTTCTTCTGCAAAAGCCTGATGAGGGGAATGACCTGACTCAGGCTGGCAGTGTCTGAACTGACTTCACGTGTGGCAAGTTCAAAGGGCAGCAGAACCTTGCACAACGTTGAAATCATTCTCCACTGCGCTTGAGACAGGTGCATTCTACCTCCTATATCGTGCTGAATTGTATAGGCTTGAATGGCCTTTTGCTGCTCCTCCAACCTCTGAAGCATATATAGGGTTGAATTCCACCTCGTTACCACTTCTTGCTTCAGATGATGGCAGGGCAGGTTCAGGCATTTTTGGTGTTGCTCCAGTCTTCTGTACGTGGTGCCTGTACGCCGAAAGTGTCCCGCAATTCTTCTGGCCACCGACAGCATCTCTTGCACGCCCCTGTCGTTTTTTAAATAATTCTGCACCACCAAATTCAAGGTATGTGCAAAACATGGGACGTGCTGGAATTTGCCCATATTTAATGCACACACAATATTGCTGGCGTTGTCCGATGCCACAAATCCACAGGAGAGTCCAATTGGGGTAAGCCATTCCGCGATGATCTTCCTCAGTTGCCGTAAGAGGTTTTCAGCTGTGTGCGTATTCTGGAAAGCGGTGATACAAAGCGTAGCATGCCTAGGAAAGAGTTGGCATTTGCGAGATGCTGCTACTGGTGCCGCCGCTGCTGTTCTTGCGGCGGGAGTCCATACATCTACCCAGTGGGCTGTCACAGTCATATAGTCCTGACCCTGCCCTGCTCCACTTGTCCACATGTCCGTGGTTAAGTGGACATTGGGTACAGCTGCATTTTTTAGGACACTGGTGACTCTTTTTCTGAGGTCTGTGTACATTTTCGGTATCGCCTGCCTAGAGAAATGGAACCTAGATGGTATTTGGTACCGGGGACACAGTACCTCCAACAAGTCTCTAGTTGTCTCTGCAGTAATGATGGATACCGGAACCACGTTTCTCACCACCCAGGATGCCAAGGCCTCAGTTATCCACTTTGCAGTAGGATGACTGCTGTGATATTTCATCTTCCTCGCAAAGGACTGTTGGACAGTCAATTGCTTGGTGGAAGTAGTAAAAGTGGTCTTACGACTTCCCCTCTGGGATGACCATCGACTCCCAGCAGCAACAACAGCAGCGCCAGCAGCAGTAGGCGTTACACGCAAGGATGCATCGGAGGAATCCCAGGCAGGAGAGGAATCGTCAGAATTGCCAGTGACATGGCCTGCAGGACTATTGGCATTCCTGGGGAAGGAGGAAATTGACACTGAGGGAGTTGGTGGGGTGGTTTGCGTGAGCTTGGTTACAAGAGGAAGGGATTTACTGGTCAGTGGACTGCTTCCGCTGTCACCCAAAGTTTTTGAACTTGTCACTGACTTATTATGAATGCGCTGCAGGTGACGTATAAGGGAGGATGTTCCGAGGTGGTTAACGTCCTTACCTCTACTTATTACAGCTTGACAAAGGGAACACACGGCTTGACACCTGTTGTCCGCATTTCTGTTGAAATACCTCCACACCGAAGAGCTGATTTTTTTTGTATTTTCACCAGGCATGTCAACGGCCATATTCCTCCCACGGACAACAGGTGTCTCCCCGGGTGCCTGACTTAAACAAACCACCTCACCATCAGAATCCTCCTGGTCAATTTCCTCCCCAGCGCCAGCAACACCCATATCCTCCTCATCCTGGTGTACTTCAACACTGACATCTTCAATCTGACTATCAGGAACTGGACTGCGGGTGCTCCTTCCAGCACTTGCAGGGGGCGTGCAAATGGTGGAAGGCGCATGCTCTTCACGTCCAGTGTTGGGAAGGTCAGGCATCGCAACCGACACAATTGGACTCTCCTTGTGGATTTGGGATTTCGAAGAACGCACAGTTCTTTGCGGTGCTACTGCTTTTGCCAGCTTGAGTCTTTTCATTTTTCTAGCGAGAGGCTGAGTGCCTCCATCCTCATGTGAAGCTGAACCACTAGCCATGAACATAGGCCAGGGCCTCAGCCGTTCCTTGCCACTCCGTGTGGTAAATGGCATATTGGCAAGTTTACGCTTCTCCTCCGACAATTTTATTTTAGGTTTTGGAGTCCTTTTTTTACTGATATTTGGTGTTTTGGATTTGACATGCTCTGTACTATGACATTGGGCATCGGCCTTGGCAGACGACGTTGCTGGCATTTCATCGTCTCGGCCATGACTAGTGGCAGCAGCTTCAGCACGAGGTGGAAGTGGATCTTGATCTTTCCCTAATTTTGGAACCTCAACATTTTTGTTCTCCATATTTTAATAGGCACAACTAAAAGGCACCTCAGGTAAACAATGGAGATGGATGGATACTAGTATACAATTATGGACGGACTGCCGAGTGCCGACACAGAGGTAGCTACAGCCGGTAGTACTGTACTGTGTCTGCTGCTAATATAGACTGGTTGATAAAGAGATGTAGTAGTATGTATGTATAAAGAAGAAAGAAAAAAAAACCACGGGTAGGTGGTATACAATTATGGACGGACTGCCGAGTGCCGGCACAGGGCACAGAGGTAGCTACAGCCGTGGACTACCGTACTGTACTGTGTCTGCTGCTAATATAGACTGGTTGATAAAGAGATGTAGTAGTATGTATGTATAAAGAAGAAAGAAAAAAAAAACCACGGGTAGGTGGTATACAATTATGGACGGACTGCCGAGTGCCGACACAGAGGTAGCTACAGCCGTGGACTACCGTACTGTACTGTGTCTGCTGCTAATATAGACTGGTTGATAAAGAGATGTAGTAGTATGTATGTATAAAGAAGAAAGAAAAAAAAACCACGGGTAGGTGGTATACAATTATGGACGGACTGCCGAGTGCCGGCACAGAGGTAGCTACAGCCGTGGACTACCGTACTGTACTGTGTCTGCTGCTAATATAGACTGGTTGATAAAGAGATGTAGTAGTATGTATGTATAAAGAAGAGAGAAAAAAAAACCACGGGTAGGTGGTATACAATTATGGACGGACTGCCGAGTGCCGACACAGAGGTAGCTACAGCCGTGGACTACCGTACTGTACTGTGTCTGCTGCTAATATAGACTGGTTGATAAAGAGATGTAGTAGTATGTATGTATAAAGAAGAAAGAAAAAAAAAACACGGGTAGGTGGTATACAATTATGGACGGACTGCCGAGTGCCAACACAGAGGTAGCTACAGCCGTGGACTACCGTACTGTACTGTGTCTGCTGCTAATATAGACTGGTTGATAAAGAGATGTAGTAGTATGTATGTATAAAGAAGAAAGAAAAAAAAACCAGGGGTAGGTGGTATACAATTATGGACGGACTGCCGAGTGCCGACACAGAGGTAGCTACAGCCGTGAACTACCGTACTGTACTGTGTCTGCTGCTAATATAGACTGGTTGATAAAGAGATGTAGTAGTATGTATGTATAAAGAAGAAAGAAAAAAAAAACCACGGGTAGGTGGTATACAATTATGGACGGACTGCCGAGTGCCGACACAGAGGTAGCTACAGCCGTGGACTACCGTACTGTACTGTGTCTGCTGCTAATATAGACTGGTTGATAAAGAGATGTAGTAGTATGTATGTATAAAGAAGAAAGAAAAAAAAACCACGGGTAGGTGGTATACAATTATGGATGGACTGCCGAGTGCCGACACAGAGGTAGCTACAGCCGTGAACTACCGTACTGTGTCTGCTGCGACTGGATGATAAATAATGATATAAAAAATATATATATATCACTACTGCAGCCGGACAGGTATATATTATATAATGACGGACCTGCTGGACACTGTCTGTCAGCAGAATGAGTTTTTTATAGAATAAAAAAAAAAACACCACACAAGTGAAGTCACACGACGAGTGTTTAACTTTTTCAGGCAATCACAATATAGTATACTACTAACTATACTGGTGGTCAGTGTGGTCAGGTCACTGGTCAGTCACACTGGCAGTGGCACTCCTGCAGCAAAAGTGTGCACTGTTTAATTTTAATATAATATGTACTCCTGGCTCCTGCTATAACCTATAACTGGCACTGCAGTGCTCCCCAGTCTCCCCCACAATTATAAGCTGTGTGAGCTGAGCACAGTCAGATATATATACATAGATGATGCAGCACACTGGGCTGAGCAGTGCACACAGATATGGTATGTGACTGAGTCACTGTGTGTATCGTTTTTTTCAGGCAGAGAACGGATATATTAAATAAAACTGCACTGTCTGGTGGTCACTGTGGTCAGTCACTAGTAAACTCTGCACTCTCTACACTTCTACAGTACTCCTAAGATCCAGTAAATCAGGTCAATCTCTCTCTCTCTCTCTCTTCTAATCTAAATGGAGAGGACGCCAGCCACGTCCTCTCCCTATCAATCTCAATGCACGTGTGAAAATGGCGGCGACGCGCGGCTCCTTATATAGAATCCGAGTCTCGCGAGAATCCGACAGCGTCATGATGACGTTCGGGCGCGCTCGGGTTAACCGAGCAAGGCGGGAGGATCCGAGTCTGCTCGGACCCGTGAAAAAAACCATGAAGTTCGGGCGGGTTCGGATTCAGAGAAACCGAACCCGCTCATCTCTAGTAATTAGTATTGTTCACATTTATACTTAGAGCTGTGTGATTTGTTTAATTGTACACGTGTCTCGGACAAAGTAAAGGACTGTGCACGCAGCGTAAGAGACACGCGCGGTCGCGTGTTTGCGCAAAGTGCGTAAGAATGCGGTCGCTGAGTACAAATTATACAATAGTGTCGTTTAGTTCAAAGGTGGGATAGTAGACATTTAATACAATAGCACATACTGTAACTATCAGATTTCTAAAGCAGGTTACTCTAAATTTAGTTTAAAAACTGTATAGCCTCTGGGGTAAAGCTGCCTATCTGAATGAATCCAAATTTTCTGTACAGAAAAATCAAAGTGTATTTGAGTGAGCGAACGTAGGAGTAAGCGGATACTGAACCCAGAAACTGAAGTGGTCTGAAGTGGTAACACCGGGTTAGTAGAGGCCCGGCGGCGTAGGGTTCGCTACCTTGCGTGATTAGAACTGATGTGGTCTGAAGTGGTCTTAGTGATCCCATACACTGAAGTGGTCTGGAGTGGTCTAGGCTAGGTGGTCTACAGCAATCGTAGGGCATATAGATAACTAGTATCTATAGGCTGTGCTATTGCATCACATGTCCGTGTGTTCTGCACAGCGTGATACCATTGTGTCATATGCGCTGTGGGAGAGCATACGCAGACGTGATTGCTGTTACGCACACCAGTGCTAACAGGAGTATACCGGTGTATGAACAGAGAGGGAAGCGAAGCAAACGAACTCACAGACAGTATAACATAACATACACAGGAGGTGATGGAATAACTAATAAACACAAAGTGAACGGAGAAGCCCAAAGGCTCAGGAATTGGGTGTCTCCCTAGTGTCAGGAATGCTCAGATGGAATAGAGCGGACAATGAAGCGATGTGTACTGATTTAACATGTGGAGCACCTGAAATGATGTTGCTAAGAGCAACAGAAAAAACCCCAAAGGGTTACCAACGGGTGTGGGAATAAACTCCTTGGTCAGAGATAGAAATATAGACACAAGGAGAGTATCCACAATCCTAACCCCCACTTGCAGGGCACAGGTTCAGCTTACTGCCACTAAACTGACACCTGGACGCCCTGCACAGTGAGGGAGGATTAAGCAAGCAGGTCTGAGAGTACAGCCGCACACCTGCTGGGTTCACAGAATAGCAAAAGAACCCCAGCAGGTCAAACAACTGACTCCAGTCTTACTGCTAGGTCCGGATTGGCAGAATGAAGTACCGAATCCCAAGGCCTATTCGCAGTAAGCAACAAGTAAATACAAAGTCACGCAGTACTAGCTAACTCTCTGGAATTGACTAACAAACAAAGATTCAGCAGCATTTGCCTAGCCTGAGAGGATGGTTTATATAGCAGGTGCTGTCCACGCCCCACTCAGACTTCACAGACTGTGAGCACAAAACCAGCGCCGGATTCCCTGCCGTGCACAGAGCCTGTAACCACTACACAGTAAAAACCCGGACCGGAGTATCAGCTGCGCTCAGGTTACTTCGCTAACACTTGCCTCCCGGTTGCCATGGCGACATGGCAGCACAGAGCAGGAGATCCTAACAATTGCATAGACAAAAGGGGTTTTCCTTTGACAACGTCGGGAAATCTCCCTGGAGGGCTTCACTGGAAAGGGTGAAGGATAGTTATCTAATTTCTCTGTTTTTCACCCTACAAACAATTCCAGTTGAAAGATACCGAAAAGGAATTTTTCGCTGCCTCTCTCAGGAAAATATTCCAAACAGAGCTTCCACCAAAAGAAATTACGGTGTTGTAAGGTCTGATAGGAGCCCTAAGTTGGGTACATTGCCTTCGCTATCGACAGTGTATGGTAGTACTGGCGAACGTGGGCGGTGAGCGGCAGAAGAACGCTCTCAAAACTTTCACCATCACCTTATATTGAGTATTTTGGTGTTTGTGGGAAAAGGCCCACAATTATGGGAGCCAGTTGCTCAAGTAAGGGACGTTTAACCAGAGTTCAGGTTGAAGTGCCGCTGCCCAGGGGGTCAGCGAAGTTTAAAGGAAAAAGTATTATGTGTGGGAAATATGGTCCACACGCTGAAGACTTTTTGTCTGAATGGGAACGTATGACTGACAAAGAAAGGGTACCATTCCCTAAGGTGAGCAGCTTTGAACCAGAGGTATTGCAGAACTTAAGGATAAGAATATGTCTGATAAAATACCGAAAACAAAGGGTCAGACATACAAATTGTTTAAACCTGTGGCAGCAAGAGGGGTTGGTGAGTTTGATCCTAAGGTATTGCAGGTGGTATGTCTAACCAAAGTCATATAAGACAAGAATGGAAATATAAGAACTGTTTGAACTTGTAGCAACAATAAATAAGTAGGGAAAAAAAAAGAGAATGCAAGTACACCGCCATATGTAGATGTGGAAGCAGTTACGGCCAGCATACAAACTATAGAAAATAATAAAAATATGAAAAATATGACTGTAACCTATATATGTACTAATGAATGTTGAAGTTTTATTTAGGAGGAGAAGGTGACCTGATTGTTTTCAGCCATTTCTCTGACGTTCTAGTGGATGCTGGGAACTCAGTAAGGACCATGGGGAATAGCGGCTCCGCAGGAGACTGGGCACAAAAGTAAAGCTTTAGGACTATCTGGTGTGCACTGGCTCCTCCCCCTATGACCCTCCTCCAAGCCTCAGTTAGATTTTTGTGCCCGGCCGAGAAGGGTGCACACTAGGGGCTCTCCTGAGCTTCTTAGTGAAAGTTTAGTTTACAATTCAGCTTGCACATTCTGTGGCAGGCCTGCCACAGCCAAAATCTGTAAAAGCCCATTCCACAAGGAAGGTGGGCTCATCTTGGGCGGCTGCCCGAGGGGTCTCGGCTTTACAACTTTGCCGAGCAGCTACTTGGTCAGGGGCAAACACGTTTGCTAAATTCTACAAATTTGATACCCTGGCTGAGGAGGACCTGGAGTTCTCTCATTTGGTGCTGCAGAGTCATCCGCACTCTCCCGCCCGTTTGGGAGCTTTGGTATAATCCCCATGGTCCTTACGGAGTTCCCAGCATCCACTAGGACGTCAGAGAAAATAAGAATTTACTTACCGATAATTCTATTTCTCGTAGTCCGTAGTGGATGCTGGGCGCCCATCCCAAGTGCGGATTGTCTGCAATACTTGTACATAGTTATTGTTACAAAAATCGGGTTATTATTGTTGTGAGCCATCTTTTCAGAGGCTCCTCTGTTATCATGCTGTTAACTGGGTTCAGATCACAGGTGGTACGGTGTGATTGGTGTGGCTGGTATGAGTCTTACCCGGGATTCAAAATCCTTCCTTATTGTGTACGCTCGTCCGGGCACAGTATCCTAACTGAGGCTTGGAGGAGGGTCATAGGGGGAGGAGCCAGTGCACACCAGGTAGTCCTAAAGCTTTACTTTTGTGCCCAGTCTCCTGCGGAGCCGCTATTCCCCATGGTCCTTACGGAGTTCCCAGCATCCACTACGGACTACGAGAAATAGAATTATCGGTAAGTAAATTCTTATTTTCTCATGCACCCAGAGGAGTATCCAACCGGTAAAAGAAGAGCAGTAGCCTGTGGGGAAGTGGCTGAGACCAGTGGAACAGGTAAGTATGGTATCATTCGTGTACATATATAGTAAAACCCAAAAATAAAACAAAAAAATCAAGAAAGTAACATCAGAAATGGAGAAAAAAAAATGTGTCCGCACATTAGTATTTGCCAGTAGGAAAGCGGACAGAGACAAGGTAACCCCAGGGTATTTCTTTCAGTTATCATATAAGAAGTATTCATTCCTAGTAATGCCCCTAGTAAAGATGAGCTTGGAAATGCTTGTTGGACCACGTACAGACCCTTAATACGGGATGAGAAGGATTGAATGAATACTTCGCATGACCTAGAAGCTTGTTAAACTTTTTTTTTTTTTTTTTTTTGTCTCTTGCAGCAATAGAAAATTCTCCATCTGGATAAGACCACTGGTAAACACTAATTCGGCAAATGGGAGGTGGCTGTCTCTGTGCAAATGAACGGGCTCAATAAGGCATTGAGTGTCAGGGTGCAGACTTCTTTGCAAAATTGGAAAGAGGTCACAGTTGCTAATTTTAGATAGAGTGCTATTGAACATCACAAGAATAGTGTTAGGCGCAGAGAACAACAGGTGGAGAGGTTGAGGACGGTAAGTATACTGGCACATACAGGAAAGACCCATCAGTCCAAACCCCAGATCCCTAATGGTCAATAATATGTTACACTTGTAGGAAGGAAGGGCATTTTACCAGAGATTGTAGGAGTAGTAGGTAGAGATGAGCGGGTTCGGTTCCTCGGAAACCGAACCCGCCCGAACTTCAGGTTTTTTTACACGGGTCCGAGCGACTCGGATCTTCCCGCCTTGCTCGGTTAACCCGAGCGCGCCCGAACGTCATCATCCCGCTGTCGGATTCTCGCGAGGCTCGGATTCTATCGCGAGACTCGGATTCTATATAAGGAGCCGCGCGTCGCCGCCATTTTCACACGTGCATTGAGATTCATAGGGAGAGGACGTGGCTGGCGTCCTCTCCGTTTATAGAGAAGAGAGTGAGACTAGAGTAGAGAGAGACACAGTAGTAATTTTGGGGAGCATTAGGAGGAGTACTACTACTTGCTGAAGTGATAGATAGATAGTGTGACTGTATAATGTATATCTGACTTGTGGGGGAGACACTGACAGTGGGGAGCAGTTAGAGTCTGAGAGCAGGACTCAGGAGTACATATAACGTACAGTGCACACTTTTGCTGCCAGAGTGCCACACTGCCATTGTGACCACACTGACCACCAGTATAATATATATTGTGATTGTCTGCTTAGGAGTACTACTTGCAAGTTGCTGATAGTGTGACCAGTGACCTGACCACCAGTTTAATAATCACCACCAGTTTAATATATATATATATATATATATAATTGTATATAATATATATATAATATTGTATACCACCTACCCGTGTTTTTTTTTTTTTTTCTTTCTTCTTTATACATACTACTATAGTAGCTTACTGTAGCAGTCTGCGGTGCTGCTGAGCTGACAGTGTCCAGCAGGTCCGTCATCAGTCATTACATAATAAATATATATACCTGTCCGGCTGCAGTACTAGTGATATTATATATATATATATATATATATATTGATTTCATCTCATTATCATCCAGTCTATATTAGCAGCAGACACAGTACGGTAGTCCACGGCTGTAGCTACCTCTGTGTCGGCAGTCGCTCGTCCATCCATAATTGTATACCACCTACCCGTGGTTTTTTTTTTTCTTTCTTCTTTATACATACTACTATAGTAGCTTACTGTAGCAGTCTGCGGTGCTGCTGAGCTGACAGTGTCCAGCAGGTCCGTCATCAGTCATTACATAATAAATATATCTACCTGTCCGGCTGCAGTACTAGTGTGATATTATATATATATATATATTGATTTCATCTCATTATCATCCAGTCTATATTAGCAGCAGACACAGTACGGTAGTCCACGGCTCTAGCTACCTCTGTGTCTGCAGTCGCTCGTCCATCCATAATTGTATACCACCTACCCGTGGTTTTTTTTTTCTTTCTTCTTTATACATACTACTATAGTAGCTTACTGTAGCAGTCTGCGGTGCTGCTGAGCTGACAGTGTCCAGCAGGTCCGTCATCAGTCATTACATAATAAATATATCTACCTGTCCGGCTGCAGTACTAGTGTGATATTATATATATATATATTGATTTCATCTCATTATCATCCAGTCTATATTAGCAGCAGACACAGTACGGTAGTCCACGGCTGTAGCTACCTCTGTGTCGGCAGTCGCTCGTCCATCCATAATTGTATACCACCTACCTGTGTTTTTTTTTTTTCTTTCTTCTTTATACATACTACTATAGTAGCTTACTGTAGCAGTCTGCGGTGCTGCTGAGCTGACAGTGTCCAGCAGGTCCGTCATCAGTCATTACATAATAAATATATCTACCTGTCCGGCTGCAGTACTAGTGTGATATTATATATATATATATATTGATTTCATCTCATTATCATCCAGTCTATATTAGCAGCAGACACAGTACGGTAGTCCACGGCTGTAGCTACCTCTGTGTCGGCAGTCGCTCGTCCATCCATAATTGTATACCACCTACCCGTGTTTTTTTTTTCTTTCTTCTTTATACATACTACTATAGTAGCTTACTGTAGCAGTCTGCGGTGCTGCTGAGCTGACAGTGTCCAGCAGGTCCGTCATCAGTCATTACATAATAAATATATCTACCTGTCCGGCTGCAGTACTAGTGTGATATTATATATATATATATATATATATATATATTGATTTCATCTCATTATCATCCAGTCTATATTAGCAGCAGACACAGTACGGTAGTCCACGGCTGTAGCTACCTCTGTGTCGGCAGTCGCTCGTCCATCCATAATTGTATACCACCTACCCGTGGTTTTTTTTTTCTTTCTTCTTTATACATACTACTATAGTAGCTTACTGTAGCAGTCTGCGGTGCTGCTGAGCTGACAGTGTCCAGCAGGTCCGTCATCAGTCATTACATAATAAATATATCTACCTGTCCGGCTGCAGTACTAGTGTGATATTATATATATATATATTGATTTCATCTCATTATCATCCAGTCTATATTAGCAGCAGACACAGTACGGTAGTCCACGGCTGTAGCTACCTCTGTGTCGGCAGTCGCTCGTCCATCCATAATTGTATACCACCTACCCGTGGTTATTTTTTTTTTCTTTCTTCTTTATACATACTACTATAGTAGCTTACTGTAGCAGTCTGCGGTGCTGCTGAGCTGACAGTGTCCAGCAGGTCCGTCATAAGTCATTACATAATAAATATATATACCTGTCCGGCTGCAGTACTAGTGATATTATATATAAATATATATTGATTTCATCTCATTATCATCCAGTCTATATTAGCAGCAGACACAGTACGGTAGTCCACGGCTGTAGCTACCTCTGTGTCGGCAGTCGCTCGTCCATCCATAAGTATACTAGTATCCATCCATCTCCATTGTTTACCTGAGGTGCCTTTTAGTTGTGCCTATTAAAATATGGAGAACAAAAATGTTGAGGTTCCAAAATTAGGGAAAGATCAAGATCCACTTCCACCTCGTGCTGAAGCTGCTGCCACTAGTCATGGCCGAGACGATGAAATGCCAGCAACGTCGTCTGCCAAGGCCGATGCCCAATGTCATAGTACAGAGCATGTAAAATCCAAAACACCAAATATCAGTAAAAAAAGGACTCCAAAATCTAAAATAAAATTGTCGGAGGAGAAGCGTAAACTTGCCAATATGCCATTTACCACACGGAGTGGCAAGGAACGGCTGAGGCCCTGGCCTATGTTCATGGCTAGTGGTTCAGCTTCACATGAGGATGGAAGCACTCAGCCTCTCGCTAGAAAAATTAAAAGACTCAAGCTGGCAAAAGCACCGCAAAGAACTGTGCGTTCTTCGAAATCCCAAATCCACAAGGAGAGTCCAATTGTGTCGGTTGCGATGCCTGACCTTCCCAACACTGGACGTGAAGAGCATGCGCCTTCCACCATTTGCACGCCCCCTGCAAGTGCTGGAAGGAGCACCCGCAGTCCAGTTCCTGATAGTCAGATTGAAGATGTCAGTGTTGAAGTACACCAGGATGAGGAGGATATGGGTGTTGCTGGCGCTGGGGAGGAAATTGACAAGGAGGATTCTGATGGTGAGGTGGTTTGTTTAAGTCAGGCACCCGGGGAGACACCTGTTGTCCGTGGGAGGAATATGGCCGTTGACATGCCTGGTGAAAATACCAAAAAAATCAGCTCTTCGGTGTGGAAGTATTTCAACAGAAATGCGGACAACATTTGTCAAGCCGTGTGTTGCCTTTGTCAAGCTGTAATAAGTAGGGGTAAGGACGTTAACCACCTCGGAACATCCTCCCTTATACGTCACCTGCAGCGCATTCATAATAAGTCAGTGACAAGTTCAAAAACTTTGGGCGACAGCGGAAGCAGTCCACTGACCAGTAAATCCCTTCCTCTTGTAACCAAGCTCACGCAAACCACCCCACCAACTCCCTCAGTGTCAATTTCCTCCTTCCCCAGGAATGCCAATAGTCCTGCAGGCCATGTCACTGGCAATTCTGACGATTCCTCTCCTGCCTGGGATTCCTCCAATGCATCCTTGCGTGTAACGCCTACTGCTGCTGGCGCTGCTGTTGTTGCTGCTGGGAGTCGATGGTCATCCCAGAGGGGAAATCGTAAGACCACTTTTACTACTTCCACCAAGCAATTGACTGTCCAACAGTCCTTTGCGAGGAAGATGAAATATCACAGCAGTCATCCTGCTGCAAAGCGGATAACGGAGGCCTTGGCATCCTGGGTGGTGAGAAACGTGGTCTCGGTATCCATCATTACAGCAGAGCCAACTAGAGACTTGTTGGAGGTACTGTGTCCCCGGTACCAAATACCATCTAGGTTCCATTTCTCTAGGCAGGCGATACCGAAAATGTACACAGACCTCAGAAAAAGAGTCACCAGTGTCCTAAAAAATGCAGCTGTACCCAATGTCCACTTAACCACGGACATGTGGACAAGTGGAGCAGGGCAGGGTCAGGACTATATGACTGTGACAGCCCACTGGGTAGATGTATGGACTCCCGCCGCAAGAACAGCACCGGCGGCACCAGTAGCAGCATCTCGCAAACGCCAACTCTTTCCTAGGCAGGCTACGCTTTGTATCACCGGTTTCCAGAATACGCACACAGCTGAAAACCCTTTTACGGCAACTGAGGAAGATCATCGCAGAATGGCTTACCCCAATTGGACTCTCCTGTGGATTTGTGGCATCGGACAACGCCAGCAATATTGTGTGTGCATTAAATCTGGGCAAATTCCAGCACGTCCCATGTTTTGCACATACCTTGAATTTGGTGGTGCAGAATTTTTTAAAAAATGACAGGGGCGTGCAAGAGATGCTGTCGGTGGCCAGAAGAATTGCGGCACACTTTCGGCGTACAGGCACCACGTACAGAAGACTGGAGCAACACCAAAAACGCCTGAACCTGCCCTGCCATCATCTGAAGCAAGAAGTGGTAACGAGGTGGAATTCAACCCTATATATGCTTCAGAGGTTGGAGGAGCAGCAAAAGGCCATTCAAGCCTATACAATTCAGCACGATATAGGAGGTGGAATGCACCTGTCTCAAGCGCAGTGGAGAATGATTTCAACGTTGTGCAAGGTTCTGCTGCCCTTTGAACTTGCCACACGTGAAGTCAGTTCAGACACTGCCAGCCTGAGTCAGGTCATTCCCCTCATCAGGCTTTTGCAGAAGAAGCTGGAGACATTGAAGGAGGAGCTAACACGGAGCGATTCCGCTAGGCATGTGGGACTTGTGGATGGAGCCCTTAATTCGCTTAACAAGGATTCACGGGTGGTCAATCTGTTGAAATCAGAGCACTACATTTTGGCCACCGTGCTCGATCCTAGATTTAAAACCTACCTTGGATCTCTCTTTCCGGCAGACACAAGTCTGCTGGGGTTCAAAGACCTGCTGGTGAGAAAATTGTCAAGTCAAGCGGAACGCGACCTGTCAACATCTCCTCCTTCACATTCTCCCGCAACTGGGGGTGCGAGGAAAAGGCTCAGAATTCCGAGCCCACCCGCTGGCGGTGATGCAGGGCAGTCTGGAGCGACTGCTGATGCTGACATCTGGTCCGGACTGAAGGACCTGTCAACGATTACGGACATGTCGTCTACTGTCACTGCATATGATTCTCTCCCCATTGAAAGAATGGTGGAGGATTATATGAGTGACCGCATCCAAGTAGGCACGTCACACAGTCCGTACTTAGACTGGCAGGAAAAAGAGGCAATTTGGAGGCCCTTGCACAAACTGGCTTTATTCTACCTAAGTTGCCCTCCCACAAGTGTGTACTCCGAAAGAGTGTTTAGTGCCGCCGCTCACCTTGTCAGCAATCGGCGTACGAGGTTACTTCCAGAAAATGTGGAGAAGATGATGTTCATTAAAATGAATTATAATCAATTCCTCCGTGGAGACATTGACCAGCAGCAATTGCCTCCACAAAGTACACAGGGTGCTGAGATGGTGGATTCCAGTGGGGACGAATTGATAATCTGTGGGGAGGGGGATGTACACGGTGATATATCGGAGGATGATGATGAGGTGGACATCTTGCCTCTGTAGAGCCAGTTTGTGCAAGGAGAGATTAATTGCTTCTTTTTTGGTGGGGGTCCAAACCAACCCGTCATTTCAGTCACAGTCGTGTGGCAGACCCTGTCACTGAAATGATGGGTTGGTTAAAGTGTGCATGTCCTGTTTATACAACATAAGGGTGGGTGGGAGGGCCCAAGGACAATTCCATCTTGCACCTCTTTTTTCTTTAATTTTTCTTTGCGTCATGTGCTGTTTGGGGAGTGTTTTTTGGAAGGGCCATCCTGCGTGACACTGCAGTGCCACTCCTAGATGGGCCAGGTGTTTGTGTCGGCCACTAGGGTCGCTTATCTTACTCACACAGCTACCTCATTGCGCCTCTTTTTTTCTTTGCGTCATGTGCTGTTTGGGGAGTGTTTTTTGGAAGGGCCATCCTGCGTGACACTGCAGTGCCACTCCTAGATGGGCCCGGTGTTTGTGTCGGCCACTAGGGTCGCTTATCTTACTCACACAGCTACCTCATTGCGCCTCTTTTTTTCTTTGCGTCATGTGCTGTTTGGGGAGTGTTTTTTGGAAGGGCCATCCTGCGTGACACTGCAGTGCCACTCCTAGATGGGCCCGGTGTTTGTGTCGGCCACTAGGGTCGCTTATCTTACTCACACAGCTACCTCATTGCGCCTCTTTTTTTCTTTGCGTCATGTGCTGTTTGGGGAGTGTTTTTTGGAAGGGCCATCCTGCGTGACACTGCAGTGCCACTCCTAGATGGGCCCGGTGTTTGTGTCGGCCACTAGGGTCGCTTATCTTACTCACACAGCTACCTCATTGCGCCTTTTTTTTTCTTTGCGTCATGTGCTGTTTGGGGAGTGTTTTTTGGAAGGGCCATCCTGCGTGACACTGCAGTGCCACTCCTAGATGGGCCCGGTGTTTGTGTCGGCCACTAGGGTCGCTTATCTTACTCACACAGCTACCTCATTGCGCCTCTTTTTTTCTTTGCGTCATGTGCTGTTTGGGGAGTGTTTTTTGGAAGGGCCATCCTGCGTGACACTGCAGTGCCACTCCTAGATGGGCCCGGTGTTTGTGTCGGCCACTAGGGTCGCTTATCTTACTCACACAGCTACCTCATTGCGCCTCTTTTTTTCTTTGCGTCATGTGCTGTTTGGGGAGTGTTTTTTGGAAGGGCCATCCTGCGTGACACTGCAGTGCCACTCCTAGATGGGCCAGGTGTTTGTGTCGGCCACTAGGGTCGCTTAGCTTACTCACACAGCTACCTCATTGCACCTCTTTTTTTCTTTGCGTCATGTGCTGTTTGGGGAGTGTTTTTTGGAAGGGCCATCCTGCGTGACACTGCAGTGCCACTCCTAGATGGGCCCGGTGTTTGTGTCGGCCACTAGGGTCGCTTATCTTACTCACACAGCTACCTCATTGCGCCTCTTTTTTTCTTTGCGTCATGTGCTGTTTGGGGAGTGTTTTTTGGAAGGGCCATCCTGCGTGACACTGCAGTGCCACTCCTAGATGGGCCCGGTGTTTGTGTCGGCCACTAGGGTCGCTTATCTTACTCACACAGCTACCTCATTGCGCCTTTTTTTTTCTTTGCGTCATGTGCTGTTTGGGGAGTGTTTTTTGGAAGGGCCATCCTGCGTGACACTGCAGTGCCACTCCTAGATGGGCCCGGTGTTTGTGTCGGCCACTAGGGTCGCTTATCTTACTCACACAGCTACCTCATTGCGCCTCTTTTTTTCTTTGCGTCATGTGCTGTTTGGGGAGTGTTTTTTGGAAGGGCCATCCTGCGTGACACTGCAGTGCCACTCCTAGATGGGCCCGGTGTTTGTGTCGGCCACTAGGGTCGCTTATCTTACTCACACAGCTACCTCATTGCGCCTCTTTTTTTCTTTGCGTCATGTGCTGTTTGGGGAGTGTTTTTTGGAAGGGCCATCCTGCGTGACACTGCAGTGCCACTCCTAGATGGGCCAGGTGTTTGTGTCGGCCACTAGGGTCGCTTAGCTTACTCACACAGCTACCTCATTGCGCCTCTTTTTTTCTTTGCGTCATGTGCTGTTTGGGGAGTGTTTTTTGGAAGGGCCATCCTGCGTGACACTGCAGTGCCACTCCTAGATGGGCCCGGTGTTTGTGTCGGCCACTAGGGTCGCTTAGCTTAGTCATCCAGCGACCTCGGTGCAAATTTTAGGACTAAAAATAATATTGTGAGGTGTGAGGTATTCAGAATAGACTGAAAATGAGTGGAAATTATGGTTTTTGAGGTTAATAATACTTTGGGATCAAAATGACCCCCAAATTCTATGATTTAAGCTGTTTTTTAGTGTTTTTTGAAAAAAACACCCGAATCCAAAACACACCCGAATCCGACAAAAAAAATTCGGTGAGGTTTTGCCAAAACGCGGTCGAACCCAAAACACGGCCGCGGAACCGAACCCAAAACCAAAACACAAAACCCGAAAAATTTCAAGTGCACATCTCTAGTAGTAGGACACATAGTCAATATAGATCCCCTAGACAGAAAACACAAGCCACATTATTAAACACATAGACGAGACCAAGGGACATATAGTAAGGATAGAAAACAGATTTGGTTAATGGGAAGAACAGAATAAATGCAACTTACTAATGTTACATTTCACTGTTCTAGATGCATGTCCATCACAGGTAGAAGAAATTAACTCACAGATACCGGGTCCCCTATGAACTTAGGATGGACAGGACACTGGATTGATGGCTGGGATAGTCCCAGTAGAGATAAGACACACATAATTTTTTTTAAGGGGTATAGACCAAGTTGAGAATCACTTCCCGGTAGTGCCCAATCCAGTTGTCAAATTTTTATAAAATCTTCTTCACCTCTACAAACTCATCTGTCACCAACCTGTATTCTGTTTCTCAACAGTTTTCCTCTTCATCTTTTGCGTTCACACAGGGTGGTACAATACATGGACCCAAGTACAGTTCAAACTCCACATGCCTAGGTCCTTCAGAGTTCTGCCCAAACCCAGTATATCTTAACAGCACGATGACACCAGTATTACTGCAGTGTGCCTTGTCATGCACAAAGGGTGGAGAATGGGAATACTGGTGAAGGGAAATTTTGTATAGACACTGATATGTCTGTTGGTGAATGGCAAACCTAACATTTTCTTTTTCATTTTCTTCTTCTTTCTCTCCTCTAGAGATGTTTCTTTTTTCTTTTCTTTTTTTTTTGAGTTATGCTCATGGTACTCTACATTGTAAACACACGATAGTTAAATTAAGATACAAAAAAAATTGTGTTCCCTGCAGGAAGAGGCAGTCTGGAGGACAAAGGGGTATGGCCAGGAGTCCTCAGAACTGTGGGCAGGTGGACACGGTAAGCCAGTAGCCCCCAGAGCATACCTTCCAAGTCTAGCTGAGGTGGCACACGGTCTGACTCATCTAGGCAAAGAGGGTAGGTGCAGGCTGATGAGAGCCTACTGGTGTGCGCCAGGATTCTATTCTCATGCAGGTAAGAGAGCAATGACCTGTCTTACTTGTTTGAGGAAGAATATTGGTAAAGCAATACCAACAGAGCCATCCCATATCCCTCCTGCAGACGGATCTTTTCAGGAAATACAAATCGACTTCGTACAGTTAATACCCTTTAGGAATTATTGTTATGTATTGGTGTGCACTGATGTTTTCTCAAACTGGGTAGGGGCATTTCCTGCCGCCACGGATACTGCTGTGTTTACCGCAAAGAAAAATTGCGCAGAAATTTGTGTGTAGATAATGGTACCCCTAGAAGTAGGAGCAAAGCCTTAAATTGTACTATTGTGATCATAGATACTGCCACTAGTATTATGTAGCTTCGGAACCACTCCCAGATCTTCACTCAATGAATCACCCTCTTCGAAATTTGTTTTTGTTTTGGTATTTGTGTCTTTTTTGGGTTGTTTTTGGAAGACAACCTCATGTCATGATTGATCCGCACAATGATCAGAAATACACCAATGAGGTGACAGTACAGTACCTTGTTGAGATGAGCCAGCATTTGAGAACTTGACAAAAGAACTTGAAACTGTTGATTGCTGGTATGCCAAATGCTAACTGTCTTGATTGTGGACCAAAAGACTGTTTGATTGTTCTTACACTCAGGTTGCCTAATAGACAGGTGGGAAGGACCATACCAAGATTTGTTGAGAGCACTAAAGGTCGCCGAAAGAGAGACTTGGGTCCACTCGTCCCACTGCAAGAAGGTCGCTGATCCAAAGAGAACTCATGACAAAGTAGTTTATTGCTCACATTCATCGAGTTTGTGAACTGTGCGTTCGAAGTGAACTGTGTGTTCAAAATGAACTGTGTGTTCAAAGAGCAAGATGGAGAGCAAAGTGAACTGTGTGTTCCAAGTGAACTGTGTGTCCAAAGAGCAAGGCAAAGAGAACCTCGTATCACCAGAGACTCTGTTCCGTGAAGACTGAGAGGCGGCACTGTTGGACACTACCTGAGCGTACTAATGGACTGCAGAAAGACCAGTCATTGTAATTGATTTGTTATGAACAAGAGTTGTTTTGTTCTATTTCTCTTTTCTCTCTTTCCCGCTGACAAACATTTTCTTTCAGGATATTCTATTTTTGCAAGGTTTTTTTTTATGAGGAGTCAAGTGTGGGACTGGAACTGGTTCTGTAGGAAGGAGTGATCTCCTTATAGGATCCCAGGATTAGCCGATCAGTTTGTTAAAGTCAGAGAAAAATCAAAGGTCTAGTAGTTATGGAGTTCAGAGGTAATCAGGAACAATCAGACAATGGCTATTCACACATTGCAGATAAAGAGATCCTTAATATATGTGGAAGAAAGGTTTATGAGTGGCTCTCCCTGAACTCCGAAGGTTTATGTTATTTAGGAAGGACACTACTTATAACCCTTGTTCAAAGATTAAACAGACCTAGCATACGTTCTAGAAATGGAAACAATGTTCAGAAAATGATAGGAATATGTAGATCATGAAAATTTTATATGTCACTGTCATGATTTGTTTGTGTCTTTCATCTACCCAGCAGAACCTCAATTGAATCCAAACATCAGTGTACAAAGACGTAGGTACATGTATGTGTGAAATGTTCGTCGCAAATCAGACATTATAGGCCAAAGCACTGTCCCAGCATACTCTATAGGTTGAATGTTGTCCCACACCCAACCAGTAGTCCCGTGACCGCCGAGTGCATATAGAGGATGTCTCGTCCTCCTCCCTGTCTTCCCCAAAAATAGTCAAGTGTCTGATTTGCAAAATGAATACATACTTGTGTCTAGGTCACCGATTATTGTATGAAATATTTTTTCTTATGTTAATAATTGATGGCAGTTATTTGCTGCCAAAGGGTGGACTGTCGAAGTAAAAAAAATATTACATAAAGAGAACAAACAAACTACACACATATAAGTCGCTATACTTGCAAATACGCGCAGCGAGAACAGCAATATATGGTAACACACGCATTTACACGGACATGCCACAGAGATGGATTCGACACTTATTTCATGCAGTACATAATTGTGGTGGTATCAAGCGCCAGACATCATGATGATTTAGAATTGTATATGATGGAGTGGTGTCATGTATGTGTATTATTTGAACGAAACCAGATAGACCGGTCATGTTTACTATTGAAGCAACCAGATTAATGTGTAGATTCATTTGATACTTGTTATTAAGTTGTAGGACATTGCAACACGGAATTATGATTAAATGTATAAAAGCTAAAATCACTTTTATTAGAACAATAGATATTCCAAACAGGTAATGAACAGGAAACTCAGGCCAGCCCTTTGGACGTCCCCAAGGCTAAACCTGTTCAGCATATGCAAAGGAACTGGTGACTCATCGTGAATCCCTCCCCCAGAAACTAGATAACACATAGCTGATCACACAGGAAGGTAGTTCCTGTTTTGGTCTCAGAGTTGCTGTAAGGTCTGAGACGATGATGGAGTTATTGCCAGCTTAGTTCCTGTTTTTTGGTCTCAGAGGAAGATGGAGTCCCAGCATTACTTTACAGAGAGAGAGAGTGATATGGAAAGACAAATTTATATAACTTAAGGATAATGGTATTGTATGCTGGCATGTAACTGAAACTGTATGTAACTGTATGTAATTGTATGTTTTAACTGCTTACTGTGTGAGTGTAACCATGTAACTATAGGTATACTGTACTTTGTAATATATTGAATCTATATCCTTTTTAATAACAAATATATACATCAACGAGCTTTGGAACTCAGATAATGTGTAGGTGTATTGTTTTCTCTTATGGGATACAGTGTTTTGCGATGTACAGCGCACCTTTATCGTATATGGTAATAAGATGCGCCTGGTGTCTGCAATATATATTAGAGCGGGCATTTTAAATATTTGTGAGAAATCAATTTGGCATTCTTACTGGTCAGCAAAATTCTGCACTGTCCTCCTACTATATACTACAATGCAGCACAGATATGGAGCGTTTTTCAGGCAGAGAACGTATAATACTGGTGGTCACTGGTCAGCAAAACTCTGCACTGTCCTCCTACTATATAATACTGGTGGTCCCCAGTCCCCACAAGAAAGCACACTGAGCACAGATATTTGCAGCACACTGAGCACAGATCTGGAGCGTTTTTCAGGCAGAGAACGTAGATATTTGCAGCACACTGAGCACAGATATTTGCAGCACACTGAGCACAGATATTTGCAGCACACTGAGCACAGATATTTGCAGCACACTGAACACAGAAACTGAGAGAACACCAGCCACGTCCTCTCACTATCATCTCCAATGCACGAGTGAAAAATGGCGGCGGCGCGTGGCTCCTTATATAGAATACGAATCTCGCGAGAATCTGACAGCGGGATGATGACGTTCGGGCGCGCTCGGGTTAACCGAGCAAGGCGGGAGGATCCGAGTCTGCTCGGAACCATGCAAAAATGGGTTAAGTTCGGGGGGGTTCGGATCCTGAGGAACCAAACCCGCTCATCACTACTAGCAACCCTGTCAGACAGAGCCGGATTAAGGGGGGGGTCTCGAGGGGCACATTACCCTGGGCCCCCTCTATGAATGGGGCCCCCCAGCTTTGGTTACAGCTGCAGTGCAAAAGTGCACTGCGAGCTGTAGAAAATAAAAGTAAACAGAAGACTGAGGACGAAGAGGGGTGGAGTTCGTGCATGGGGCGGGGCTTCACGGCACTGTGCATTCAGTGCTTGGCAAGCAGCATTGTAGAGGAGGAGAGCTTGGAGGCAGGGCGGGATCAGATGCACACACACAGTGTGCCTGCAGTGCCCACCCAGTGATTTTAGAGGGAGGTAAGAGGAAGGAGTGGGGGAACCTGTGTAAGAGGGAGGAGGGAGACACTGTATATGAATCTGTGTGAGAGGGGGGAGGGGGACACTATGTATATGTGTAAGAGCAGAGGGATATGTTATGTGTGTGACTGTATGTTTATGACTGTGTGTGATAGTATGTATATATGTGTGATTGTATGCATGTGTGTCTAACTGTACATATGTATGTGTATATGTGTGTGACTACTTATGTGACAGTTTGCACGTGACTGTGTGTGCGACTGTACATATGTATATTTATGTGTGTGACAGTATGTATGTGTATAAGTACTGTATGTGACTGTATTTATGTGTCTGACAGTATATATGTATGTGTACTGTATATGTGCATATACATATCGCCCCAACACTCACGATGTGATGGGACAGTACTGTTTTTTGGGTTCTGTCCCATCAGTGGGCAGGAGCAAAGGGAGGGACATAATGCTCCCAACTACTGTGCGCAAGAGGCAGGGGCTGCTGGGGAAGCAATGTCCATGCTCCCAGCATGAAGTGAAATGGACGTGTGACTTGTGGCCACACCCCAGTTTATGTGCACACTGAAGGCTTGCGCACTAAGGAGGTCATTCAGATCTGATTGCTGGACAGCGTTTTTAGCTGTCCTGCGTTCAGATAGTCGCCACCTACAGGGGAGTGTATTTTGGCTGTACAAGTGTGCGATCACATGTGCAGCTGAGCTGCTAAAAAGCAGTTTGTGCAGTCTCTATGCAACCCGGGATTTACTCTTCCAGTGCGATTGATTCCTGCTGATCGGGGCTGGAGCTGACGTCAGACTCCCTCCCTGAAAACGCTTAAGCCCATCTGCGTTTTTCCGGACACTCCCTGAAAACGGTCAGTTGTAACCCACAAATGGCCTCTTCCTGTCAATCACCTTGCGAACGCCCATGCGAATGGTTCCTTCGCACCATCCCATCGCTGACCACCTATGCCCGTTGTAGCTGTCCGACGCGACTGTGCATTGTGGTACATACGCCTGCACAGTTAGGATCTGATCACCCGCTGTGCGAAAACACACAGCAGCTATCAGATCTAAATTACCTCCTAAAACCCAATCCAAAAATGTTAATCTTTAGGGCCCCCCAGTATTAAGTGCCCCCGGCCCCCCAAAGCCTTAATCTAGCTCTGCTGTCAGACTCCCAGTGGCGTCTGTCAGGAAAAACAGCAACAGGTTCAGTCTTGAAACTTAAGAGTAATAAACACACTTTTTATGCTTCTACACAGACTCTGAGTGCCACCATTCAGTATTTGGTATTACGGGGGTATATCACCCCACGGAGAGCACAGGAGCAAGATACTCATTTATGGGTAAGAAAACCACAGACAAAATTGGTGACCCCAAATACTACAGATAGCATTGGTGACACAATATACTACAGACAGCATCAGTGACCACCATATACTACATACAGCATCGGTGACCACCATATACTACATACAGCATCGGTGACCACCATATACTACATACAGCATCGGTGACCACCATATACTACATACAGCATTACACTCTGAATTACAACCCTTGGTCTCATAAACATTTTTTTTAAATTGTATGTATGTATATATATATATATATATATTATATATATATATATATATATATAAATATATAATACATACATACACATATATATATATATATATATATATATACACACACATACACAAACATAAATTTGGCACTCAGGATGGTTGGTAAGTATTGGTGTGCCCTCCTTTAATACAGTATTCAATAGGTCCCCTCCAGTGTAGAGCATAATAGCCCACATGGAAAAGAATAGGTGGCACTCCACAGTAGTGCCACATTACACCAGGTAGAGCCCACTTTTACACTTAGCATCAGGCAGAGCCCACTTTTACACATTACGCCAGGTATAGCCTTTACACACTGCGTCAGGCAGAGCCCCCTTTTACACTTTACACCAGGTAGAGCCTTCTTTTATACATTGTGCCAGGTAGACCCCATTTTTACACATTGCCCCATGTACAGCCCACTTTTACACATTATGCCAGGTAGAGCCTTAATACAATGCATCAGGTAGAGCCCCCTTTTACACATTACGCCAGGTAGAGTCTTCTTTTACACATTACGCCAAGTAGAAACTTCTTTTACACATTGCACCAGGTAGAACCCACTTTTACACATTGTGCCATGTAAAGCCTTTACACATTGCACCAGGTAGAGCCCACCTTTACACATTGCGCCAGGTAGAGCCCACCTTTACATATTGCGTCAGGTAGAGCCTTTACACATTGCATCAGGTAGAGCCTACTTTTACACATTGCGTCAGGTAGAGCCTTTACACATTGCATCAGGTAGAGCCTTTACACATTGCATCAGGTAGAGCCTACTTTTACACATTGCGTCAGGTAGAGCCTTTACACATTACGTCAGGTAGAGCCTTTACACATTGCGTCAGGTAGAGCCTTTACACATTGCGTCAGGTAGAGCCCACTTTTATACATTGTGTCAGGTAGAGCCTTTACACATTGCGTCAGGTAGAGCCTTTATACATTGCGTCAGGTAGAGCCTTTACACATTGCTTCAGGTAGAGCCCATGTTACACAATACAGGATTTATATATTTAGTTTTAGAACATACTTTTCTTGCTGCAGCGGTAAGGTTCCTCAGTCCTCCTCATGCAGAGGTGCTCACACCAGCCTCCTGCATAGTGCGCACCCACAGGCAGCGCAGCAGCAGTTCCCCGCATCCTATCCTGCCCCTCCTCCTTCCTGATTCCTCCCCAGCATACTGCACGTCAAGCTACTGGAGTAAAGGGGTTTCCTGGCTGCCGTCACCTTTGTTGCCCGCAGCGCAGCGCTGGGCAGCGTTAAATGAGTCAGGCTGACTCATTATAATGCAGCCGCCGGCACTGCAGTCGGCCCCTTCATAGCGGCGGGCCTCACATCGCTGCAAGTTCCGCCACTGGGCAGGGATGCAGTGTTTAGTGCCTGGGGTGCATGTGTGTAGCTCTTTTTGGTGTCACCCTATTGAAGGGTGACACCCAGGTGCAGGCCGCACCCCCCTCATGACGCTAATGGGCGTTAAGGATGTACAAATCCTTGCAGTGGCTTGACTTGAGTGGGATAACTTTTAGGATCTACAGGTTCATAAAGGTAAGAGTCAGCGTTAATTGATGCATTACTTTATGTGGGGTAAGTACAGTATGTGGTTGGTAAATATAGGTCAGATGTTGTTCAAGAACTTTCTGGTATTTTCCTTTTTTTTATTGTGCCTGCTTGACCAGCAAAATGTCATGAAACGTTTCCTTATTCAGAAAGCTCTGAAAGGTTCTAGTCAATGGAATCCCACTGACCTTTGTTTGCTTGCACATTTGCTGAGGGTATTAAAAATATTTGTTGCTCACTTTATGAAGTATTAATGTGACCTCTCTGCTATGCTCTAATGTGCTTGTCAACAAGACCTCAGTGATGGCGGGAATCAGCTCTCAGTATAGCCAGTTAAGTAGGAGGCAATTGGTATCTTAGACATCCTGTGGGGACATGCAGCGTTGCTGGCTTGGGAGTTTCTGGGTTTTGGTCTGCCAGTGGGTGGGATATGGTAGATTCATTCGGTCGGATGTCCTGTCACCAAATATTAATTTTGTGCATCTTTGTACTCAGTCTCTTCCCCCTCCCCTGGGGTATATGGACTGCACTCCTTTTGGATTAGTGCTTCTACATCAGCCGGGTTTCTTAGTGCCTAAGATCAAGATGTTATACAGTTACAAGTGGTACATTAATTTAGATAGATACAGGAGCACTCTGGCTTCAGTGATTACTAACTTGGGTCTTTGGTCACTCATCAACATCCGTGTGGGGTCCTTAAGGGATTTTGCCCTGTTTTTGCCCGGATGGATATTGGCAACATGGAAAGTTTTTTCAGGTTTTCAGCTCACATCTAGTTACTTGCTCTTAACCTCTCCTCCAGCTTCCACAAAGTGTCGCTTGTTCTGATCTGCTACAGTATCATAACCCACCATTTATGGCATAATCACCATGGTGGGATGGTTATAGATTAGACAAGGAAGAAGATCAATGTTGTTTTTAGTTCTTGGGTATGTGGTGGTTAGTCATCCCTTGATTAAGGTTGTAACAACCTGGGCTTGGCGGGTATGTATAAGTGGTTGAAAGAGGTGTCACAGGTGTTAGGTGGCTATGTGACAGATCTTTCTTCTGTAAAAAGTTTCTTCGTGTTCCTTGTCCTGTAGTATTGTGTTCATAGAGATAGGATAGATTAATACAAAACAGGAGCAAGTCAGGAACTTTAACAGGATGTTTTTTTATTGAGGTGCAATGAACTCTGGATTGAAGATGATGATTAGTTAATTGGCATTAATTTTGATTAATCACTAAAGAAGAATTGAGCATAAAACATGAATAAAAAGAGAAGACAATTGGCTACAGTTCACACCACAAAGGAGCATTCAATATGCAAAAGACAATAAATTGGAATAACAAAAGAATGTCAGAATATTATTCGAATTACAGATGAACACGTTAATTAGAATTCCGAATATTGGCATGAGATAATTGGAATCACATAATGTAGTCATGAGGAGAGTGTTGAAAAATACAATTAGCAATAACTAACACTAACTTTCTAGCTTTCCCTATACACGGTATGAAAATCTTTACCGGCAATGGGGGTAATTCAGACGTGATCGTAGATGCGCATGTCAAGCCATACCCCGTCGTACAAGTACAAAAGCATTGCACAGTAGCTCCCAGCCAGTGCAGCTCCTGCACGCTGGCAGAGAGCTACTCATCGCTGCCTGGGTGGCATCGACTGCGTGTGACATCACGCAGCCGCCGTGGCCCGCCCCCCCAACGGTCCGAGTATGTCTGCGTTGCCCGTACCGCGCCCCCTAAACAGCGCCTAAATGGCCGCACCGGCGCATGCACACTGAGATCTGAGCACTGCTGTGCGAACACACACAGCAGCGATCAGGTCTGAATTAGCCCCAATAAACGTTGCAGCTCTGGTAGAAGTCTGCTGTGTCCCTGTATATCAATGGGGGATTGGCACACAAATGAAAGGGGAAATCTTTGGTGGTAACGGAGACAGTTGTTCACAGTTCTATGTAAAAAGAATGGAGCTAGCGAAGGGATTGTAGTGTCTCTAAACAGATTCAACTCACTTAGTAATAAGAGTTTTTTTCCAATGGAACAAAGGGGGTAATTCCAAGTTGATCGCAGCAGGAAATTATTTAGCAGTTGGGCAAAACCATGTGCATTGCAGGGGAGGCATGTGTAACATGTGCAGAGAGAGTTAGATTTGGGTGGGTTATATTGTTTCTGTGCAGGGTAAATACTGGCTGCTTTACTTTTACACTGCAATTTAGATTGCAGATTGAACTCACCACACCCAAATCTATCTCTCTCTGCACATGTTATATCTGCCTCCCCTGCAGTGCACATGGTTTTGCCCAACTGCTAACAAATGTCCTGCTGCGATCAACTTGGAATTACCCCCAAACTCTGGGGCTGATTCAGAGCCGATCGTAGATGTGCTAAATTTAGCACATCTACAATCAGATTCTCTGACATGCGGGGGGATGCACAGCACAGGACTTGCCTGCCCGGCACGTCTGTCCCTACCCGCCTCCCCTCCCCCACGCACACACAGGTGCGAAAGCATCGCACAGTGGCGATGCTGTTGCACCCACCAAGTATCTCCCTGCACTGGCAGGCAGCTACCCGCCATGTTCTGGGTTGCAGCGCCTTCGTGTGATGTCACGCAGCCGTCGCGGACTGCCCCAACAACTGCCCGGACATGCCTGCGTTGTCCAGACCGCGCCCTCCCCAATGGCGCTCTAACTCCATTGGCATGCCCCCTCCTACCCAGCCACCGCCTCTGCCTGTCAATCAGGCAGAGGCGATTGCACCAGTGAGAAAAGGCATCACAGTACTATCGCTGCCGTTACAGCGATCGCCTCTGAATTAGGCCCTCTGTCTCTTTCCTGTTTGCAGGGTTGTATTCAAACTAGAGATGAGCGCCGGAAATTTTTCGGGTTTTGTGTTTTGGTTTTGGGTTCGGTTCCGCGGCCGTGTTTTGGGTTCGACCGCGTTTTGGCAAAACCTCACCGAATTTTTTTTGTCGGATTCGGGTGTGTTTTGGATTCGGGTGTTTTTTTCAAAAAACACTAAAAAACAGCTTAAATCATAGAATTTGGGGGTCATTTTGATCCCAAAGTATTATTAACCTCAAAAACCATAATTTACACTCATTTTCAGTCTATTCTGAATACCTCACACCTCACAATATTATTTTTAGTCCTAAAATTTGCACCTAGGTCGCTGGATGACTAAGCTAAGCGACCCTAGTGGCCGACACAAACACCGGGCCCATCTAGGAGTGTCACTGCAGTGTCACGCAGGATGTCCCTTCCAAAAAAACCTCCCCAAACAGCACATGACGCAAAGAAAAAAAGAGGCGCAATGAGGTAGCTGTGTGAGTAAGATTAGCGACCCTAGTGGCCGACACAAACACCGGGCCCATCTAGGAGTGTCACTGCAGTGTCACGCAGGATGTCCCTTCCAAAAAAACATCCCCAAACAGCACATGACGCAAAGAAAAAAAGAGGCGCAATGAGGTAGCTGTGTGAGTAAGATAAGCGACCCTAGTGGCCGACACAAACACCGGGCCCATCTAGGAGTGTCACTGCAGTGTCACGCAGGATGTCCCTTCCAAAAAACCCTCCCCAAACAGCACATGACGCAAAGAAAAAAAGAGGCGCAATGAGGTAGCTGTGTGAGTAAGATAAGCGACCCTAGTGGCCGACACAAACACCGGGCCCATCTAGGAGTGTCACTGCAGTGTCACGCAGGATGTCCCTTCCAAAAAACCCTCCCCAAACAGCACATGACGCAAAGAAAAAAAGAGGCGCAATGAGGTAGCTGTGTGAGTAAGATAAGCGACCCTAGTGGCCGACACAAACACCGGGCCCATCTAGGAGTGTCACTGCAGTGTCACGCAGGATGTCCCTTCCAAAAAACCCTCCCCAAACAGCACATGACGCAAAGAAAAAAAGAGGCGCAATGAGGTAGCTGTGTGAGTAAGATAAGCGACCCTAGTGGCCGACACAAACACCGGGCCCATCTAGGAGTGTCACTGCAGTGTCACGCAGGATGTCCCTTCCAAAAAACCCTCCCCAAACAGCACATGACGCAAAGAAAAAAAGAGGCGCAATGAGGTAGCTGTGTGAGTAAGATAAGCGACCCTAGTGGCCGACACAAACACCGGGCCCATCTAGGAGTGTCACTGCACTGTCACGCAGGATGTCCCTTCCAAAAAACCCTCCCTAAACAGCACATGGCGCAAAGAAAAAAAGAGGCGCAATGAGGTAGCTGTGTGAGTAAGATAAGCGACCCTAGTGGCCGACACAAACACCGGGCCCATCTAGGAGTGTCACTGCAGTGTCACGCAGGATGTCCCTTCCAAAAAACCCTCCCCAAACAGCACATGACGCAAAGAAAAAAAGAGGCGCAATGAGGTAGCTGTGTGAGTAAGATAAGCGACCCTAGTGGCCGACACAAACACCGGGCCCATCTAGGAGTGTCACTGCAGTGTCACGCAGGATGTCCCTTCCAAAAAACCCTCCCCAAACAGCACATGACGCAAAGAAAAAAAGAGGCGCAATGAGGTAGCTGTGTGAGTAAGATAAGCGACCCTAGTGGCCGACACAAACACCGGGCCCATCTAGGAGTGTCACTGCAGTGTCACGCAGGATGTCCCTTCCAAAAAACCCTCCCCAAACAGCACATGACGCAAAGAAAAAAAGAGGCGCAATGAGGTAGCTGTGTGAGTAAGATAAGCGACCCTAGTGGCCGACACAAACACCGGGCCCATCTAGGAGTGTCACTGCAGTGTCACGCAGGATGTCCCTTCCAAAAAACCCTCCCCAAACAGCACATGACGCAAAGAAAAAAAGAGGCGCAATGAGGTAGCTGTGTGAGTAAGATAAGCGACCCTAGTGGCCGACACAAACACCGGGCCCATCTAGGAGTGTCACTGCAGTGTCACGCAGGATGTCCCTTCCAAAAAACCCTCCCCAAACAGCACATGACGCAAAGAAAAAAAGAGGCGCAATGAGGTAGCTGTGTGAGTAAGATAAGCGACCCTAGTGGCCGACACAAACACCGGGCCCATCTAGGAGTGTCACTGCACTGTCACGCAGGATGTCCCTTCCAAAAAACCCTCCCTAAACAGCACATGGCGCAAAGAAAAAAAGAGGCGCAATGAGGTAGCTGTGTGAGTAAGATAAGCGACCCTAGTGGCCGACACAAACACCGGGCCCATCTAGGAGTGTCACTGCAGTGTCACGCAGGATGTCCCTTCCAAAAAACCCTCCCCAAACAGCACATGACGCAAAGAAAAAAAGAGGCGCAATGAGGTAGCTGTGTGAGTAAGATAAGCGACCCTAGTGGCCGACACAAACACCGGGCCCATCTAGGAGTGTCACTGCAGTGTCACGCAGGATGTCACTTCCAAAAAACCTTCCCCAAACAGCACATGACGCAAAGAAAAAAAGAGGCGCAATGAGGTAGCTGTGTGAGTAAGATAAGCGACCCTAGTGGCCGACACAAACACCGGGCCCATCTAGGAGTGTCACTGCAGTGTCACGCAGGATGTCCCTTCCAAAAAACCCTCCCCAAACAGCACATGACGCAAAGAAAAAAAGAGGCGCAATGAGGTAGCTGTGTGAGTAAGATAAGCGACCCTAGTGGCCGACACAAACACCGGGCCCATCTAGGAGTGTCACTGCAGTGTCACGCAGGATGTCCCTTCCAAAAAACCCTCCCCAAACAGCACATGACGCAAAGAAAAAAAGAGGCGCAATGAGGTAGCTGTGTGAGTAAGATAAGCGACCCTAGTGGCCGACACAAACACCGGGCCCATCTAGGAGTGGCACTGCAGTGTCACGCAGGATGTCCCTTCCAAAAAACCCTCCCCAAACAGCACATGACGCAAAGAAAAAAAGAGGCGCAATGAGGTAGCTGTGTGAGTAAGATAAGCGACCCTAGTGGCCGACACAAACACCGTGCCCATCTAGGAGTGTCACTGCAGTGTCACGCAGGATGTCCCTTCCAAAAAACCCTCCCCAAACAGCACATGACGCAAAGAAAAAAAGAGGCGCAATGAGGTAGCTGTGTGAGTAAGATAAGCGACCCTAGTGGCCGACACAAACACCGGGCCCATCTAGGAGTGGCACTGCAGTGTCACGCAGGATGTCCCTTCCAAAAAACCCTCCCCAAACAGCACATGACGCAAAGAAAAATTAAAGAAAAAAGAGGTGCAAGATGGAATTGTCCTTGGGCCCTCCCACCCACCCTTATGTTGTATAAACAGGACATGCACACTTTAACCAACCCATCATTTCAGTGACAGGGTCTGCCACACGACTGTGACTGAAATGACGGGTTGGTTTGGACCCCCACCAAAAAAGAAGCAATTAATCTCTCCTTGCACAAACTGGCTCTACAGAGGCAAGATGTCCACCTCATCATCATCCTCCGATATATCACCGTGTACATCCCCCTCCTCACAGATTATCAATTCGTCCCCACTGGAATCCACCATCTCAGCTCCCTGTGTACTTTGTGGAGGCAATTGCTGCTGGTCAATGTCTCCACGGAGGAATTGATTATAATTCATTTTAATGAACATCATCTTCTCCACATTTTCTGGATGTAACCTCGTACGCCGATTGCTGACAAGGTGAGCGGCGGCACTAAACACTCTTTCGGAGTACACACTTGTGGGAGGGCAACTTAGGTAGAATAAAGCCAGTTTGTGCAAGGGCCTCCAAATTGCCTCTTTTTCCTGCCAGTATAAGTACGGACTGTGTGACGTGCCTACTTGGATGCGGTCACTCATATAATCCTCCACCATTCTTTCAATGGTGAGAGAATCATATGCAGTGACAGTAGACGACATGTCCGTAATCATTGTCAGGTCCTTCAGTCCGGACCAGATGTCAGCATCAGCAGTCGCTCCAGACTGCCCTGCATCACCGCCAGCGGGTGGGCTCGGAATTCTGAGCCTTTTCCTCGCACCCCCAGTTGTGGGAGAATGTGAAGGAGGAGATGTTGACAGGTCGCGTTCCGCTTGACTTGACAATTTTCTCACCAGCAGGTCTTTCAACCCCAGCAGACTTGTGTCTGCCGGAAAGAGAGATCCAAGGTAGGCTTTAAATCTAGGATCGAGCACGGTGGCCAAAATGTAGTGCTCTGATTTCAACAGATTGACCACCCGTGAATCCTTGTTAAGCGAATTAAGGGCTCCATCCACAAGTCCCACATGCCTAGCGGAATCGCTCCGTGTTAGCTCCTCCTTCAATGTCTCCAGCTTCTTCTGCAAAAGCCTGATGAGGGGAATGACCTGACTCAGGCTGGCAGTGTCTGAACTGACTTCACGTGTGGCAAGTTCAAAGGGCATCAGAACCTTGCACAACGTTGAAATCATTCTCCACTGCACTTGAGACAGGTGCATTCCATCTCCTATATCGTGCTCAATTGTATAGGCTTGAATGGCCTTTTGCTGCTCCTCCAACCTCTGAAGCATATAGAGGGTTGAATTCCACCTCGTTACCACTTCTTGCTTCAGATGATGGCAGGGCAGGTTCAGTAGTTTTTGGTGGTGCTCCAGTCTTCTGTACGTGGTGCCTGTACGCCGAAAGTGTCCCGCAATTCTTCTGGCCACCGACAGCATCTCTTGCACGCCCCTGTCGTTTTTTAAAAAATTCTGCACCACCAAATTCAAGGTATGTGCAAAACATGGGACGTGCTGGAATTTGCCCATATTTAATGCACACACAATATTGCTGGCGTTGTCCGATGCCACAAATCCACAGGAGAGTCCAATTGGGGTAAGCCATTCCGCGATGATCTTCCTCAGTTGCCGTAAGAGGTTTTCAGCTGTGTGCGTATTCTGGAAACCGGTGATACAAAGCGTAGCCTGCCTAGGAAAGAGTTGGCGTTTGCGAGATGCTGCTACTGGTGCCGCCGCTGCTGTTCTTGCGGCGGGAGTCCATACATCTACCCAGTGGGCTGTCACAGTCATATAGTCCTGACCCTGCCCTGCTCCACTTGTCCACATGTCCGTGGTTAAGTGGACATTGGGTACAACTGCATTTTTTAGGACACTGGTGAGTCTTTTTCTGACGTCCGTGTACATTCTCGGTATCGCCTGCCTAGAGAAGTGGAACCTAGATGGTATTTGGTAACGGGGGCACACTGCCTCAATAAATTGTCTAGTTCCCTGTGAACTAACGGCGGATACCGGACGCACGTCTAACACCAACATAGTTGTCAAGGCCTCAGTTATCCACTTTGCAGCAGGATGACTGCTGTGATATTTCATCTTCCTCGCAAAGGACTGTTGGACAGTCAATTGCTTACTGGAAGTAGTACAAGTGGGCTTACGACTTCCCCTCTGGGATGACCATCGACTCCCAGCAGCAACAACAGCAGCGCCAGCAGCAGTAGGCGTTACACGCAAGGATGCATCGGAGGAATCCCAGGCAGGAGAGGACTCGTCAGAATTGCCAGTGACATGGCCTGCAGGACTATTGGCATTCCTGGGGAAGGAGGAAATTGACACTGAGGGAGTTGGTGGGGTGGTTTGCGTGAGCTTGGTTACAAGAGGAAGGGATTTACTGGTCAGTGGACTGCTTCCGCTGTCGCCCAAAGTTTTTGAACTTGTCACTGACTTATTATGAATGCGCTGCAGGTGACGTATAAGGGAGGATGTTCCGAGGTGGTTAACGTCCTTACCCCTACTTATTACAGCTTGACAAAGGCAACACACGGCTTGACACCTGTTGTCCGCTTTTCTGTTGAAATACCTCCACACTGAAGAGCTGATTTTTTTGGTATTTTCACCAGGCATGTCAACGGCCATATTCCTCCCACGGACAACAGGTGTCTCCCCGGGTGCCTGACTTAAACAAACCACCTCACCATCAGAATCCTCCTGGTCAATTTCCTCCCCAGCGCCAGCAACACCCATATCCTCCTCATCCTGGTGTACTTCAACACTGACATCTTCAATCTGACTATCAGGAACTGGACTGCGGGTGCTCCTTCCAGCACTTGCAGGGGGCGTGCAAATGGTGGAAGGCGCATGCTCTTCACGTCCAGTGTTGGGAAGGTCAGGCATCGCAACCGACACAATTGGACTCTCCTTGTGGATTTGGGATTTCGAAGAACGCACAGTTCTTTGCGGTGCTTTTGCCAGCTTGAGTCTTTTCAGTTTTCTAGCGAGAGGCTGAGTGCTTCCATCCTCATGTGAAGCTGAACCACTAGCCATGAACATAGGCCAGGGCCTCAGCCGTTCCTTGCCACTCCGTGTGGTAAATGGCATATTGGCAAGTTTACGCTTCTCCTCCGACAATTTTATTTTAGGTTTTGGAGTCCTTTTTTTACTGATATTTGGTGTTTTGGATTTGACATGCTCTGTACTATGACATTGGGCATCGGCCTTGGCAGACGACGTTGCTGGCATTTCATCGTCTCGGCCATGACTAGTGGCAGCAGCTTCAGCACGAGGTGGAAGTGGATCTTGATCTTTCCCTAATTTTGGAACCTCAACATTTTTGTTCTCCATATTTTAATAGGCACAACTAAAAGGCACCTCAGGTAAACAATGGAGATGGATGGATACTAGTATACTTATGGATGGACTGCCGAGTGCCGACACAGAGGTAGCTACAGCCGTGGACTAACGTACTGTGTCTGCTGCTAATATAGACTGGATGATTGATAATGAGATGAAATCAATATATATATGTATGTATATATAATATCACTAGTACTGCAGCCGGACAGGTAGATAATATATTTATTAGGTAATGATGACTGATGACGGACCTGCTGGACACTGTCAGCTCAGCAGCACCGCAGACTGCTACAGTAAGCTACTATACTATAGTAGTATGTACAAAGAAGAAAGAAAAAAAAAACCACGGGTAGGTGGTATACAATTATGGATGGACTGCCGAGTGCCGACACAGAGGTAGCTACAGCCGTGGACTAACGTACTGTGTCTGCTGCTAATATAGACTGGATGATTGATAATGAGATGAAATCAATATATATATGTATGTATATATAATGTCACTAGTACTGCAGCCGGACAGGTAGATAATATATTTATTAGGTAATGATGACTGATGACGGACCTGCTGGACACTGTCAGCTCAGCAGCACCGCAGACTGCTACAGTAAGCTACTATACTCTATAGTAGTATGTACAAAGAAGAAAGAAAAAAAAAAACCACGGGTAGGTGGTATACAATTATGGATGGACTGCCGAGTGCCGACACAGAGGTAGCTACAGCCGTGGACTAACGTACTGTGTCTGCTGCTAATATAGACTGGATGATTGATAATGAGATGAAATCAATATATATATGTATGTATATATAATATCACTAGTACTGCAGCCGGACAGGTAGATAATATATTTATTAGGTAATGATGACTGATGACGGACCTGCTGGACACTGTCAGCTCAGCAGCACCGCAGACTGCTACAGTAAGCTACTATACTATAGTAGTATGTACAAAGAAGAAAGAAAAGAAAAAAAACACGGGTAGGTGGTATACAATTATGGATGGACTGCCGAGTGCCGACACAGAGGTAGCTACAGCCGTGGACTAACGTACTGTGTCTGCTGCTAATATAGACTGGATGATTGATAATGAGATGAAATCAATATATATATGTATGTATATATAATATCACTAGTACTGCAGCCGGACAGGTAGATAATATATTTATTAGGTAATGATGACTGATGACGGACCTGCTGGACACTGTCAGCTCAGCAGCACCGCAGACTGCTACAGTAAGCTACTATACTCTATAGTAGTATGTACAAAGAAGAAAGAAAAAAAAAACCACGGGTAGGTGGTATACAATTATGGATGGACTGCCGAGTGCCGACACAGAGGTAGCTACAGCCGTGGACTAACGTACTGTGTCTGCTGCTAATATAGACTGGATGATTGATAATGAGATGAAATCAATATATATATGTATGTATATATAATATCACTAGTACTGCAGCCGGACAGGTAGATAATATATTTATTAGGTAATGATGACTGATGACGGACCTGCTGGACACTGTCAGCTCAGCAGCACCGCAGACTGCTACAGTAAGCTACTATACTATAGTAGTATGTACAAAGAAGAAAGAAAAAAAAAAACACGGGTAGGTGGTATACAATTATGGATGGACTGCTGAGTGCCGACACAGAGGTAGCTACAGCCGTGGACTAACGTACTGTGTCTGCTGCTAATATAGACTGGATGATTGATAATGAGATGAAATCAATATATATATGTATGTATATATAATATCACTAGTACTGCAGCCGGACAGGTAGATAATATATTTATTAGGTAATGATGACTGATGACGGACCTGCTGGACACTGTCAGCTCAGCAGCACCGCAGACTGCTACAGTAAGCTACTATACTCTATAGTAGTATGTACAAAGAAGAAAGAAAAAAAAAAACCACGGGTAGGTGGTATACAATTATGGATGGACTGCCGAGTGCCGACACAGAGGTAGCTACAGCCGTGGACTAACGTACTGTGTCTGCTGCTAATATAGAGTCTAAACTGGATGATAAATTATTGATAATGAGATGAAATCAATATAATATCACTAGTACTGCAGCCGGACAGGTACTATATATATTTATTATGTAATGACTGATGACGGACCTGCTGGACACTGTCAGGTCAGCACAGCACCGCAGACTGCTACAGTAAGCTACTATAGTAGTATGTATAAAGAAGAATGAAAAAAAAAAAAACCACGGGTAGGTGGTATACAATATTATATATATATATATATATATATATATATTATATACAATTATATATATATATATATATATATATATATATTAAACTGGTGGTGATTGATTATTAAACTGGTGGTCACTTCAGGACAGGTCACGTTGCAACTTGCAACTAGTACTCCGAGGCCTAAGCAGACAATCACAAAATATATTATTATACTGGTGGTCAGTGTGGTCACAACAATGGCAGTGTGGCACTGACTCTGGCAGCAAAAGTGTGCACTGTACGTTATATGTACTCCTGAGTCCTGCTCTCAGACTCTAACTGCTCCCCACTGTCAGTGTCTCCCCCACAAGTCAGATAATACACTTACAGTCACACTATCTAATCTATAAATATCACTTCAGCAAGTAGTATAGTAGTATACAGTAGTACTCCTCCTAATAATGCTCCCCGAAAATACTGTGTCTCTCTCTTCTCTAAACGGAGAGGACGCCTGCCACGTCCTCTCCCTATGACTCTCAATGCACGTGTGAAAATGGCGGCGACGCGCGGCTCCTTATATAGAATCCGAGTCTCGCGATAGAATCCGAGCCTCGCGAGAATCCGACAGCGTGATGATGACGTTCGGGCGCGCTCGGGTTAGCCGAGCAAGGCGGGAAGATCCGAGCCTGCTCGGACCCGTGTAAAAAACCTGAAGTTCGGGCGGGTTCGGATTCAGAGGAACCGAACCCGCTCATCTCTAATTCAAACTTGACACAAACTTAGTCTTTTAAATAAATGTCTGCATTTGTGCTGGCAACACAACTCAGTCTTAAGTATGCTTACAATCTCAATGTGGAAGGGGAAGAGGGTTGCCTCAATAACCTCCTTGCAGTGCTTAGCTTGTGGAATGTAGCATTGCAGTGTTTACCTTAGGGAAAGTGGCGTTATGCTGTCTGTGCCCTTTAACTGCACAGATGGTGATAGGGGTCCAACTAATTTGGGTGTCAAGCTTGCCCGGGGCTCTTGTTACTTAATCACTTATGTACTCACTCAAACCCTCTAAAGTGGAGGTTTTCACTTGACAGGCCAGTCCTTAGTGGCTCCTCTCAGTCCCAAGATGGCTGCTGCATCTGCATCTCTTCTCAGTCCTGGCGGTGTCTGATCTCCAGCTCCGGTGTCTCAACATCCACTCACTCGGCACTTGTCTCTCTGGCAGCACCCTGCTGCTTGCACTCTGCAGTGCTGCTCTCACCGACCAGCGTCCCACGGCCGTCACTTGGTTTTTCAGCTCCTGCTCTGCTCCAAGTGTAACAAGCATTCCCACACCTCCTCTCTCTGTCCGCACAACAAAAACTCCTCCTTCCTTCTTCCCACAAGGCTCTAGGCTCCCAGGCTGCCCCTGTCTAATCAGCGGTCTGCATCCAGACTAGGTGATTGGACCAGGGTCCAGTCTTTAACTACTGCTGTGCCACGCTTTCCCCTTGTGCTGCTGCAGACCTGTGAGTCGGGTCTTAAAAGAGCAGACACACAGCTTTTTGTGGTACCACAAGGTATGTCTAAGGGGTCAGGTGGGTTCTGCTAGTTAGTATGGTGAAGAGTTTTGGTTCTCTACTGAAACATTGTGTTGGAGGGAAAGAACAGCAATGCAGTGGCAATCTTGCTGAATTGTGTAAGGGTGTGTACACACGGTGAGATCCTTGCTATGCCCGATATTCACTTGCAATTGCCCTTGAACACCCTGGAGCCCAGATAACACAGATTATGACAAACTGTTCTTGAGATATGAACTATGTGTGCGATTTTGGCTTATGTGAGATTTTGGATTATGTGAGATGTCATTGACATGTGAGTTTAACTAGATAGTACACCGATCTAGCAAGGATTGACTTGCCTGCACAGTCTATCTTTTCTTGCTATGCCGACCTGGCGGGACCACGCATCAGGATCGAATCGGGATCGCAAGGTGACTTTCACCTTGCGATCTGCACTAACTTTTCTTGCGATTTTGACTATATAGTCATATCGCGACGGTTCATCTTTCAGCAGGACAACGACCCTAAGCACACAGCCAAGATATCAAAGGAGTGGATTCAGGGCAACTCTGTGAATGTCCTTGAGTGGCCAAGCCAGAGCCCAGACGTGAATCTGATTGAACATCTCTGGAGAGATCTATAAATGGCTGTGTACCGACACTTCCCATCCAACCTGATGGAGCTTGAGAGATGCTGCAAAGAGGAATGGGTGAAACTGCCCAAATATAGGTGTGCCAAGATTGTGGCATCATATTCAAAAAGACTTGAGGCTGTAATTGCTGCCAAAGTTTTATCAACAAAGTATTGAGCAAAGGCTGTGAATACTTATGTACATGTGATTTCCTATTTTTTTAATTTAATACATTTGCATAAATCTCAAAAAAAAAAACCTTTTTCACGTTGTTATGATGGGGTATTGTGTGTAGAATTTGGAGGGAAAAAATGAATTTATTCCATTTTGGAATAAGGCTGTAAGATAACAAAATGTGGAAAAAGTGATACTTTCCGGATGCACTGTACATGGGTTAGGTTGATTTCACCTTACTGACATCAGTGATACCACCCTGCACTGGTGCCTGACAGTTACCATTGGTATGGAAGCTGGAGACCTGTTGATTATTGCTGATGTTGCCCCCATTTCATTTTTGTTGGAAGCTTGATTTGCATTAGTTAAGTGGCATTACAGATAGCTGCCCATTCTTTCATTTGCCACCAAACTACTTTAATTTTTTTTTTTTTAAAGCTGTTCAAAATGTATGTAAACACATGCAGGTGCGTCTTAAGAGAGGAGGGGGCCCGTGTGCAGACTCCGGTAGGGACCCCTCCTATCCACGGTGCTGTAGGCTCTGGCATTGTGCAGGTCTCGGAAACATGGTGCCCGTCATGTTCTGGAGACAAAATCCGTACTGCGCATGTGTGGCCGTCATTTTGGAGGTGATTCTTTGTGTGACGGCTGCAGCGCCCGACGCTGGACTCCGGAGAGGCGACTAATAAAATTGGGGTGCAATGTGTGCGATGTGGGCCCTCGACCCAGGGGCCCATGTGCACGACACACATTGCACCCATGATAGAAACACCTATGAGCACATGTCATTATATAAGGTCAAATACTGCTATTAGCTGTTAAACATGTATTGTAAACTGGGTGTTGTGAAAGATTTCAAAGATTAGTGCTCTATTCATGTACAATATGAAATAGCTAATGTAAAATATCACTATATGGGGGAGATGCACTAAGCCTTGAAGAGTGATAAAGTGGAGAGACAAAAAGTACCAACCAATCAGCTCCTAATTGCCATGTTACAGGCTATTTTTAAAAAATGGCATGAGTTGATTGGTTAGTAGGTTGAGGTTCTCTGTCTCCACTATATCACTCTACAAAGTTTAGTACATCTGCCCCTCAATCATATCACATTGATGCAATATACTGTATACAGTATTAATGTTTTGTAGCCATTCTGGTGACATCCTTTGGTAAATTGGCCCACAATGATTCTGGCAAGAAGTACAATTAATAATATGGGGTATGTTTTTTAAAGTGCATGTTCTTGGAAGTGGAGATGTTCCCCATTGCAACCAATTAGATTTTACTTATCATTTATCTAGCCCCTTCTGGAGGATAATAGCTAGAATCTGATTTGGTTGCTATGGATAACATATCCACTTCCAAAAACCTGCACCTTAGTAAAAATACCTCTATAACGAGAGTCCGATAAGTATTGACCCAACTGCCTATGTGCTGGCAGTGACTTGCGCTCCAGTGTCCAGCCACATCCCAGGGCAGATGCTGGACACAATGTTATGGAACTCCAGCACAATTGTGTAAGACTCCTAGAGCCACTGAAAGTGTCTTCTGTCTACAAGCTCTGCCTGTTGTTCCCTTAGTGTATTTTGGGGCTAATTCAGACCTGATCGCTGCTGCGCGTTTTCGCACAGCAGGCGATCAGGTCTGAATTGCGCATGCGCATGCACCGCAGTACGCATGTGCATGCAAGAGATGCTATCGGCATCTCAGCATAGCGATCGCCTCTGCCTGATTGACAGGCAGAGGTGTCCGCTTGGCAGGAGGGGGTGGGCTGTCAGCATTTGGCTGCCATTTTGGGGGTGCAGTCTGGGCAACGCAGGCATGCCCGGACCATGCGGGGGGCAGGCCGCGGCAGCTTCGTAACGTCACACACAGCATTGATCAACTCTGAATTACCCCCTATGTACACACTGGTACTTAGGATGCTGCCAGGTCTTAAATCTCAAGCAGTAGAGACTTACACAATTGACTAGAGACCACAGGTTGATTGTCTGGAGTAATGTACATCAAACAACACAGACAAGAACTGAAGGACATAGGGTTTAACAGACAGGGCAGGGTCAGGTCTCAGCAGCAACAAATGGGACACTATATGAGTTGGTAAGGGGGAACACAGTGCAGTTGGTAAATACACTTGCAGGCCAAGCCATGGGAGAGAACAATAGAAAACAAGTCAAGAGTAACTAATGGCAGGTTCATAGGCAAGATTCAGACACAACTGGCAGAAAGGGGTTCTGACAGGCAGAGTATCCAAAGGGATGGACAGAGTATCCACAGAGTACATAAATCTGGGACACAAAACAGCAACTTACACTGAAGCATATGCTATAACCAGCTGTCCTAACTGCCTTATAACAGAGAATAGAACCAATCATTGCGGCAGTACCGGGATGGCCCACAATAATTAATAATTTCCTGCAGCTGCAGTGCTACACGTTCTCCTTAGGTCGACCTCACTTAGGTAGATGAACATAGTAAAGAGAGGCATAGCCTACAAACTGAGGGAGGAAGGGGGACTCGGGATGATAAATCCTGTGGTCTTCTTCATAGCAACCTTTTTGAAAATTAATTTTGGAGGTCTCTTTTTAGGGACTTCCCTCGGTGGGAAGCTGGTTTCAGCAAATGGGGGTCCCCTTTCTTTGGAGCATGGCTGGATGAAGGTCATTTGAAAAGTCTTCGGGCTAGAAAGGGCTACCTCCCTATCTACGTGATTCAGTGCCTGAAGGGCAGTTGGGCTTGGGAGTGGGGGAGCTAAGAGACCTCGGGAGGAGAGAGTTGGAAAAGAGGATCTTGCAAACCCATTTTCATGTTCCGCTTGCCTTGAAGGATTGTCCAGGTGATGTTTGTTCAGAGGTAATCTCTCTGATCAATTCAAAAAGAATTCCGCTAAAATTCAGGGACATTGTCTGGCTCTCCTTTCAGTTGAAGCTCTATGTTGGGGGGAACGTAAGATTTAGAAGTTCCCATGAACGTGGGTGTCCACGGGAAGAATGTCTGGGAGAAGAAGAGACCATGGACCATTTCTTGCTGTGATGTCCCTTTAACATAGAAATTTACGAGGAGGTTTCAAAAGCTTTAGGTATCCCTTGCCTATCGGGGCTTAGTTACCTGGAATGGGTTTATGGGACATTCAAATGGTATGAGGCTTTTGAGTTGAGCACTATTTTTTTAGTTATTTTAGCGGTCAGGTATCACATATGGAGTGCACAGTGTCAGGTATCTCTAAGAGGCAAAGTCCTTCCATGTACAGAGGTGGTGGCTTTAATTCTGCACAAGGTGAGATGGATGATGGAGTCGGATAGGGGGAGGGTAGACGTTGTCAGCCGTTTGTGGCGCCAGTTGAAGCCCCCTTAGTGGGTGGCGGATGACTTCCTCTCTCCAGCTTTTGGCTAGTATCTGTATCTTTAGATTTTGGTATGTTTGTTTTGTGTATTGGTTTGCATGCGTCTGAAGGGCTACAAAAATCCCCTTGGTTTTTTTTTTGTTAAATGTCGGTAGTCCTGGTTTTAAATGAGGGATGTTTGGGACTGTGTGGGAGAGTGGATGGAGTATGGATGGGTGTGTGAATGGGGAGAGATGTTTGTTGGTGGAGGGTGTATGAATGGCTGTGAGTTTGAGTTTGTCTGGGCTCCTATACGATGAGGGACAGGAAGATTGATGGATTAAAGGTTAAACGGGGGACTAGTTTGAGTAAAGAAACTTTTTTTTTTTTTTTTACTTGGTTTATCTATGACATCATTGCAAGATTTTCTTTGTTGATTATGTATTTTTATTTTTAATTAACTTATTGTAAAAATGTATATATGTATAATTTGATGCAATTTTATAATAAAAGCACACTCACTTAGGTAGACAGTCAATAGGTCGACCACCATTGATCCACATGCATTAAGTCGACACCTGGAAAAGGTTGACATGGGCATTAGGTCGACATGGCAAAGGTCGACACATGAAAAGAGTTTTTCACAATATTTGTATTTTTTGAACTTTTTCATACTTTACAATCCACGTGGACTTTGATTGGGAATAGTAACCTGTGCTTTGTGAAGAAAACAACACCAGTAAAAACAAAACCTCATGTTGACCTTTTTCTACATCAACATGATGACCATGTTGACCTTTTCCAGTTGTCAACCTAGTGCCTGTCGTCCAGTAGTGGTCGACCTAATGAGTGTCGACCTAAATAAGGTCAACCCAACAAACCCATTCCATACTCCTGGCATCCTGAGCACTAGGCAACCAGGAGCGCCATAGCTGTCCGGCATCCCGGTTGCATAGCACCCGCGGTACCGTCAGACATTGTGGGCGGATGATGCGGTGTCCCATTTGCAACAACCAAGACCCATCACGGAGATAAGCCACAGCAGCGGCTCATAACACACAAGCAATAAAGAAGGAGACAAACAGCTTCCTCTCCCCCTACCGAGGTAAATCTCCAGATGGCGAAACGATAGGGGAGGTGAAATGGAAATCTTACACTTCTTCACAGTATCCTCTTTCTTGAAGATGACAAAACAGTAAAAAACTATTTCTTCTGTGGTGATTGGTGAAACAGGTCTTTTCATTGCTGCATGAATAGACCCTTAATCCAGCGAATACTCTGCTTAGTATATATCTGTGTTGACAATATGAAATGTAGTACAGTACCTGTAAAATGGTCCTTTTAAAAAACTTTACTCCTTAAACTGGCTGCTGATAAATTCTGAGATGAAGGGATTGAGTAAAAAATGAATCTACTGTACTATTTGCACATTAAAACAAAACATAAAAATAAATTAAAAATAAATATATATATATATATATATATATATATATATAATTGCATTGAAATTATATTGTAGAGCTAATAATTTTATACTTAACCTACAGTAGGGCAAGGTTATCCTGGAGTACAGTCAATCTGATTAGGCAATAAGACAATAAGAGCTGTTATACTGTACACCTGACATCCACATTGTGGTTTTGCGCCCTTACTGTAACTCTCTTTATTGTATAGTTTAACTTAGAATCAAGAGGAAAGAAGTATTTTAGTTAGATACCTTCAGTAGTATGTATTAGTTTTTCCTATGGAAGGGAAACATCACAATACCATAAGCACTAACATTACCCCAGTATCTGTTACAAGATGCACATGTTGATATTTATAGCCAATAAAAGATGTACTCTCTTGTACGTCACTGTCAGTGTATATTTTATTCTGTGTGGGACATCACTCCAGTAAGATATAAAGTATATTGTGAAAAACAGACTGACACAATAAAAGAGCTAAACAATTGGTGAGAAGGGTGTTTTAAATCAGTAACTGTAAGAAATAAAATAGGAAAATATGGGAAAGCTGGGGAGTAGAGAAGGTTGTTTTGGGTGAAAAGATTTATAAGGGGGTATTCAATTGTTTGAAAAGTCAGTTAGGAGTCTGTTTTTTCCTATCCAATAGACAGAAAAAAACAGACACCCTATCAACTTTTCAAACAATTGAATTCCACCCATAATGGACAATGAACTGTTATAGTATGTACATATGTAAGCTGCGCATGCAGCCATTTTGTAGAATGAACATAAGAATCCAGACTGTGAATTCACTAAGATTCAGGGGTAGATGTATCAAAGCGTGGAGAGAGAGAAAGTGGAGAGATATAAAGTACCAACCAATCAGCTCCTATCATTTTTCAAACACAAAAATGATAGTTGATTAGTTGGTACATTATCTCAATTTTATCTTTCTCAGAGCTTTGCTAAAAATTCCCCTTAGTAACGTATAAATATTTATCATGAAGAGCCTCACAGCTTTCTAGTTCCTAGTACGTTGTAATGAATATCAGTTCAGTCAATAAAATGGCCGCCTACATGCATTATTGGTCTAATAAGTTTTCAGTGATTTCATAGTCTGCTTCACACACATTTGTCCAGCCTACAAAATAACCGTCTTCACTTTTTATTGGTGGGTGTAGAAAAATCTAGCCCATACAGGGTTAATGTACAATTTAGGTTTTGCAAAATCATCAAATTGTTCAAACAAGATAAATTATACCTGATGACCACATTCCCTGCAATGCAGATGAGTTTCTTTATTTCTGAACCGTGGGATGTACTTTCCTGTTCAAATATTATAAAATTAAATTAGACTTCCCGGTAATTACAGAATCCTATACGTATTCAGAGTCAATATTATCTATTAAGCCAGTGACAGTGCCCAAATGTGACCTTTACATAGACTAATCAGGTGGTAATTATTGTCAAACATGCAATCTAAAATCTCATATTGTATAATATACAAGAAAGATATTGAGGTATATCTAATTTTATAGAAATAAAAACAGGCTATAATTTCACAAAACATTAATATGAAGCTAAATTGGGCAAGGTATAATAAAGCAGAGATTTCTCCATTGGTGCAAATAATTATTCAGAGCTGTAAAAGTATACCTGTTGCCAATTTAAATCTGTAATCTTACATGAAGACACAATCAGGTTTGAATGTAACATTTGCGCATGCATCTCATCACGGAAATGATTTCATGTTCTATGGCAATTAGATTAAGCCTCAGGCTACCTGGTAATTTTCAGTTATGCTATTAAATCTTTGGCGAATAATCAAGGTGAATAAAACACAATGTGATTATGCAATGAATCATGTCTTATTAATTGCCTAAAACAAAAAAAGAAAAAAAATCTGTATTATTTCAAATGAGCATACATATTTTACAAAGAATGTTCTAATATCACCTGTGATCAGCGATTAATTACCTATTCTATACACTTTATGGATGAGATTAATCTTCTGAAGCTTATGATTGGCAATTAAATTGCAATAATGATGGAATCTGACAAATACACAGATATTTAAAATTGCTTGCAGACATTAGTGTTAGTGTTAATTCAGATGCCTTCCCTGTCATCATTTGCCGGCTGCATGACCGACAGGGTCAATAAGTCGGCTGCCACAGCTGCTACTTACTGTAGAGGCCAAGAAATCTCCATCCTCTGATAGAGACAGAGCCGGCCCTAACCAATATGATGCCCTAGGCAAGATTTTGGCTGGTGCCCCCTAGCACCACCGCTGGTTTCGCCTCTGACCTTGCACCTCTTTCCCAGCACCATCATCCCTCACCCATAGCAGTCCTTATTTTGGTGTTTGTATCCCCTATATTTTAAATAGGAACAGTTTGCACATTTGGCGCACAGCCCAAAAAGGGGTGTGTTTTTGCTGGCAAGGGGCATGGCCACATAATAGTAATCCCAATTCCAATTACGCCACACAGTACTGCAAGTTTATTCACATTTGATCATGCGATAGCTTCCATAATTAATATTACATCCCACAGTAGTATCACTTTACCTTATAAACGTTACTCCTCACAGTAGAGCCCCTTATTCACATTACAACACACTGAATTGCTCCTTATTCACATTACACCACACCCTATTGCTCTTTATTCACATTAGACAACACAGTAGTGCCCTTTCTATACGCAACGCCACATAGTAGAGCACCTTATACACACAATGCCACAGAGTAATGCCCCTTACACATATGCAACACATTATTAATGTCCTTATAAACATAATGCGCCTTACACATTAGGACATCCTTTATTAATGCCCTTTTACGCATAATGTCCCTTACACATATGCTGCACATTATTAATGCCCTTATACACATAATGACAAATATAGTGCCCCTTACACATATGTTGCACATTATTAATGCATTTTTACATGACACACATAATGCTCCTTACACATATTCCAAACACTACTGCACAACCAACCCACCCGCACACAGCACTCACACTGCCACTAACACTGTGACCTCTGCCTCTGCTTGGATACAGATGTGTCCTCATAAATCTTGCCTCAAAGCTAATGCCGGGCACCTTTTTTTTATGAAAATGCATCTTATTTGCATTGCTATGTGGTTAGGATGCACAAGCAGCTTCTGCTGATTAAAATGATATGCAGCATGCCTATACACTGTGTGAGACTGTGGCTGTATCAGCATATGAAATGCTACACACAGAATATAGGCATGCCGCATATCATTTTAATCAGCAGAAGCTGCTGATGCCCCCAAGCATATCAAATGCCGTAGGTAATTGCCTAGTTTGCCTATGCCTATGGCCGGCTCTGGATAGAGACCCTGGCCTCTTCCCTCCTCTGCAACGGCAGCACCATGCCTCCGTTTGCTGCCACCTCTCCACCATCAAATGGCATCAGACTGTCAATCACTTACAGTATGATGCTGATCTGCATTTGCTGTAACAGGATCCATTTGCGCATGTGCAGATTATCGCACTGATAAGCGGTATTTTGCTGCATGCAACAGTACAACAACCACATCTGAATTACCCCCCATTGTAAACAAGATTCAAATGAGCAACCACCCGTAAAGCAGTCATAACTAGGATCTTATGTTGTATAACTGTGATAACTCAAGCAAGTGTTTCATAGCTATATGGTCTGATAATCTTGTCTACTCTTTCCAGTTTGCAATTTACTGTAACCTCCTCACATAAGTTTCAGGCAACTCATTTCATCCATTTAGTTCAGGCACTCCCAACCTTGGTCCTCAAGGCACAGTAACAGTGCAGGTTTTAGTGATATCCAGGCTTCAAAGGTACTGATTAAGGGGGAGATGTACTAAGCAGTGAAAACAGTAGAGAAGTGAGCCAGTGGAGAAGTCGCCCATGGCAACCAATCAGCATTAAAGTAACATTTATAATTTGCATGCTATAAAATTATACAGAGCAGCTGATTGGTTGCCATGGGCAACGTCTCCACTGGCTCATTTCTCCAGCTTTTCCCCTGCATCTCCCCCTAAGTCACCTGTGCTCAAGTATAGTAGCACTAAAACCTGGATTGTTAGTGTGCCTTGAGGACCGAGGTTGGGAATGCCTGATTTAGTTTAATGGAACAGGTGTGTTATGCAATTCTGGGATAGAAGAGGACATTCTCATTTAAAATACAGAAAGCATAAGTTTTTTTCATGCAGTTTTATAAAATTGTTATTTTAGTAAGTGTTTAATTGCATGAAGTGTAGATTTGACTGAAATCTCCTGTGTAGCAGTAACCTCAGTGTATGTGCGTGACTTTAAGTTAAATTATTGAACGCAAATGACTGCCTGACACTAATCTCATTGTAATCAATTGAACCCCTACCCAGATAAAAAGCTTGTCTGCTTTTCCACACTGGACTGTACAAGAATGTGTAAGTGTATAGATGCTTACCCCCCAACTGTCCCGATTTTCGCGGGACAGTCCCATTTTTTTGGGACTGTCCCGATGTCCCAACTGCGGGCCGCAGTGTCCCGCGGTGGGGGCAGGTCAGCTGGGAGGCTCCCGTCAGTCACTGCTCTGCCCAGCAGATTAGTGAATGCGCATGTATGCATGCGCACAGCGTATATTCAATGGAGACAGAGGGATAGAGCGCATGCCAGCAGCTCAAAGCGCTGGGCATGCCCCTAACGACGAAAAAACAGGGGGCGTGGCTTACACGAGTGGCACTGCCACAAAGCCACACACCCTTTCGCAGTCCCATTTTCATTTATTACAATGTGTGGAGGTATGTAGTTGCGTATTATAGGCTTACCATACTATCCCTTTAAACCGGTACACTAATGAATTACACAGGTTCTGTAGCTGGCTGACTTCAAGCCTGCATTTCACCTGGTTTTATTCAGCCACAGAACCTGTGTAATCCACGAGCGAACCGGTTTAAAGGGATAGTATGGTAAGCCCAGGGGCGGATCCAGAAGAAAATGATAGGGGGGGCACCATGGAAGGGGCAAGTACATTTGTGTGCGGCTTCGGTGCATGTGAGGTGGCGCTTCTTATACAATGCCCACAGTTGTAGCGCTCATTATGCAATGTCCACTGTACTGGTAGTGCCCCTTATATAGACCCCATAGTAGTGGTGCCCCTTATGCAATGCCCGTATTGCCCCCAGTAGCAATGTTGCCTGTAGTAATGCCCGCAGTCATTTAGCGCCCTAGTAGTTATGCCCCCCAGTGGTAATGCCCCTGCAGTTATGACCCCAGTAGTTTACCCCCCCTTTAGTTTAGCCTCCCAGTGGTAATGCCCCCAGTAGTTTGCCTGCTTGTAGTTTAGCTACCAATAGTAATGCCCTCCTGTAGTTTGCCCCATTGTAGTTTAGCCCCTGTAGTTATGCCCCCCTTGTAGTTTAGCCTCCAGCAGTAATGCCCCCAGTAGTTTGGCCCCTGTAGTTATCCTCCTGTAGTTATGCCCCCAGTAGTTTGGCCCCCCTGTAGTTTAGCCCCTAAGTAGTAATGCCCCTGTAGTTACGCCAGTAGTAATGCCCCTGTAGTTACGCCGCCAGTAGTAATGCCCTCCTCTGTAGTTTGCCCCCAGTAGTTAGCCCCTTTGTAGTTGGCCGCCAGTAATAATGTCCCCCAGTAGTTTGCCCCCAGTAGATGCCCGCCAGTAATAATGTCCTCCAGTAGTTTGCCCCCAGTAGTAATGCTCCCTAGGAGTTTGCCCCCAATAGATGAACACCCAGTAGTAATGCCCCTAGTAGACGCCCCCCAGTAATAATGCCCCCAGTTGTAATACACCCAGTAGATGCCACCAGTAATAATGTCCTCCAGTAGTTTGCCCCCCAGTAAAAATGTCCCCCAGTAGCTGCCCCTAGTAGTAATGTTCCCAATAGATGACCCCCCAGTAGTAATGCCCCCAGTAGATGCCCCCCAGAAATAATACCCCCAGTAGTAATGCCCCTTGTTGATGCCCCCCCAGTAGTAATGTCCCCCCGTAGTTTGCCCCCAGTAGATGCCCCCGCTGTACTAAGGAAGAAAAAAAACATCATACTTACCGAGCCCCGCTCCCACTTCCAGACCGCTGCAGTCCTCCTCTCTTGGCGTCCTCTCCTCAGCACTATGAGAGAGACATCATGACTAACGTCTTTCCCATAACGCACGCCGCACAGTGACAGCGCCGGAAGCCGGAGCTCAGTACTGAGCTCATGCTTCCAGCTTTCGGTGAGGAGAGAAGGGCGCAGAGCCGGCCATAGGCATAGGCAAACTAGGCAATTGCCTATGGCATTTGATATGCCTAGGGGCATCAGCAGCTTCTGCTGATTAAAATGATATGCAGCATGCCTATATACTGTGTGTAGCATTTCATATGCAGATACAGCCATAGTCTCACACAGTATATAGGCATGCTGCATATAATTTTAATTGTGCATCCTAGCCACATAGCAATGCAAATAAGATGCATTTCCATAAAAAAAGTGCAAACGTTAGCATTGAGGCAAGATTTATGAGAACACATCTGTATCCAAGAAGAGGCAGAGATCACAGTGTTAGTGGAAGTGTGAGTGCTGTGTGCATGTGAGTGGGCTGGTTGTGCAGTAGTGTTCGGAATATGTGTAAGTAGCATTATGTGTGTCATGTAAGAATGCATTAATAATGTGCAATATATGTGTAAGGGGCACTATGTGTGTCATTCTGTGTATAAGGGCATTAATAATGTGCGGCATATGTGTAACAGGGTACTACTGTATGTGTGTCATTATGTGTATAGGGGCACTAATAATGTGCAGCAAATGTGTAGAGGGCACTATGTGTGTCATTATGTGTATAAGGGCATTAATAAAATGCGCCGTATGTGTAAGGGACATTATGTGTAAAAGGGCATTAATAAAGGTTGTCATAATGTGTAAGGCGCATTATGTTTATAAGGACATTAATAAGGTGTCTCATGTGTAAGGGACATTACTGTGTGGATTTAGGTGTATAAATGCATTACTAATGTGTGGCATTATGTGTATAAGGTGCTCTACTATGTGTCGTTGTATATAGAAAGGGCACTACTGTGTCATCTAATGTGAATAAAGAGCAATAGAGTGTGATGGTGCTGGGAAAGAGGTGCAAGGTCAGAGGCAGAACCAGCGGTGGTGCTAGGGGGCACCAGCCAAAATTTTGCCTAGGGCATCATATTGGTTAAGGGCGGCTCTGGATGGGCGCCTGCTGGTAACACAATCTCAGCGGGCGCCCGTCATCTCCCTGTGTGGCACCGGCCAGAGGCGGATTTAGACCTCATGGGGCCCTAAGCGAAATACCGATTTGGGGCCCCCCTACCTCAAACAAACCATAGCACTATATTTTTGTTCTGACTTATGCCCCCTTACATTACAGTTCCATCTGTGCCTGGGCCTATCACCTCGTCTGGGGCGCGCACGTGTCCGTGATACGCACGCGCCCCATTCACTAGAATGGGGTACTCCCAGCGGGGCTAAGCGGCGACCAATCAGACAGAGAGTGTCCCATAGAGGTACTGTGCGCGCGCCAAAAAAATGGGTGTGGCCAATTAAAATGAGACGTGATACACAGACATATGCCCCCAATAGTGCAGTGCCAAATCCACAATTGCCCCCACAGTGCCAGATCCACCATTGCCCCCACAGTGCCAGATCCACAAATGCCCCCACAGTGCCAGATCCAAAAATGCCTCTACAGTGCCAAATCCAAAAATGCCCCCACAGTGTCAGGTATATAAATGCCCCCACAGTGCCAGTTAAACAATTGCCCCCACAGTGCCAGGTAAACAATTGCCCCCACAGTGCCAGGTATACAAATGCCCCACAGTGCCAAGTATACAAATGCCCCACAGTGCCAGATCCAAAAATGCCCCCACAGTGTCAGGTATACAAATGCCCCCACAGTGCCAGTTAAACAATTGCCCCCACAGTGCCAGTTAAATAATTGCCCCCACAGTGCCAGGTAAACAATTGCCCCCACAGTGCCAGGTATACAAATGCCCCACAGTGCCAGGTATACAAATTCCCCACAGTGCCAGATCCAAAAATGACCCCACAGTGTTAGGTATACAAATGCCCCCACAGTGCCAGTTAAACAATTGCCCCTACAGTGCCAGGTAAACAATTGCCCCCACAGTGCCAGGTATACAATTGCCCCCACAGTGCCAGTTAAACAATTGCCCCCACAGTGCCAGGTAAACAATTGCCCTCACAGTGCCAGATCCACAAATGTCCCCACAGTGCCAGATCCAAAAATGCTCCTACAGTGCCAGATCCAAAAATGCCCCCACAGTGTCTGGTATACAAATGCCCCCACAGTGCCAGTTAAAAAATTGCCCCCACAGTGTCAAGTAAATAATGGCCCCCACAGTGCCAGGTATACAAATGCCCCACAGTGCCAGGTATACAATTGCCCTCACAGTGCCAGGTATACAAATGCCCCCACAGCAGGTATACAAATGCCCCCACAGCAGTGCTGCAGCTGCTTACCGCTGCTGCTGCTTCTCCGCCCTTCTCTGAGGGTGTCAGGAGGAGAGCGCGGCTATGTCTGGCGACGGTGGTGGCGGCGTGTAGGACTTCAAACTAGCCGCCGGTTCGTGAGCCAATCAGAGCTCGCGGACCGGCGGCTCCTGATTGGCTGCTGGTCCGCAAGCTCTGATTGGCTCACGAACCGGTGGCTGGTTTGAAGTCCGCTACACGCACGCCGCCAGACATAGCCGCGCTCTCCTCCTGACAGCTGAGACACGCTGCCGCCGGACTGAGCGGCAGCGTGTCTCATTGACACAAGCGGGGGGGGGGGGGACCGCCGGGGGACGGGGGAACGGACGGGGGACAGGGGCCACAAATGACAGGGGGGCATGGGCCCAAGTGCCCCCCCCCCCCTGGATCCGCCACTGGATAAGCCTATGGACTGGATTTAAATCATATCGTACCCACTAGCTCCCATCTAAAGTGAAGGGAGATAGAGGGGCGATAATCAAATGTGCCACGTTATCGCGCTGATCATGCTCATTTCAGTCTGGTTTAGGCGCGTCAAGGGGATGCAGTCAGTTTACCTACAATCAAATCCCGATGGTCAAAATACGGACAACCACTGACCGATGGTCAAAGTACCGACAAGATCAAAATACAGACATGGTCACAATACCAACATTAAAAATGTCGACACAGTCAAAATACCGACATTTAAAATGTCGACCGGTCAAAAAATTAACATGAGTTTTTCTTGTTTTTTTCATTGAAACCAACTTGTTCATACTTTACCATCCCAGTAGAAGTGGAGGGGGAATATAATAGTGTGCCGAGCACGGCCTATGTTGACGTTCACACCAAAGATTTTTTGAGAAACTTGTCGTCTTTTTGACCGTGTCAACATTTTAACTGTTGGTATTTTGACCTTGTCGGTATTTTGACCATCAGTCAATTGTTGTCAGTGTTTTGACCGTCATAATTTTGATTGTAGGTAAATCATACTGATCTCGCGTCAAGTGCCTAAACCCAACTAAAGTAATGGACGCGATCATGAAGAGTCCCGTTTGGGCGCCCAAACGATTCTCTTTACATGCATTTTAGCTCGCTACCTCCGGGGGTAGTGAGCTGAAATGAAGTTGTCGTCCATCAGCAGTAACATTAGAATACCGCCGGCAGGCGAGATAGGGGGTGGAGGGGGACGGAACATTTGAATCTGGCCCTATATACAGTATATCATTTGCACTTGGCTAGATGTGGGGATTTGGATGTGCAAGTGTAAGCTGAGCATATAAGTGTAGCACATGTTATAGATACAGGGAGTATTTAAAATAGATAACAGCTGGAGATTCACCTGAGAGTGTAATCATTTTTGACTCTCGTAGCCTTGGTGTAAACGTACTGTACATAATGATAATGATCATCAACAGTGTCGGACTGGGGCATGAGGGGCCCACAGGTGGAATGCAGTGATAGGGGCCCATACTTAGGGGTGTGGCCAGCCTACAAAGGGAGTGTGGCCAGCCTCCACAGAAGCTTGAAATACACAATTGTCTTGTGCAGTGTAATGCAACATATCTACCATGTATAATACAAGTGCACAGTCTGGAACCTGATCCCTGAAGGAAGGAGTGGGCCCTAAGACAGTGGGGCCCACCGGTGGTTTCCCTGGTACCCCTGTGGGCCAGTCCGACCCTGATCATCAATCGTTGTCTTTACCAGTTACAAATAAATGTTAGTAATACAAAATAAATAAATAATTAGCAAGTAGCAAGAACAGCGCTATAATCAGGGATGGTTACCACTAAAAGCAATAGGACAGTGAATGTGAGATCCATGTGTGTTATTGGAAACAAGCACCGGCCCAGGCAGTGCTCCGTTGCTCAAATTGGAGGCGATTTATCAAAGCTTATGTTAGGGTTAGGCTGTGGGGTAGGTTAGGTTTAGGCTGGGGAGGGGGGGGAGGTTAGGTTTAGGCTGTGGGGGAGGTTAGGTTTAGGATGTGGGGTTATGGTTAGGCACTAGAGGGAGGGAGGGTTCAGTGTAGTGGCAGGGATTAGGGTTAGAATTGTAATTCTGACCCGGAAGTGACAGTCACTGGAGCCTCGGAGGATGCCTTTGGAGCTGCCAGGAGCAGGTAAGTCAGTATTGGACCTCATGATGACTGTTGACATAACGTTTCTAACCCGTATGGGGATATACAGACTGAAGGATTTATTTTCATTTCATTTTTCAACAAATGTTCATTCATTTCCTAGGGGAATTAAATAAATCAAAATATACAGTATGTCATGATAGTTTAATGCGTTAGTAGTAATCTAACTTGTGTACAGCATAGTGGAACATCTGTTATGTGCAGGATGCAGAGATATTTAGGATGGCTGGTATAAATTCAGTGGAGGCCAGTGGGGAATGGGACAGCGCTCAGATGTGGCAAGGTGCAGGCGGGAAAGTGTTTCTGTACTCTGTGTTCTGAAACACTCGCTGACTCAATTATGCCTGGTGGACCCAGGAGACCAGTTTGTCGGATCTTCCTGTGACATGTACGGACTGAGCAGCGCGTCTGATGCAATGCATTATGGATTGGGTTGTTTAATGCCCACACGCTTTAGACTGTTGACAATTTAAAAACAAGTGGATCTTTTATTGTGTTTTTGCTTCAATAAAAGATGTCACATGTAATGGCTGCTGTAAGATTTAAAACTGATGATATGCCTCGTGCAGGAAAAGCCAGGGAGAGAATAAGCTGTGCGTTAAAATAGAGGGAAGAAAAGACATTTTCCTTTGGGTTTTCTGACAAAGGGGATTAACAGAAGAGTACGGAGCCTGTCATCTATTCCATTTAGAGAACTGACAGAATAACACAGGGCAAAGAGAGAGAAAACACACACAAACTGACAATATACAGTAAACAGCATCACTGTCATATAACAATGGCAGGTTATGCAATGTTGTCATGTACTGCATTCAGCACATTGGTCTATTCAATTTCTCTTCCTTCTATAGTATGTATTTTTGTGTACAGATAAGCCAGATGGCCAAACCTTTTTTCTTTATTTTGTTACACCTAAGCAAATCTACTACAGACATACTGTACATCATTTGTAGTGAAATAATTAGAAACTAGAGACAGGTGTAATTTAACACAAATTTATTATAGTTTCAGAAACTGGTAACTTCAAAAATGTCTAGTTTCAATAATACATTATTCAAGATTCACTTCTACATGCAATTCATATTTTGCAGAATTTATAGCGGCTGGTTTATCTAGCTTTCATGTTCTTACTTTATTGTGACTTTTAATATTGTATCGTCTATCGTTGCTTTTTTATGTAGCAGATAACATGGTTACAGTATCTCTTGCGTAACATAATGATCGCAAAAAAAGATGACTGCGGCCTTGGGGATTCTTTTTAGAACTCTCTACGTCATGTGTCTGGGCAATATGTAGTCATGAGGTCAACACTCACTATATGACTCACAGTGATCACAGGGACCCAACATAGGTGTAATGCTCTATAGAGCATTTTACCTGTGCGAGTGTTGTATCTATAAACTATGCTCTAAGGAGCATTCTGGCACTGGGTCAACATAATCACTGTACACAAACAGTAGGGGTCAATCCTATAAGCCGTGATGATCTTGTAGGTCGTGAGTCATCGTGGCAGCGGCCGCACTCTATGGCGGCCCGAATTCGCACTAAATTGCTTGCTGCCCTTCAGGGTTCTGAGCAGTTCTGTGCGAATTGGGACGTCCTGTGAAGGGTGCGAGATTGGGTGCTGTTGCTCATGTCCACAGCCCATCGCGGCCGCTCCTATACTCTCATTGCAGTTGCACCGGAAAAAGCGGCAAGACCCAATTTAGACCTTCTGGATCTGCAATAAATGATCTTCATTTTTTTATTATTATTAGATCATGAAGTATCGGGGCATATTGAATAGCAGACATACACAGATTTATTGCGGAAATGGGAGATGAAAAATACTAATGCAGACAAATCCAGACCCAAAGGCCTTCTTCACCATCACACTAGTCTTTTGGAAGTGCTGTCCCAGTTCCGGAGGCTTGATACATTGTGATAAACTTTGAGATGTCATTGTGAAATGAGATGATATTAGACATATGTATCGGACCTTATTCATAATAATAACTATGCCCAATAGTTATGTGCATAGCTATGGTGGATTTATTGGTCCAGCGGCCCTGGGCCAGGGCATACAGTTGTATATCATGTTTCCAGAATCTAGGGTACAGCACATTGCCCGGTCTGAAAAGGCAGATTTGTCAGCGCTCATGAACATGCCGGTCTCTATCTCTCCCTCTCAATAAAGCACCACACTGATATGGTCAATCTCCCATTCCTCTGTTTGCCCACCACAGGCACAGCAAAGCTAATCGGTGAGCTTGGCAGTGTCATAAGTAGGCTTCTCCTTGATTACAGTCTTTGTAAAATCAGCTGGGGGCATGGAGTGAGATTCAAGGTTAGTATTCTTCCAGAAAGGGACAAATATCCTGGAATTTAAAAGATCTCCACTTAAAGTGGAATCTCCAGCTTCCAGAAGTATCCCCCTCAAGTAGGAGCTTGTTGGCGCCTGTCCTTCATCCCATGTCCTTAAGCTCACTGAAAACTGCTCTCCTCTCAGCCCTGAAGGCCATGCAGATTTGGTCTGCCATATAAGATTTAAAAGCTGCCAATAAGGACGGAGCACTTGAAGTGTTGCCGCACACAAGATGATATAAGAAGGCAATGATATATAATCTTTTACCAGACATCTATGTAGGATAAGGCAGTTTAATGGGGTTACATTACATTTTCAGTGACTGATTTGTGTAGGGGGTGTTATAATAGTAAGGGGTGGGGAGTGTAGTGGATTTTTTTTTTTTTAACAATAGTTTTTATTTTATTTTATTTTTTTATATACACAAACAAACAAGCCAGATACATCGGCACATGAGGAGTCCAATCCACGCAGAGGTTGACTGAAATGAGTGTCAGGCATATATATGTCGATATTTTATCAGTACAACAGTTTATGTATTTGTCTTAATCATGTCCTCCTGGATCCGGCTTTAAACAGATATAGACCAACAGTTAAAGAAAGAGAAGATAGATTAGGACGTAAAGGGAGACAACACAGAGAGACACATAGGGGTTAACAAAGACACGGGTCAAGTTCCTCTAATGGGAACGTTCCAAATACAGCAGACCAAATATTGCTTAGCTGTTTAAATAGTGTGTCTAGAAAATAACAGTATTACTTAGTTATCCTCAGATTGTGGGGAATGCAGATTTGTCAAGTCTATGGGGCAAGTATCAACCATAGGCATCCCTTTCCTCTCTCGGAAGTCTTTCCATTTCAACCAAGAACTCAACACCGAGGATGTTGAGGTTGAAAGATTCACTCCAGCTGATTCAAACAAAAAGTGTTTATGCGTGCTAGCGACTATGGATTGAATAGTGGGTAGATTTGCTGTTTTCCAATGCTGTCCTATTGCAGCCTTGGTCGAAATGAGAACGTGGCCGGCAATATATCTATCACATTGTAAGAGGTCAGGTGATGTATAGTGGAATAACGCAAACATAGGGTTCATAGGTATCTCCCTCCCCAATACCTCCCAGAGAAGGGAGAATACTTCGGTCCACAGCGGTCTCACAGCAGGGCATTCCCAAAAGACATGTAAGATGTTGCCTACGTGGCCACAACTCCTCCAGCACATCCTGGAGACCGAGGGCCAAATGGTATGCAGCCGCTGCGGAGTGAAGTACGCCCTTTGGCACAATTTAAAGTACATTTCAGAGTGTTGAAGACACCTCGAGATTTTAAAGCATTTTGAAGAAATACAATCCCACTCCTCCTCCCGCAGGTCAACAGAGAGATCCCTTTCCCACTTTAACTGCAAGGGAGTCTTTCCTTGTTTAGAAAGGAGAATTATGTAGTGATACCATTTAGATATCCCACCTCCATGTCCTGGGGGCGGACAGTCTGAGGCGAAGGGAGGCCGGAAGAGGGATGGGAGCTACTCTTTCCCTCCCGCAGGATTGCAACCAGTGTCGTATCTGAAGGTATTTAAAAAAGTCTTGCCTCTGAATACCCGTTTGACTTACTAACCTAGAGAAGGGCACCAGAGCTCCCTCCAGGTATAGATCCCCTAAATGTTCGACCCCAGCCTTGATCCAAGCCTCTAATCCAAGGTTGGGTATGAGACTTGCAATAGTCCTAGTTTGTAATTCAGCTGAGGGGAGTAGGATCATCGGGTCTAATGCCGCAATCGCATGCCAAGCTTTCAAAGTGCATCTAACCGATTCCCCTGGGCCCAACTGTTTTGGAACACCCTGAGAAGGCACCAAAAATAGGTCTCTCAGATCAGTTATTCCTAAAAAGGATCGTTCTATCGTAACCCACGGTTTGGGGATGTGTAAATTGAACCAATCTCGAGCCTGACTAAGAAGGCAAGCGGAGTGGTATGCCTCCAAATTTGGATAGGCCACTCCCCCCAGCGTCTTAGGCAGTACCAGGACCTGTCTAGATATGCGGGGTCTAGACCCCTTCCATATGTATTGGGAGAAGATCGAATTAACTCTAGCCAGAAGAGGCCTGGGGAAGCTGCGAGGTATAGCTCGGAACAAATACAGGAGTTTGGGGAGTAATATCATCTTGGTCGCATTAATTAGACCTAACCAGGATATTTCATGGAGGGACCACTCCTTTATTAAGTGTTCGAAGGCGGAGAAGAGGGGTAAATAGTTGCATTCATAAAGATCTCTATCTAATGAGAGGTGAATTCCTAGATATTTAATGGATCTGACCTGCCAAGCGTATCTGTATTGGTCTTTAAGTCGAGTCACAGTACGTGGTGGTATGTGGAGCGGGAGGGCTTCCGTTTTGGTTGTATTCAGTTTATAATATGAAATTCTGGAATACCACTCCAGAATCGTGTGGAGTGCAGTTAGTGAAGCTTCTGGGTGTGTTAAACATAACAAGATGTCGTCGGCAAATAGGCTGATCTTATGGGTCAGACCTCCTATCACCGGGCCTGATATATTCGGATCAGATCTAATGAGCTCGGCCAACGGTTCAATGGCTAAAGTAAAAATAAGGGGTGACATGGGGCAGCCCTGTCTAGTTCCGTTAGTGATTTTAAAATTCTTTGATAAGCATCCATTAACAAACACCCTTGCAGAGGGGGCAGAATACAGGGCGAAGATGGAATCCAAGAACCTTCCAGCCAACCCAAATTTGTTTAGAACAGCTCTCAGATATCTCCAGTGGAGTCTGTCAAACGCCTTTTCGGCGTCGAGTGAGATTATAAGAAGGGCCTTTTTATTCACATCGCAGTGTTCTAATATGTTAAACACCCTGCGAGTGTTGTCCGGCGCCTGCCTCCCCGGGACAAATCCCACCTGGTCGGCAGCTATGAGGGAAGGGAGTAGGGGGGAAAGGCGGTTAGCTACCAGCTTTGCGAAGAGCTTTATGTCTGTGTTCAACAGGGCTATAGGACGGTAATTTTGCACTGCCGTGGGGGGCTTGCCTGGTTTTGGGATAGCAACTATCTGTGCCTCTAGCATTTCTCTGGGGAGCTCTCCCACGTCCGATGCTTCATTGAAAACAGACAGTAGTAAAGGGGCTAGTTCATTCTTATATGCTTTATAAAAATTGGAGGGGAAGCCATCAGGGCCGGGGACCTTGTCCCTCGGGAGAGCCGTGATAGCCTCATCTAGCTCATCCGCAGTCCAGGGGGAGCCAAGGGACAGGCAGGTCGCCGGATCCAACGCCGGCAGGGAAATTTCTCTCAGGAATAACTGGATATCAACCTCACCGGGCTCAGGGGTATTCGGGTCGGACCTTAAATTATAAAGTTGGGAGTAGTACTCTGCAAAGGTGTTTGCAATATCATAGGGGTCAGACACCCTAGATCCCGTAGCAGAACAGACATAGTGTATCCTAGTCCTAGCTCGTTTGTTCTGAAGTTTCCTAGCCAGTAGGCGTCCCGCTTTATTGCCGAGTACATAGAACCTCTGGTTTAATCTAGCAATATTACGCTGTACCTCTCTAAGTGAAAATAGGTTTACTTTTTCCCGAGCAGCTAATAGTAGCTTATGAGTGGCTTTGTTTAAAGGGTCTGCTTTATGTAATAACTCTAGTCTAGCAGCCTCTGTATCTGCAAGCAGGCGTTCCGCCTGTTGTGAGCGTTTAATTCTGGCGGCAGTCTGAATGGCCGAGCCTCGAATCACCGCTTTAAGAGAGCACCAATTGTTGAAAATCGAGGTGTCCTCTGATTTGTTGGTATCGAGGTATAATTGTATAGCATTACGAATAGTGAGAAGCGCGTCAGGGTTATTTAGAAATAGTCTTCCCAATCTCCAGGGCCCTGGAGGGGTTCCACCCTTCCCCAACTCCCAGTCTACCTCTACCGGGGAGTGATCAGACCAAGTCATAGGTAGGATTTTAATTTCCCGTATGGTCGTTAGGGTCTCCTTATGTGTCAAGGCGAGGTCTATCCTGGAGTAAGAAGAGTGAACATGTGAATAGAAGGAGTAGTCCCGTTCTGTGGGATGTTTAGTTCTCCATACATCATACAATTCGAACTCTCCTAACACCTGGCGGAGGTTAGGCCCTCCGTCCCGTGTACTTCGACTCCCCCTCAAGGTGTTTCTATTAGGATTAGATCTGTCTAATAAAGGATCTACCACTAGATTGAAATCCCCCAATATCATAGTTGCCCCCTTAGTGTGTTTTTGTATCAGGGAACAGAGTCTCCTGCAGAAGCTAAGCTGACCAGAATTCGGGGCATAACATGACACTAAGGTGACCCATGTGTTTTCCAATTGTCCTATTAATATGAGATATCTGCCCTCAGGGTCTTTTATTTGGGATTCAAGTGTAAAAGAACAGTGCATGGAGAAGAGTATCGCTACCCCCGCTTTTTTTGTAGGGCCATTTGCCATATAGCAAGTAGGGAACCGGTTGTCGTAAAATTTTGGGGGATCCGCTTTCCTAAAGTGGGTTTCTTGAACCGCAACCACATTCGCTTTCATTTTATGGAAGGAGGACAATGCTAATTTGCGTTTTCGTGGGGAGTTTAATCCCTTAACATTTAGTGAGACTAAATGACCATATCTGGAACGTGTGGTAAGATGTCAACCGCTGAATCAGATAGCTAGGAACAATTCCCTGGGGAAGACAAGACACATGAGGGAGACAAACAGGGGAAGACAAGAGAGAAATGCAAAAGAGAGAAAGGAAACAGGTCCCATAAAGATATGGGGCCACAGTAAGGCGCCACAACATCCAGCGCCTCACCATATGAAAGAGAGGTTGGTGGCCAACCCCCCCGCAACCTAACAACTGTGAATTATAAAACTCTATGTATATATGCCCACACGGCCTGCTACACCTATTACCGGGGAGTACAGGGCCGCAGAGATCTACAATACATTACTGATTATTGAGAATTAGTGCATTTATCTTAGCGAACATAAACTTAGTGAGAAAAAGAAACTAAAACATGCAAATTACAAACTTTGTGTTTCTCATACGTAAACTCACGCTGAGATGGGATAGTTACCGGCCAAAAATAATCAAACATACGTGCAGTGGCCGAATTAAACCTTAATCTAAATGGAACGGTCTTTGCAGTTGAGTCAATGTTCTGGGGCTCCAATCCCTTCAGAGGCAGTAGTAATAGGTAGGTGTAAATAGAATACCTCTACTTCTCAGCTATCGACCAGTCCTGCTGGATTCGGTGATCAGGGGAACTGGGATTGCGTTCTTCCCCCAGATTCCATTTACGTAGAAGCTTCATACCTTCATCTAGAGACACAACCGCTATGGTTGAGCCATCTCTGGAGCTCAACAGACGTGTGGGGAATCCCCATCTGTAGAGAATGCCTGCCTTCCGAAGAGCAGCAGTAATCGGTTGAAGAGAACGTCTTTTGCTGAGGGTGTATTGCGACAGGTCTCCATACAATTGAAGGTTACCCAAGGCATCCGCTGTATCAGAGGACGGTCTGACCGCCTTAAGCAGAGCTTCCTTTATATGATAAAAGTGGACCCTCATCAATACATCTCTGGTCGCACCCTCCGGAGCACCCCGGGTCTTCGGGATTCTGGCCCTCATTCCGAGTTGTTCGCTCGGTAAAAATCTTCGCATCGCAGCGATTTTCCGCTTAATGCGCATGCGCAATGTCTGCACTGCGACTGCGCCAAGTAAATTTGCTATGCACTTAGTAATTTTACTCATGGCTTTTTCATCGGTCTGGCGATCGTAATGTGATTGACAGGAAATGGGTGTTACTGGGCGGAAACAGGCCGTTTTATGGGCGTGTGGGAAAAAACGCTACCGTTTCCGGAAAAAACGCAGGAGTGGCCGGAGAAACGGAGGAGTGTCTGGGCGAACGCTGGGTGTGTTTGTGAAGTCAAACCAGGAACGACAAGCACTGAACTGATCGCAGATGCCGAGTAAGTCTGAAGCTACTCAGAAACTGCTACGAGGTGTGTAATCGCAATATTGCGAATACATCGGTCGCAATTTTAAGATGCTAAGATTCACTCCCAGTAGGCGGCGGCTTAGCATGAGCAAATCTGCTAAAATCCGCTTGCGAGCGAACAACTCGGAATGACCTCCTCTAGAGATGTGCACTTGAAATTTTTCGGGTTTTGTGTTTTGGTTTTGGGTTCGGTTCCGCAGCCGTGTTTTGGGTTCGACCGCGTTTTGGCAAAACCTCACCGAATTTTTTTGTCGGATTCGGGTGTGTTTTGGATTCGGGTGTTTTTTTCAAAAAACACTAAAAAACAGCTTAAATCATAGAATTTGGGGGCATTTTGATCCCAAAGTATTATTAACCTCAAAAACCATAATTTCCACTCATTTTCAGTCTATTCTGAACACCTCACACCTCACAATATTATTTTTAGTCCTAAAATTTGCACCGAGGTCGCTGGATGACTAAGCTAAGTGACCCTAGTGGCCGACACAAACACCTGGCCCATCTAGGAGTGGCACTGCAGTGTCACGCAGGATGGCCCTTCCAAAAAACACTCCCCAAACAGCACATGACGCAAAGAAAAAAAGAGGCGCAATGAGGTAGCTGTGTGAGTAAGCTAAGCGACCCTAGTGGCCGACACAAACACCTGGCCCATCTAGGAGTGGCACTGCAGTGTCACGCAGGATGGCCCTTCCAAAAAACACTCCCCAAACAGCACATGACGCAAAGAAAAAAAGAGGCGCAATGAGGTAGCTGTGTGAGTAAGATAAGCGACCCTAGTGGCCGACACAAACACCTGGCCCATCTAGGAGTGGCACTGCAGTGTCACGCAGGATGGCCCCTCCAAAAAACACTCCCCAAACAGCACATGACGCAAAAAAAAAAGAGGCGCAATGAGGTAGCTGTGTGAGTAAGATAAGCGACCCTAGTGGCCGACACAAACACCTGGCCCATCTAGGAGTGGCACTGCAGTGTCACGCAGGATGGCCCTTCCAAAAAACACTCCCCAAACAGCACATGACGCAAAGAAAAAAAGAGGCGCAATGAGGTAGCTGTGTGAGTAAGATAAGCGACCCTAGTGGCCGACACAAACACCTGGCCCATCTAGGAGTGGCACTGCAGTGTCACGCAGGATGGCCCTTCAAAAAAATACTCCCCAAACAGCACATGACGGAAAGAAAAATGAAAGAAAAAAGAGGTGCAAGATGGAATTGTCCTTGGGCCCTCCCACCCACCCTTATGTTGTATAAACAGGACATGCACACTTTAACCAACCCATCATTTCAGTGACAGGGTCTGCCTCAGCCGTTCCTTGCCACTCCGTGTGGTAAATGGCATATTGGCAAGTTTACGCTTCTCCTCCGACAATTTTATTTTAGATTTTTCAGTCCTTTTTTTACTGATATTTGGTGTTTTGGATTTTACATGCTCTGTACTATGACATTGGGCATCGGCCTTGGCAGACGACGTTGCTGGCATTTCATCGTCTCGGCCATGACTAGTGGCAGCAGCTTCAGCACGAGGTGGAAGTCGATCTTGATCTTTCCCTATTTTTGGAACCTCAACATTTTTGTTCTCCATATTTTAATAGGCACAACTAAAAGGCACCTCAGGTAAACAATGGAGATGGATGGATACTAGTATACTTATGGATGACGAGCGACTGCCGACACAGAGGTAGCTACAGCCGTGGACTACCGTACTGTGTCTGCTGCTAATATAGACTGGATGATAATGAGATAAAATTAAAATATATATATATATCACACTAGTACTGCAGCCGGACAGGTATATATTATGTAATGACGGACCTGCTGGACACTGTCTGTCAGACTCAGCACTGCAGACTCCTAAAGTAAGCTACTAGTATCAAGAAGATAGAAAAAAAAAAACCACGGGTAGGTGGTATACAATTATGGATGGACGAGCGACTGCCGACACAGAGGTAGCTACAGCCGTGGACTACCGTACTGTGTCTGCTGCTAATATAGACTGGATGATAATGAGATAAAATTAAAATATATATATATATCACACTAGTACTGCAGCCGGACAGGTATATATTATGTAATGACGGACCTGCTGGACACTGTCTGTCAGCTCTGCAGACTCCTAAAGTAAGCTACTAGTATCAAGAAGATAGAAAAAAAAAACACGGGTAGGTGGTATACAATTATGGATGGACGAGCGACTGCCGACACAGAGGTAGCTACATCCGTGGACTACCGTACTGTGTCTGCTGCTAATATAGACTGGATGATAATGAGATAAAATTAAAATATATATATATATCACACTAGTACTGCAGCCGGACAGGTATATATTATGTAATGACGGACCTGCTGGACACTGTCTGTCAGACTCAGCACTGCAGACTCCTAAAGTAAGCTACTAGTATCAAGAAGATAGACAAAAAAAAAAACCACGGGTAGGTAGTATACAATTATGGATGGACGAGCGACTGCCGACACAGAGGTAGCTACAGCCGTGGACTACCGTACTGTGTCTGCTGCTAATATAGACTGGATGATAATGAGATAAAATTAAAATATATATATTTATCACACTAGTACTGCAGCCGGACAGGTATATATTATGTAATGACGGACCTGCTGGACACTGTCTGTCAGACTCAGCACTGCAGACTCCTAAAGTAAGCTACTAGTATCAAGAAGATAGAAAAAAAAAAAAAACACGGGTAGGTGGTATACAATTATGGATGGACGAGCGACTGCCGACACAGAGGTAGCTACAGCCGTGGACTACCGTACTGTGTCTGCTGCTAATATAGACTGGATGATAATGAGATAAAATTAAAATATATATATATCACACTAGTACTGCAGCCGGACAGGTATATATTATGTAATGACGGACCTGCTGGACACTGTCTGTCAGACTCAGCACTGCAGACTCCTAAAGTAAGCTACTAGTATCAAGAAGATTGAAAAAAAAAACCACGGGTAGGTGGTATACAATTATGGATGGACGAGCGACTGCCGACACAGAGGTAGCTACAGCCGTGGACTACCGTACTGTGTCTGCTGCTAATATAGACTGGATGATAATGAGATAAAATTAGAATATATATATATCACACTAGTACTGCAGCCGGACAGGTATATATTATGTAATGACGGACCTGCTGGACACTGTCTGCAGAATGCGTTTATAAAAACACCACACGACGAGTGTTTAACTTTTTCAGGCAGACAATCACAATATACTGGTGGTCAGCAGACAATCACAATACTGGTGGTCAGTGGTCACTGGTCAGTCACACTGGCAGTGGCACTCTGGCAGCAAAAGTGTGCACTGTACTTAAAATATGTACTCCTGCTATAACTGCTCCCCAGTCTCCCCCACAATTAAGCTGTGTGAGCAGTGAGCACTCAGCACAGTCAGATAATGATATACAGTATTACATATGATGCAGCACACTGGGCTGAGCACAGATATGGTATGTGACTGTGTCACACTGTGTATCGTTTTTTTTCAGGCAGAGAACTGATTAATTAAACTGGTGGTCACTGGTCACACTATCAGCAGCAAGTAGTACTCCTCCTAATAATATGCTCCCCAAAATTTGTGTCTCTCTCTAGTACTCTAGTCTAAACGGAGAGGACGCCAGCCACGTCCTCTCCCTATCAATCTCAATGCACGTGTGAAAATGGCGGCGACGCGCGGCTCCTTATATAGAATCCGAGTCTCGCAATAGAATACGAGCCTCGCGAGAATCCGACAGCGGGATGATGACGTTCGGGCGCGCTCGGGTTAACCGAGCAAGGCGGGAAGATCCGAGTCGCTCGGCCCCGTGTAAAAAAACCTGAAGTTCGGGCGGGTTCGGATTCCGAGGAACCGAACCCGCTCATCTCTACTGTGTATACGGTCTAGCAGGAGATCTGAGGAGCTGGCAGAAGGCAACAATTTTTTGAATATCTCCAGAGTGTAATCGTGGAGGCTGCTGTTTGAGATCGAGTCGGGGACCCCTCTGAGTTTTAAATTGTTCCTGCGCGAGCGATCCTCCAAATCCGCCAATTTATCACGCAGAAAGTTCACTTCACCCTCCAAGGTGTCATGAGAGTCTATCAGTGAGTTATGGGAGCCAACTACTTCGCTCATCTTCGTTTCCAGCTGACCTGTCCTGTCCCCCAGATCGTCAATGGAGTTCTGGCAGGATTTCAACATGGTTCTGAACTCAGATGTTACGTCCTCTTTGAACTGATGTAGCAAGAGTTTCATACTGCCCACTGTCAGAGCCTCACTGTCCTCGAGGTGTATCGGTGAGGGAGCATCCCTGGCAGGGGGCTCAGAGGTCGAGGGAGGAGACCGCATGAGTTGGGGAGATGGGCCTACTGCCGCAGTCCCAGTCTCTGAAGGTTTGTTTCGGAACGGAGAAGGCTTAAAGAAGGGGACTTGTTTAATCTGCTTGGAGGCTTTATGCTTCTTTGGAGGCATGACTTCAGAAATCACAGAAAAGTGCCTAATTCGGTATATGAGGAGTATCGGTTTCTTCACGCCAGTAGGGTCACGGCTCGTGTGGGTATGTATCAGCTAAAACAGCTGCAGGGAGGTATTAGGAGAACATCTTGAGTGAAAGATCACATCTCAGCACAGCACAAACAGGGCCATTGCCCAGGTACACGCATCACTTCAATTTTTGCCCCTTTACGGGGGTTATCAGTCGTGGATTCCGCCCCTTGGGCTCAGATAGATAAGTAACCACTGCGATATTAGGGTGCCCTCAGGTGCCCAGCTATGTATGGACTGGTACAGCAGGCTCACAGCCGTGATTTTCTGCCCAGGGCCCCCCCCACTCCTCCTCAGGGCAGCAGTGGGTCTCAACGCTGCAGGGATGCAGATAGGGTGTGTGCAAATGGCGGGCCGCCGGGCTCTAATGTATAGTGCGGGCTTCGGGAAGAGGGGTCCAGCCTGACACTCAGCTCACCTCTCCAAGGGCAACGGGCTTCGGGACACCCGTTCTGCGTGTCTGTGAGTTGATCTGTGGTTTTAAGATGGCCGCCGCTTCCGGAGCTCCAGGCCGTCCGCCCTCCAGTCCTCCGCTTCGGCCGCCGCTCGTCTCTCCCCCACAGCGCGTCCAGACCCAGCCGCTCGGGGAGGGTGTCCTGTCCCGGAGCTTTAGGTTTGGGCAGCAATGAAACCGCCGCCCTCCACGGCGCTCCGCACGGCCTCAGGCTTTTCCTCCAAAATTGAGGCCCCGGCTTCAGTGTGGTTGCTAGGCCGCAATCCGCGGGAGCCAGGAAACCGGCTCCCCGATTCCGCAGCACTAGACCACTTCTGAGGGGGCTACCCACAGTCACAAGGGCTTGCTTTGGGGAGGTTTTACCGAGCAGGGGGCAGCTTAAATGGGTTCTAGTCAACTATTTCAGAGGAGCTCCCTGTTCGTGCTTCCTCCTCGTTCAGGCTCCAGGCCACGCCCCTCAGTGTAGTGGATTTTAAGCTGTTAAGGGTGGTGGGTGGATGCTATACTGAGGAATTTTCATGTGGCATAATCTCAGCTGGGGCACAGTAATATTGCATCATGGGGGTCATTCCGAGTTGTTCGCTCGCAAGCTGCTTTTAGCAGCTTTGCACACGCTAAGCCGCCGCCTACTGGGAGTGAATCTTAGCTTATCAAAATTGCGAACGAAAGATTCGCAATATTGCGAAAAGACTTCTCTGTGCAGTTTCTGAGTAGCTCGAGACTTACTCTGCCAGTGCGATCAGTTCAGTGCTTGTCGTTCCTGGTTTGACGTCACAAACACACCCAGCGTTCGCCCAGACACTCCTCCGTTTCTCCAGCCACTCCCGCGTTTTTCCCAGAAACGGTAGCATTTTTTCACACACTCCCATAAAACGGCCAGTTCCCGCCCAGAAACACCCACTTTCTGTCAATCACATTACGATCACCAGAACGAAGAAAAAACCTCGTAATGCCGTGAGTAAAATACCTAACTGCATAGCAAATTTATTTGGCGCAGTCGCACTGCGGACATTGCGCATGCGCATTAGCGACTAATCGCTCCGTTGTGAGAAAAAAATAATGAGCGAACAACTCGGAATGACCCCCAATGTAAACTGAAGAGCACTGCAGTTTTACAAACAGTATTATGAAGTGGGGCATTGCAATGTGGCACAATATGAACTTCAAGCACTATTTTGTGACTGTAGAGCAGGCATGTTAAACTCGTGGCCCTCCAGTTGTTGTGAAACTACAAGTCCCAGCATGCTTTGCCAGCATACCTGCCACGGATCAGATGGTAAAGCATGCTGGGACTTGTAGTTTCACAACAGCTGGATGACCATGAGTTTGACATGCCTGTTGTAGAGTGTTGCAGAGTGAAGTAGATTCACTATAATGTGGTACAATGAGAACAGGACATTGTAATATGAAAAATATTTAGTGGAGGGCCCTATAATGTGTGGTATAATGTGTTCTGGCATCACTATAATGCAGCACATTATGAACTGGGAGCTTTATGTGATGCAGTGTAAGCTAGGGGCACTACTGGGGGTAATGTGAACTAGGTCGCTACTATGGGCATGGCCGCAACTAGGGGGGGCTACGGAGGCGTGTGCCCCGGGTGCAGAATTTGAGAGAGTGCTGAAATGGGTACTCTGCCTCCTTTCCCTCCTCTCAGCCAGGGGTTAAAGTGAGCCAGAATGGGGCAGAACTGCGTTCCGTCAGTTCCACTTGGAGACGGAACGCGGTTCCGACTCCTCCGGCTCACCTAACCCGGCGATGTGTCCCCGTCGCTGCAGGGAGATTACGGGCGCCCGCTGATATTGTGTTATCAGTGGGCACCCGTCTCCCTCTCTACAGCGGCAGCCGGAGGCAGGAGCTCAGTATTGAGCTCCGGCTTCCGGCGCTGTCACAGTGCACTATGGGAGAGACATCATGATGTTTCTCCCATAGTGCAGAGGAGCGGGCGCCAAGAAAGGACTGCAGTGGTCTGGAAGCGGGAGCGGGGCACGGTGAGTATTGGGATTTTTGTTTTCTTAGTGTAGCAGCGCATCTACTGGGCGCAAACTACTGGGGGGCATTACTACTGGGGGGGCAAACTACTGGGGGGATTACAACTGGGGGGGCATATACTGGGGGCAAACTACTGGGGGGCATTACTACTGGGGGGGCATCTACTGGGGGCAAACTACTAGGGGGCATTACTACTGGGGGGACATCTATTGGAGGCAAACTACTGGGGGGGCATTACTACTGAGGGGCATCTACTGGGGGCAAACTACTGGGGGGCATATCTACTGGGGGCATTACTACTGGGGGAAATCTACTGGGGGCCAACTACAAGGGGGCAAGTAACTGGGGGCAAACTACAAGGGGGTAAGCTTCTGGGGGCAAGCTACAAAGGGGCTAACTTCTGGGGGAAAACTACAGGAGGGCATTACTACTGGGGGCATAACTACAGGGGCATTACTACTGGGGGCATAACTACAGGGGCATTACTACTTGGGGCAAACTACTGGGGGCATTACTACTGGTGGCTAAACTACATGGGTCAAACTACATGAGGGCTAAACTACTGGGGGCATTACCACTGGGAAGCTAAACTAAAGGGGGGATAAACTACTGGGGTCATAACTGCAGGGGCATTACCACTGGGGGCATAACTACTAGGGCTAAACTACAGGGGGCTAAATGACTGGGGGCATTACTGCAGGCAACATTACTACTGGGGGCAATACTACACAGGGGCATTACCATTAAGGGCATAACTACTGGGGGCCCTACTAATAAGGGCATTGTAAAGGGGGCACTTCATAAGGGGCATCACTCCTGGGGACATAAGGGGTATTACTATTGCGAGCATTGCATAAGGGGCACCACTACTATGGGATCTATATAAGGGACACTACCACTGTGGGCACTACGAGTACAGTGGACATTGCATAAGGAGCACTAATACTGTGGGCATTGTATAAGGGGCGCTACTGCTGTGGGCATTATGTGTATTACGGGGTGCTACTACTGTGGGCATTGTATAAGAAGCGCTACTGCTGTGGGCATTATGTGTATTACGGGGTGCTACTACTGTGGGCATTGTATAAGAAGCGCTACTGCTGTGGGCATTATGTTTATTACGGGGTGCTACTACCACGCCACGCCCCTTTCTTTTTGAGACCACGACCCTTTTTTTGCGGCAACACCTTTATTACATGAACGCCGTGGTGAGGGGGGGGGGGTGAATTCCACCAGCTCTCTAGGACCACTTTAAGCATAACTCTCAGCCCTAATGGTCTACAGTACCTACTGCCGGTTCCCAGTTCCCCAGCACCACCAATGTGGACTCCTGGGGAACTCCCGCCCAACCCCTGGCAAATAGAATGCTAATGAATGGTGTGGGGGCGGGGTCAGCCACTCACAGACTCGTGTGCCTGTATAAATGATGCCTGCCGCCAGCCCTGTTCCCCAGCGCTTGATTTAAGGGAGCATGTTTGCAGCAGCTCTCACCCTATAATAAATCTCTTTCTCTCGCTGCTCCATCCCACCTCTCTCTGCCCTGCAGCCTCTGTCTCTCTCCTGCTCAGGGCACCCAGGGATCCCTACACTGCTGAAAATGCCCTCACCCGTCCCACTTTGAACTGCCCACATGCATGTACTTGCACAGGGGAGCAGCAGCAGGCTCCCAACAGTTATCATCTGACATCTGCCTCCTGCAGTCACCAGGGCGTGGAGGAAGAGTTTCCGGTCAAGTGTGGAAGTGGCCTGTACCTGTCTCCCTGGTGCTGCTGCTGCACCATGAGCAGCCTTTGCCGCACTCAGAAAATGGAGTTGCCAGGCAGCCAGTGCCTCCGTGTGAGTTGCCGGCAGCAACAATACGCCACAACATGGTCTGTGGTAGATGACCACATCTACTGCAGCCAGGAGTCTGATGAGGGTGAAAGGTAGTTCCCTTGTGTGATTTAGTGGCAGTACCCCATGTTGTGTGAGGTCAGTGGTATATGCTGAGAACAATATGACTAGGCTGTAACCTCTGCACAGGACCCATATACCAAGGACCATAACTGGGTGGGTGGGGGGGGGGGGGGGGGGAGTACCATGGTCGGAGCCAAGGCCCAACCACAGCCAGTGGGTTTCTGGCACTGGGGAGGGGGGTTTAGGAGTTGGGGATCCAGGCACTGGGGAGAGGGGTCAGTTATTTAGAGGGTGCAACTGGGCTAGCAAACTGGAAACCCTGATAACATTTATTTGTGTTATTTAATTTTTATACTTTATTTCATTAATTTACTTATTTAATTAATTTATTCATTTTTGGAGGGGGTGGGGGGTGGGGCACACACCAAATGACTGCCTCACCCCGGGTGACAAATATCCTAGTTTCGGCCCTGTTATGGGGCGTAAAATCTGAATAAGACACTACTGAGAGCCATAAAGTTTTATCACATTACTATGCAGTAGTGTAACTACCATAGGTGCAGGAGATGTGGCTGCTACGGGGCCCAGGTTGCCTGCAGGCCCTTCACTCCCCTGTACCAAGTCACACTGCAGCACTCTGCCTAATAAAATCAAGTAATCGGGGGCCTGGAGTCTTCCTAGAGCCGGATTAAGGGGGGGGACCCTGGGGGTGAGTACCCCCGGGCCCCCCTTTCTAAAAGGGCCCCCAGCCCCCCCCCCCACCTGCTACAGATTGGATCTCTTACCGATCCCATCACGGTTGCGCTCCCAGCTCTCCACTTTACAGCCGCGGCGCCAGCACGGCATACGCAGGACAGGACAGCTGAGCGATGGCTCAGTGGCCAATAAGTCTGTGGACAGGAGCAGCCTGCAGCTCAGTCCTTGGCGGGCTGGGCATGCAGGGAAGAAGAGGACCTGTGATTCCAGTGGAGGTTGTTGTGTGGCTGTGTGAGGCTTGTAGGAGAAAGAGTAGCCAGCTCTCCCTCTCCTGTAAGTAAAGCTAATAAGGCTCTGGGTAGTATATCACATTCAAAAAAGGGGCGCCACGGCCCTGAAACGTTGGGATGGTCATTGAAGTGATGTATTAAACACCTGCTTTTTTCACTACCTGCTGAGAGAAGTCCTTTGAGTGCCGCCGCATGCTGGGAATATGGTTTATATGGATATAGCCGGATGGCATCTGGGCTAGAGATGAGCGGGTTCGGTTTCTCTGAATCCGAACCCGCCAGAACTTCATGTTTTTTTTCACGGGTACCGAGCGACTCGGATCTTCCCGCCTTGCTCGGTTAACCGAGCGCGCCCGAACGTCATCATGACCGCTGTCGGATTCTCGCGAGGCTCGGATTCTATCGCGAGACTCGGATTTCTATATAAGGAGCCGCGCGTCGCCGCCATTTTCACACGTGCATTGAGATTGATAGGGAGAGGACGTGGCTGGCGTCCTCTCCGTTTAGAATAGATTAGAGAGACACTTGATTTACTAATTTTGGGGAGCATTAGGAGTACTCAGTACAGTGCAGAGTTTTGCTGATAGTGACCACCAGTTTTATTTATAATCCGTTCTCTGCCTGAAAAAAGCGATACACAGCACACAGTGACTCAGTCACATTACATATCTGTGTGCACTGCTCAGGCTCAGGCCAGTGTGCTGCATCATCTATTATCTATATATAATATTATATATATCTGTCTGACTGCTCAGCTCACACAGCTTATAATTGTGGGGGAGACTGGGGAGCACTACTGCAGTGCCAGTTATAGGTTATAGCAGGAGCCAGGAGTACATAATATATTATATAGTGAGTGACCACCAGACATACAGTGCAGTTTATTTATATATCCGTTCTCTGCCTGAAAAAAGCGATACACACAGTGACTCAGTCAGTCACATACCATATCTGTGTGCACTGCTCAGGCTCAGGCCAGTGTGCTGCATCATCTATATATATTATATATCTGTCTGACTGCTCAGCTCACACAGCTTATAATTGTGGGGGAGACTGGGGAGCACTACTGCAGTGCCAGTTATAGGTTATAAGCCAGGAGCCAGGAGTACATAATATTATATTAAAATTAAACAGTGCACACTTTTGCTGCAGGAGTTGCCACTGCCAGTGTGACTAGTGACCAGTGACCTGACCACCAGTATATATAATATTAGTAGTATACTATCTCTTTATCAACAGTCTATATTAGCAGCAGACACAGTACAGTGCAGTAGTTTCCACGGCTGTGGCTACCTCTGTGTCGGCACTCCGGCAGCCCGTCCATAATTGTATATACCACCTAACCGTGGTTTTTTTTTCTTTCTTTATACATACATACTAGTTACGAGTATACTATCTCTTTATCAACCAGTCTATATTAGCAGCAGACACAGTACAGGTGCGGTAGTTCACGCTGTGGCTACCTCTGTGTCGGCACTCGGCAGCCCGTCCATAATTGTATATACCACCTAACCGTGGTTTTTTTTTCTTTCTTTATACATACATACTAGTTACGAGTATACTATCTCTTTATAACCAGTCTATATATTAGCAGCAGACACAGTACAGTGCGGTAGTTCACGGCTGTGGCTACCTCTGTGTCGGCACTCGGCAGCCCCGAGTTCCCCCATAATTGTATATACCACCTAACCGTGGTTTTTTTTTCTTTCTTTATACATACATACTAGTTACGAGTATACTATCTCTTTATCAACCAGTCTATATATTAGCAGCAGACACAGTACAGTGCGGTAGTTCACGGCTGTGGCTACCTCTGTGTCGGCACTCGGCAGCCCGTCCATAATTGTATATACCACCTAACCGTGGTTTTTTTTTCTTTCTTTATACATACATACTAGTTACGAGTATACTATCTCTTTATCAACCAGTCTATATATTAGCAGCAGACACAGTACAGTGCGGTAGTTCACGGCTGTGGCTACCTCTGTGTCGGGCACTCGGCAGCCCGTCCATAATTGTATACTAGTATCCAATCCATCCATCTCCATTGTTTACCTGAGGTGCCTTTTAGTTGTGCCTATTAAAATATGGAGAACAAAAATGTTGAGGTTCCAAAATTAGGGAAAGATCAAGATCCACTTCCACCTCGTGCTGAAGCTGCTGCCACTAGTCATGGCCGAGACGATGAAATGCCAGCAACGTCGTCTGCCAAGGCCGATGCCCAATGTCATAGTACAGAGCATGTCAAATCCAAAACACCAAATATCAGTAAAAAAAGGACTCCAAAACCTAAAATAAAATTGTCGGAGGAGAAGCGTAAACTTGCCAATATGCCATTTACCACACGGAGTGGCAAGGAACGGCTGAGGCCCTGGCCTATGTTCATGGCTAGTGGTTCAGCTTCACATGAGGATGGAAGCACTCAGCCTCTCGCTAGAAAAATGAAAAGACTCAAGCTGGCAAAAGCAGCACAGCAAAGAACTGTGCATTCTTCGAAATCCCAAATCCACAAGGAGAGTCCAATTGTGTCGGTTGCGATGCCTGACCTTCCCAACACTGACGTGAAGAGCATGCGCCTTCCACCATTTGCACGCCCCCTGCAAGTGCTGGAAGGAGCACCCGCAGTCCAGTTCCTGATAGTCAGATTGAAGATGTCAGTGTTGAAGTACACCCAGGATGAGGAGGATATGGGTGTTGCTGCGCTGGGGAGGAAATTGACCAGGAGGGATTCTGATGGTGAGGTGGTTTGTTTAAGTCAGGCACCCGGGGAGACACCTGTTGTCCGTGGAGGAATATGGCCGTTGACATGCCAGGTGAAAATACCAAAAAAATCAGCTCTTCGGTGTGGAGGTATTTCACCAGAAATGCGGACAACAGGTGTCAAGCCGTGTGTTCCCTTTGTCAAGCTGTAATAAGTAGGGGTAAGGACGTTAACCACCTCGGAACATCCTCCCTTATACGTCACCTGCAGCGCATTCATAATAAGTCAGTGACAAGTTCAAAAAACTTTGGGTGACAGCGGAAGCAGTCCACTGACCAGTAAATCCCTTCCTCTTGTAACCAAGCTCACGCAAACCACCCCACCAACTCCCTCAGTGTCAATTTCCTCCTTCCCCAGGAATGCCAATAGTCCTGCAGGCCATGTCACTGGCAATTCTGACGAGTCCTCTCCTGCCTGGGATTCCTCCGATGCATCCTTGCATGTAACGCCTACTGCTGCTGGCGCTGCTGTTGTTGCCGCTGGGAGTCGATGGTCATCCCAGAGGGGAAGTCGTAAGCCCCACTTGTACTACTTCCAGTAAGCAATTGACTGTTCAACAGTCCTTTGCGAGGAAGATGAAATATCACAGCAGTCATCCTACTGCAAAGCGGATAACTGAGGCCTTGGCATCCTGGGTGGTGAGAAACGTTGTGTTCCGGTATCCATCATTACTGCAGAGCCAACTAGAGACTTGTTGGAGGTACTGTGTCCCCGGTACCAAATACCATCTAGGTTCCATTTCTCTAGGCAGGCGATACCGAAAATGTACACAGACCTCAGAAAAAGAGTCACCAGTGTCCTAAAAAATGCAGCTGTACCCAATGTCCACTTAACCACGGACATGTGGACAAGTGGAGCAGGGCAGGGTCAGGACTATATGACTGTGACAGCCCACTGGGTAGATGTATGGACTCCCGCCGCAAGAACAGCAGCGGCAGGCACCAGTAGCAGCATCTCGCAAACGCCAACTCTTTTCCTAGGCAGGCTAACGCTTTGTATCACCGCTTTCCAGAATACGCACACAGCTGAAAACCTCTTACGGCAACTGAGGAAGATCATCGCGGAATGGCTTACCCCAATTGGACTCTCCTGTGGATTTGTGGCATCGGACAACGCCAGCAATATTGTGTGTGCATTAAATATGGGCAAATTCCAGCACGTCCCATGTTTTGCACATACCTTGAATTTGGTGGTGCAGAATTTTTAAAAAACGACAGGGGCGTGCAAGAGATGCTGTCGGTGGCCAGAAAAATTGCGGGACACTTTCGGCGTACAGGCACCACGTACAGAAGACTGGAGCACCACCAAAAACTACTGAACCTGCCCTGCCATCATCTGAAGCAAGAAGTGGTAACGAGGTGGAATTCAACCCTCTATATGCTTCAGAGGTTGGAGGAGCAGCAAAAGGCCATTCAAGCCTATACAATTGAGCACGATATAGTAGGTGGGAATGCACCTGTCTCAAGTGCAGTGGAGAATGATTTCAACGTTGTGCAAGGTTCTGATGCCCTTTGAACTTGCCACACGTGAAGTCAGTTCAGACACTGCCAGCCTGAGTCAGGTCATTCCCCTCATCAGGCTTTTGCAGAAGAAGCTGGAGGCATTGAAGAAGGAGCTAAAAGGGAGCGATTCCGCTAGGCATGTGGGACTTGTGGATGCAGCCCTTAATTCGCTTAACAAGGATTCACGGGTGGTCAATCTGTTGAAATCAGAGCACTACATTTTGGCCACCGTGCTCGATCCTAGATTTAAAGCCTACCTTGGATCTCTCTTTCCGGCAGACACAGGTCTGCTGGGGTTGAAAGACCTGCTGGTGACAAATTGTCAAGTCAAGCGGAACGCGACCCTGTCAACATCTCCTCCTTCACATTCTCCCGCAACTGGGGGTGCGAGGAAAAGGCTCAGAATTCCGAGCCCACCCGCTGGCGGTGATGCAGGGCAGTCTGGAGCGACTGCTGATGCTGACATCTGGTCCGGACTGAAGGACCTGACAACGATTACGGACATGTCGTCTACTGTCACTGCATATGATTCTCTCAACATTGATAGAATGGTGGAGGATTATATGAGTGACCGCATCCAAGTAGGCACGTCACACAGTCCGTACTTATACTGGCAGGAAAAAGAGGCAATTTGGAGGCCCCTTGCACAAACTGGCTTTATTCTACCTAAGTTGTCCTCCCACAAGTGTGTACTCCGAAAGAGTGTTTAGTGCCGCCGCTCACCTTGTCAGCAATCGGCGTACGAGGTTACATCCAGAAAATGTGGGAGAAGATGATGTTCATTAAAATGAATTATAATCAATTCCTCCGCGGAGACATTGACCAGCAGCAATTGCCTCCACAAAGTACACAGGGAGCTGAGATGGTGGATTCCAGTGGGGACGAATTGATAATCTGTGAGGAGGGGGATGTACACGGTGATATATCGGAGGGTGAAGATGAGGTGGACATCTTGCCTCTGTAGAGCCAGTTTGTGCAAGGAGAGATTAATTGCTTCTTTTTTGGGGGGGGTCCAAACCAACCCGTCATATCAGTCACAGTCGTGTGGCAGACCCTGTCACTGAAATGATGGGTTGGTTAAAGTGTTGCATGTCCTGTTTTGTTTATACAACATAAGGGTGGGTGGAGGGCCCCAAGGACAATTCCATCTTGCACCTCTTTTTTCTTTTCTTTTTCTTTGCATCATGTGCTGATTGGGGAGGGTTTTTTGGAAGGGACATCCTGCGTGACACTGCAGTGCCACTCCTAGATGGGCCCGGTGTTTGTGTCGGCCACTAGGGTCGCTAATCTTACTCACACAGTCAGCTACCTCATTGCGCCTCTATTTTTCTTTGCGTCATGTGCTGTTTGGGGAGGGTTTTTTGGAAGGGACATCCTGCGTGACACTGCAGTGCCACTCCTAGATGGGCCCGGTGTTTTGTGTCGGCCACTAGGGTCGCTAATCTTACTCACACAGCTACCTCATTGCGCCTCTTTTTTTCTTTGCGTCATGTGCTGTTTGGGGAGGGTTTTTTGGGAAGGGACATCCTGCGTGACACTGCAGTGCCACTCTAGATGGGCCCGGTGTTTGTGTCGGAACTAGGGTCGCTTATCTTACTCACACAGCGACCTCGGTGCAAATTTTAGGACTAAAAATAATATTGTGAGGTTGTGAGGTATTCAGAATAGACTGAAAATGAGTGTAAATTATGGTTTTTGAGGTTAATAATACTTTGGGATCAAAATGACCCCCAAATTCTATGATTTAAGCTGTTTTTTAGTGTTTTTGAAAAAAACACCCGAATCCAAAACACACCCGAATCCGACAAAAAAAATTCGGGTGAGGTTTTGCCAAAACGCGTTCGAACCCAAAACACGGCCGCGGAACCAGAACCCAAAACCAAAACACAAAACCCGAAAAATTTCAGGCGCTCATCTCTAATTCTGGGCGTGTTGCAACATTTGGGTGAGTGCCGATTCATGTACTTTATATTTTATATTATATATATATATATATATACCGTATATACTCGAGTATAAGCCGAGTTTTTCAGCACATTTTTTGTGCTGAAAAAGTTCCCCCTCGGCTTATACTCGAGTGATGCTCCGGAGCAGAGCGTAGAGAGCTCTGGGAAGGAGGGAAGGAGGAGGAGGAGGGGGACACGGGAAGCCGCAGCAGCGCACTGTAATTGGTGCATCAATCAGTGACGCTGCTGCAGCCGTCCGTCTCCCTCTCCCTGCTCGCTGAAGCACCGCCGCGCCGCCCGCCTCCTCAGCCGCTGCAGACTTTCCTGTATGACCTAAGGCCGGCCACCGATGCCCGCACCGCCTGCTGCTGCCCGCATTCCGCTGCCCCTCCATTCGTGTACACATAGCCTGTCAATGGTGAGTAGAGACAGGCGGCGGCAGTGGGGGGGGTGGGGGGGGGGTTGGGGGCCTGTGCATATCTGGCACCATGAGGGTATATCTGGCACTGTGAGGGCATATCTGGCACTGTGGGGAATGTGTAGCACTGTGGGCGCATATCTGGCACCGTGGGGAAAATCTGGCAGTATGAGGGCATATCTGGCACTGTGGGGGCACATGTAGCCACTGTGGGGGTATATCTGACACCGTGGGGGGAATATCTGGCAGTATGGCACTGTGGGGGCATATCTGGCACTGTGGGGGCATATCCGGCACTGTGGGGGCATATCTGGCACTATGAGGGCATATCTGCACTGTGGGGGCATATCTGGCAATGTGGGGGCATATCTGGGCAATGTGGGGGCATATCTGCAATGTGGGGGCATATCTGGCACTGAGGGCTGTGTACGGCTAGACTTGCATTTCCCACCCTAGGCTTATACTCGAGTCAATAAGTTTTCCCAGTTTTTTGGGGTGAAATTAGGTGCCTCGGCTTATATTCGGGTCGACTTATACTCGAGTATATACGGTATGTAGAATATTCGGCACTCTCTAAACGCAGCATGTGCAACTTGCTCGGTGCCCTCCTCAGCTTGTATAGCAACATAAACCCTGGAATCAGGCGACACTCACGGACTTGACTGTAATAAGAATTAGAGATGAGCGCCTGAAATTTTTCGGGTTTTGTGTTTTGGTTTTGGGTTCGGTTCCGCGGCCGTGTTTTGGGTTCGAACGCGTTTTGGCAAAACCTCACCGAATTTTTTTTGTCGATTCGGGTTGTTGTTTTGGATTCGGGTGTTTTTTTCCAAAAACACTAAAAACAGCTTAAATCATAGAATTTGGGGGTCATTTTGATCCCAAAGTATTATTAACCTCAAAAACCATAATTTACACTCATTTTCAGTCTATTCTGAATACCTCACACCTCACATATTATTTTTAGTCCTAAAATTTGCACCGAGGTCGCTGTGTGAGTAAGATAAGCGACCCTAGTGGCCGACACAAACACCGGGCCCATCTAGGAGTGGCACTGCAGTGTCACGCAGGATGTCCCTTCCAAAAAACCCTCCCCAAACAGCACATGACGCAAAGAAAAAAAGAGGCGCAATGAGGTAGCTGTGTGAGTAAGATTAGCGACCCTAGTGGCCGACACAAACACCGGGCCCATCTAGGAGTGGCACTGCAGTGTCACGCAGGATGGCCCTTCCAAAAAACCCTCCCCAAACAGCACATGACGCAAAGAAAAAAAGAGGCGCAATGAGGTAGCTGACTGTGTGAGTAAGATAAGCGACCCTAGTGGCCGACACAAACACCGGGCCCATCTAGGAGTGGCACTGCAGTGTCACGCAGGATGTCCCTTCCAAAAAACCCTCCCCAAACAGCACATGACGCAAAGAAAAAAAGAGGCGCAATGAGGTAGCTGTGTGAGTAAGATTAGCGACCCTAGTGGCCGACACAAACACCGGGTCCATCTAGGAGTGGCACTGCAGTGTCACGCAGGATGTCCCTTCCAAAAAACCCTCCCCAAACAGCACATGACGCAAAGAAAAAAAGAGGCGCAATGAGGTAGCTGTGTGAGTAAGATTAGCGACCCTAGTGGCCGACACAAACACCGGGCCCATCTAGGAGTGGCACTGCAGTGTCACGCAGGATGTCCCTTCCAAAAAACCCTCCCCAAACAGCACATGACGCAAAGAAAAAAAGAGGCGCAATGAGGTAGCTGTGTGAGTAAGATTAGCGACCCTAGTGGCCGACACAAACACCGGGGCCCATCTAGGAGTGGCACTGCAGTGTCACGCAGGATGTCCCTTCCAAAAAACCCTCCCCAAACAGCACATGACGCAAAGAAAAAAAGAGGCGCAATGAGGTAGCTGACTGTGTGAGTAAGATTAGCGACCCTAGTGGCCGACACAAACACCGGGCCCATCTAGGAGTGGCACTGCAGTGTCACGCAGGATGTCCCTTCCAAAAAACCCTCCCCAATCAGCACATGATGCAAAGAAAAAGAAAAGAAAAAAGAGGTGCAAGATGGAATTGTCCTTGGGCCCTCCCACCCACCCTTATGTTGTATAAACAAAACAGGACATGCACACTTTAACCAACCCATCATTTCAGTGACAGGGTCTGCCACACGACTGTGACTGATATGACGGGTTGGTTTGGACCCCCCCCAAAAAAGAAGCAATTAATCTCTCCTTGCACAAACTGGCTCTACAGAGGCAAGATGTCCACCTCATCTTCACCCTCCGATATATCACCGTGTACATCCCCCTCCTCACAGATTATCAATTCGTCCCCATTGGAATCCACCATCTCAGCTCCCTGTGTACTTTGTGGAGGCAATTGCTGCTGGTCAATGTCTCCGCGGAGGAATTGATTATAATTCATTTTAATGAACATCATCTTCTCCACATTTTCTGGATGTAACCTCGTACGCCGATTGCTGACAAGGTGAGCGGCGGCACTAAACACTCTTTCGGAGTACACACTTGTGGGAGGGCAACTTAGGTAGAATAAAGCCAGTTTGTGCAAGGGCCTCCAAATTGCCTCTTTTTCCTGCCAGTATAAGTACGGACTGTGTGACGTGCCTACTTGGATGCGGTCACTCATATAATCCTCCACCATTCTATCAATGTTGAGAGAATCATATGCAGTGACAGTAGACGACATGTCCGTAATCGTTGTCAGGTCCTTCAGTCCGGACCAGATGTCAGCATCAGCAGTCGCTCCAGACTGCCCTGCATCACCGCCAGCGGGTGGGCTCGGAATTCTGAGCCTTTTCCTCGCACCCCCAGTTGCGGGAGAATGTGAAGGAGGAGATGTTGACAGGTCGCGTTCCGCTTGACTTGACAATTTTGTCACCAGCAGGTCTTTCAACCCCAGCAGACCTGTGTCTGCCGGAAAGAGAGATCCAAGGTAGGCTTTAAATCTAGGATCGAGCACGGTGGCCAAAATGTAGTGCTCTGATTTCAACAGATTGACCACCCGTGAATCCTTGTTAAGCGAATTAAGGGCTGCATCCACAAGTCCCACATGCCTAGCGGAATCGCTCCGTGTTAGCTCCTCCTTCAATGCCTCCAGCTTCTTCTGCAAAAGCCTGATGAGGGGAATGACCTGACTCAGGCTGGCAGTGTCTGAACTGACTTCACGTGTGGCAAGTTCAAAGGGCATCAGAACCTTGCACAACGTTGAAATCATTCTCCACTGCACTTGAGACAGGTGCATTCCACCTACTATATCGTGCTCAATTGTATAGGCTTGAATGGCCTTTTGCTGCTCCTCCAACCTCTGAAGCATATAGAGGGTTGAATTCCACCTCGTTACCACTTCTTGCTTCAGATGATGGCAGGGCAGGTTCAGTAGTTTTTGGTGGTGCTCCAGTTTTCTGTACGTGGTGCCTGTACGCCGAAAGTTGTCCCGCAATTCTTCTGGCCACCGACAGCATCTCTTGCACGCCCCTGTCGTTTTTTAAAAATTCTGCACCACCAAAATTCAAGGTATGTGCAAAACATGGGGACGTGCTGGAATTGGCCCAGAATTTAATGCACACACAATATTGCTGGCGTTGTCCGATGCCACAAATCCACAGGAGAGTCCAATTGGGGTAAGCCATTCCGCGATGATCTTCCTCAGTTGCCGTAAGAGGTTTTCAGCTGTGTGCGTATTCTGAAAGCGGTGATACAAAGCGTAGCCTGCCTAGGAAGAGTTGGCGTTTGCGAGATGCTGCTACTGGTGCCGCCGCTGCTGTTCTTGCGGCGGGAGTCCATACATCTACCCAGTGGGCTGTCACAGTCATATAGTCCTGACCCTGCCCTGCTCCACTTGTCCACATGTCCGTGGTTAAGTGGACATTGGGTACAACTGCATTTTTAGTACACTGGTGAGTCTTTTTCTGAGGTCCGTGTACATTCTCGGTATCGCCTGCCTAGAGAAGTGGAACCTAGATGGTATTTTGGTAACGGGGGCACACTGCCTCATAAATTGTCTAGTTCCCTGTGAACTAACGGCGGATACCGGACGCACGTCTAACACCAACATAGTTGTCAAGGCCTCAGTTATCCGCTTTGCAGCAGGATGACTGCTGTGATATTTCATCTTCCTCGCAAAGGACTGTTTGAACAGTCAATTGCTTACTGGAAGTAGTACAAGTGGGCTTACGACTTCCCCTCTGGGATGACCATCGACTCCCAGCAGCAACAACAGCAGCGCCAGCAGCAGTAGGCGTTACACGCAAGGATGCATCGGAGGAATCCCAGGCAGGAGAGGACTCGTCAGAATTGCCAGTGACATGGCCTGCAGGACTATTGGCATTCCTGGGGAAGGAGGAAATTGACACTGAGGGAGTTGGTGGGGTGGTTTGCGTGAGCTTGGTTACAAGAGGAAGGGATTTACTGGTCAGTGGACTGCTTCCGCTGTCACCCAAAGTTTTTGAACTTGTCACTGACTTATTATGAATGCGCTGCAGGTGACGTATAAGGGAGGATGTTCCGAGGTGGTTAACGTCCTTACCCCTACTTATTACAGCTTGACAAAGGGAACACACGGCTTGACACCTGTTGTCCGCATTTCTGGTGAAATACCTCCACACCGAAGAGCTGATTTTTTTGGTATTTTCACCTGGCATGTCAACGGCCATATTCCTCCCGCGGACAACAGGTGTCTCCCCGGGTGCCTGACTTAAACAAACCACCTCACCATCAGAATCCTCCTGGTCAATTTCCTCCCCAGCGCCAGCAACACCCATATCCTCCTCATCCTGGTGTACTTCAACACTGACATCTTCAATCTGACTATCAGGAACTGGACTGCGGGTGCTCCTTCCAGCACTTGCAGGGGGCGTGCAAATGGTGGAAGGCGCATGCTCTTCACGTCCAGTGTTGGGAAGGTCAGGCATCGCAACCGACACAATTGGACTCTCCTTGTGGATTTGGGATTTCGAAGAATGCACAGTTCTTTGCTGTGCTGCTTTTGCCAGCTTGAGTCTTTTCATTTTTCTAGCGAGAGGCTGAGTGCTTCCATCCTCATGTGAAGCTGAACCACTAGCCATGAACATAGGCCAGGGCCTCAGCCGTTCCTTGCCACTCCGTGTGGTAAATGGCATATTGGCAAGTTTACGCTTCTCCTCCGACAATTTTATTTTAGGTTTTGGAGTCCTTTTTTTACTGATATTTGGTGTTTTGGATTTGACATGCTCTGTACTATGACATTGGGCATCGGCCTTGGCAGACGACGTTGCTGGCATTTCATCGTCTCGGCCATGACTAGTGGCAGCAGCTTCAGCACGAGGTGGGAGTGGATCTTGATCTTTCCCTAATTTTGGAACCTCAACATTTTTGTTCTCCATATTTTAATAGGCACAACTAAAAGGCACCTCAGGTAAACAATGGAGATGGATGGATTGGATACTAGTATACAATTATGGACGGGCTGCCGAGTGCCGACACAGAGGTAGCCACAGCCGTGAACTACCGCACTGTACTGTGTCTGCTGCTAATATATAGACTGGTTGATAAAGAGATAGTATACTCGTAACTAGTATGTATGTATAAAGAAAGAAAAAAAAACCACGGTTAGGTGGTATATACAATTATGGACGGGCTGCCGAGTGCCGACACAGAGGTAGCCACAGCCGTGAACTACCGCACTGTACTGTGTCTGCTGCTAATATAGACTGGTTGATAAAGAGATAGTATACTCGTAACTAGTATGTATGTATAAAGAAAGAAAAAAAAACCACGGTTAGGTGGTATATACAATTATGGACGGGCTGCCGAGTGCCGACACAGAGGTAGCCACAGCCGTGAACTACCGCACTGTACTGTGTCTGCTGCTAATATATAGACTGGTTGATAAAGAGATAGTATACTCGTAACTAGTATGTATGTATAAAGAAAGAAAAAAAAACCACGGTTAGGTGGTATATACAATTATGGACGGGCTGCCGAGTGCCGACACAGAGGTAGCCACAGCCGTGAACTACCGCACTGTACTGTGTCTGCTGCTAATATATAGACTGGTTGATAAAGAGATAGTATACTCGTAACTAGTATGTATGTATAAAGAAAGAAAAAAAAACCACGGTTAGGTGGTATATACAATTATGGACGGGCTGCCGAGTGCCGACACAGAGGTAGCCACAGCCGTGAACTACCGCACTGTACTGTGTCTGCTGCTAATATATAGACTGGTTGATAAAGAGATAGTATACTCGTAACTAGTATGTATGTATAAAGAAAGAAAAAAAAAAACACGGTTAGGTGGTATATACAATTATGGACGGGCTGCCGAGTGCCGACACAGAGGTAGCCACAGCCGTGAACTACCGCACTGTACTGTGTCTGCTGCTAATATATAGACTGGTTGATAAAGAGATAGTATACTCGTAACTAGTATGTATGTATAAAGAAAGAAAAAAAAACCACGGTTAGGTGGTATATACAATTATGGACGGGCTGCCGAGTGCCGACACAGAGGTAGCCACAGCCGTGAACTACCGCACTGTACTGTGTCTGCTGCTAATATAGACTGGTTGATAAAGAGATAGTATACTACTAATATTATATACTGGTGGTCAGGTCACTGGTCACTAGTCACACTGGCAGTGGCACTCCTGCAGCAAAAGTGTGCACTGTTTAATTTTAATATAATATTATGTACTCCTGGCTCCTGCTATAACCTATAACTGGCACTGCAGTAGTGCTCCCCAGTCTCCCCCACAATTATAAGCTGTGTGAGCTGAGCAGTCAGACAGATATATAATATATATAGATGATGCAGCACACTGGCCTGAGCCTGAGCAGTGCACACAGATATGGTATGTGACTGACTGAGTCACTGTGTGTATCGCTTTTTTCAGGCAGAGAACGGATATATTAAATAAACTGCACTGTGTGTCTGGTGGTCACTCACTATATAATATATTATGTACTCCTGGCTCCTGCTATAACCTATAACTGGCACTGCAGTAGTGCTCCCCAGTCTCCCCCACAATTATAAGCTGTGTGAGCTGAGCAGTCAGACAGATATATATAATATTATATATAGATAATAGATGATGCAGCACACTGGCCTGAGCCTGAGCAGTGCACACAGATATGGTATGTGACTGAGTCACTGTGTGCTGTGTATCGCTTTTTTCAGGCAGAGAACGGATTATATTATGTACTCCTGGCTCCTGCTATAACCTATAACTGGCACTGCAGTAGTGCTCCCCAGTCTCCCCCACAATTATAAGCTGTGTGAGCTGAGCAGTCAGACAGATATATATAATATTATATATAGATAATAGATGATGCAGCACACTGGCCTGAGCCTGAGCAGTGCACACAGATATGGTATGTGACTGAGTCACTGTGTGCTGTGTATCGCTTTTTTCAGGCAGAGAACGGATTATAAATAAAAGTGGTGGTCACTGGTCACTATCAGCAAAACTCTGCACTGTACACTACTGAGTACTCCTAATGCTCCCCAAAATTAGTAAATCAAGTGTCTCTCTAATCTATTCTAATTCTAAACGGAGAGGACGCCAGCCACGTCCTCTCCCTATCAATCTCAATGCACGTGTGAAAATGGCGGCGACGCGCGGCTCCTTATATAGAATCCGAGTCTCGCGATAGAATCCGAGCCTCGCGAGAATCCGACAGCGTCATGATGACGTTCGGGCGCGCTCGGGTTAACCGAGCAAGGCGGGAAGATCCGAGTCGCTCGGACCCGTGAAAAAAAACATGAAGTTCTGGCGGGTTCGGATTCAGAGAAACCGAAACCGCTCATCTCTAATAAGAATAGAGATCACTCCATGCTTGAGCTTGATGTTTCGGTTTTATTCAAACCTTTTTCAAAAGCAATACTTTTGCTTTTGAAAAAGGTTTGAATAAAACCGAAACGTCAAGCTCATGCATGGAGTGATCTCCATTCTTATTACAGTCAAGTCCGTGAGTGCCGCCTGATTCCGGGTTTAAATATATATATATATATATATATATATATATATATAGTCCACTGAGTGCTGCTTGAGTCCTTTCTACAGGGTAACTACAATATATATATATATATATATATATATATATATATATATATTCACTAAATTAATCTGCCTATATCTTTATTAGGGGCCCCACTGTCTGGAGTGCCCCGGGCCCCCCGTAACCTTAATCCGGCTCTGAGTCTTCCCATGAGGCCACGCCCCCTTTAGTGACATCAGTGGGGCTCCCGCAAGGTCACACCCACGGTCCTCAAAGCCACACCCCTTGGGCCAGGGGAGGCAAGCATTCAAATATGTAACAGTGATTGGGAGGAGGCCTCATGGGAGCCAAAATATCCAAGGTAGCGGCTGCCAGTAATGTGTGTGTTTGAGACAGCTGGAGCTCTGTGCTCTCTCCCAGCAGCAGTAACACATTGATACACTGTCCATCTCCAGTGCAAATGCTGGCTGGGACTTGTAGTTCCACAGGATCTGAGAGTCCTGGTTTACCTGTGTGTGACATCTGACACCACATTTGCAATATAAGTGCCCCTCCCAGTCCTAACCTAGGGGGTCATTCAGACCTGATCGCACGCTAGGATTTTCCGCTGCGCTGCGATCAGGTCAGAATTGCGCATGCACCACAATGCGCAGGCAGTTCGTAAGGCTACAAAGCGAATCGTTGCTGGGCAATGGATTGTACGAAGAATCCATTCGCACAGCTGATCGCTAGGAGATTGACAGTAAGAAGGAGTTTCTGTGTGTTAACTGACCGATTTCTGGAAGTGATAGGGAAAATGCAGGCGTGTCGAAGCGTTTGTAGGGCGGCCCCAGACATGCTGAAGTGATCGCAGTGGCTGAGTAAGACCTGGGCTACTCAGACATTGCACAAAACTTTAATGTACTGCTCAGCTGCACAGGCGTTCGCACACTTGCAAAGCAAAAATACACACCCCTATAGGCGGCGACTATCTGCTCGCAGCAGTGCATAAAACCCCTAACGGGCGATCAGGTCTGAATTAGGCCCCTAGCTGCCTGTCACGTGCTGTCATGTGCTTGTTAGGTGTGAATGGTCAGTGGGTGAGGGCTGGGAGGTATGGCTGCCCCTCCGCTCACCCTAACTGGCCCCCGCAACGTAACCCTAACTGTTCACCACTTGCAGATTATCCCTAACACCCCCCCCCCCCCCCCCCCAGGAGCAAGCTTGCCTAAATGCGGGAGGCTCCCGATATTTAAATGAGCCTACCGCTGCCCCGCAACCCTTGTCAGCTCTCCCGGATTATTGTGTTCCCTTTATTAAGCTCCGCATTGTGCAAGCGAGAGTCGGAAATGCCGGAGGGGACAGGTCATGCACGGTTGCGCGGTAGCCGTTCTACTGAGCCGTAGAGCGGTGCAGTGTGAGCAGAGCCAGTGTCAGGGGAATAACCAGTGAAAAAGCTGGTCTACTGGCAGCGGTTCACCATACAGTGAAGCACATGTCTCGGCAGCTGGGGCTTTGCTTCACTGTGGCTGGCCCCGCCCACCACACTCAGAGTGGGCTGCATGGATCAGCCCAGCCTTCCTCTCCCTGTTCCTCGTTTATCACTGGATGTGGCAGCCCTGTGCTGCCTCCCCACCACACTGTCCCGGGAGCGGCTTCCTACTTTTCACAAGAAGGATCAACAAAGCTACAGTAAGTGGGTGTAGTATGTACTGGGGGTAATATGGGGGAGGAGGGTTGTGTATTAAGTAATATGTGGTGCTGCGTGTAACATACTCTCCAACATTTTACACACAAAAATCGGTACAAACTAGAAAAGGGGGAGTGGTCACGGGTAAAGGGGACGTGGCCACGCCCCTTTTCCTATACTTTCAATGGAAGTTTGGAGAGCCAAAAATCTGTAAAGACCATAAAAAAAAGGTACTGTACCTATTAAAAAGATACAGTTGGAGGTTATGGCATAATATGAGGGGAGGGGGGTTGTATATAAAACAATATAGGGGTAATTCCAAGTTGATCGCAGCAGGAAATTTTTTAGCAGTTGGGCAAAACCATGTGCACTGCAGGGGGGGCAGATATAACATTTGCAGAGAGAGTTAGATTTGGGTGGGTTATTTTGTTTCTGTGCAGGGTAAATACTGGCTGCTTTATTTTTACACTGCAATTTAGATTGCAGATTGAACACACCACACCCAAATCTAACTCTCTCTGCACATGTTAAATCTGCCTCCCCTGCAGTGCACATGGTTTTGCCCATTTGCTAACAAAATTCCTGCTGCGATCAACTTGGAATTACCCCCTATATACAGTATAGTGCTATGTTTACTGTATGTATTATGGAGGATGGGGCTTGTATTATGTAATATGGTGCTGTGTGTACTGTATGTATTATGGGGGAGGGGCTTGTCTATGTGATATGGTGCTGTGTGTAATATGGGGTTTTTGTGTATAATACAATATATACAGTATGGTGCAGTGTGTACTGGGTGTAATATGAGGGGAGGGGGGTTTGTGTATAACACTATACTGTATATGGCGCTGTGTGTACTGGGAGTAATATGACGGGGGGTTGTGTATAATACAATAAAAATGACTGGGTGTAATATGAGGGGAGGGGGCTGTATATAATATATATGATCAGTAGGTGACTGGCACTCCCGTAATCGGAAAACAGCTGGCCTGGGTGCCCTCTGATGAAATAGTAGCCAATCTTTTTACATACAAACACACAATCCCACACGAGTGTACAGTATATAGGGGGTGATTCAGACCTGATCTCTGCTGTGCATTTTTGCACAGTGAGCGATCAGGTCATAATAACTGCGCATGTGTATGCACCTCAATGTGCACACGCATCGGACAACAACAATGGGCATCACCAGTCAAGAATTGTGCAAAAATTCAGATCGCACAGGCATTCGCAAGGTGATTGACAGGAAGAGGCCATTTGTGGGTGGTAACTGACCGTTTTCTGGGAGTGTCCGGAAAAATGCAGGCGTTCCCAAGTGTTTTCAGGGAGGCTGTCTGATGTCAAATACAGCCCCGATCAGCTTGTACTCATCGCACAGTAGGAGTAAGTCCTAGGCTGCGCAGAGACTGCACACACTGGATTTTTGCAGCTCTGCAAACACATGCGATTGCACACTTGCACGGCTGCATTTTCACTCCCCTTGGGCGGTGGCAATCTGATCGCAGGACAGCAAAATTAGCAGCCCAGCGATCAGGTCTGAGTTACCCCATAGACTTTCTATTTGTCTGTCTCTTCTCACATGTTTCCCCCCCCCCCACTTTTAGTACTATAGTTCTCACCTGCCATTGCAGGACACACCCCTGAGTGGCAATAAATACACCCACAGGCGGGGATAGACACGCCCTTGGGGCGGAGCATAGCACAACCTCAATGGCGCGCTGCGCAAAGCATTCTGGTACCTCCAGGAATCTCCCTGAAACTAGTTTTCAAAAGTAGGCAAGTTTGCAAATTAGGCTATGGGGCCCACAAGGTCTAGTTACGCCCTTGTTACTATGGGTATAAACGATCGGGTAGAGAGGTGCCACTATCTGGAAGAACTGGGGCAAAATTATGTTGCTAAAATGGACAAAATACTGCTTTCAAATGTGGAATAGGAGACAACTAAAATAAAAATGCGGACTAAGCTTCTAAAAACACATCCTTTAATTTTTCCTGCTTGTAGCTGTTTTTTAAAAGGCAGGAACGATTGCCAAGGCCAAATGTATGAAAGCGCTGTCTAAGGTAATGACCAATGGTGGCAGCAAGTGGAAGGAGGACAAAGGGCAGCAGCTCGCATTCACAATAAGATAATGTAACAAGATAATTGTCCTCAAGGACAATACATTCTTTCAATAAATACATCCTCCTAGTCTTTATCTAGAATACCTTTTGCCAATTCTATAAGAGAACTGGATAGAGAAAAATATCCCTATAAATGTACAATGCAGTACCATTCATATGCAGTGGCATAGTTAGTATTAACAGTTCCCCATTCCAGTTTTATCTTTCAAATAACACCACTGTCTCTGCTCTAAAGTGCCTGCACAGTATCTCAAATTCCAGGTGCCAGCCATGCAAATTGCTTTTTAACATTTTCTTTATCACTGACAAATTCAAAATGTATTTTAATATTGTGGACCTGGGTTGCTGCCAAGAACAGAGAGTGCACTGAGCAGGTCAGAAATGTATTTCCCATGTGCTCCCTGCTAATTGGGCTGCCCAGAGGCCGCCAAGCTCATATCTCACTGTGTTCAAATCTTTGACAGTCATGCATGGGCATTTTGGCAGTGACTATCATGACAACAAAGTCAGTCCTGTCAGCCACCTCTTTCCAAATACCTGCCACTTTCATCATACCTGTTCCCTATTATCTATGGGCCCAGGGGTGTTTTTTTTAACAGATTGAAGGTCCTGGGTGGAGCATACCCCCACCTCCAAGTGGGCACCCCTTACCTATTTCCTGCAGCGGTATCTATCTAGTGATGTCTTTGGAAAAATGTGCATGTGCGGGAGACAGCAAAGGTTCAGACATTGGGCTAAGTGTAATAGCATTCGAGTTGCCGGAGGTGCAGGACATTTTGCAGACTCGCAGAAAGTCCTGCACCTCTGACAACTCGGGGGCTATTACCTTAAGCCCACATCAGAAAACAGAAAGCAGGGTGCTTTTTCCCCATGGTATCACCTGCAGACTAAATAGTACTTGCAACAATACTTGAGAACAATATGGTAATAGAAATTCAGTGATATTTGTTGCATATATTTGCAAATACATAGTAAGCTGCCGAGCCCCTTCACGGATTCTCTGATATCAGCAGTCCCTACACTGCATGATACCAGTGCACAGTTAGTGCCTAATTGTCTATTGTAAGGCCTCATAATAAAGGGCCTAATTCAGAGTTGTTCGCAGCAGCAAATTTGTTAGCAGTTGGGCAAATCCATGTGCACTGCAGGGGGGCAGATATAACATGTGCAGAGAGAGTTAGATGTGGGTGGGGTGTATTCAATCTGAAATCTAAATTGCAATGTAAAAAATAGGATTTTAATACCTACCGGTAAATCCTATTCTCTTAGTCCGTAGAGGATGCTGGGGACTCCAAAAGGACCATGGGGTATAGACGGGATCCGCAGGAGACATGGGCACACTATAAGACTTTGAATGGGTGTGAACTGGCTCCTCCCTCTATGCCCCTCCTCCAGACTCCAGTTAGAGAACTGTGCCCAGGGAGACGGACATTTCGAGTAGTGATGAGCGGATTCGGTTTTACTCGGTTCTCAAAACGGCTTCTAATTGGCTCACAGATGTCACGTGTTTTGGATAGCCAATAAGATGAAGTTTTGAGAACCGAGTAAAACCGAATCCGCTCATCACTAATTTCGAGGAAAGAATTTATTGTTTAAACACGGTGAGTGTCATACCAGCTCACACCTCGAACATGCCGCAGAACGTGGCATTCAAAAGAACACCAGCCGACGGCGTGAAATATATACAGCAATATGCTGACCGAAAATGTAACACAACCTGTGCGTAAACACGACCAATAATAGCATACCGCATGCCATGGTATGAATAACTTCAGCAACAGACGTGACTGAAAAGAAACACCACCTGAGTGTAACCACCAATAGCTGCAGATACAGTACGCACTGGGACGGGCGCCCAGCATCCTCTACGGACTAAGAGAAAAGGATTTACCGGTAGGTATTAAAATCCTATTTTCTCATACGTCCTAGAGGATGCTGGGGACTCCAAAAGGACCATGGGGTTTATACCAAAGCTCCAGACTGGGCAGGAGAGGCGGACGACTCTGCAGCACCGATTGAGCAACATGAGGCCCTCATCAGCCAGGGTATCAAACTTGTAGAACTTAGCAAAAATGTTTGAACCCGACCAAGTAGCTGCTCGGCAAAGTTAAACCGCTGAGACTCCTCGGGCATCCGCCCAAGAAGAGCCCACCTTCCTGGTAGGATGGGCCTTCACCGACTTCGGTAATGGCAATCCAGCCGTAGAATGAGCATGCCGAATTGTATCACAGATCGAGCGTGTAACAGTCTGCTTAGAAGCAGGAACCCCAATTTGGTTGGGAGCATACAGGATAAACAGAGGCTCTGTTTCCCCAATTTGAGCCGTTCTGGCGACATAAATATTCAAAGCTCTGACTACATTGAGAGAGTTCAAATCAGCCAAAGCTTCAGTAGCCACAGGCACCACAATAGGTTAGGTGAGAAATTTTAACTCAACCTTTTGTAAAGGTTCCAACCGGTGTGACGTAAGAAACTGCAACGTAAGGTCCCATGGAGCCACTGGGGCAATAATGGAGGTTGGAAGTGCAGCACCCCTTTCACGAAAGTCTGAACTTTTAGAAGGGTGGCCAACTCTTTTTTTAAAGAAAATTGCTAAAGCCTAAATCTGCACTTTAATGGAGACTAACTTTAGGCCTGCAGCCAAACCTGTTTGCAAAAAATGGAGAAAACGACCCAGCTGAACTTCTTCCGTAGGAGGTCTCTTGGATTCACACCAAGACACGCCGTTACTCCTTTCCCAGCCTGAAGCAATGTGGGAATGACTTCACCGGAAATACCCTTTCGGGCTAGGACATGGCATTCAACTGCCATGCCGTCAAACGCAGCCGCGGTAAGTCTCGATAAACGCCCGGACCTAGCTGTAACAGGGCCTCTCGTAGAGGAAGAGGCCAGGGATCTTTTATGAGTAAGTCTTGAAGATCTGTAAACCAAGCCCTCCTTGGCTAGACCGGAACAATGAAGATCGCCTGAACCTTTGTTCTTCTTATGTTTATCACCTTCGGAAAGAGTGAAAGTGGAGGGAACACATAGACCGACTGAAACACCCATGGTGTCAGGAGGGCGTCCACTGCTATTGCTTGAGTGTCCCTTGACCTGTAACAATATCCCTGAAGTTTATTGTTGAGGCGAGATGCCATCATTTCTAATTGAGGAATTCCCCAAAGACTTGTCACTTCTGTGAAAACTTCATGATGAAGACCCCACCCTCCCGGATGGAGACGGTGTCTGCTGAGGAAGTCTATTTCTCTGTTGTCTACACCCAGAACAAAGACCGCTAATAGAGCATTTACATGCCCAGCGGAAAACTGTTGCGGCTTCTGCCATTGCTGCTTTGCTCCTCGTTCCGCCCTAGTGGCTTACTTACGCCACTGCTGTTAAGTCATCCGACAGAATAAAGACGGGCAGGTCGTGAAGAAGATGTTCCGTTGTAAATAGAGATGAGCGCCTGAAATTTTTCGGGTTTTGTGTTTTGGTTTTGGGTTCGGTTCCGCGGCCGTGTTTTGGGTTCGACCGCGTTTTGACAAAACCTCACCGAATTTTTTTTGTCGGATTCGGGTGTGTTTTGGATTCGGGTGTTTTTTTCAAAAAACCCTAAAAAACAGCTTAAATCATAGAATTTGGGGGTCATTTTGATCCCATATTATTATTAACCTCAAAAACCATAATTTCCACTCATTTTCAGTCTATTCTGAATACCTCACACCTCACAATATTATTTTTAGTCCTAAAATTTGCACCGAGGTCGCTGGATGACTAAGCTAAGCGACCCTAGTGGCCGACACAAACACCTGGCCCATCTAGGAGTGGCACTGCAGTGTCACGCAGGATGTCCCTTCCAAAAAACCCTCCCCAAACAGCACATGACGCAAAGAAAAAAAGAGGCGCAATGAGGTAGCTGACTGTGTGAGTAAGATAAGCGACCCTAGTGGCCGACACAAACACCGGGCCCATTTAGGAGTGGCACTGCAGTGTCACGCAGGATGTCCCTTCCAAAAAACCCTCCCCAATCAGCACATGACGCAAAGAAAAAAAGAGGCGCAATGAGGTAGCTGTGTGAGTAAGATTAGCGACCCTAGTGGCCGACACAAACACCGGGCCCATTTAGGAGTGGCACTGCAGTGTCACGCAGGATGTCCCTTCCAAAAAACCCTCCCCAAACAGCACATGACGCAAAGAAAAAAAGAGGCGCAATGAGGTAGCTGACTGTGTGAGTAAGATAAGCGACCCTAGTGGCCGACACAAACACCGGGCCCATTTAGGAGTGGCACTGCAGTGTCACGCAGGATGTCCCTTCCAAAAAACACTCCCCAATCAGCACATGACGCAAAGAAAAAAAGAGGCGCAATGAGGTAGCTGTGTGAGTAAGATTAGCGACCCTAGTGGCCGACACAAACACCGGGCCCATTTAGGAGTGGCACTGCAGTGTCACGCAGGATGTCCCTTCCAAAAAACCCTCCCCAATCAGCACATGACGCAAAGAAAAAAAGAGGCGCAATGAGGTAGCTGTGTGAGTAAGATTAGCGACCCTAGTGGCCGACACAAACACCGGGCCCATTTAGGAGTGGCACTGCAGTGTCACGCAGGATGTCCCTTCCAAAAAACCCTCCCCAATCAGCACATGACGCAAAGAAAAAAAGAGGCGCAATGAGGTAGCTGTGTGAGTAAGATTAGCGACCCTAGTGGCCGACACAAACACCGGGCCCATTTAGGAGTGGCACTGCAGTGTCACGCAGGATGTCCCTTCCAAAAAACCCTCCCCAATCAGCACATGACGCAAAGAAAAAAAGAGGCGCAATGAGGTAGCTGTGTGAGTAAGATTAGCGACCCTAGTGGCCGACACAAACACCGGGCCCATTTAGGAGTGGCACTGCAGTGTCACGCAGGATGTCCCTTCCAAAAAACCCTCCCCAATCAGCACATGACGCAAAGAAAAAAAGAGGCGCAATGAGGTAGCTGTGTGAGTAAGATTAGCGACCCTAGTGGCCGACACAAACACCTGGCCCATCTAGGAGTGGCACTGCAGTGTCACGCAGGATGGCCCTTCCAAAAAATACTCCCCAAACAGCACATGACGCAAAGAAAAAAAGAGGCGCAAGCTCTTCCCGTCCAGTGTTGGGAAGGTCAGGCATCGCAACCGACACAATTGGACTCTCCTTTGGGATTTGTGATTTCGAAGAACGCACAGTTCTTTGCTGTGCTTTTGCCGCAAGTCTTGTCTTTTTTCTAGCGAGAGGATGAGTGCTTCCATCCTCATGTGAAGCTGAACCACTAGCCATGAACATAGGCCAGGGCCTCAGCCGTTCCTTGCCACTCCGTGTGGTAAATGGCATATTGGCAAGTTTACGCTTCTCCTCCGACAATTTTATTTTAGGTTTTGGAGTCCTTTTTTTACTGATATTTGGTGTTTTGGATTTGACATGCTCTGTACTATGACATTGGGCATCGGCCTTGGCAGACGACGTTGCTGGCATTTCATCGTCTCGGCCATGACTAGTGGCAGCAGCTTCAGCACGAGGTGGAAGTGGATCTTGATCTTTCCCTAATTTTGGAACCTCAACATTTTTGTTCTCCATATTTTAATCGGCACAACTAAAAGGCACCTCAGGTAAACAATGGAGATGGATGGATACTAGTATACAATTATGGACGGACTGCCGAGTGCCGACACAGAGGTAGCCACAGCCGTGAACTACCGTACTGTACTGTGTCTGCTGCTAATATAGACTGGTTGATAAAGAGATGTCGTAGTATGTATGTATAAAGAAGAAAGAAAAAAAAACCACGGGTAGGTGGTATACAATTATGGACGGACTGCCGAGTGCCGACACAGAGGTAGCCACAGCCGTGAACTACCGTACTGTACTGTGTCTGCTGCTAATATAGACTGGTTGATAAAGAGATGTCGTAGTATGTACGTATAAAGAAGAAAGAAAAAAAAACCACGGTTAGGTGGTATACAATTATGGACGGACTGCCGAGTGCCGACACAGAGGTAGCCACAGCCGTGAACTACCGTACTGTACTGTGTCTGCTGCTAATATAGACTGGTTGATAAAGAGATGTCGTAGTATGTACGTATAAAGAAGAAAGAAAAAAAAACCACGGTTAGGTGGTATACAATTATGGACGGACTGCCGAGTGCCGACACAGAGGTAGCCACAGCCGTGAACTACCGTACTGTACTGTGTCTGCTGCTAATATAGACTGGTTGATAAAGAGATGTCGTAGTATGTATGTATAAAGAAGAAAGAAAAAAAAACACGGTTAGGTGGTATACAATTATGGACGGACTGCCGAGTGCCGACACAGAGGTAGCCACAGCCGTGAACTACCGTACTGTACTGTGTCTGCTGCTAATATAGACTGGTTGATAAAGAGATGTCGTAGTATGTACGTATAAAGAAGAAAGAAAAAAAAACCACGGTTAGGTGGTATACAATTATGGACGGACTGCCGAGTGCCGACACAGAGGTAGCCACAGCCGTGAACTACCGTACTGTACTGTGTCTGCTGCTAATATAGACTGGTTGATAAAGAGATGTCGTAGTATGTATGTATAAAGAAGAAAGAAAAAAAAACCACGGTTAGGTGGTATACAATTATGGACGGACTGCCGAGTGCCGACACAGAGGTAGCCACAGCCGTGAACTACCGTACTGTACTGTGTCTGCTGCTAATATAGACTGGTTGATAAAGAGATGTCGTAGTATGTACGTATAAAGAAGAAAGAAAAAAAAACCACGGTTAGGTGGTATACAATTATGGACGGACTGCCGAGTGCCGACACAGAGGTAGCTACAGCCGTGAACTACCGTACTGTGTCTGCTGCGACTGGATGATAAATAATGATATAGAAAATATATATATATCACTACTGCAGCCGGACAGGTATATATATTATATAATGACGGACCTGCTGGACACTGTCTGTCAGCAGAATGAGTTTTTTATAGAATAAAAAAAAAAACACCACACAAGTGAAGTCACACGACGAGTGTTTAACTTTTTCAGGCAATCACAATATAGTATACTACTAACTATACTGGTGGTCAGTGTGGTCAGGTCACTGGTCAGTCACACTGGCAGTGGCACTCCTGCAGCAAAAGTGTGCACTGTTTAATTTTAATATAATATGTACTCCTGGCTCCTGCTATAACCTATAACTGGCACTGCAGTGCTCCCCAGTCTCCCCCACAATTATAAGCTGTGTGAGCTGAGCACAGTCAGATATATAATATATACATAGATGATGCAGCACACTGGGCTGAGCAGTGCACACAGATATGGTATGTGACTGTCTTGTACTCCTGGCTCCTGCTATAACCTATAACTGGCACTGCAGTGCTCCCCAGTCTCCCCCACAATTATAAGCTGTGTGAGCTGAGCACAGTCAGATATATAATATATACATAGATGATGCAGCACACTGGGCTGAGCAGTGCACACAGATATGGTATGTGACTGAGTCACTGTGTGTATCGTTTTTTTCAGGCAGAGAACGGATATATTAAATAAAACTGCACTGTCTGGTGGTCACTGTGGTCAGTCACTAGTAAACTCTGCACTCTCTTCTACAGTACTCCTAAGCTCCAGTAAATCAGGTCAATCTCTCTCTCTCTCTCTCTCTCTCTCTCTCTCCTAATCTAAATCACTGTACTCCCTAACAGCTGCTCCCCGTCCCCAATCCTCCCCACAATTATAACTAAGTCACTCAGTCTTTACTCTTTTCTACTATAACGGAGAGGACGCCAGCCACGTCCTCTCCCTATCAATCTCAATGCACGTGTGAAAATGGCGGCGACGCGCGGCTCCTTATATAGAATCCGAGTCTCGCGATAGAATCCGAGCCTCGCGAGAATCCGACAGCGTCATGATGACGTTCGGGCGCGCTCGGGTTAACCGAGCAAGGCGGGAAGATCCGAGTCGCTCGGACCCGTGAAAAAAAACATGAAGTTCGTGCGGGTTCGGATTCAGAGAAACCGAACCCGCTCATCTCTAGTTGTAAATAGCTCTTAATTCAAGAATGCTTATTGCAGACAAGCTACCCGGCTTGACCTTTTCTGGAAATTCTTTGCCTGGAAAGACTGCTCCTCAGACTCGGAGACTTGTATCCATGGACACCAGGATCTAATCCTGGATCCCGAACCTTCGTCCCTCTAGGAGGTGCAAACTGTGAAGCCACCACAGGAAAGATATCCTGGTTCTGGAAAATAAGATTATTTCCCGGCGCATGTGCAGGTGAGACCCGGACCACATGTCCAACTGGTCCCGCAAAAACCACTCTGGCATTTGACCTGTTCACCGAATAGCCTCGTAGGCCGCAACCATCTTCTTCATCAACAGAACGTATTGATGGGTTTACATTGTAGCAAATCTGAACCAACTCTGGATCCTCAGAACTCTTTCCACAGGAAAAAACAAACTCTCAACAGTTCAGTATCTAATCTTATTCCCAACTCCGACATCTGCGTTTCTCTGTGTTGAAGACTGTCAGAGAGAAACAACGATTTGTACCACTTGTTTCCAGACCTCGCCGTAGTCAGGAGAGCGTCCCAGTACAGAATAATAATGGCTCTTACTATTGAAGGAAAACCATCATACTGCCATCACCCAGGTAAGTTTAATACGGATGAAACCGCATTTAAACCCCCTTTCTTCTTTTAGAGGTTGGAGATCCCTGCCCTGAGAGATTCCATCTTGTAGTTCAAGTACTTAAGTAGAAATCCTTTGGGATTGTTCTGATCGAGCTGTCCGGGCTCAGAAGCACGAAAAACTTTTATAACAGCTTTTTTTTTTTTTTTGTGACAGGGATAGCAGGCCAATGTCCTGATCCTGACCCAACTCTTGTAAGGCGTCGCATACTACCTCCCCGTCCAGAGGAGAATCGGTAAGCTCTATTTTGAAACATCAGTGAGGGGAATCATCTGGAACCTCCAGTATGTCCCCCTTTGGACTCCATTCTTAACTCACTGGTCCAAGTCCATTCCAGGACTGACTGAAGAGTATCAGATGAGGTCCCACCTGTGTGGGCTCCAGCAAGATAGACTCAGCGACATGCGGTGGATGTGGTAGAAACAGAGGATGATATCTGCTTCTGCAACTTGAAAAGTCTGCAGACCTCTTACCTTATCACCTTCCTCCCCCTGCAAAGAAAGGGGGGAGAAAAAAAACGGTATCCCACCGGTTAAAATGACCGCATCCTACAAAAAATGCGTCACCAACCGTTGTGAGGGACATAGCTTAAGAAGGTAGACTTACCAGTGATATCTGCCGAGATCAACTTAACCAAGCCATCCCCAAACCAGGCTACACCTTCCTAGGGAAGATACTCCAGTATTCCTCGGAGCCAGCCCCAGCATGCCCTTGGTGAATCCACCACGCCCTCCTAGTCGAGAGGGCCATGGAAGTGGCCTGCAAACCCAAGATGCCCATACCTTTCATATTCCCACGGCAGCAAGATGCAATGTTCTAGAGAAGACCCAACTCAAGGAATATCCCCTCTCTCTCTAGGGTAATTATATCGGATGCCAAGGTAACCGACCATTTCTGAATGTAAGCACTCCCCCATGCATATGTAATGCAATTATCATCAAAGCATATAATTAAAATATCACTTAGCTTCCTGTATATGATCCTTTGTGACAGGGCCCCGTGCAGACCAGGGGTTGACTTTCACTTTATTCTATCCACGGTGGGAAAAGAATAAACACTCGGACTCCTCGTGAGGATTTGAGACCATCTCGTCACGGCTGACCTAGAGCTTTATCAACAGAGCGACCAGCACATGAGAAGGAATAACTTTACTTCAGCATTCATTAGAAACCGTAATATGAATATACATATTTAAATACACATATACACACATATTCTATATATTATATACATCATACATATATGTATTTTGTCAGGAACAGCAGGGTCCCTAGTGACATTAATGTGTTCTGAATGTGTATGAACATGTACTGAATGCCAATGTCGTGGATCTAACCAGGAAACATTATGGCCGACATAAGACATAGTATTCTTCGACAAAAGGGAGTAGTAACCGGGCAAAATAACATTCTTGCGACCCCGAGGGATCTGAGGGAAATATATACATAATTTTAATATCACTCCCCCACAAATACTACCACGTCTGTGCTTGAGCTACAGCTCAATGGAACCGTACCATATAAATATATATATATATATATATATATATATATATATATAAGTTTTTTACATTATCATGTTAATTTACACCCAGTCGTAACAGTTGGTGCCGACAGGGTCACCCACATACGACTGTGTCTCCCATACAGTGTGTACTTTGGAAAAGCTTACAACTACCGACATGCTGACACGTCATCTACCGACTCATGTACCATCAGGAGTCGGCAATGCCGACAGAGGGATTCCCATAGGTGTTTGTGGCAGAGCACTCACACATGTCGACACACGAGTACTAAATTGCTGTAATGGGTAGATTCCAGTATTTGACAGGGAAAACACAGAAACTTTAACAACTCAGGTACACATGCTTATTATATATATATAGTAGAGATGAGCGCCTGAAATTTTTCGGGTTTTGTGTTTTGGTTTTGGGTTCGGTTCCGCGGCCGTGTTTTGGGTTCGACCGCGTTTTGGCAAAACCTCACCGAATTTTTTTTGTCGGATTCGGGTGTGTTTTGGATTCGGGTGTTTTTTTCAAAAAACACTAAAAAACAGCTTAAATCATTGAATTTGCGGTCATTTTGATCCCATAGTATTATTAACCTCAATAACCATAATTTATACTCATTTTCAGTCTATTCTGAACACCTCACACCTCACAATATTATTTTTAGTCCTAAAATTTGCACCGAGGTCGCTGTGTGACTAAGATAAGCGACCCAAGTGGCCGACACAAACACCTGGCCCATCTAGGAGTGGCACTGCAGTGTCACGCAGGATGGCCCTTCAAAAAAATACTCCCCAAACAGCACATGACGCAAAGAAAAAAAGAGGCGCAATGAGGTAGCTGACTGTGTGAGTAAGACTAGCGACCCTAGTGGCCGACACAAACACCGGGCCCATCTAGGAGTGGCACTGCAGTGTCACGCAGGATGTCCCTTCCAAAAAACCCTCCCCAAACAGCACATGACGCAAAGAAAAAAAGAGGCGCAATGAGGTAGCTGACTGTGTGAGTAAGACTAGCGACCCTAGTGGCCGACACAAACACCGGGCCCATCTAGGAGTGGCACTGCAGTGTCACGCAGGATGGTCCTTCCAAAAAACCCTCCCCAAACAGCACATGACGCAAAGAAAAAGAAAAGAAAAAAGAGGTGCAAGATGGAATTGTCCTTGGGCCCTCCCACCCTTATGTTGTATAAACAAAACAGGACATGCACACTTTAACCAACCCATCATTTCAGTGACAGGGTCTGCCACACGACTGTGACTGATATGACGGGTTGGTTTGGACCCCCCCCAAAAAAGAATCAATTAATCTCTCCTTGCACAAACTGGCTCTACAGAGGCAAGATGTCCACCTCATCATCACCCTCCGATATATCACCGTGTACATCCCCCTCCTCACAGATTATCGATTCGTCCCCACTGGAATCCACCATCTCAGCTCCCTGTGTACTTTGTGGAGGCAATTGCTGCTGGTCAATGTCTCCGCGGAGGAATTGATTATAATTCATTTTAATGAACATCATCTTCTCTACATTTTCTGGATGTAACCTCGTACGCCGATTGCTGACAAGGTGAGCGGCGGCACTAAACACTCTTTCGGAGTACACACTTGTGGGAGGGCAACTTAGGTAGAATAAAGCCAGTTTGTGCAAGGGCCTCCAAATTGCCTCTTTTTCCTGCCAGTATAAGTACGGACTGTGTGACGTGCCTACTTGGATGCGGTCACTCATATAATCCTCCACCATTCTATCAATGTTGAGAGAATCATATGCAGTGACAGTAGACGACATGTCTGTAATCGTTGTCAGGTCCTTCAGTCCGGACCAGATGTCAGCATCAGCAGTCGCTCCAGACTGCCCTGCATCACCGCCAGCGGGTGGGCTCGGAATTCTGAGCCTTTTCCTCGCACCCCCAGTTGCGGGAGAATGTGAAGGAGGAGATGTTGACAGGTCGCGTTCCGCTTGACTTGACAATTTTGTCACCAGCAGGTCTTTCAACCCCAGCAGACTTGTGTCTGCCGGAAAGAGAGATCCAAGGTAGGCTTTAAATCTAGGATCGAGCACGGTGGCCAAAATGTAGTGCTCTGATTTCAACAGATTGACCACCCGTGAATCCTTGTTAAGCGAATTAAGGGCTCCATCCACAAGTCCCACATGCCTAGCGGAATCGCTCCGTGTTAGCTCCTCCTTCAATGTCTCCAGCTTCTTCTGCAAAAGCCTGATGAGGGGAATGACCTGACTCAGGCTGGCAGTGTCTGAACTGACTTCACGTGTGGCAAGTTCAAAGGGCATCAGAACCTTGCACAACGTTGAAATCATTCTCCACTGCGCTTGAGACAGGTGCATTCCACCTACTATATCGTGCTCAATTGTATAGGCTTGAATGGCCTTTTGCTGCTCCTCCAACCTCTGAAGCATATAGAGGGTTGAATTCCACCTCGTTACCACTTCTTGCTTCAGATGATGGCAGGGCAGGTTCAGTAGTTTTTGGTGGTGCTCCAGTCTTCTGTACGTGGTGCCTGTACGCCGAAAGTGTCCCGCAATTCTTCTGGCCACCGACAGCATCTCTTGCACGCCCCTGTCGTTTTTTAAAAAATTCTGCACCACCAAATTCAAGGTATGTGCAAAACATGGGACGTGCTGGAATTTGCCCATATTTAATGCACACACAATATTGCTGGCGTTGTCCGATGCCACAAATCCACAGGAGAGTCCAATTGGGGTAAGCCATTCCGCGATGATCTTCCTCAGTTGCCGTAAGAGGTTTTCAGCTGTGTGCGTATTCTGGAAAGCGGTGATACAAAGCGTAGCCTGCCTAGGAAAGAGTTGGCGTTTGCGAGATGCTGCTACTGGTGCCGCCGCTGCTGTTCTTGCGGCGGGAGTCCATACATCTACCCAGTGGGCTGTCACAGTCATATAGTCCTGACCCTGCCCTGCTCCACTTGTCCACATGTCCGTGGTTAAGTGGACATTGGGTACAACTGCATTTTTTAGGACACTGGTGAGTCTTTTTCTGACGTCCGTGTACATTCTCGGTATCGCCTGCCTAGAGAAGTGGAACCTAGATGGTATTTGGTAACGGGGGCACACTGCCTCAATAAATTGTCTAGTTCCCTGTGAACTAACGGCGGATACCGGACGCACGTCTAACACCAACATAGTTGTCAAGGCCTCAGTTATCCGCTTTGCAGCAGGATGACTGCTGTGATATTTCATCTTCCTCGCAAAGGACTGTTGAACAGTCAATTGCTTACTGGAAGTAGTACAAGTGGGCTTACGACTTCCCCTCTGGGATGACCATCGACTCCCAGCAGCAACAACAGCAGCGCCAGCAGCAGTAGGCGTTACACGCAAGGATGCATCGGAGGAATCCCAGGCAGGAGAGGACTCGTCAGAATTGCCAGTGACATTGCCTGCAGGACTATTGGCATTCCTGGGGAAGGAGGACACTGAGGGAGTTGGTGGGGTGGTTTGCGTGAGCTTGGTTACAAGAGGAAGGGATTTACTGGTCAGTGGACTGCTTCCGCTGTCACCCAAAGTTTTTGAACTTGTCACTGACTTATTATGAATGCGCTGCAGGTGACGTATAAGGGAGGATGTTCCGAGGTGGTTAACGTCCTTACCCCTACTTATTACAGCTTGACAAAGGGAACACACGGCTTGACACCTGTTGTCCGCATTTCTGGTGAAATACTTCCACACCGAAGAGCTGATTTTTTTGGTATTTTCACCAGGCATGTCAACGGCCATATTCCTACCACGGACAACAGGTGTCTCCCCGGGTGCCTGACTTAAACAAACCACCTCACCATCAGAATCCTCCTGGTCAATTTCCTCCCCAGCGCCAGCAACACCCATATCCTCCTCATCCTGGTGTACTTCAACACTGACATCTTCAATCTGACTATCAGGAACTGGACTGCGGGTGCTCCTTCCATCACTTGCAGGGGGCGTGCAAATGGTGGAAGGCGCATGCTCTTCACGTCCAGTGTTGGGAAGGTCAGGCATCGCAACCGACACAATTGGAGTCGGACTCTCCTTGTGGATTTGGGATTTCGAAGAACGCACAGTTCTTTGCGGTGCTACTGCTTTTGCCAGCTTTAGTCTTTTCATTTTTCTAGCGAGAGGCTGAGTGCTTCCATCCTCATGTGAAGCTGAACCACTAGCCATGAACATAGGCCAGGGCCTCAGCCGTTCCTTGCCACTCCGTGTGGTAAATGGCATATTGGCAAGTTTACGCTTCTCCTCCGACAATTTTATTTTAGGTTTTGGAGTCCTTTTTTTACTGATATTTGGTGTTTTGGATTTGACATGCTCTGTACTATGACATTGGGCATCGGCCTTGGCAGACGACGTTGCTGGCATTTCATCGTCTCGGCCATGACTAGTGGCAGCAGCTTCAGCACGAGGTGGAAGTGGATCTTGATCTTTCCCTAATTTTGGAACCTCAACATTTTTGTTCTCCATATTTTAATAGGCACAACTAAAAGGCACCTCAGGTAAACAATGGAGATGGATGGATTGGATACTAGTATACAATTATGGACGGGCTGCCGAGTGCCGACACAGAGGTAGCCACAGCCGTGAACTACCGCACTGTACTGTGTCTGCTGCTAATATATAGACTGGTTGATAAAGAGATAGTATACTCGTAACTAGTATGTATGTATAAAGAAAGAAAAAAAAACCATGGGTAGGTGGTATATACAATTATGGACGGGCTGCCGAGTGCCGACACAGAGGAAGCCACAGCCGTGAACTACCGCACTGTACTGTGTCTGCTGCTAATATATAGACTGGTTGATAAAGAGATAGTATACTCGTAACTAGTATGTATGTATAAAGAAAGAAAAAAAAACCACGGTTAGGTGGTATATACAATTATGGACGGGCTGCCGAGTGCCGACACAGAGGTAGCCACAGCCGTGAACTACCGCACTGTACTGTGTCTGCTGCTAATATAGACTGGTTGATAAAGAGATAGTATACTCGTAACTAGTATGTATGTATAAAGAAAGAAAAAAAAAACACGGTTAGGTGGTATATACAATTATGGACGGGCTGCCGAGTGCCGACACAGAGGTAGCCACAGCCGTGAACTACCGCACTGTACTGTGTCTGCTGCTAATATATAGACTGGTTGATAAAGAGATAGTATACTCGTAACTAGTATGTATGTATAAAGAAAGAAAAAAAAACCACGGTTAGGTGGTATATACAATTATGGACGGGCTGCCGAGTGCCGACACAGAGGTAGCCACAGCCATGAACTACCGCACTGTACTGTGTCTGCTGCTAATATATAGACTGGTTGATAAAGAGATAGTATACTCGTAACTAGTATGTATGTATAAAGAAAGAAAAAAAAACCACGGTTAGGTGGTATATACAATTATGGACGGGCTGCCGAGTGCCGACACAGAGGTAGCCACAGCCGTGAACTACCGCACTGTACTGTGTCTGCTGCTAATATAGACTGGTTGATAAAGAGATAGTATACTCGTAACTAGTATGACTATAAAGAAAGAAAAAAAAACCACGGTTAGGTGGTATATACAATTATGGACGGGCTGCCGAGTGCCGACACAGAGGTAGCCACAGCCGTGAACTACCGCACTGTACTGTGTCTGCTGCTAATATATAGACTGGTTGATAAAGAGATAGTATACTCGTAACTAGTATGTATGTATAAAGAAAGAAAAAAAAACCACGGTTAGGTGGTATATACAATTATGGACGGGCTGCCGAGTGCCGACACAGAGGTAGCCACAGCCGTGAACTACCGCACTGTACTGTGTCTGCTGCTAATATAGACTGGTTGATAAAGAGATAGTATACTCGTAACTAGTATGACTATAAAGAAAGAAAAAAAAACCACGGTTAGGTGGTATATACAATTATGGACGGGCTGCCGAGTGCCGACACAGAGGTAGCCACAGCCGTGAACTACCGCACTGTACTGTGTCTGCTGCTAATATATAGACTGGTTGATAAAGAGATAGTATACTCGTAACTAGTATGTATGTATAAAGAAAGAAAAAAAAACCACGGTTAGGTGGTATATAGAATTATGGACGGGCTGCCGAGTGCCGACACAGAGGTAGCCACAGCCGTGAACTACCGCACTGTACTGTGTCTGCTGCTAATATATAGACTGGTTGATAAAGAGATAGTATACTCGTAACTAGTATGTATGTATAAAGAAAGAAAAAAAAACCACAGTTAGGTGGTATATACAATTATGGACGGGCTGCCGAGTGCCGACACAGAGGTAGCCACAGCCGTGAACTACCGCACTGTACTGTGTCTGCTGCTAATATAGACTGGTTGATAAAGAGATAGTATACTCGTAACTAGTATGACTATAAAGAAAGAAAGAAAAATCACGGTTAGGTGGTATATACAATTATGGACGGGCTGCCGAGTGCCGACACAGAGGTAGCCACAGCCGTGAACTACCGCTCTGTACTGTGTCTGCTGCTAATATATAGACTGGTTGATAAAGAGATAGTATACTCGTAACTAGTATGTATGTATAAAGAAAGAAAAAAAAACCACAGTTAGGTGGTATATACAATTATGGACGGGCTGCCGAGTGCCGACACAGAGGTAGCCACAGCCGTGAACTACCGCACTGTACTGTGTCTGCTGCTAATATAGACTGGTTGATAAAGAGATAGTATACTCGTAACTAGTATGACTATAAAGAAAGAAAAAAAAACCACGGTTAGGTGGTATATACAATTATGGACGGGCTGCCGAGTGCCGACACAGAGGTAGCCACAGCCGTGAACTACCGCACTGTACTGTGTCTGCTGCTAATATATAGACTGGTTGATAAAGAGATAGTATACTCGTAACTAGTATGACTATAAAGAAAGAAAAAAAAACCACGGTTAGGTGGTATATACAATTATGGACGGGCTGCCGAGTGCCGACACAGAGGTAGCCACAGCCGTGAACTACCGCACTGTACTGTGTCTGCTGCTAATATAGACTGGTTGATAAAGAGATAGTATACTCGTAACTAGTATGTATGTATAAAGAAAGAAAAAAAAACCACGGTTAGGTGGTATATACAATTATGGACGGGCTGCCGAGTGCCGACACAGAGGTAGCCACAGCCGTGAACTACCGCACTGTACTGTGTCTGCTGCTAATATAGACTGGTTGATAAAGAGATAGTATACTCGTAACTAGTATGACTATAAAGAAAGAAAAAAAAACCACGGTTAGGTGGTATATACAATTATGGACGGGCTGCCGAGTGCCGACACAGAGGTAGCCACAGCCGTGAACTACCGCACTGTACTGTGTCTGCTGCTAATATAGACTGGTTGATAAAGAGATAGTATACTACTAATATTATATATACTGGTGGTCAGGTCACTGGTCACTAGTCACACTGGCAGTGGCACTCCTGCAGCAAAAGTGTGCACTGTTTAATTTTAATATAATATTATGTACTCCTGGTTCCTGCTATAACCTATAACTGGCACTGCAGTGCTCCCCAGTCTCCCCCACAATTATAAGCTGTGTGAGCTGAGCACAGTCAGATATATATATACATTGATGCAGCACACTGGGCTGAGCAGTGCACACAGATATGGTATGTGACTGAGTCACTGTGTGTATCGTTTTTTTCAGGCAGAGAACGGATATATTAAATAAAACAAACAACTGCACTGTCTGGTGGTCACTGTGGTCGTCAGTCACTAAACTCTGCACTCTCTTCTACAGTATCACAGCCTCAGGTCAATCTCTCTCTCTCTCTCTCAACCCTAATCTAAATGGAGAGGACGCCAGCCACGTCCTCTCCCTATCAATCTCAATGCACGTGTGAAAATGGCGGCGACGCGCGGCTCCTTATATAGAATCCGAGTCTCGCGAGAATCCAACAGCGTCATGATGACGTTCGGGCGCGCTCGGGTTAACCGAGCATGGCGGGAGGATCCGAGTCTGCTCGGATCCGTGAAAAAAACCATGAAGTTCTGGCGGGTTCGGATTCAGAGAAACCGAACCCGCTCATCTCTAATATATAGTGCTTCATATATGAACCCATAGTGCACTAAACAACTGTGCCCCCCTCTCTTTTACACTGTTAGTTGTTCCACAGTGTTTTGGCGGGGCCAGCGTCTCCGTGAGGAGAAAATGGCGCTGTATAGAGTTGTGAGGGCTAAGCCACGCCCCCTTCTCGGCGTGCTTGAGTCCCGCTAATTTTTTACTTTTGTATACTGGCGGGGGTCAGTATACAGTGCCTATGCACTGTATACCTCTTTGCCAGGCATGTATATGAGGTATTTTTGCTACACAGGGCGCCCCCCCTGCGCCCTGCACCCTTGTAGTGCCGCTTGTGTGTGGGAGCAATGACGCACAGCGCGACCGCTGCGCGGTACCTCAGAGACCCTGAAGTCTTCTGCCGTGACTGAAGTCTTCTGTTCTTCCTTTACTCACCCGGCTTCTTTCTTCTGGCTCTGTGAGGGGGGTGACGGCACGGCTCCGGGAACGGGCAGCTAGGCGAACCAAGTGATCAGACCCTCTGGAGCTAATGGTGTCCAGCAGCCTAAGAAGCAGAGCCCTTGAACTCAGAAGAAGTAGGTCTGCTTCTATCCCCTCACTCCCACGATGCAGGGAGCCTGTAGCCAGCAGGTCTCCCTGAAAATAATAAACCTAACATAAAGTCTTTTCAGAGAAACTCAGGAGAGCTCCTCAGTGTGCATCCAGTCTCACTGGGCACAGAATCCAACTGGAGTCTGGAGGAGGAGCTTAGAGGGAGGAGCCAGTTCACACCCATTCAAAGTCTTATAGTGTGCCCATGTCTCCTGCGGATCCCGTCTATACCCCATGGTCCTTTTGGAGTCCCCAGCATCCTCTAGGACGTATGAAAAATAAAGCAGCCAGTATTTACCCTGCACAGAAAAAAAATAACCCACCCAAATCTAACTCTCTCTGCAAATGTTATATCTGCCCTCCCTGCAGTACACATGGGTGGTCATTCCGAGTTGCTCGCTCGGTAATTTTCTTCGCATCGCAGCGATTTTCCGCTAATTGCGCATGCGCAATGTTCGCACTGCGACTGCGCCAAGTAAATTTGCTATGAAGATTGGTATTTTACTCACGGCATTACGAGGTTTTTTCTTCGTTCTGGTGATCGTAATGTGATTGACAGGAAGTGGGTGTTTCTGGGCGGAAACTGGCCGTTTTATGGGAGTGTGTGAAAAAACGCTACCGTTTCTGGGAAAAACGCGGGAGTGGCTGGAGAAACGGAGGAGTGTCTGGGCGAACGCTGGGTGTGTTTGTGACGTCAAACCAGGAACGACAAGCACTGAACTGATCGCACTGGAAGAGTAAGTCTCGAGCTATTCAGAAACTGCACAGAGAAGTCTTTTCGCAATATTGCGAATCTTTTGTTTGCAATTTTGATAAGCTAAGATACACTCCCAGAGGGCAGCGGCTTAGCGTGTGCAATGCTGCTAAAAGCAGCTTGCGAGCGAACAACTCGGAATGAGGGCCTTGGTTTTGCCCAACTGCTAACAAATTTGCTGCTGCGATCAACTCTGAATTACCCCCAAAGACCCATGCATAAATATATCCAAAATTGAGGGCTCACTTACCCAGGAGATCTTCAAGTATCACTACAGGAACCAGCATGCCTTCCAAATGCTGATCCCATACAATGCCTCTCACAAATGCGCACACAGGGGGTAATTCAGACCTGATCACAGCAGCAAATTTGTTAGCTAATGGGCAAAAACGTGCACTGCAGGAAGGGGGGGGGGGGGGAGAGGCAGATATAACATGTGCAGAGAGAGTTAGATTTGGGTGGGTTATATTGTTTCTGTGCAGGGTAAATACTGGCTGCTTTATTTTTACACTGCAATTAAGATTTCAGTTTGAACACACCACACCCAAATCTAACTCTCTCTGCAGTTGCACATGTTATATCTGCCACCTCCTCCCCTGCAGTGCACATGGGGACTAATTCAGACCTGATCGCTGCTGTGCGTTTTCGCACAGCGGGTGATCAGGTCTGAACTACGCATGCACCGCAGTGCGCATGTGCATGCCAGAGATGTAATCGGCATCTCAGCCCAGCGATCGCCTCTGCCTGATTGACAGGCAGAGGCGTTCGCTGGGCGGGCAGCGGCGGCTGGCCGCCGCTTGTGGGGCACAGTCCGGGCAATGCAGGCATGCCAAGATCATGCGGGGGGCGGGTCGCGGCTGGCTGCATGACGTCACACACAGCCGCTGCGACCCTGGATGCGACAAGTAGCTCCCTTCCAGAGCGCAGATAGGGAGCATTGCGCTTTCATACTTGTGCGGGGGGGGAAGCCGGGGTAGGCAGGACCGGATTAACTATGGGGTGGATGGAGCTGCAGCTCCAGGCCCTCCATCAGAATAGGCCCACAGATCTGCCGGGCTGCTGTAGACAGATTTTTTTTTTCCTGCTACAGCAGCCTGCCAGTGCCCATATGACAAAGGTCCTGCCCACTGTAACACCCTCCCATCACCGCCGCCCACTTATTGTTCAAAGAACGCTAAGTATACAGAGTCTGCACAGGGATATAACAACTGACGTTGGTGTCGCTATCCCTGCCTCCCCTGCACCTTGCTCAAATTGCTGAAAGTTAGTCCATTCTCAGTGAGGACTCAGAAAGACGGACTCGGACAGAGCCTCCCCACAGTGTGACTGACAGCACCCCTCCCTCTAGCAGCCCCCTACCCCGACTGCCAGGTAACTGGTTCCTCCTTCACAACTTTATTATTTGTATTGCATGGATAAGTCTAGGGCTGATCTGTCTACCTCCCACCTTCCCATGCTAGTAGCCCAATGCAGCGCTCCTCCGTGCTGCCCAGTACCCATCATGTGGCTGCAATGTAGCACTGTGACACCCCCATCACACACACTGCAGAGTGGGGGAGTCACAAAGGGGAATGCAGACAGCGCTTATCGGGAGCCAGCGCCGGCCTCCACAGAGTCAGAGCTGCAGAGAGGCCCCACCTCCTGTCCTCATTGCTCACCCTCTCATAGATGGTGGCTGCTTGAAACTGACGCCGAGGCTGGCTACAACAGTTCTCGTCTCCTCCCACTGAAAGGGATGCACAGCATTGCCAGGGTAAGGTAGAGATCGCTCTCAGCAGCCAGCTCCTGAAGACAACAATGCCAGATCCCAGCATCAGCTAGAGCTGAGGGTCTGCTCAGGATACTGCTGTATGAGAGTGTGGTGCTGCAACAAGTCTGCTGACCAGGAATGGATCAGCAGCACAACCCCAGGTCAGTGCTCCCATCCCAGTGTACTCCCCTTCTCCAGGCCAGTGCCCCCCACCATTACTGACCCCCCCATCCCAGTGTCTCACGCCCTGCCACCCCAGTGTCTCCCCTCTTCCTCCCCAACCAGCCCACTATCCCCATCTAACTGCTAGAACACCATAGCCAGTCCAATCACAATGTGTCCCCTCAATAAGCATGGTGTACCCCCATCTCCTGCCTAGTGTTCCCCCCTTCCACCCCTATCTCACTGTTCCTCCTTCCCATCTAATCCATTGTTCCCACCAACTCACTTACATCCCAGTGTCTCTCATCTAGCCAGTTCAGTGTCTCATCATACCCTCCCAACCACCCTCCTCCTCTCACCATCACCCTCTACCTCACCTTCTCCCTGCCTCTCCGTTGCATCACCCACTGCCTGTTACCCTCTCCCTGTCACCGACTGCCTCTCCCCATCACACTCCCTTTCTCTGTCATCCACTGCCTCTCCCTTGCGCCACCCACTGCCCTTCCCTGTCACCCTCTCCCCGTCACCCACTGACTCTCCCTGTCACCTTCTCCCTGTCACCCTCTGCCTCTTCCTGGCATCATCCATTGCCTCTGGAAATTACTCTCTCTTGGTGCTGTTCACATGAGGCCACTTCCACATGAGGCCACTTCCCAAAATAATTTCAGGGGCGGTTGTAGTTCCCAATTCACCCCTGCACGTGGCACTATAGTTGTATCTGTGTTTCTGGAAGATACACAGAGCCATGGGATGAATTCAATATTTGCCTGCATATCACATACACACACACACACACACACACACACACACACACACACACACACACACACACACACACACACACACACGCCATGTGATTATTAATCCTGTTACACCATTAGCAAGTTTAGGCAAAAAAGAAAAAGAAAAAGAAAAACCTTTTTCTTTTTAAATCTATCAATCTCTGTTAATAATGGCATACTGTTTTGGCTATTATATATGCATGTTTTGTGCAGTACTTTGTACTTTCAATGTTTCCCAGTTATTTTTTGTTATTTTTGGAATATAATAGTATGCCGTCTATTATTGATAGTATTCCAGTTTTATCGAATTTCCATTTGACTAATACTATTGACTGACTGTTTTGTTCTTCATTTTCCTAATGATTGTAATTCCAAATGATTTAGTTATGGTGAAGAGAAAGGGATTCTATTGTCTTGATTTAATTGCTTTTACAAATATTTAGTGGCTCATAGCAGCTATGTATTTGTGTAGACTTGAGTAATGTCACAGTTTATATGCTAGTTTACCAGATTTTCCATAAACTGCTTAAATGAGCATTATGTTGCATTGGATCCTTGCATAAGATTGTTCCACCTCCCCTTTCTCTCCCCACCAGTGTCAGTCTCGCATAGCGCATCCTGCTCCTTTGTGCCCCATCTTATCACAGGCAGCCGCTCTGTAGTACTCATGGAGGAGCTCATAGAGGCACACATACTCTGGTCATGCTACATCCTACCAGGGCCGGACTGGCCATCTGGCACTTCTGGCAAATGCCAGAAGGACAGATGGCCACGTGGGCCGGTCCAGCCGACCCCCGCTTGTGTCACTGAGACACGCTGCCGCTCAGTCCGGCGGCAGCGTGTCTCAGCTGTCAGGAGAGGAGAGCGCGCCAGCGCGGCTATGTCTGGCGGCGTGTAGCGGACTTCAAACCAGCCGCCGGTTCGTGAGCCAATCAGAGCTCGCAGACCGGCAGCCAATCAGGAGCCGCCGCTTCCGGTCCGTGAGCTCTGATTGGCTCACGAACTGGCTGCTGGTTTGAAGTCCTACACGCCGGCACCAGACATAGCCACGCGCCCGCGCTCTGAGCTCTCCCCCTGACACCCTCACATCACAGCCGGAGGAGCAGCAGCAGCAGCGGTAAGCAGCTGCAGCACTGCTGTGGGGGCAATTATATACCTGGCACTGTGGGGGCAATTGTATACCTGGCACTGTGGGGGCAATTATTTACCTGGCACTGTGGGGGCATTTGTATACCTGGCACTGTGGGGGCATTTGTATACCTGTCAGGTATACAATTGCCCCCCACAGTGCCAGATCCACAATTGCCCCCACAGTGTCAGGTATTGACACTGTGGGGGCAATTGTGGATCTGGCACTGTGGGGGCATTTGTATACCTGGCACTGTGGGGGGTATTTGTATACCTGGCACTGTGGGGGAAATTGTGGATCTGGCACTGCACTATTGGGGGCATATGTCTGTGTATCACGTCCCATTTTAATTGGCCACACACAATTTTTTGGCGCACACAGTACCTCTATGGGATAATCTCTGTCTGATTGGTCGCCTCGTAGCCCCGCCAGGAGTGCACACAGATGCTCTCATTCTAGTGAATGGGGCGTGTATGTGTCCACGCCCCTTTTCTGGAGCGCGCGCGCTTAGTTACAACCTTTATTTTTCCATACCACCACTTCAACATTTCCACTTCAACCAATGGTTGTGTGTATTTTAATACAGAATGATGTACACTTGTATGTTGTTATTATAATATTGATTATATTTGTAAGAGCATAGACTAAGAAGTAGGAGGAGTCGGGAATAGTAATGGGAGGAGTTAGATGCTGATACCGAGGTGGGCCTGCGTGCTTCAAAAATGCCAGGGCCTATTTTTGGTCCCAGTCTGGCCCTGCATCCTACAGTGCTGCTGCAAGGGCGTATCTATAAAGGGTGCGGTGCAGTGTAGTGCACTGCACATGCGCCCCTGGATCCATTGTGGCTCACACCCTGTACCCATGCATTAGACTACTCTCACCACAGTACAGCACTGCAGAAAGCACCAGGAAAGCCATTTTTGAGAAAGATTTGCAAATGCTCACTCAGTAGATAAATCGTAAGGAACATGGCACAGGCACCATGTTTCCAGTAACCTGCACATGGCATAGTACCACAGTCTACTCTCCAACTGTGCTGGCAAGAAAGGGGCCCCTTCTAATCTTAAACTGCTCCTGTACTGCTTGGGGTCGTCCAGAGGGGAGATTGAGAAATGTTAGAATATAATCCTAGAAGCATCTTCAAAATTTTGCTATGGGGCACACAAAGTTCTAGTTATACCCCTACGTTTTTCCTTTTGTTCAAATACTCTCATATTGCACTATTAATATATCCCATGTGCAGACCACACATTCACAACACTGTTCACACCTCCCAAATCACTAGTCACATCCCCATGGCGCTGGTCACACCCCTTGCGGCAACACACAATAGGCCTTTCACAATTGTCACGATCCGGGTAACTAAACATGCTTACCTACCATCCAATTGCCTTCTGTCCCTGCACTCCAAACCTGGATTCCATCTGCGCTGTCTGCGTGCAGCACGCTGCACGGCATCTCCACAGTCTCTCTCATGGATCCCGGCAGCGCTGCCATGACAGCTATTCAGCACGTCTCTCCTGTTCCAGCGGATGGCGTCTCCTGTTCTCCGCTGCCTCCGCCGTCATCATTACAAGTTTCTACATGATGTTTACAAACAGACTTTTCCCTCCAGTGCCAAACGTGGGTTCAGCCATGTTTGTGCTAATCCATACCCTCCAACATTTTACACTGAAAAATTGGTACAAACCAGAAAAAGGGGCGTGGCCGCGGGTAAAGGGGGCGTGGCCACGCCCCTTTTCCTATACTTTCAATGGAAGTTTGAAGAGCCAAAAATCGGTACAGACCATGAAAAAAAGGTACTGTACCTATTAAAAAGGTACAGTTAGAGGGTATGCTAATCACATGACTCTCCACAGCCTATTCGCTGTACACAGAATCCTCTCTGATTGCTCAGCCAATACCTGCTTCCCAGCAGTTATAAGTATCCTGAACCAAGGCTCCCTGTTGTCAGTGCTATGGTTGTCTAACCCAGTGTTGGATGTCTCTGCATTCTATGGGTGTTCCTGCTTGCTGACTCCAGGTTTTCCAGTTCCTGTGACCTTGCTCCACTTAAAGAGACCTGCAACAGTTTCCATCCTGTGGTGCTGCCTGACTCCAGTGGTGTTTCCACATTGCCTTCTGTTACCAGCAGTGTTCCATCACCGTCTCCAGCTCTCAGCGGTGTGTGCTCACATCCAGGGCCGGTGCTAGGGTGTTCGGCGCCCCCCTGCAAACTATAAATTTGCGCCCTCCCATATTCCTTTGACGCGCGCCGGGAAAAGGGGTGTAGTCTCACAAGTAAGGGGCATAGCCACACAATAGTACCCCCATTCAAAATTACGCCACAATGTAGCACAATCTTATTCATCTTATACGTAATGCCCCACCCGTAGTAGTAGCGTCCTTATATGTAATGCCCCCCAGTAGTAGTAGCGTCCTTATACATAGTACACCCCCAGTAGTAGTAGCATCCTTATGCATAATGCCCCCCAGTAGTAGTAGCATCCTTATGCATAATGCCCGCCAGTAGTAGTAGCATCCTTATACATAATGCCCCCTCCAGTAGTAGTAGCATCCTTATACGTAGTGCACCCCCAGTAGTAGAAGCATCCTTATATGTAATTCCCCCTAGTAGTAGTAGCGTCCTTATACGTAATGCCCTCTCCAGTTGTAGTAGCGTCCTTATACGTAATGCCCCCTCCAGTTGTAGTAGCGTCCTTATACGTAATGCACCCCCAGTAGTAGTAGCATCCTTATACATAATGCCCCCTCCAGTAGTAGTAGCATCCTTATACGTAGTGCACCCCCAGTAGTAGAAGCGTCCTTATACGTAATTCCCCCTAGTAGTAGTAGCATCCTTATACATAATGCCCCCCCCCCCCAGTTGTAGTAGCGTCCTTATACGTAGTGCACCCCCAGTAGTAGAAGCGTCCATATGCATAATTCCGCCATAGTAGTAGTAGCGTCCTTATACGTAATGCCCCCCCCCCCCCAGTTGTAGTAGCGTCCTTATACGTAGTGCACCCACAGTAGTATAAGCGTCCATATGCATAATTCCGCCCTGGTAGTAGTACCGTCCTTATACATAATGCCCCCCCCAGTAGTAGCATCCTTATACGTAATGCCCCCCCCCCCAGTTGTAGTAGCGTCCTTATACGTAGTGCACCCCCAGTAGTAGAAGCATCCATATGCATAATTCCACCCTAGTAGTAGAAGCATCCTTATACGTAATGCGCCCCCAGTAGTAGTACCGTCCTTATACATAATGTCCCCCCCAGTAGTAGCATCCTTATACGTAATGCCCCCCCCCCCCAGTTGTAGTAGCGTCCTTATACGTAGTGCACCCCCAGTAGTAGAAGCATCCATATGCATAATTCCACCCTAGTAGTAGAAGCATCCTTATACGTAATGCGCCCCCAGTAGTAGTACCGTCCTTATACATAATGTCCCCCCCAGTAGTAGCATCCTTATACGTAATGCCCTCCCCCAGTAGTAGTATTGTTATACGTAATGCCCCCCCAGTAATAGTAGCGTCCTATACATAATGCCCCCAAGTAGTAGTATCGTCCTTATACGTAATGACCCCCCAGTAGTAGCGTCGTTACACGCAATGGCCCCCATTAGTATCGTCGTTACACGTAATGCCCCCCCTGTAGTAGTAGCGTCCGTAAAGCACACATAAACGCACACACACACACACACACACACACACACACACACACACACACACATATTTCCCTCTCACACTTCACTTACCTAAGCCAGTCTCCCTACACTACAGCAGCCTGGTCCGTGTAGCCCCGCCCCGTCTGGCCCATTTAGCCCCGCCCCCTTCCGTCCCGCTTAGCTCCGCCCCCTTCGGTACCGTGCACAGCGCTGTCCTGTCACACAGGTGAGGGGAGGGGGGAGGATTTTCATGCTGCAAGTGCAGCTGCCAGTGCCTGTCATACAGTGACAGGCACAGCAGCAGCAGCAGCAGGGGACACAGGACGGCGCAGCAGGGAAGGAATGCAGAGCAGGGGGAGCGCCTCTCTGTCCCAGCGCCTCCCTGCACTGCATCCCTTCGCTGAGCGGGTAGCGCCGGGCCTGCTCACATCGTTTCCAGCTATCAGTGCTTCCACATTGCCTTCACTTTCCAGCAGTGTTCATACACCGTCTCTAGTCGTCAGCGGTGTTCCTACATCGCTTCCATTTGCCTGAGGTGTTCCTAAATTGCTTCCATTCGTCAGCGGTGTTCCCACATCGAACTCCAGTTCACCATCGGTTCTCCAACATCGAACTTTGTAACCATCAGTGAGTTCCATTGCATCCTCACCATCTGTTCCAGTTCTAACCAGCATCCTCGACAGTCCTCCAGCTCTCAGCCTACCGCAATGCTCCGTCACTGACTCCAGCTTCCAGTGAGCCATCTTCTGGTCAGTATCAGTTCATTTCATCAGAACAGTGGTTAGCTGTTATCTCTATGGACGTACCATCTCAGTGTCTTCCAAGACTGTGCCATATCGAGTTCTTACCATACCAAACAGCGTACTTATTACCACCGCATCTGAGGAACTGTGCTGCTAGACGTATACTGTGAATACCAATTGCTGAGCATTGATTCTTGCATCTGTCTGCCATTGTGATTAAATGAACTGTGTGCTTAATAAAGAACTTAACTTTTACTATGTTGTTGTCTTGGTCACGCCTTCGGGCGCCGGTGCTAGGATTTCCAGCATGTCCAGGAATCCCATACTGCCACCCAGGTTCACGTACATGCCAGCCCCTATGCCTGAGGCCTCCCCTGGTCAGCCTCAGCCCTCAGGTGTGACACCCACATTGACCTTTATCTAGCACTGGGCGGAGATGGGGCAGGGCCAAACAGGGAAAACTCATGCCCACTCGCAGGGAAAATTATGCAGTTGGGACATATTTGCATATGGGTGGAGCTAAAATTACTCAGGACATAATTTTGACATTAGGCCCCACCCCCTCCACCAGGTCTGCGTGTTTATCTCCCCATTCTGCTCACTTCACTAAGAAGTGGGCAGAATGTGAGGGGGGTGCCCACTCTTCCGGGGCTGCGGGGGACTACCTGAAAAACTGGGTGTCTCCCTCAGAATCTGAGAGAGTAGGCATTTATGCCCCTCAATTTCATGCACCTGATAAGTGCTCCCAAACTGATTGAGCGGTGTCCACTGTGTGTGCATTTAGCCCTTTGGTCTTTGGTATCTCATGTGCCAGTGCAATCTTTCCTAATACATTGCAGCCTGGCATGATGGCACTACAGGCAGCAAGTACTCATGGCCCCAGTGCCCTGAATACTGGAATACATTATAGATATGTCAATGCATTGGCCCCATGGTTATCTGTATTAGTAATTATTACTCTGTTCATATTAACTTCCAAGTGATTAGGGGGTTAATGGGTGATTCAGAAGTTTTTGTTTTTCTGTTTTGTGCGTCTAATTAGGGAAGATTTCTGAGAGGGCCATTCTTAGTGTAAACATGCAGCAACATGCAAAAATAGATACAGCAAGACCCTTCTGATGGAAGCTTGCAGCTGTATTATATAGTATCAACTTCACAATTTGGAAACACTAAAGCATTCTACATTTATTTTGCATCACAAGTAATCTGCAATGTAATTAACATAGGGGCTTAAAATAAGAAGTTTATCATTTTTATTTTTACTGGTCCTTTAAGGATATTGATTACTATTGTAGTAAATGTAACCCAGCATCTGCAGGGTACCTCATGCCCCTTCCATGCCATTATGTTTACCTCTATTCCCGGTCTTCATCTGCCCTGCTGCTGCGGCATGCAAGCACGTTACACCTAATGTGCATGGAGAACGCATTGGGCCTGATTGAGCGACAGATGCTATTTGCATCACAGTGGGATACAGAAGTATTTCATATAGCATACCTCCCAACTTTATGAAATCCAAAATCCGGACCTTAGCGCACGCCCAAAAAGGGGGCGCGGCCTATACAAAAGGGGCGATCGTGAGCCACGCCTCCTTGTACCGTCACTGAGGGGGCTCTCCGAGCTGCTGGCATGCCCTCTCTCCTTCTGTCACCTGTGAATAGACGCTGTGCGTCTATTCACTGCTGCTCTGCTAAGAAGGGCAGCGATGACAGGAGCCTCCAAACTGCCCTCCCCCCCCCCCCATCGCGGGATACTGCGGCCCGTGGGTGGGACAGCGGGACAGTCCCAAGAAAACGGGACTGTCCCACGAAAATCGGGACAGTTGGGAGGTATGCATATAAGGGGTCATTCTGACCGGTTCGCACACACATCGGTTCTTCGCTGCGGTGTGAACGGGTTGGAACAGCGCATGCGTGGTGGCCGCATTGCGCATGCGCATCGTCGCTGGGCAGTGGCCAGAACAAAGAAGAACGTGATTGCTAGCGTGATCGCAAGAAGATTTTTAGGGAGGAGGCGTTCCAGAGCGTGTACTCACCGTTTTCCGGGCGTGGAGACCCGAACGCAGACGTGTCCAGGCGTTTGGAGGGCGGATGTCTGACATCATTCCCGGGACCTTCGTCGCTGGATCCGTCGCACAGGGTAAGTAGGTCTGACCCTGGTCTTGTTTTGCAGGAAACTTTTTAGCATATCAGGGTTGCACAAGCGTTCGCAGCCCTGCTATGCAGAAATACACTCCCCCATAGGCGGCGTCAAGTTGATCGCACGAGCAGCAAAAAGTTGCTACATGCGATTAACTTGTAATGACCCCCATAGTTCCATGAGAGCCTGCTATTAACCCACAAAAGAACACAACCGTTGGCTTACACAAGCAGTGCTTCCAAGAGTCTGTCTATGCATAACTGAGTATGGCTGTACATCCATACTGGTAAATAAACCACTCCACTGGTTAATCACTGGTGACTTTTGGTGACTTAGAGGAATTCACTGGTGTATACTATTACTCTGCTATTACCATCACCAATAGCAAACAAATATTCAACAATTTACTAATGTCAATCCAATTTATAATTTAAAATCAGATCTTACCTGTCAGTCATTATTGTCACCTGTCAGCATAAACACTATTCTTACTCTTAAAACGATACCTGATGCTGACACCTCATTATATCTATCATTTTTGTCACTTGTCGGCATCACTTCAAATTACAAAGTACACATGACACTGACACCTGGCTTTGAAAATCATTGTTGTCACATATTGAAGTCAACCCAATTTTTCAAGTTGTGTCATCACTGTTAAGATAAGCTGAAGGCTGCATAAGCCTGAGGCCATATAAGCGATCAACTTTTTGTGATTGGTTGTTAAATGACTAAGCAGTTGCTAGGCAGATCAGTTTTCCCGGTTGTTTTTTTCCTATTGGTTTAAGGGGTTGTGCATCAGGATGAAGAGGAGGGTCTTAGGTTAGTATATAGGGGGTGGCCATCTTGCTAGACTCCCTCTTGCCTTTCAGTTTATGCCCCAGGAAGGATAAGTACTATTGCTTATTTTCACTGCCTGTAAATTGTTTTTTTTATTTTTTTTTGAATTTCATTTGCCTTCTCTAGGGCATTATACAGTGCTGTGCCCCCTCTCTGCGTGTCATTGTCTACTTTTGCAGATTCTCCCCCCTCTGCCATGCCTCGTCCAAAACGTGCAGCTCCCCCCCCCCGGCGCCTCGTGGATGCGGGGAGCGCCTTCCGCTCCCGCTCCCCGAGCGTTGCGCCACAGAGAGGACTTCCCCCTGTTTCAGACAGGCGGCGGGGACGGGCAGTTACAGCCCGCTCCCCTGCCGCACGGAGACGGGCGGCCAGCGGCCGCTCGTCACGTGGTGCCGATGCGCGCGGCTCGGCCGGGCCGCGCGTCCCGGCGCTCGCAGCGGGACGGGCCTCTCCTCTCCCTCCTGCCTCGGGCGTCTGCAGCACTTCCCCTCCGGCGGCCGGCGGCCGCTCTGCACGTGGCGCGGGTGCGCGCGGTCCGGCTGGGCCGCGCTCCCCGGCGCCTCCCGCGGGCGAAACGACTTCCCTCCCTCCTTCCATAAGTGCCCCCGGCCCTCCTCCTCCATCCCCGCGGTCGGCTCTCGGCGGCGTCCTGGGGGCACAAGCTGTGCCGGACGGCCGCGGCAGAGCTGCGGGGGGCGAGGGGGGGGTCAATATGCAGCTGGGGGATATGAGCCCAGGGCAGCGGGTAGCGGCTCCCGCTGTCCCCGGGACAATACAGGGCCCCATACTACCCCCCTCCAGCGGGGGGTTTAGCACACCGCACCTCAATTTAAATAATATTGGGCCGTTTGGGCCTAGTGTCGCCGGGGCGGGGGACGTGGCAGCGGCGGCCGCCACACCCGCCCTGGCGGCAGTCACATGGCAGGGTTTTCCCCCGGCCTCGGTGGCCTGCTCGGGCTCCTCCTGGGTGTCAGACGCCCCGACGCCATTAACGGCGCCCCCGCTCGTCGGTTTTCAAACCCCTCTCCACGCCCTTCTTGGTCTTTTTCAGTTTGGGTCCACACAGACATCCGTCTCGGCGGCTTATATGACGCCCGGCGGGGCGCTTTCGGTAGCAGCGCAGCAAGGCTTCGCGGGGAGCCAGTCCTTCCCCGGGGGTTTTGCGTGGCCTCCGGCTCCAGCATTCCCCTTAGCTGCCAGCATGCCTTCCATGGGCTTCATGACGGTGTCCGGCACACAGTTTTCCTCGCACGGGGCCAGCGCGGGCGCCGGCGTGCAGTCCACGTGGTCGGTCGGTGGCCCCCGAGTCGCGGTGCCCTTGCCGGCCTTTGCGGGCCTGCAGTCAGGGCAGGCACCGGGCGGTGGGTATCAGGTGGCACAGAGTTGGCCCCCTCTCGCGGCGCCCCCTCAGTTCCTTCCGGCGTCATACGGATGGGCGGGGGCGGGCGGCTGCCCGCCGCATACGGCGTGGCGGCCGTCTTACCCCGCGAGTTTCGGTGCAGTGAGCGGGTCAGCCTTTACGCAGTCGATCGGGTACACCTCGGCGGGGGCCCCCTCCCTGCAGCTGCCGGGCGGCCATCCGCCACGGAACGGGGGGACGGGCTCTCCGCCTCCGCATTTGCGGACAAGTGTTAATGATGTTCTGGTTCCCCCGGTGCCGGTTGTCCCCTCTTTTTCTCCCTTGCAGGTTCCGTCTAATTCAGGGGCTACGCCCGTCACGAGGCGAAGGTCACGGACAAGCGCGACTGCGAACGTGGAGGTACGGCCATCAGCGGAGGCGGGTGCAGCGGACGACGCGGTTCCGGGTCCTTCAAACTCCGGTGAGCTAAATATTCCTTTACACGTTTCAACTTGTAGTTCCTCGTCTTCTAGCAGCGTATCATCCGGCTCTCCGCGGCGCCCGCGTAAATTAGCTAGGCTCATCGCGCGGCGAATGGCCAAGGAGGCGCACAAGGTGGCCGCTCCTGCGCAGGTGGTCCCCTCCGACCCTCCCCGTTACGGCGAGATGGTACATTGCGCCAACACGGCAGTGACAAGAGGGGTTCGTAAGCGCATGCGGGAAAAAATACGTAAGGGGAAGTATGTAGACATATTCACCCTTACAGAGGAAATGCGGCAGGGTTTTGACGCGGCCAAGAAACCGGGTGGTATTGGGGAAAATGCGTTTCGCAATTTTCACCAGTGGCTGCGTGGGTTTTTGGTGTTCATGGCTTGCTACACGGAATCGCGTCCCGCGGAGTATGCCAACTTGGTGAAATATTTGTTTTTAGTACACGATATGTACTTAAAATCCAAGGGTTCCGCGTGGCGGGATTACGACGAGAAGTTTCGTCGCAATCAGGATGGCAACCCCATCCTGCCCGCGGGTTTTAAGGATGTTGAGGTGTGGTTGGAGGTCACGCAGCAGGTCAAACCCACCCCGGACGTCACGGCCAAGAAGCCCGGGGCGGCCGGGGCGGTGGCTTCTCGATTGACGGGAAAAGGCAAGTGCTTTGCCTACAATGACGGCAAATGCGACAAAGGAACGGGCTGTCGTTTTCGCCACTCATGCAGGTTGTGCGGAGCCAGTCACCCGGCCAAGGAATGCACCGCGGCGACAGGCGGTAAGCCTGCCGCTTCCACCGAGGCCGGTGGAATTGGCAAGTAAGGCCTTCTCCCCGATTATAGTTCCCGAGTTGCAGCGCTGGCTTACCTTGTACCCCGATGAGTCGGCGGCATCGTTTCTCTTGCAGGGCTTTCAGCACGGTTTTCGTTTGCCAATCCCGGATTCGGTGTATGTGGTTGCACGCCAGAATTTGAGATCGGCTCGGGAATTCCCGCAGGAAGTCCGGCGGAAGGTTGACGGGGAGATTGGGCTGGGGCGCATGGCTGGGCCCTACGCCCTTTCCCCGTTGCCCTCCTTGTGCATTTCCCCAGTAGGGGTAGTGCCCAAGAAGGCCATAGGTAAGTTTCGTTTGATACAGCACTTGTCGCACCCGCCGGGGCTGTCGGTCAACGACGCTATCCCGGAAGCCCAATGCAGAGTTCGATATCAGTCGTTTGACGACGCGCTGCGATTAGTGCGGGATTGTGGTCCGGGGAGTCTGTTGGCAAAATTGGACGTGGAGTCGGCCTTTCGGCTACTCCCGCTACACCCAGATTCCCTGCGGTTTCTGGGTTTCAAAATAGGGGGCGAATTCTACGTCGATCGGTGTCTCCCCATGGGTTGCTCTGTCTCCTGCGCCTACTTTGAGTGCTTTAGCACGTTTTTGCACTGGTGCGTCCAGACCGCCTCCGGGCAGATGGGGGTGGCTCACTACCTGGATGACTTTCTTTTTGTAGGCCCCGGAGACAGTTCGGTCTGTGGGGACATTCTCTCGGTGGCCAGGTCGTTATTCTGCGCTTTAGGGGTACCGGTTGCGCAGGATAAGTGCGAGGGTCCTTGCACTTGTCTTAGCTATTTAGGTATCGAGATTGACACGGTAGGGGGGTGCTGTCGCTTGCCCGAGGATAAGGTGCGGAAACTATTGGGTTTGATTACAGACTGTTTAGGAAAACGCAGGGTTCGGCTTAAACAGGTGCAGTCCTTGCTTGGTTCTCTCAATTTTGCGTGTCGGATTATTCCCATGGGTAGGATTTTCTGTCGCAAACTTGAGCGGGCCACCGCGGGGACGGTTCGACAGAATCACTCCGTGTACCTTTCCCGCGAGATCAAGGATGATTTGCGGATTTGGGTCTCGTTCCTGGTGTCCTTCAACAGGGAAGTGTTGTGGCCCGCTCCTTGTTGTTCCAGTAAGCAGCTGCAGTTGTTCACGGATGCTTCAGGCAGTCGAGGTTTCGGCGCGTTCTTCGCTGGCTCATGGTGCGCTGCGGCCTGGCCGGCATCTTGGGTAACGCGTGGGTTTACCAAGAACCTGCTTCTGCTGGAATTGTTCCCGATCTTAGTGGCGCTTGAGTTATGGGTCGGACGGTTCGCAAATAGGGACATTTTGTTTCTTTGCGACAACTTAGGGGTAGTGCATGCGATTAATAACCAGCGTTCCTCATCTCCGCAGGCGCTGCGATTGCTAAGGCATTTAGTGTTGGTTTGTTTGCAGCGCAATATTAATTTTAGGGCTCGCCACGTACCTGGAGTTGACAATGGAATTGCGGATGCATTGTCCCGGTTCCAGTTTGACAAATTCAGGACGTTGGTTCCGGGAGCGGAGGCAGAGGGGTTACAGTGCCCACCTTCTGTCTGGCAGATGGTCGAAGCGGTTTAACGGCGTTGGCCAGGTGTGCACTGGCTCCCTCTACGCTACGAGCGTATGATGCTGCATGGCGGGATTGGTCAGCCTTTCAGAGTAGGTACGGGGTAGCAGGTGAGTCCTCGGCCGACGCCCTGTTGACCTTTGTTTGGGAGCATTACCAAAACGGTAGGTCAAAAGCGGCCATGGCTACTGCCCTTGCGGGCATCGCCTTTCACTCGCGACTCCACGGGACAACGGACCCCACGGGGTCGTTTGTCCTTTCCAGAGCGCTGAAAGGTTGGGCTAGGTTGCACCCGGCGCCTGCGGATTCACGTAGGCCTATAACGTTGCAGCTGCTAGCGGAATTGCTGCGTGTGCTACCTCGGATTGCGTCCTCGGAATTTGAGGTGGCATTGTTTAGTAGCGCGTATGCCCTGGCCTTTTTCGGGGCTTTTCGGGTGAGCGAGCTAGTGGCGAGCAGCAAGGCGTCCCGGGAATCGGGTCTGCTCTACGAGAATGTGCGCTTGCAGGAGGGCCTGTTGCTCTGTAGGATTGTGCGGTCCAAGACAGATCAAACAAGTCGGGGTCGCTGGTTGTCCTTGGAGGCTCAGGGAGGTATGGGCGTTTGCCCGCTGTGGTTGACGCAAGAGTATGTGCGGTTAAGACCTCCGGGGGGCAACCAGTTGCTGGTGCACGCGCAGTTGGACCCTCTGACAAAGTTTCAGTTCTCATCGGTGTTCAAGAAATGTTTGACGGCGTTGGGCTTGCAGGAGGCGGACTTCGGTACTCATTCCTTTCGGATTGGGGCGGCTACCCATGCGGCGGCCGCTGGTTCATCACCAGCGGCTATTCGGGAGTTGGGTCGCTGGAAGTCGGCCTCCTATAAATCCTATGTCCGTATAGATAAGTTATAAGTGCGCCTGTTGCGCTAACCCAAAAACGTGTTTACTCGTCGGTTTTTGAACGCTTACCGTTCAGGAATCGAGGGTGTGAAGCGAATTTTTAAAATTTTTCCTCCGAGGGGGCCTAATTTCAATTGGCTGTTCTACCAAGGTCCACGGGAGGTTTTTTGAGTTTTCTCCTTCACTTGGGTTTTATTGGTTACGTTGTGTTTAAGTTACAGATTATGTGCATAATCTGACATTAGGATATTTTCTTTTACAGCTGTCAGCAATTTTGGAGACCACATATGGATGGTTGGTCATTCATATGTTTTTTGGGCGGAGAAACATCCCATGGCATCTAGGGCGACTGAGATTTTTGGGTCCCGGCAATTTAGATGGTTAGGTGTTAGGGGCATGTTATGGGGTGATTTGTTGCGCGTCCTTTTTTCTAGGGAGCGCCGCTGGGGTCGCCCCAGTTGTATTATCATTCATCTGGGTGGTAATGATCTGGGCCGAGTTAAAGGCATAGACTTGATTTTGTCTATAAAGGCGGATGTGGTGGCGATACGTTGTCACTGGCCTGGGGTATGCATTGTCTGGTCGGAAATGGTGCCCCGTTTCCATTGGCGTGGTGCGGTGCGTTTCTCGGCGCTGGAGAAAGCACGCAAAAAGGTGAACTCGACGGTGTCTCTGTTTGTCAAGGCCATAGGCGGAGTGGCAATTAAGCATCCTCTGCTGGTGCTGCGGAACAGGCAGTTCTATAGAGACGATGGGGTTCACCTTTCTCCGGAAGGAGTGCAGTTTTTTCTGGAAGATATTTTCGGTCTTTTTCGTTAGAGCTAGTTAGTTTCTGGTTGGTTAAGGTTCTGTTTGCGGATGGCGGTGGCGGTTTGGAAAACCTTGGTGGCGGGAAATCGCTGCCAACCAGCTGTCACACAGGCATAAGTGGTCATTGTGGGGCTCCCTCTTTAAATGGACGGCAGGTGTGTCCTTTTCTTGCGGTTGGACATTTAGACGTTCCCCTGCGGGAACCGAACGTTTGCCAGAGAAAGAGGGGTAAGGCCAGCACAATGCGGGTTATGCGGGAAGGAGGCGGGGTATGTGTACTCCCCTCCTTGGTTTGGTGGTTTGTCATCTAGGTGACGGGTGCTGGTGTTTGGCAGCGGTTTTCTGTTTGCCATCCTCCAAACTAAAGTTAATATATATTCAATTCAATTCTAATTCGGCCTCAATTATTAGTTTAAAGAGTTGGTCAGCGATTAATAAACATCGTCTGACCTTTAACTCCAGCTACTGTGTCCGTGTCTTTATTTCAGTGTGTGGTGTGGTTTTATTTAGTGATAAGCTAGCTTAAGTAAAAGGTTTATGTAATCACAATAAAGTTATGAGCGGCTTAGATAAGCTGAAGGCTGCATAAGCCTGAGGCCATATAAGCGATCAACTTTTTGTGATTGGTTGTTAAATGACTAAGCAGTTGCTAGGCAGATCAGTTTTCCCGGTTGGTTTTTTCCTATTGGTTTAAGGGGTTGTGCATCAGGATGAAGAGGAGGGTCTTAGGTTAGTATATAGGGGGTGGCCATCTTGCTAGACTCCCTCTTGCCTTTCAGTTTATGCCCGCCCGCCCTCCCAGAATGCGTCTACGTTTTTTGTTCTTGCTGTGGGCTATTGAAAGCCAGATTGGCGGGAAATCGCTGCCAACCAGCTGTCACACAGGCATAAGTGGTCATTGTGGGGCTCCCTCTTTAAATGGACGGCAGGTGTGTCCTTTTCTTGCGGTTGGACATTTAGACGTTCCCCTGCGGGAACCGAACGTTTGCCAGAGAAAGAGGGGTAAGGCCAGCACAATGCGGGTTATGCGGGAAGGAGGCGGGGTATGTGTACTCCCCTCCTTGGTTTGGTGGTTTGTCATCTAGGTGACGGGTGCTGGTGTTTGGCAGCGGTTTTCTGTTTGCCATCCTCCAAACTAAAGTTAATATATATTCAATTCAATTCTAATTCGGCCTCAATTATTAGTTTAAAGAGTTGGTCAGCGATTAATAAACATCGTCTGACCTTTAACTCCAGCTACTGTGTCCGTGTCTTTATTTCAGTGTGTGGTGTGGTTTTATTTAGTGATAAGCTAGCTTAAGTAAAAGGTTTATGTAATCACAATAAAGTTATGAGCGGCTTATTATTTTTGCTTTACAATAACGTCCACCATTTAATAATAATCACATAAAATAACATGGGTACAGTATGTGTAAATCTTGACAGTACTTTATATTTATGTCTAGCAGGAAATATAGCTACACAATGGTGGGAGAACCACAAATTGCCCTTAATCCTGCTGATGGGATATATCACATTGTACATTTTTTATACTTTTATTATTTACTATTTATTAATTAATGTTAATAATGATACATCTTGGGGCTTATATAAACTTGAACATACTGTATGCCTGTTTTACAGTCTCTAAATAAACATTCTCCTACTGCGCACAAAAAAAAATGCATATGTCCATATCTGGAATCCGGTCAGGATCCTACCTGTCGAAATCCCGACACCCAAATCCCAACACTGATCAGAATGCCGGTGCCAGCATCCCGATCAGGATCACAGTGCCACATAGTGCCCATAGGAGCTAATTCTTGTTTGTATGGAATTGCACAGCTGCAAGGCGGCTGTGCAATTCATTGTAATTAAAATTCAAATGAGGCAGGAGGAGTCTGTGGGCCAGATGTACTAAGTCTTAAAAACGTATAACGTACCAGCCAATCCGCTCCTGCCATGTCACAAGTAGTGTTTGAGAAATAACAGTTAGAACTAGGAGCTGGGTGACTGGTACTCTATCACTCTCCACCTTATCACTTTTCAAGGCTTAGGCCCAAATGTATCAAGGGCCTAATTCAGACCTGATCGCTCCTCTGCGTTTTTGCAGTGGGCTGCGATCAGATAGTCGCCGCCCATAGAGACTGAAAACGATGCCACGTGCAAGTGTGCGAATGCATGCGTACGTCGTGCGAAAACTTGGCCAGACAGCGGACAGCTGCAAATCGGTTCGCAACTCACTCACCATCAAATGATTTTTCCAGTCTGTGCAGTCTGTGCGTAGCCCAAGACTTACTCCTACAGTGTAATACTAACAGGCTGATCGGGACCGGAGCTGACGTCACACACCCTCCCAGAAAATGCTCGGGCATGCCTGTGTTTTTCCTGACACTCCCAGAAAAAGGCCAGTTACCACCTACAAGCGTCCTCTACCTGTCAATCACCTTGCGTACACCTAGCGATCTAAATTTTCACACCAGCCTGTCGCTGTTTGGTTTTGTGTCTGTGTTTATTAATGTTGAGATTACAATTCATACTTTCTACTACAATGTAAATGCTCCTCCAGTGGTAAAATGTGAAGCTGAATTTTATCGTATGCCTCAAGTCAAAGCCTATTACTACTGTAGTGTTTTGTTTTTTACACATGATTATTGATGCTCACCTTGGTGTGCATGTCTTCTGCCCTGAGTGCATTACTGGTTTATTTTTATGCTCTCAAAAAGGCATAGTAATGGTTGTTTATAGGTTAATGTCTGCCAATATTAAATTCAAATATTATTTTACATGAAGCCAAAAGGGTACTGGAACCAGCTATATCTATAAATGTCAAATGTGGTTGGTTTCAGTGCTACTGTGATTAGTGATGAGCGGGTTCGGTTCCTCGGAAACCGAACCCCCCCGAACTTCACCCATTTTACACGGGTCCGAGGCATACTCGGATTCTCCCGTATGGCTCGGTTAACCCGAGCGCGCCCGAACGTCATCATCCCGCTGTCGGATTCTCATGAGATTCGGATTCTATATAAGCAGCCGCGCGTCGCCGCCATTTTCACTCGTGCATTGGAAATGTTAGGGAGAGGACGTGGCTGGCGTCCTCTCCGTTTATTAATCTTGAATTCTTGATGCAAAAATATTTGTGCTTATTGCTTAATTGTGGGGACTGGGGAGCAGCTGTATTATATAGGAGGAGTACAGTGCAGAGTTTTGCTGACAGTGACCACCAGTATACGTTGTCTGCCTGAAAAACACTCCATATCTGTGCTCAGTGTGCTGCATATATCTGTGCTCGCACTGCTTAATTGTGGGGACTGGGGAGCAGCTGTATTATATAGGAGGAGTACAGTGCAGAGTTTTGCTGACCAGTGACCACCAGTATACGTTGTCTGCCTGAAAAACACTCCATATCTGTGCTCAGTGTGCTGCATATATCTGTGCTCACACTGCTTTATTGTGAGGACTGGGGACCACCAGTATATTATATAGCAGGAGTACAGTGCAGAGTTTTGCTGACCAGTGACCACCAGTATACGTTGTCTGCCTGAAAAACACTCCATATCTGCGCTCAGTGTGCTGCATATATCTGTGCTCACACTGCTTTATTGTGGGGACTGGGGACCACCAGTATATTATATAGGAGGAGTACAGTGCAGAGTTTTGCTGACCAGTGACCACCAGTATACGTTGTCTGCCTGAAAAACACTCCATATCTGTGCTCAGTGTGCTGCATATATCTGTGCTCACATTGCTTTATTGTGGTGTCAAAGTCGAAAAATATTGTAATGCATACACCATGTACTAACCCCATGCACATGCACTTAATCCGCCGTGCGTGCACATATCCGCAATTTGCGTTGGAACGCTCCTGCGATCATGCGCGTGGTATGGGTATTTACGACGGAGTTTGTGAGCGCATAGAGGGTTATTAGAACATTACATATTTAACCCAAATAGTGTACATTTTAGATATAGCTCCCTTGCACCACATCAGCGAGTATCAACAGTTTAAACAGTTCCAGGACTAAGGGATTCGCCTTTACATGATAGGAAGGGTCAGATAAAGGTTAGAAGGTGATGTCTAGTATCCAACTGTAGGGTATTTTAAGGGTAACATTCCGGTATTGGTTAGAGAAAGATCGCATGTTCCAGCGTATAGTTATGTGCAGAAGTAGAATATAGATATAGACTGTATTTACTGTATATTATGTATGCGGCGGGAATCCAGAGGATACCACCCACAAGAGCAGTTGAGAAAGACATCGCCCACCTTTTTAAATCAACCTATGACCTCTCCAGTAATGTAAAGACACATCTCTATATCCAATGGACAATGAGATTACTGTGACCATTGTATTGTGTATGTAAGTTGTGTATAAAAAGCCCGTTGTTGCCTGGCCGGTCAGAAGACTCTGAACGCTTTCTACCTGATAAGCGGGGGACTGGTCCAGGTTGCGCTTGCGAACATTCTCACGTATGTACATTTTCTATAGCCATTATTCTGTTTTAGATTTATCTTGTTAGCCTGTAGTGTATGATTTGTACTGTTTTACCTTTTAAAATAATCCGCTGTGGCCTTAGAACCCTGTGGTTTCAACTACAAATCGGTGTTGTGTCCTCACTTTCCTGCAAGGGTTTAAAGCGTATTTAACTGTATAAGTTTATAAGCATTGATAAGGTATACGCACTGCGGGTACTTTATATCGCCAGCGCTACTTAAGGTTTAAAGTATAACATCATTACAGTGCTTTATGGCACATGGTTTAGAGTGTAAGAATAATCATATCACATTGTACTACTAATAAGGTTTAAAGGTTATCAATTGTGTGTGCGCGCGCTGTGCGTACTCTGTACACTCAGCGCGGTGTGGTTACGCCAAGTACGTACCACGTACGGGACTCTGTACGCAAATAGCGTACAAAGTGCGTAGCACGGGTATTCAGTCTAGCGGCCATAGCGGCTCCACAGTAAAAGTGTATCTAGAGGTATAGCTTTATGGTTTAAGATAATATCGACATTATCAATTGGGGGCATCGTCCGTTTTTTCCTCATACCCGCAGCCTAGCAGTTCTTACGCAGACTTTATCTATCAGCAAAGGCAGAAAGGTATCCCACATAAGCCTTCTCCTGGTTGGTGGATACACTAGTGCTGATTAGATAAGCGTCTGCCCTGCATGGTTTGTAGGGATGCTGGAAGGACCCGTAAGGTAAGAACGCAAAAGCTATTTTTAAAGTCTGTAAATTTCTGTTTGGCGCCAAATGTGCACACAACACACGCATACACCTGTAAGTTGTACTTTGCATATCTGCTCGCATTATTGCCATAAGTAGCGATTATTAGATTCATTTTGACCTGTACTGAGAAAATTTGTTGCTATTTAGTTAAAATATAGTTAATATTTAAGGAAGTAAGTGTAAGACGCACACGCAGCCTGGCCTAGTTGTAAAGGTTTATACAGAAGAACCTGTGTGTTGTGTTAAGTGAGCAATTATAGTTAAATATCGCTTACATTTATAGAAGTGTGGGATTTGTAGTACTGCGGACGTACGGCCTTTGTACACGTGTCTCGGACAAAGTACGGGACTGCGTACGCAACGTAAAGGCATATACACGTGGCGTGTTTACGCAACGTGCGTAAAGGTACGACCGCTAAATACAAATCACACAATAGCATTGTTTTAGTTTAGGCATGAGACGGTAGCCACGCGATAATAGCACAAATTGTTCAGTTTCCAATATTTAGTTTAAAAACCTTTTTTACTGTATTACCTCTGGCACTAAGGCTGTTTTATCTGAATGAAAGTTAATTTTCTGTATAGAAAAACCAAAGTGAATATGAGTGAACGAGCGTGAGTGCGCAAACAATAAAGGTTTTGTGGACCCAGGGAATTCGGGATCCCGTAGGAGACCACACCAGCTGAGTGGACACTTGGTGGCGTGAGAGTGGCTTGCTCACGTTAACATTGATTAAAGTACAAAGGAGCAAAGTAGTAGATATCGCAGACCAAAGGTCTGCGAAGGTTTAGAGTACCGCAGACCAAAGGTCAGCGAGATTTTTGTTTAGAGACTGCAGCCCAGGTGGTTGGCGAAGAACCCATATAGGCCCGTTTAGACACGCTCCAGCTGAGGTTTCACAGCCTGAATAACGATTCCATTGGTCGTACGGCGGATAAGTAACAATTACCTATACGCTGTGCGATTGGACCGCGCGTTCGTGGGTGCAATACTTAGCACAACGTGATACCCTTTTGCGAGCTTTGCGTAAAATCACGGGATCATAAGCGCTAGGTGTAGCATACGCAAACGTGATTTGTGTAACAGTTTTTTATTTTTAAGGGAGTTTCTCTGGTCACTCAGGAAATCTCCAATGACCAATATTTACTGGGAAGGGTAAGTCACTCCCATATACTTCCAGTGAATAGAGGTTACACAGGGGCCCTAGGTTGGGTACGTACTGGCGCTGACGACAGTGTTTAGGTGTATTGACCAACGTGGGCATGAGTGGGTGAGAGCACTCGTTGAACTTTCACCGTTGCCTTATATTGAGTATTTTGGTTTTTTTGTAGGAATTAGCTAAGAAGGCAATACCTGCAAAATATGGGGGCCAGTTGCTCAAGTAAGGGACGATCAACCAGGGTTCAGGTTGATATTCCGCGGCCCAAGTGGTCGGCGAGGTACATAATGTGTGAAAAATATGGATCAAACGCAGAGGTTTTATGCAATGAATGGGAACGTATGACTTCGGAAGATAGGGAACCATTCCCTAGGGTAGGCAGTTTTAGTCCAGAGGTGTTGCAGAATTTAAGGATTAGGATATGTCTGTTAAAATCCCGAAAACAAAGGGTCAGACACGCAAACTGTTTACATTTATGGCAACAAGAGGGCGATATGCAGAGGGAACTAGCCGGTTCCAACCCTAGCAGGAAACTGATAGCAACTGCACCACCAGCACCGTATATTACAGGGGAGAAAGTGGCTACAGACAATGGCATACTAATATATGATAAGAGTGAACTTGATAAATGTATTAATGCTAATCCGTGCAAGTTGTATCCCATCTTAAACTTCCCTCAGGACTGCGACCAAGAAGACGAGCTTAGCACGATATCGGCACTCTCTCTAGCAGCCACCATACAAGACACACAAGTGGGCACGGCCCAACCAGTAAGAGCAGTAGCAAAGGCCCCTAGCGGAGGGACAGGTAAGGGACTCGTGTCCACAGGTAAGTATGGTAGCGTACATTATGCAGAGACAATAGCACCTCAGATTGTAGAATCAACACAGAATGATGTAATTGAACTAAATCCTGTCAGGGTGATCGCAGTCCCCAATGGGAAGACTGACGCTCAGGGAGTCACTCCCATCAGGAACATTGCTATGCATTGTCCTTGGTCCCGGACAGAATTGAGGACAATTATGTCTGAATTTCCCGATCCCAGAAAGGATCTAGCCGCATGTCAGAGGTTTATTAGAGAATTAGGTAACGCCACCGAACCCACAAACAAAGATTGGCGAACAGTGCTACGGGCATGTTTACCCTCAAATATTGACCCTGCCAAATTCATTGCTGATTGTAAATTAGACGTAGAAGTACCTCTCACTGATGAATACACTCAGGAGAATGTACGGCAGATCAATCTGCAATTAGGAGTATATTTCCCTACTGTTGTCAAATGGAATAAAATCTTTTCCATAAGACAAAAAGAAGGTGAAACTGCTTCTGAATATTTCCATCGAGCACTGCAGGAAATGGCTAGATACACTGGGGTCGAGGACATTAAGGAAAATGTACATCATAGAGAGGTAGCTGTGTCAGTCAGTATTAATGGACGGGTTAAAAGAAACGTTGAGAACAAGGGTACAAACCACTCAACCTAACTGGAGAGGTATTTCGGTGGCTGCATTAAGAGAGTCCGCAATCGAGCACGATCGGAACATCATTAAGCACAGGGAGTCACAGGGGGATAAGCTGATGACAGTAAGTATAAAAGCCCTGACAACGAAGCCACATCAGCCAAAACCCCAGACCCCTGATGGTAAGTCGTATGTAGTAAAATGTTATAACTGCCAGAGGGAAGGACATTACTCACGGAACTGTAATTTTAAAGGCACACATAACGTATATCGACCCCCTAGACCAGAACATGAACCACATTATGATACACGTAATTGGGATCAGGGATCGCACAGGAGGAATTATGAGCCACACGCAGGGGAAACAAGGAGGTACCCACCTAGGAGGGACTGGCAGACCTCTGGAAATTCTCAGCTACCCCCCCTCACATATTGTAGCTGCCAGCGCGCTGCGGGAGGGTCACAACATTCAATAGGGGTTAGGCCACACCTGTAGTCTGCAGCCAGTGAAGTTGAATGCTAGCCTTGGAAATGAACCCGAGGTTACAGTTGATGTAGCTGGTAGATCACTACCTTTCCTTGTAGATACAGGGGCGGCCAGGTCAGTGTTAAATTCAACGGTAGGTATGAAAACCATGGGGAAAAAAATTTCAGCAATGGGAGTAACAGGAATAGTGCAACACTACCCTTTAAGTAGACCAGCGGAGATTACGATAGGGCCTTTGCAGACCAAGCACTCCTTTTGCTAGCTGCATCGGCTCCGACTAATCTACTTGGGAGAGATTTATTGTGTAAGATGGGGTGTGTCATATATTGTACTCCTGAGGGTGTCTTCTTAGATATACCCGAGAATCACGTTCAGGAAGTGCAGGATATGTTAGACACCCCACAAAGGTTAATGTCACACTCTGCTGTTATAGACAGGTGTCCATCCAAGGTAGAGGAAATGATCTCCCAGATACCGGAATCCCTCTGGACCAAAGATGGACAAGACACTGGATTGATGGCAAATGAAGCTCCTGTAGTTGTGCAAGTAAAAGATGGTAGGATAGCTCCAAAAATCCCACAGTATCCTCTGAAGCCAGAGGTGGAATTAGGAGTGTACCCAGTCATAGAGCGCTTGCTACAACAGGGCATCCTAGTTAGGACATCCAGCACTGCCAATAGTCCCATCTTCCCTGTGAAAAAGAGTGGGGGGAGGGGTTACAGACTAGTGCAGGATCTAAGGGGGATAAACAAGATAGTTGAGAGCTAATTCCCCGTAGTGCCAAATCCAGCTGTCATCCTCATGCAAATTCCCCCTACTGCGAAATTTTTCACTGTCATTGACCTCTGTTCTGCTTTCTTTTCGGTCCCTTTGCACCCTGACAGCCAATACTTGTTTGCATTTACATACAGAGGAGTACAGTACACCTGGACTCGCCTACCCCAAGGTTTCATTGACAGCCCAAGTATATTCTCCCAGGCTTTGCATGACTGTTTACAATCCTTTCAACCTGAGAGCGGATCAGTTTTAATACAGTATGTAGATGACTTACTGCTGTGTTCGTATTCACTCGAGTCGTCCTTGAAAGACACGAAACAGCTTCTGTTTTACCTTTCTAATACGGGACACAAGGTTTCAAAGGATAAGTTACAGTTGTGCCAGACCAAGGTAAAATATTTGGGACATTGCTTGATTCAAGGACTTAGACACCTCACTGCTGATAGAATACAGGCGATTCGCGACATGACTCTGCCACAAACCCAGCAGCAGATCCGCACTTTCCTTGGAATGTGTGGGTACTGCCGAAACTGGATCCCAGGGTTCTCCATACTGGCTTTACCTTTGCAGGAAATGGTCTCCTCGAACAAACCAGATCAGATCTCTCACACAGATGAGTCCGAACTGGCATTTGAGAGACTTAAACAATGCCTATCACAGGCACCTGCATTAGGCATGCCAGATTATGGGAAACCTTTTGAGTTGTATGGTACGGAAAGTGCTGGGTGTGCGACAGGTGTCCTTACCCAGAAACATGGTGATGCCAGCAGGCCGGTAGCTTACTACAGTGCACAGTTGGACACCGTAGAGCGGTCTCTCCCCACATGCTTGCGAAGCGTTGCAGCGATAGCCTTGCTAGTGAGTAAAAGCGAAGACATAGTGTTAGGACACAACCTGACCATCCATACACCTCATGCAGTGTCAGCCTTACTGAACTCTGCCCAAACCTGACATGTCTCATCAGCACGGTTTACAAGGTGGGAATAAGCACTAATGGCCCCTGTAAACATCACCATAAAGAGATGCAGCGCACTAAATCCTGCAACTTATTTACCAGGTGTGCCTGGACAGGCACAAAGGGTGGAGGATGAGAATGATGGTGAAGGAGGATTTAGTATAGACACTGACACACATGATTGTATGGAATATCTGAACCAAACTTTCACTGCAAGACCCGACATTAGTGACAACCCACTGGAAGGCGTAGATTTTACTTTTTACACTGACGGTAGTTGCCACAGACAGACGGACTCGGGAGACTTGTGTACTGGATACGCAGTCGTAGATGACAGAGGTATCATAGAAGCTGAGCCCCTGGGCCCACCGCACTCAGCACAAGTTGCTGAGCTGGTCGCCCTAACCAGAGCTTGTGAATTGGCTAAGGGTAAGTCAGCCAGTATATATACAGATTCTAGGTATGCCTTTGGAGTAGTGCATGATTTCTGGGCCCTATGGCGCCTCAGAAATTTCATGACGGCAGCTGGCACACCTGTAGCGCATGCATCCCACATAAAAAGGCTTCTAACAGCGATACAGGAACCTGATAGAGTGGCTGTTATCAAGTGCAAAGCCCACACTTACAGTCAAGACCCAGTGTCACTTGGTAACAGCCGGGCAGACGAAGCTGCTAAATCAGCAGCCAGCACCCCCATACAGACAGATATCACACAACTGATGGTATTCAATACCGTCAACACACAAAAACTAAGTGAAATGCAAAATTTGTGTTCTCCACAGGAAAAGGCAGTCTGGAGGTCAAAGGGATATGGCCAGGAGTCCTCAGGACTCTGGACAGATGGACAGGGTAAGCCAGTAGCCCCCAGAGCATATCTTCCAAGCTTAGCTGAGGCGGCACACGGTCTGACTCATCTGGGCAAAGAGGGTATGTGTAAGCTGGTGAGAGCCTACTGGTGTGCGCCAGGATTCTCTTCTCATGCGGGTAAGAGAGCAATGACATGTCTTATCTGCTTGAGGAAGAATATTGGAAAGTCAATACCAACAGAACCACCCCATATCCCGCCAGCAGACGGCCCTTTTCAGGTAATACAGATTGATTTCATACAGTTGCCACCCTGCAGAAATTTAAAATATGTGTTAGTCTGTATTGATGTGTTTTCAAATTGGGTAGAAGCGTTCCCCGCTGCCACAAATACTGCTACGTTCACTGCAAAGGAAATTGTGCAGGAATTTGTGTGCAGATATGGTATCCCTAGGATAATTGAAAGCGATAGGGGTACCCATTTTACAGGTGAAGTCTTTCAGGTTATGTGCAAACTGATGGGGATTAATAGCAAGCTGCATACTCCGTACCGCCCACAGGTGAGTGCGAAGGTGGAAAGAGTAAACAGCACTATTAAGAACAAGCTGAGCAAAGTGATGGCTGAAACTGGATTGTTGTGGCCAGAAGCTTTGCCACTTGTATTGTACAGCATCAGAACCACTCCCAGGTCCCCCCTTAACCTATCACCCTTTGAGATCCTTTTTGGTCGACAACCCCATGTAATGATTGACCCCCATGATGATTTGAAATGCAATAATGAGGTGACTGTAAAATATTTGGTTAAGATGAGCCAGCAGCTGAGGAATCAAAACAGAAATCTAAAGCTGGTGATTCCTGACCTACCAAACATTAATTGTCATGACATTGAACCTGGGGATTATGTAATGTTTGAAATTTTCTACGCTCAGGTTTCCTCATTGACAGGTGGGAAGGACCATACCAAGTCTTACTAACCAGCACGACAGCATTAAAGGTTGCCGAAAGAGAGACTTGGGTCCACTCGTCCCACTGTAAGAAGGTCGCTGACCCAGAGAGAACCCGTGACAAAGAGCAGAGTGTAGAGGAAATCGTATCACTGGAGTGTCTGTTTCGGGAAGGTTGAGAGGCAGGACTGTTGTCACGGCACCTGAGCACAGAGAACTACAAGACCAGAGGCGGTTGTCGCACCAAATTTATTTTTTCCTTTTTATTATTTTCTCCATCTCCCATTACCCTCCTTTTCCCCCCTTCTTGCTTCCTTTTCTCTCCCCTTAACAAGATGGACTTATCCCAAGAGACTGCATTCCGGGTTTTCCTGTTGACCCTGTTGTTGACCAGAGCAGTCTGTTTCAGTGAGAGCACCAGAGAGGTCGAGAAAGGATCTGGAATGGGTTCTGATGACAAGGACGGATTTGTAGAATTCCAAGAGCAACACATCCACCGAGCAAAGGCGAGTATCAGAAAACGATCTGGTAGTCAAGAAACTAGGAGGCACTGTGAAGGGTTATTGGCTGAGGAAAATTGTATTTGTAGAAATTGTGAAAACATAGTTGAGGACAGGTGCATCCAGAGATGTCAGTCCAGCCTTAATATCAACATGGACCGTCATCCATTGAGTGATTATCACTCATTAGTGGGTAAGGTTTTAAACCAAACAGAATGCTGGGTGTGCTCACAAGTACCTCAAGGTCAGAGCAAGTCAGGACTAGTACCGTATCCTTTAACAATAGATGAGGTACTTGAATTATGGGGTGGGAGACCGGTGGACAAGAAATTTAATATTTCTAGGCCCCCTAGTTTGAAGCTCCACCAATATCATGTGGATAGGTCCTTAGTATGTTTCAACATTTCCAATTCCTGAAAGCCGGGAAATTGGGAAGTGACATGGAATAACGAAACCATGGCATTTTCACACAGAGCTGACAGAATGCCCGTAGACTCTGAACTTATACGCCAAATAGCCGACGGTGGAAGATATTTTCGGTATAGGTATACTCTAGGAAGTAAGGCCATGCGAGTTGAAGAAGTATCACCAGGGTACTGTGCGCATATCATACAGCCTGATACGTGTACTGAACAGATGAGAGAACTAGGGATTGGGTTTTTCACTTGGAAAGTTTGCAATATGGTAATGTTATATTCTGTCCCATATGTTCTCCCCGATGATGCATATTTCATATGCGGGAGGAAGGCGTATAAGTGGCTTGCCCCAAACTCAGAGGGATTGTGTTACATTGGAAGAGTGTTGCCAGAAGTTATGACCATAACCCATAATAAGATGAAAGACGTTCACCGCAATGCTCAAGCTCCTTATACTCACTATGAACACATCGTTAAGAGACACCTTATAGATAGGACAGAGTACGCAGCCTCTGATTTGATCCACGAATCCACCGGGATTCAATTCCTACTCGCGTTAGACATCACCCGTACCGCCAGAGGAATTATAAATTATAGGTATATCCACGCGCTAGCGAATCTGATAGATAATATCACCGAGATGTATGATGACACCTTCAGGTATACAGGGAGGGAGTTGCAAGCTTACAAAACGGAACTGATCCAGCACAGGATGGTCCTCAATTATATCACAGCGGTGACAGGCGGGTACTGTGTCACTTTGGCAACTCAGTATGGTGTGAAGTGCTGCACGTATATTACAAACAGCACTGATGACCCAACCGAGGTCATAGATCAAAAGATGAACGATGTCTTGCAGTTGAAGTGGGAGTTCTGGAGGAGACACAACCTTACCCTTACTGCTGTGAGTAATGAACTGACCGGCTGGGTCTCATGGTTGAACCCACGCAATTGGTTCTCAGGTTTAGGAGAATGGGCTCAAAATGTTATCGTGAGTGTAGGAAAGTTTCTCCTTTGTATCCTGGGAGTTGTCATAATGATTGGCTTGATATTTAGGTGTGTTCGATTTTAACGCGGCGCAAGCACGTTACCAAAGTGATGAGTTTAAGGAGCGGGGGCATTGGTACAGCAGCAGGTATAATTTATGACCCATTTGAGTATAGGGGGAAAGGGGAGTGGGAATTACAGAAACCGCACTGGAGAACTACAATAACTATTTGTAAGATATGTTATTAATCATCGGACAAGGGCGGTAATGTGGTTATTTGGCCCAGAGACCTATATGTGAAGGAAGCCCGGAGACAACTGAATGACCGGGGATGTTACTCCAAGAGTCTTTTTGATCCTACACAATCATATGTGTCTATATATATGAAGTTGATAGAGGAGACTTACCAACAGGGGACCATTACAAAACCTGAATATAAATTTTTGGAAGTTACTGACCCAAGGGTACCTACCTTTTATATGCTGCCCAAGGTGCACAAGAACATTCAATGTCCACCAGGTAGGCCGATCGTTTCGGGCAAAGGGGGCCTTTTGGAAAATGCCAGAATATTCCTTGACACGCACCTCAGGGATTATGTGTTACAGCTCCCCTCTTATACAAGAGATACGACCGATGTGTTAAAGAAGATCAATGATATACAATTGGACTCGGATCACATTTTAGTGAGCCTAGATGTAGAGGCTCTATATTCGAGCATAAATCATGATCAAGGCGTACAAGCAGTAAAGTATTTCTTGTCAAGCAAAGAATTGGATGATTTTCAAACTTTCTTATTGAAGTTACTTCACATGGTGCTCCGGAAAAATTACTTCATATTTGATAACCATTTTTATACCCAGATAAGAGGGACGGCAATGGGGGCGGCTTGTGCCCCCACGTACGCCAACCTCTTTCTGGGGTGGTGGGAGAAGGAAGTAGTGTTCCAAGACCCTCTAGAGGAATACAATAAACATGTCTGCCTGTGGACACGATATATCGATGACATATTGGTTATCTGGGACGGTACAGCAGAGAAACTCTCAAAATTCATAGAGGTACTCAATAATAATACTCTAAACTTACGATTCACTTACGAATGGAGTAAGGAGAGTATTTCCTTTCTGGATCTTCGGATTGTCAATATGGACAATATGTTGGCTACTGAGATTTTCCGAAAAAGTACCTCCACTAATACTCTCCTTCATCGCAATAGTTTTCATTTTCCTCCGACAATCTCCAACATACCGAAAGGAGAATTTCTAAGACTGAGGAGGAACTGCTCCAGCGATGAGATATTTAATGATAGGAGCAGGGAACTATCATGCAGACTCAAGGAGCGAGGGTATAGTGGAAGGATGATTAAGCGAGCAAAGAACTCTTTGAAAGAAGTGACTAGAGACTCTCTGATTTTTAAAGAAAAGCCTCAGAAACCATTGGACAATACTATAAGATTTGTAGGAAATTTCTGTATGGAGTGGAAGGCCATCAAAGAAATTATACAAAAGCATTGGCCTATAATACTCTCAGACCAAGACCTGGGGATGAAATTAAAAAAGAATGTCGATATGAGTTGGAGGCGTGCCCCCAACCTCAAGGACCAACTGGTCAGTAGTCATTTTTCCACACAACAACCCAAGACTTCGGTAATAACAGGTACCTACCCTTGTGGTAATTGCAAACTTTGTAAGTATGTGAGCCCAGTGAAAAAAGTGGAGGACAAGTATGGTAGAACCATCAAAATGAAGAGCCACTTCAATTGTCGAACTACAAATTTGATTTATTGTATTCAATGTGACTGTCCGAAGAAATACATAGGCATGACGACCAGAATGTTAAAGGTCAGAGCATTAGAACACATTGGAAACATCCGGAATGTGAGAACAGATCTACAAAATTACAAACAGATAACAACAGTGGCACATCATTTCCTTAAATTTCATTCAGGCTCATATGAAAATTTCAAGATCTTTGGCCTAGAACGAGTGAATCTCGGCATTAGAGGAGGAAATGTCACAAAAACCCTATTACAAAAAGAAAGTGAGTGGATTTTCAAAATGAACACCGTAGCTCCCGAAGGGATGAATGAACAAATCAATTACAGTGCATTCTTGCCATAAAGGGGACCTTTTTTACCTCCCCTTTCTCGTTTGTATTTGTATTTTTGTTTTTTGTTTTTCGCTTCCCATTTTCCCTTTTTCTTTTCTCTTTTTGATATAGGGAAATTAAATATAGGTACGATACTATTACTGTAGGAATAGGGTTATATAGGAATCAGAACCTATTTTTTCACAAAACATATTTAACTATTTGCACAATCACTCTTTATTTATTTATTTATTTATTTATCTATTATACATGTCACTATAAATTGAATAATAATGTCATCACTCAGAAGAGTTCATACACGGGGTTCCTAGTAGATAGGGAGTAGCTACACTTTTACCCGCCATATAGACCAAAATATCCATCACGATACATTTTCAGACTTCTTTTTCTTCTTTTTTAGATCACACATTCACACAAGTATTTTAGCCAATCAATTAATTTTACACTACTTATTCATCACTATCACGATATAAAGTGGGGACTGATTCATATACTAATCACCATCACCATATAAAGTAGGACTGATTCCACACAAACAATTCATATTTACTCTAATTAATTACTTATGGGAGCATAAATATTAAATACGTATACATGCTTAATTTAATTCAGAGTTCTCTTTTCCTTTTTTCTTTTTTCTTTTATTAATAATAAACAAAACAAGTAAATATAGCCCCAGCAAGGAATCCCTCATTCTCACTATAAGGACGGGATAAAAAAGGTCTAATAAGGTCAATCTTATCTTAAGCACTATTCTTGCTATAGGATTAATTTATTAATTAATTAGTAGGAATTATCCAATATGGACTTGTTGTTCCCATAGATTATATCTCTCTATTTGCTTATAGAACAGAATCCTCCTATTTAGATCTAATTACCTTTTAGGGAAAATGAAATCTGTATAAAAGTTACCCAAGATGGTCTGTTTGGGTCCCTTGGCTAATAATAAAGGCAATGGTTAAGCCATCAATTACATAAAAGAATCCTCAACAACTCCGTTAAACAGGTGATTTCTTAACAATCAGAGTAAAAGTGCTTTATAATGTTATCATCTCATATTATTAATTTAATTTAGGGATAATAATAATAGAAATATATTAAAAAGGTTTTAAAGAATGTAATTTCATTATATCCCGAGAATTCAGTGAATATGTGGAAACACTAGAGTGAATACACTGTTTTGTAAATTGGTCCGCAGGGAAGGTTACATCTTTGACAAAATGGTGCTGACACAGTATAAAAAGGTGTCAGGACAACAGTCGCTAGGCAACTGTGAACAAGCTTAGGATAGCGAAACGTACGTCACTTCCGCCCCGGGCCGGCTCCGACTTCCGGTTTCACGGACACGGATGCCGGAGATCACGATCTCTCTTCACCGAGTTTTAATGCTGCTGGATGATCTCGCAGTATATGTAAAGTATAATTTGACCCCATTACAACTTACCGTTTCACCTTGATGGTACTTACACATGTATGGAGTATCTTTTTGCTCATTGCCGTTTAGGATGCCCTGTTTGCAGTCTCTGTAATTAACAGCAGACAGCAGCACGTTTTTGTAACATAGAGGCAAGTCAGCAATTGATTGTCCCACGTGGGCTACTGAGTAAATCTCATAAGAATGGTGCGTGTATGTGTATATATATGAAATTTAATGAGTTATTAATAATACCTTATTGCACAATTGATTAATCAACAGGTTGCTCATTTTTGCTGTCTCTATAATTGACAACAGACAACAGTACTCATAGTACAATATAGAGGCAAGTCAGCAGTTGGATTTTTTTCCCCGTGGGCTATTGAATAGTAATTAATAGCAGACAGCAGCACGTTTTTTCAACATAGAGGCAAGTCAGTATTTGATTGTCCCACGTGGGATATTGAGTAAATCTCACAGAATGGTGCATGTATGTGTATATATATGAAATTTAATGAGTCATTATTGCACAATTTATCAATCAACAGGATGCCCGTTTTTGCTGTCTCTATAATTAACAACAGACAGCAGTACTTATAGTACAATATAGAGGCAAGTCAGCAGTTGATTTTTTCCCCGTGGGCCATTGAACAAATAATAGATCTGAGGAAAAAAATGTCTTCTATATGCATGTTATAACAATTAATGTTTAAGTTATGTGATCCAGCGGATACCTAATTCTCTAACAATTATTTTCCAACTGATATACCCTGTGGATACCACTGTTCGTTACATCTTATTAAGATACAGTGGTGCAGTGGTGTGGAATATTAACAAAATAGAATTTAGGGAATAGGTTCAAAAGTTTGATATAAACAAAGTATATTGTGGTGGTGGTCAGATTTATGTGTATAAGCTATATATCAGATGTCCCGCTCACATACATAACTGCGAGGGGACAAATACACCATCTGTTCTATCTTTTTTTCAATTTTTAAAACAATTTTTTTTGAACAGAACAAAATAAAGGAGTACATACAAACTCCAACAAAAAATATCCAAAAATATATTTTTCCCTTTTTTTTGTGTTTTTTTGTTTTGTTTTTTTTGTTTTTCATTTGTTTTTTGTCCTTTTGGGGAAATCCACCTTAATTACACAATCAGGAGTACATACAAACTCCATTAATTTTTAATTTTTGACTTTCCTAAATCTCGGTGAAGGAGATAAAGTGAACATATCCCTAAGGTACACCTATTTGTAGATATAACCTGAATGAAAGGGATACCCGGGTGCGAATATATAGAGATTATCGCTGCACAATTGGCAAATTATATGCCCTACATTGCTTTTGATGAATAAGCCTAGAATTTTTAACATAGAATTAATAAAGAATTAATTTTAACATTATATATTGAAAGCGTGCCCCAGAAAAAGATAAAGTCTTCTTTTTTCTTCAGCTTTCTCTGTGCAAGCAGAGAGGGCTGTACCCCTCTTTTGTATAATTTATGACCCATCAATAGAGACAATGTTGTGATAAGACGCGATTCCACGGTCCGTTTCTTTCACCCGTTTCTCCTTTGTTTTCACTCAGCAAAAATACACCCATCCGGAGAAGACTTCAATCAACACCCAAGAATGATTACGCAAATGTTATGTGAATGTATTTTTGATATGTTCTTATCTTCATCTCTACAACCTTCAGGTAGTGACACACATAGTCGACAGGTGATATCCACATATTAGCATTCACATGTGTTCCCCCTCCATGTATCATCAACTAAATGTGCACCCCATTTGTTGGAACAAGAAGCCGAAAAGAGCTCAGTAGTGTTTGTTGGCCCACTTACAGACCCTTAATACGGGATAAGAAGGATTTAATGTATACTTCGCAATATCTCGAAACTTATCTAGAAAATTTACGGCACGATGATACATGCCCCTCAGACATGGAATTCATACATACATACATACATACTTTTACTATCCCACTAGGTCATACATTTCCCGCCTACACCTCTCCTCCTACCATCCAATCATCTGTGGATAATGTATTGTATATTTTTATCCAATCATCTGTAGATATTGTATATTTTTCTGTTTAATGTTAAGATAGTGGCAGTTATTGTTGACTGCCAAAGGGTGGACTGTCAAAGTCGAAAAATATTGTAATGCATACACCATGTACTAACCCCATGCACATGCCCGCTGCGCGGGCACTTAATCCGCCGTGCGTGCACATATCCGCAATTTGCGTAGGATCGCTACTGCGATCATGCGCGTGGTATGGGTATTTACGGCGGAGTTTGTGAGCGCATAGAGGGTTATTAGAACATTACATATTTAACCCAAATAGTGTACATTTTAGATATAGCTCCCTTGCACAACATCAGCGAGTATCAACAGTTTAAACAGTTCCAGGACTAAGGGATTCGCCTTTGCATGATAGGAAGGGTCAGATAAAGGTTAGAAGGTGATGTCTAGTATCCAGCTGTAGGGTATTTTAAGGGTAACATTCCGGTATTGGTTAGAGAAAGATCACATGTTCCAGCGTATAGTTATGTGCAGAAGTAGAATATAGATATAGACTGTATTTACTGTATATTATGTATGCGGCGGGAATCCAGAGGATACCACCCACAAGAGTAGTTGAGAAAGACATCTCCCTCCTTTTCAAATCAACCTATGACCTCTCCTGTAATGTAAAGACACATCTCTGTATCCAATGGACAATGAGATTACAGTGACCATTGTATTGTGTATGTAAGTTGTGTATAAAAAGCCCGTTGTTGCCTGGCCGGTCAGAAGACTCTGAACGCTTTCTACCTGACAAGCGGAGGACTGGTCCAGGTTGCGCTTGTGAACATTCTCACGTATGTACATTTTCTGTAGCCATTATTCTGTTTTAGATTATCTTGTTAGCCTGTAGTGTATGATTTGTACTGTTTTACCTTTTGAAATAATCCGCTGTGGCCTTAGAACCCTGTGGTTTCAACTACAAATCGGTGTTGTGTCCTCACTTTCCTGCAAGGGTTTAAAGCGTATTTAACTGTATAAGGTTTATAAGTATTGATAAGGTGTACGCACTGCGGGTACTTTATATCGCCAGCGCTACTTAAGGTTTAAAGTATAACATCATTACAGTGCTTTACGGCACATGGTTTAGAGTGTAACAATAATCATATCACGTTGTACTACTAATAAGGTTTAAAGGTTATCAATTGTGTGTGCGCGCGCTGTGCGTACTCTGTACACTCAGCGTGGCGTGGGTACGCCAAGTACGTAACACGTACGGGAGTCTGTACGCAAATAGCGTACAAAGTGCGTAGTACGGGTATTAAGTCTAGCGGCCATAGCGGCTCCACGGTAAAAGTGTATCTAGAGGTATAGCTTTATGGTTTAAGATAATATCGACATTATCAGTGGGGACTGGGGACCACCAGTATATTATATAGGAGGAGTACAGTGCAGAGTTTTGCTGACCAGTGACCACCAGTATTATACGTTGTCTGCCTGAAAAACACTCCATATCTGTGCTCAGTGTGCTGCATATATCTGTGCTCACACTGCTTTATTGTGGGGACTGGGGACCAGCAGTATTATATAGGAGGAGTACAGTGCAGAGTTTTGCTGACAGTGACCACCAGTATATATAGCAGTATGGTACGGAAGGCCACTGCTCTACCTACCTCTGTGTCGTCAAGTATACTATCCATCTAGATTCTATACCTGTGGTGCATTTTAGTTTTACAGTTTGCTGACAGTGACCACCAGTATATATAGCAGTACGGTATGGAAGGCCACTGCTCTACCTACCTCTGTGTCGTCAAGTATACTATCCATCCATACCTGTGGTGCATTTCAGTTGTGCGCAGTATATATAGTAGTAGGCCATTGCTATTGATACTGGCATATAATTCCACACATTAAATAATGGAGAACAAAAATGTGGAGGTTAAAATAGGGAAAGATCAAGATCCACTATCACCTCGTGCTGAAGCTGCTGTCACTAGTCATGGCCGAGACGATGAAATGCCATCAACGTCGTCTGCCAAGGCCGATGCCCAATGTCATAGTAGAGAGCATGTAAAATCCAAAAAAACAAAAGTTCAGTAAAATGACCCAAAAATCAAAATTGAAAGCGTCTGATGAGAAGCGTAAACTTGCCAATATGCCATTTACCACACGGAGTGGCATGGAACGGCTGAGGCCCTGGCCTATGTTCATGGCTAGTGGTTCAGATTCACATGAGGATGGAAGCACTCATCCTCTCGCTAGAAAAATGAAGACTTAAGCTGGCAAAAGCACAGCAAAGAACTGTGCGTTCTTCTAAATCACAAATCCCCAAGGAGAGTCCAATTGTGTCGGTTGCAATGCCTGACCTTCCCAACACTGGACGGGAAGAGCTTGCGCCTTCCACCATTTGCACGCCCCCTGCAAGTGCTGGAAGGAGCACCCGCAGTCCAGTTCCTGATAGTCAAATTTAAGATGTCACTGTTGAAGTACACCAGGATGAGGATATGGGTATTGCTGGCGCTGGGGAGGAAATTGACAAGGAGGATTCTGATGGTGAGGTGGTTTGTTTAAGTCAGGCACCCGGGGAGACACCTGTTGTCCGTGGGACGAATATGGCCTGGTCAAACTACAAAAAAAAAATCACCTCTTCGGTGTGGAATTATTTCAACACAAATGCGGACAACAGGTGTCAAGCCGTGTGTTGCCTTTGTCAAGCTGTAATAAGTAGGGGTAAGGACGTTAACCACCTAGGAACATCCTCCCTTATACGCCACCTGGACCGCATTCATCAGAAGTCAGTGACAATTTCAAAAACTTTGGATGACAGTGGAAGCAGTCCACTGACCACTAAATCCCTTCCTCTTGTAACTAAGCTCCTGCAAACCACACCACCAACTCCCTCAGTGTCAATTTCCACCTTACACAGGAAAGCCAATAGTCCTGCAGGCCATGTCACTGGCAAGTCTGACGAGTCCTCTCCTGCTTAGGATTCCTCCGATGCATCCTTGAGTGTAACGCCTACTGCTGCTAGCGCTGCTGTTGTTGCTGCTGGGAGTTGATCGTCATCCCAGAGGGGAAGTCGGAAGACCACTTGTACTACTTCCAGTAAGCAATTGACTGTCCAACAGTCCTTTGCGAGGAAGATGAAATATCACAGCAGTCATACTGCTGCAAAGCGGATAACTCAGGTCTTGTCAGCCTGGGTGGTGAGAAACGTGGTTCCGGTATCCACCGTTAATTCAGAGGCAACTAGAGACTTGTTTGAGGTACTGTCTAGGTTCCATTTCTCTAGGCAGGCGATACCGAAAATGTACACAGACGTCAGAAAAAGAGTCACCAGTGTCCTAAAAAATGCAGTTGTACCCAATGTCCACTTAACCACGGACATGTGGACAAGTGGAGCAGGGCAGACTCAGGACTATATGACTGTGACAGCCCACTGGGTAGATGTATTGCCTCCCGCAGCAAGAACAGCAGCGGTGGCACCAGTAGCAGCATCTCGCAAACGCCAACTCGTTCCTAGGCAGGCTACGCTTTGTATCACCGCTTTCCATAAGAGGCACACAGCTGACAACCTCTTACGGAAACTGAGGAACATCATGGCAGAATGGCTTACCCCAATTGGACTCTCCTGGGGATTTGTGACATCGGACAACGCCACCAATATTGTGCGTGCATTACATCTGGGCAAATTCCAGCACGTCCCATGTTTTGCACATACATTGAATTTGGTGGTGCAGAATTATTTAAAAAACGACAGGGGCGTGCAAGAGATGCTGTCGGTGGCCCGAAGAATTGCGGGCCACTTTCGGCATTCAGCCACCGCGTGCCGAAGACTGGAACACCAGCAAACAGTCCTGAACCTGCCCTGCCATCATCTGAAGCAAGAGGTGGTAACGAGGTTGAATTCAACCCTCTATATGCTTCAGAGGATGGAGGAGCAGCAAAAGGCCATTCAAGCCTATACATCTGCCCACGATATAGGCAAAGGAGGGGGAATGCACCTGACTCAAGCACAGTGGAGAATGATTTCAACGTTGTGCAAGGTTCTGCAACCCTTTGAACTTGCCACACGTGAAGTCAGTCAGACACTGCCAGCCTGAGTAAGGTCATTCCCCTCATCAGGCTTTTGCAGAAGAAGATGGAAACATTGAAGGAGGAACTAAAACAGAGCGATTCTGCTAGGCATGTGGGACTTGTGGATGAAGCCCTTAATTCGCTTAACCAGGATTCACGGGTGGTCAATCTGTTGAAATTAGAGCACTACATTTTGGCGACCGTGCTCGATCCTAGATTTAAAACCTACGTTGTATCTCTCTTTCCGGCAGACACAAGTCTGCAGAGGTTCAAAGACCTGCTGGTGAGAAAATTATCAAGTCAAGCGGAACGTGACCCGTCAACAGCTCCTCCTTCACATTCTCCCGCAACTGGGGGTGCGAGGAAAAGGCTAAGAATTCCGAGCCCACCCGCTGGCGGTGATGCAGGGCAGTCTGGAGCGAGTGCTGACATCTGGTCCGGACTGAAGGACCTGGCAATGATTACTGACATGTCGTCTACTGTCACTGCATATGATTCTGTCACCATTGAAAGAATGCTGGAGGATTATATGAGTGCCATCCTGACTGACACTGCAGTGCCACTCCTAAATGGGCCAGGTGTTTTTGTCGGCCACTTGTGTCGCTTAGCTTAGTCACACAGCGACCTTGGTGCGCCTCTTTTTTTCTTTGCATCATGTGCTGTTTGGGGACAATTTTTTTGAAATGCCATCCTGCCTGACACTGCAGTGCCACTCCTAGATGGGCCAGGTGTTTGTGTCGGCCACTTGTGTCGCTTAGCTTAGTCACACAGCAACCTTGGTGCGCCTCTTTTTTTCTTTGCATCATGTGCTGTTTGGGGACAGTTTTTTTGAAGTGCCATCCTGTCTGACACTGCAGTGCCACTCCTAGATGGGCCAGGTGGTTGTGTCGGCCACTTGTGTCGCTTAGCTTAGTCACACAGCGACCTTGGTGCGCCTCTTTTTTTCTTTGCATCATGTGCTGTTTGGGGACAATTTTTTTGAAGTGCCATCCTGCCTGACACTGCAGTGCCACTCCTAGATGGGCCAGGTGTTTGTGTTGGTCACTTGGGTCGCTTAGCTTAGTCACACAGCGACCTTGGTGCGCCTTTTTTTTTCTTTGCATCATGTGCTGTTTGGGGACAATTTTTTTGAAGTGCCATCCTGCCTGACACTGCAGTGCCACTCCTAGATGGGCCAGGTGTCTGTGTTGGCCACTTGTGTCGCTTAGCTTAGTCACACAGTGACCTTGGTGCGCCTCTTTTTTTCTTTGCATCATGTGCTGTTTGGGGACAATTTTTTTGAAGTGCCATCCTGTCTGACACTGCAGTGCCACTCCTAGATGGGCCAGGTGTTTGTGTCGGCCACTTGGGTCGCTTAGCTTAGTCACACAGTGACCTTGGTGCGCCTCTTTATTTCTTTGCATCATTTGCTGTTTGGGGACAATTTTTTTGAAGTGCCATCCTGCCTGACACTGCAGTGCCACTCCTAGATGGGCCAGGTGTTTGTGTCGGCCACTTGTGTTGCTTAGCTTAGTCACACAGCGACCTTGGTGCGCCTCTTTTTTTCTTTGCATCATGTGCTGTTTGGGGACAATTTTTTTGAAGTGCCATCCTGTCTGACACTGCAGTGCCACTCCTAGATGGGCCAGGTGTTTGTGTCGGCCACTTGTGTTGCTTAGCTTAGTCACACAGCGACCTTGGTGCGCCTCTTTTTTTCTTTGCATCATGTGCTGTTTGGGGACAATTTTTTTGAAGTGCCATCCTGTCTGACACTGCAGTGCCACTCCTAGATGGGCCAGGTGTTTGTGTCGGCCACTTGGGTCGCTTAGCTTAGCCATCCAGCGACCTCGGTGCAAATTTTAGGACTAAAAATAATATTGTGAGGTGTGAGGTGTTCAGAATAGACTGAAAATGAGTGTAAATTATGGTTATTGAGGTTAATAATACTATGGGATCAAAATGACCCCCAAATTCTATGATTTAAGCTGTTTTTGAGGGTTTTTTGTAAAAAAACACCCGAATCCAAAACACACCCGAATCCGACAAAAAAATTTCAGGGAGGTTTTGCCAAAACGCGTCCGAATCCAAAACACGGCCGCGGAACCGAATCCAAAACCAAAACACAAAACCCGAAAAATTTCCGGTGCACATCACTAACTGTGATGTTTACCTGCTGGCTTGAAGGAAAATGTAAAATAGTGACTGTGTTGTCTTAATGTTAAAACCGCAGAGTACTGTCTGCCCATACCCATTTTTCTCTCTAAATAATGGACTGTGGGGGTGGTTCAGACCTGATCGCTGCTAGTGGGCGATCATATCATAACTGCGCATGCATATGCAGCGCAATGTGCAAGCGCGTCTGACAACAAAAACGGGCATCGCCAGTCAGTGACAGGATGGTGTGAAAAATCTGAGCGCACGGGCGTTCGCAAGGTGATTATCAGGAGGAGGCCGTTTGTGGGTGCTAACTGACCGTCTATTGGAAGTGTCCGGAAAAACACAGACGTGCCGAAGCGGTTTCAGGAAGGGTGTGTGACGTCCACTCCAGCCCCTATCAGCCTGTTCTCATCGCACTGAAGGAGTAAGTCCTGGGCTGCGCACAGACTGCACACAGTGGATTTTTGCAGCTCGGCATACACATGCAATCGCACACTTGCACTACGAATTTACACTCCCCCTGAGGGCGACAACTATCTGATCGCAGGACAGCAAAATTAGCAGCCCTGCAATCAGGTCTCAATCACCCCCTGTGTTGGCTTGATGCCTAAAAATGCTGGGAATTATATGCAGAACTGTATTTTGCACTTTAATACTGGACTGAATGGGTGTGGTTATTTATTTTCTGTTCTGAGCCCAGGTATTCAAAGAAACTTTGTTGCAAACGCCAAAACAAATCTCTTGGGGAGGGGGGGTGAAATTGTTATAGTGTCTAGATATGTGTCAATTGTTTCAGCTTACAATAAAATGGAGCAGGATATTTCATATGCCGTCAAGTCCAGTGACGTGCGGTGAGGCGAGGCAGAGGCTTTCCTGTCATAATGTGCACCAGAGTTTGACTGTATAAAGTATATGAAAAAAACAAAGAATATATTATAAATATCTTCTTTCTTTGTATTTTTCTAATCATTTTTATAGTCAAAACTCTGTGGTAAAAAGTCTATGACAGGTGACAATCTTTTCCGGACATCTCTGATCAAAATTCACCAAATTTCCAGGAATTTATATTGCTGCACCTTTGCATAATATCCACATGAACCCTTTGGCTCATATATTGTGTGTAAATTTGGATCTGGTGCTAGCCAATGCCTCCTGTGCCATTTACCTCAAGGCACGTACCTGGTCAACTCATTGTGTGTCTGTGCATAGGGGAAAATCAGCCCTGCTACTCAGTTATACGGAGAACCTGGTTCTTGTAAATGCCCCCACTTTTGTGTGGTCTGGGATGTAGATATGTGACTGGCGGTCAGGAGACCGCCGGTCACAATACGCCCCCTTATAATACCGACAGTTGGCATGCCGACTAGCAGGGACTATTCCCACTCGTGGCTATCTATGACACCCATAGAGTGGTAATAGAACCTGTGGTGAGCACAGCGAGCCACCGAGCCTGCAGCATGGCGAGCACAGGGAGCCACCGAGCCTGCAGCATGGCGAGCACAGCGAGCCATCGAGCCAGCAGCATGGCGAGCACAGGGAGCCACCAAGCCTGCAGCATGGCGAGCACAGCGAGCCACCGAACCAGCAGCATGGCGAGCACAGGGAGCCACCGAGCCTGCAGCATGGCGAGCACAGCGAGCCACCGAGCCTGCAGCATGGCGAATACAGCGAGCCACTGAGCCTGCAGCATGGCGAGCACAGCGAGCCATCGAGCCAGCAGCATGGCGAGCACAGGGAGCCACCGAGCCTGCAGCATGGCGAGCACAGGGAGCCACCGAGCCTGCAGCATGGCGAGCACAGCGAGCCACCTTGCCTGCAGCATGGCGAATACAGCGAGCCACCGAGCCTGTAGCATGGCGAGCACAGCGAGCCATCGAGCCAGCAGCATGGCGAGCACAGGGAGCCACCGAGCCTGCAGCATGGCGAGCACAGCGAGCCACCGAGCCAGAAGCATGGCGAGCACAGGGAGCCACCGAGTCTGCAGCATGGCGAGCACAGCGAGCCACCGAGCCAGCAGCATGGCGAGCACAGGGAACCACCGAGCCTGCAGCATGGCGAGCACAGCGAGCCACCGAGCCTGCAGCATGGCGAATACAGCGAGCCACCGAGCCAGCAGCATGGCGAGCACAGGGAACCACCGAGCCTGCAGCATGGCGAGCACAGCGAGCCACCGAGCCTGCAGCATGGCGAATACAGCGAGCCACCAAGCCTGCAGCATGGCGAGCACAGGAAGCCACCGAGCCTGCAGCATGGCGAATACAGCGAGCCACCGAGCCTGCAGCATGGCGAATACAGCGAGCCATCGAGCCTGCAGCATGGCGAGCACAGGGAACCACCGAGCCTGCAGCATGGCGAGCACAGCGAGCCACCGAGCCTGCAGCATGGCGAATACGGAGAGCCACCGAGCCTGCAGCGTCACGCATACCCAACCCAGGGGTATTACATACATATTGTCCAGTTAAGTGATTAAAGAGGAGTTTTGTTTAAATCAAAAATAGAGAATGTGGGCCTGATTTAAAGCAACAAGCAGTATCGATGTTTGCAAAGTGGAGCAATTTTTTTCCACTGTGCATGGAGATCCCTAAAAAGCTCTATGGCACAGGCTATACAGGCTGTATGCACAAAGGCATTGTTTTGGTCAAGGCACATGGGGGTAAATTTACTATGAATCATGTTTGACTCCTAAGCCAAATCACTGGACATTGCCAGCAGTTTTGAAGGTCAAAATCCCAGATTTACTGAGTATCGTTTTTGATGGTGATATCGATGGCAATACCTGTGGGATTCCCCCCTTTACAATAGACATCTCTGTCAAATAGACTGAAATTAAACAGGTGATGTAGGAAGCAGTGATAAGAGTGGAGAAGTGAGCCAGTGGAGAAGTTGCTCATGGCAACCAATCAGCTACTCTGTATAATTTTATAGTATGCAAATGATAAATGTTACTTCAATGCTGATTGTAACTGGCTAAGTAGCAGCTGATTGGTTGTCATGGGCAATTTCTCCTCTGGCTCACTTCTCAACTCTTCACTGCTTCATACATCTCTCCCATAAAGATCTCTTGCTATCATTTTCCTATTGGTAGAAGGCATCACATGCAACTGTGTCACCAAATAGCCCTTATAAAATTGTCCCAAACTGTCCAATCACGTGCGCTGTAGTGGCTCCAAACCACGTTCAGCCATCTCTAAATCAGCCACACTGCTGTAGGTTGTTTGACTCCTTTTATATGCATTATAAGGCTGGGAAAAATGGAGGCCTATTCACAGCCAAACACGCCACTGATTTGGTCATCTATTTAGTTCTTCTATTGTGTTGCGATTTTAGTGCGGGACCACTTGGATTTAAATAACACGATTTTCAGTAAATCCTGAATTTCTATTGCTGTCTATGTAAAGGATACTATGTTAGGTCCTATGGTCTGATGCAGTCTATTGCCATCTAATGTTATGTTTCATCTTTGATTTCCCATCAGTTTTGGCTTTAGTAAATATCCAATTTACAAAATTGACACAAAGGGGTATATTTACTAAGCTCCCGATTTTGACCGAGATGCCGTTTTTTCATCAAAGTGTCATCTCGGTCAATCTCGGTCATTTACTAAACACTAATCACGGCAGTGATGAGGGCATTCGTAATTTTTTGCTAGTTCAGGTAAAAAATTACGAATGAATACACCATCGGTCAAATTACGCCTGTTTAGATACGAATCTCGGTCATTTACTAAGCAAAAAAACACAAAACACTGCCGTGAAAAATTACAATTCGCAAAAAAGTCCTAAAAAAAAACAGACCTGCTTTTTTTATTCGTGATTTGAGATGCATGCAGGGATCCATGAGATCCGTGCATGTATATCAATGGGAAGGGGTGGGAAAGTGTTTTTTGTTGTTAAAAAAAATTGCGTGGGGTCCCCCCTCCTAAGCATAACCAGCCTCGGGCTCTTTGAGCCGATCCTGGTTGCAGAAATATGGGGAAAAAAATGACAGGGGTTCCCCCATATTTAAGCAACCAGCATCGGGCTCTGCGCCTGGTCCTGGTCCCAAAAATACGGGGGACAAAAAGAGTAGGGGTCCCCCGTATTTTTAAAACCAGCACCGGGCTCCACTAGCTGGACAGATAATGCCACAGCCGGGGGTCACTTTTATACAGCGCCCTGCGGCCGTGGCATCAAAAATCCAACTAGTCACCCCTGGCCGGGGTACCCTGGGGGAGTGGGAACCCCTTCAATCAAGGGGTCCCCCCCCCCCAGCCACCCAAGGGCCAGGGGTGAAGCCCGAGGCTGTCCCCCCCCATCCAATGGGCTGCGGATGGGAGGGCTGATAGCCTTTGTTGTAAAATAAAAGATATTGTTTTTAGTAGCAGTACTACAAGTCCCAGCAAGCCTCCCCCGCATGCTGGTACTTGGAGAACCACAAGTACCAGCATGCGGCGGAAAAACGGGCCCGCTGGTACCTGTAGTACTACCACTAAAAAAATACCCAAAAAAACACAAGACACACACCGTGAAAGTATAATTTTATTACATACATACACACATACATACATACATACTTACCTTATGTTCCCACGCAGGTCGGTCCTCTTCTCCAGTAGAATCCAAGGGGTACCTGTTGAATAAATTATACTCACGAGATCCAGGGGTCCAGGCTCCTCGGCAAATCCAGGGATAATCCACGTACTTGAATAAAACAAAAAAACGGTTGCCCGACCACGAACTGAAAGGTGACCCATGTTTGCACATGGGTCACCTTCCCACGAATGCCAGAAACCCACTTTGCCTTCTGGCTAAGTGGGTTTCTTCAGCCAATCAGGGAGTGCGACGTTGTAGCACTCTCCTGATCAGCTGTGTGCTGCTGTCCTCACTGACAGGCAGCACGCGGCAGTGTTACAATGTAGCGCCTATGCGCTACATTGTAACCAATGATGGGAACTTTCTGCCCTGCGGTTGACCTAAAGTGACGTCACCGCTGAGCAGAAAGTTCCCATCATTGGTTACAATGTAGCGCATAGGCGCTACATTGTAACACTGCCGCGTGCTGCCTGTCAGTGAGGACAGCAGCACACAGCTGATCAGGAGAGTGCTACAACGTCGCACTCCCTGATTGGCTGAAGAAACCCACTTAGCCAGAAGGCAAAGTGGGTTTCTGGCATTCGTGGGAAGGTGACCCATGTGCAAACATGGGTCACCTTTCAGTTCGTGGTCGGGCAACCGTTTTTTTGTTTTATTCAAGTACGTGGATTATCCCTGGATTTGCCGAGGAGCCTGGACCCCTGGATCTCGTGAGTATAATTTATTCAACAGGTACCCCTTGGATTCTACTGGAGAAGAGGACCGACCTGCGTGGGAACATAAGGTAAGTATGTATGTATGTATGTGTGTATGTATGTAATAAAATTATACTTTCACGGTGTGTGTGTCTTGTGTTTTTTTGGGTATTTTTTTAGTGGTAGTACTACAGGTACCAGCGGGCCCGTTTTTCCGCCGCATGCTGGTACTTGTGGTTCTCCAAGTACCAGCATGCGGGGGAGGCTTGCTGGAACTTGTAGTACTGCTACTAAAAACAATATCTTTTATTTTACAACAAAGGCTATCAGCCCTCCCATCCGCAGCCCATTGGATGGGGGGGGACAGCCTCGGGCTTCACCCCTGGCCCTTGGGTGGCTGGGGGGGGGGGGACCCCTTGATTGAAGGGGTTCCCACTCCCCCAGGGTACCCCGGCCAGGGGTGACTAGTTGGATTTTTGATGCCACGGCCGCAGGGCGCTGTATAAAAGTGACCCCCGGCTGTGGCATTATCTGTCCAGCTAGTGGAGCCCGGTGCTGGTTTTAAAAATACGGGGGACCCCTACTCTTTTTGTCCCCCGTATTTTTGGGACCAGGACCAGGCGCAGAGCCCGATGCTGGTTGCTTAAATATGGGGGAACCCCTGTCATTTTTTTCCACATATTTCTGCAACCAGGATCGGCTCAAAGAGCCCGAGGCTGGTTATGCTTAGGAGGGGGGACCCCACGCAATTTTTTTTAAAAAATTACATTGTTTACTTTAAAAAAAAAAAAAAAAAAAACCCCAGCACGGATCACACAAATCCGGCCGAGATTGATTGTAAAAAAAAACGGCAGTGTTTTGCTAATCACTGCCGTTAAATTAGGTAAAAAAACACGAATGACATCGACATCGGAAGCAAAGAAAAACACGAATACGACAGCTTAGTAAATTAGTCGTAATCAATTCAAAAAGTTGCAGTTTTACACTGCCGATGTCATTCGTGATTGAACTTTGACCTATTTTCGGAAATTACGAATCTTAGTAAATATACCCCAAAATCGTAGAAAACACCAAACTGACCAAAATCCCCCTTTAGTAAATTTATCCCCAGAAATGTCTTTGAACGGTGGATGTTCCTGAGAGGGAAGTGGCTTAGCACTAGAGATGAGCAGGTTCGGTTCACAGAGAACCAAACCCCCCCGAACATCACGTTCTGAGCCAGAATCCGAGTCCAGCTCGGGCTTCCCACCAGACTCGGATCCCAGAATGAGGCAAAATGTCATCATCTCGTTGTCAGATTCTCGCAGGTTTTGGATTCCAAATAAGGAGTCGCGCATCACTGCCATTTTCACTCTAGATTTGGAGAGTGAGGGAGACAGACTTCTGTCTCTCTGTGGGTGGTGGCGTCAGGTGGGGTCAGTGTGTGCTCTATAGGGGTGCTGTTCCTGTCACTGTGGTGTTCCTGTGATGTTAGGGGTGCTGCAGCTGTACATGTGTGTTGTTGTCCTGGCTGTCACTGTGTTGTACAAGGGGCAGGGGCACTGTCCTCCTGTATGCTGTGAAAATACTGGGGTGCTGGCTGTAAAAATTAAGGGGTGCAGTGAAAATAAATGTACACTGGCCCTGTCTTGTATGCTGTAAAAATACAAGAGTGCTGCTGTTAAAATATATGTACACTGGTCCTGTATGCAGTAAAAATACAGGTGTGCTGCTGTTAAAATAAATGTACACTGGTCTTGTCTTGCATGCTGTAAAATTACAGGGGTGTTGTGAAAATACAGGTATGCTGGCACTGCCCACAGTTGCAATGTCTAGACCTTACCTTCACAACACTGTATGGGAAGAGGAGGCTCCTATCATTATTTGCATGCCCTCTGCATGAGCTGGGAGTAGCACCGCCAGTCCATTTGCTGATATTGAGATTGAGGATGCCACAATAGCAGTACACCAGGATGACGAACAGGAAGTTGATGATGAGGATTCTGATGGTGATGTGGTTTGCTTGAATAAGGAACCAGTGGAGACAGTTATTGGCCATGGGATGAAAAAGTCCACTGTCATGCCTGTGCAAAATACCAAAAAAGCCACCTCTTAGCTGTGGAATTATTTCTCCACAAATCCGGACAACAGGTGTCAAGCCATCTGTTGCCTTTGTCAATCCATAATAAGTAGAGGAAAGGACGTTAACCACCTAGGAATATCCTCCCTAATACATCACCTGCAGCGCATTCATCATAAGTCATTGTCAAGTTCAAAAACATTGGGTAATAGCGTAAGCAGTCCACTGTCACCTAAATGATGTGGTTTGTTTGAATATTATTTCTCTGTGAGGATGAGAATGTAAACACTGAAGGGGGGATCTGAGGATGAGGACGACATCTTGCCACTGTAGAGCCAGTTTGTGCAAGTAGAGATTAATTGATTCTTCTTTGGTGGGGGCCCAAACAAACCAATCATTTCAGCCACAGTTGTGTGGCAGACCCTGTCACTGAAATGATCAGTTTGTTAAAGTGTGTGTGTCCTGTTTATACAACATAAGGGTGTATGGGACGGCCCAAGGACAATTCCATCTTGCACGTCTTTTCTTTGCCACATCATTCCAGGGGTACTGCCCGTCTGCAATATCAGTCCAGGGGTGCTGCCCCACTGCTGTTTAAATCCAGGGGTGCTGCTGTACTTGATCCTAGGTTTAAATTAAAGCCTAGAGCAGATATGAAACAAGCTTCAACATCACAAACAGATTTGTAAAAACATAGCCACAAAGGTGGAAATGGAAATTGCAATTTTGACGAAGTGTTTTCCAATGAGACCACATTTGTGGCCAAAGTCAATGTGACTCAGAAGAGACTGAATTACTGTATAATCCAGCACAACTGCCGGAGAGGTAAAAGTGAGATTTTCTGTCAGAGCATTAGAGAGAGGTTCTTCTCAATTATTTCATGTTAAGGAATAACTCAAATGAATGGCTCCAATTAGTCAACCTTAATTTTGATTTATTGTTGATGTTCCAAATTTTGGGATTATTTATTTACAAGATGTGCATTTGTTGTACAGGGTTCTTTTCCTAAGGACTGCGTAGGGTTATCGCAGGACCTTGCGGTGTTAGAAGAACAGAGTTTCAGTGATCTTGCATTGCATCAGCTTTCCATTGCACTGCAGCACTAGATGGACCAGGAGCTCCTGTGAGGCACAGTTACTGAATAAGACCCATTATGGAGTCTCATGGTGGCTTACAGCCAGGAAGATGTCTGGCTTGCCAGGCTGAGGCATGCTGTGGGCACAGAGGTTACCATTGCTTCCTCCCACAGTCCTACTTATAGTATGAAATGATTTTCGACTGTTGAGTGGTAAGCTCCACTAGGGCAGGGGCTGAATAACAAAAAATTCACTGCACAGTCCTGCTTAGTACCCCACCTGAACTCAACTTACCCCATCCGGGGCTGTTGTGGGGGCTCACGAGGGGCTGCTAAAACATCTAAGGGCCTTCTTTATTTAAAAACTAAATATGAAAAAAATAAACAAGCCACACAGGTATGCTCACATGTGCGTAACTGGGGCACACAGGTATGCTCACATGCATGTAACTGGGAGCTATGAAAAACAAAAATAAGACATCTGCCACAAAATATGTAACTAAAAATGCAATAAAAAAATCTAAAAAAAGAAATCCACAAGATTTTCGCAAAATAAGTCTCCAGACTCCGTGGAGGGGAAAATATCAAATCTTGATCCTGTGGTATACACCAGTTTATTTGCATCCCAACATTAAATCCGAGATTATCGTACTCCCTGAAAATGGAGAAGGGGGTACAAATTTGGAGGCTTTGGCCCCTAGTTTTTCAGTTTGTCCAGTAATGTGGTAATTAATTACATATTTGCTTGAAGTCCTTTCCGTTCCACACCAATATAGGAGTGGAGGTGAAAGCCTGTGTGTTGTTCCTGATTGCGTGTGCCTCTCTAATTTTTAATCACCTTCTTGACACTGTCCTTTTCATCGTGTCTCTTCGCAAATGTGAAAAGTCATCAAAGAAGGAGGTGGTATGTTTGTAGCTAGCTATGACTCGGAGAACTTGGCGATCTTTTTCCAGGGGGACCACCTGTCGCTGAAATGATGGGTTTATTAAACTGTGTATGTCCTGGTTGAACAACATAAGGGTGGGAGGGAGGTCCCAAGAACAATTCCATCTTGCACCTCTTTTTTTTCTCTGCATTATGTGCTCTTTGGGGCCTAGTTTTTAAAACTACTATCCTGTCTGCCACTGCAGTGCCACTCCTAGATGGGCCAAGTGTTTGTGCCGCACACTTGTGTCGCTTAGCTTAGTCATCCAGCTACCTCGGTGCAACCTTTTGGCCTAAAAATAATATTGTGAGGTGTTCAGAATAGAATGGAAATGAGTGGAAATTAATGTTATTGAGGTTAATAGTACTGTAGGATCAAAATTACCCCCACATTCTGTGATTTTAGCTGTTTTTATGTTGTTGTTTTTTTTTTTAAAACATCCAAAACCAAAACCCGAATGGGGTTTGAGGGCTGTGAGGGGATCAGACAGTGTTGCACAGTGAGGGGATCAGTCAGTGTTGCACTGTTAGGGGATCAGTCAGTGCTGCGTTGTTAGTAAAGAAGAGAGCTGAGCTTCTGTGCTTCATAGTTGACAAGTCCAGCTATATGAGTAGCCACTTGTGAGGCTTCTTTGTCGGAGGCTCTTCCCTTTCAGCAGATACAGTACCACTTCCACTTCTGTAATGTCTTTCTGTACCACTGAGGTACAGGCTTCCAACCAGAGCCGGCCCTAACCAATATGATGCCCTAGGCAAGATTTTGGCTGGTGCCCCCTAGCACCACCGCTGGTTCTGCCTCTGACCTTGCACCTCTTTCCTAGCACCATCACCCCTCACCCATAGCAGTCCTTGTACCCCCTATATTTTAAATAGGAACAGTTCGCACATTTGACGCACAGCCCAAAAAGGGGCCTCTTCTTGCATTATTAATGCCCTTATACACATAATGACCCACATAGTGCCCCCTACACATATGTTGCACATTATTAATGCATTTTTACATGACGCACATAATGCTCCTTACACATATTCTGAACACTACTGCACAATCAACCCACTCACATGAACACAGCACTCACACTGCTACTAACACTGTGACCTCTGCCTCTGCTTGGATACAGATGTGTACTCATAAATCTTGCCTCAATGCTAACGTCTGGCACCTTTTTTTTAATGAAAATGCATCTAATTTGCATTGCTATGTGGCTAGGATGCACAAGCAGCTTTTGCTGATTAAAATGATATGCAGCATGCCTATATACTCTGGGAGACTGTGGCTGTATCTGCATATGAAATGCTATATACAGAATATAGGCATGCTGCATATAATTTTAATCAGCAGAAGCTGATGATGCCCCTAGGCATATCAAATGCCCTAGGCAATTGCCTAGTTTGCCTATGCCTATGGCCGGCTCTGCTTCCAACCCTGCTTGTCTGACTCATCCTGATACAGTCAAATCTGTGCATACTGTAACTGGATGTTGCTTGGCTTTGCTTTCCACATGTTGCAAGGCAGTCTAGGCAGCTAGCAGTGTCTTCTCTAAAGGTGGGTATCTGGTCTGAGCAGGTGTGAATTGTTTCGTCCACAATTCCATGAGAATCTTCTTCTCAACACTGTTTATGCTTTTCTTTCATAGGTCCCAGGACATACCATCTTATCTTCCATGATTGGGCTGAGAGTGTTATGTGCCTGGATCTCTTGATTGGCTGCTTGGAGTATGTCTTCCTGTTCAACAGTCCATACACACTCTTTTTACAAGTCAATGTTTTTATTGGCCTTAGAATGAGACCTAGGTGGGGTACAAATGATCTCCAATCCCATAAGGTCACTTAATGTGCTTCTTTGGTAGTAGTGGGTGTCTTCATCTGGACTGTGGCTTTCATGACTGGTTATGGAATTGTTCTCTTGGGTCCAGTCCTGATCATTCCCAGGAATATCGCACTGAGTAGGTCCTTGTGCCTTGTCTTTGTTAATGTCCCACCCTCTGCTCTCCATATATGCTGCCAGGAAATATAAATCATTGGAAGCAGCAGTAATAGCACCTCCAACCACATCTGAAAGAATTAGGCCAAATGTTGTCTTTCCCAAACCACTGGCTTCATCCTCTATGATTTTACCATCTACAACTGATCGACTGCAGCTTTGTCCCTCATGGTATATCTTTACAGCACTATGCAGCTGATGTAGAATTGCCCACATTTGCATCCTGAATTGCAGGTGTAATACTAATCATGTGCAAAATGTTACTGTAACTTTCTTAAGAAGCATGCATGTGTGCCTGCTTTATATAATGCATGCATCTTATGCACTAACAGTAACATCCCCCTTCTAAACATAATTTTAACCATTTTTTTACAAACACATTTGATACTAAACATTAAAAATAAAAAAATTGCTTTAACATACACACAAGTCATATATCTAAATATATAAAAGGCAAACACCACTGCCTCATCACAAAATCTCCTATACCATAAGGACTAGGAACTTAAAATTTGGATAGTAGCTTGCTTTTGTGATGTAGGCACCCACTAAGAAGGGATATTTCAAAATTACACCCACAAACGAGTTCAAAAGGTTAAGATAATTCCCCTCACACATAGGAGAGTTAAGACAGCCCACCCAGCAGGGGCTATAAAGAATGCATGGTGTCGGCGATAGGAGACAATGCTCAGTACCTTGACTTCCTTGGCAGTGTCAGTTGCACAGCAGTCCATTACTAAAATATGGGAGCCACATCAATTGCCACCCCTAAACACTGTGAAATATCGCTGGGTGTTGCTACCCTATTTGAATAATTAACTGCCCCGCAACTGCCACTGGCAAGGAAGTCCCGCCTTGTGGTTCAAGAAATTTTGTGATGAGTCAGTGGTATTTGCCTTTTAAGTACTTAACCAACCTATTTCCAGCCAGGAGAGGATAGTATCTCAATTATCAGAGGTTAGCCTGTCACTTGAACTAAACATTTCTGAACTTCTCAGAGAGCAATAGGAGGAAAGGATAGATAAATATTTTGACTCTTAAATGCATTAAAGGAAAGCTTAATAGTCAGCAACTGCTTATCTGCTGTGTAAAGGGTACCAACAGCTCTCCTAGTGACCTAAAGTGTTACTTTTTTACCTCGTTACCATTTTACCTCAAAGGAGGAGCCCTAAGGAGAGCGAGAAGATAAGCAGGGCCCTTTGGAATAGAGTCAGCCTATTTCTGCAAACCTTACATATTTAACATACAGCGGGCGGAGCTTGACTGTCATCCAAGAATTTACAGCATTGAGCAGGGCAGCATCAGAGGCAGGACGGGGCAGAGCAGGAAGCAAATTATTCTCCTCAGTGCCAGCCTTTTGACAGCATCAATCTGGGGAAGACCTGCCCAGAGGTGCGGCCTGACAAAGATTGGCATTATACTTGAAATTCCATAGTGAAACACAGGTATTCAGCTAATATATATATTGCAAGAAATCTCTGTCCCTCTGCATCCTCTTGCCAAATTGCTGAGGGCAAAGGCAGACTTAGACATCCTGGGGCCCTAAGCAAGACATCAATTTGGAGCCCCCCTTCCTCAAACAATCCTCAGTGTGCCCCACCCCCCACAAATTGTAGCAGACAGGCCCCCACTCATTGTGCCACCCCACAATTAGTGTATGCTGCCCAATATGCACCCTGCCCGATTACAGCAGGCGGATGGTAGTTGTATTAGTGTACTTGGCAACTGGCACCTGGCAGCTATCTAGTCACTGACAGCCTGGCGGGATAATTTAGCCAGCCTAGTACTCACACAATTTCAGCAGAAATCAGAAATGACCTCCCGACTGCATGATCTGTCGCCGAGCCCCCTGGGAACAGCTGGGCCCTTGCGGCTACTTTGGTTAACTAGTGGTAAATCCGCTACTGCACGGTGGTGAGCTCGCTAACTTAATTGTCAGACCTTGATAATGGAGTCACACTAAAGGAACTGATATATAGTCAATATAGTCACTGACTGAGGAGTGCAATAATGGACATTATAAAGGATGGGGGATTTGCTAATAGCGGATGGGGGATGTGCTACAATCTGTGGTGGTGGTGGTGGTGGGGGGGGGGACATTGATATATAATGCAGACACCCATACCTTATAATATTTATTATTACACCCAACTACATTAGTGTTGACTACATTATATATGATTGCCTCTCCCCCCCTTACTGATTGTAGCAGCCTAAAAGGCTCATTATTACAACCCTCGGTCAGTGTGACTGTATTGATTATATATCAGTTCCCCACTGATTGTAGCAGGCATCTCCCATACACGTTAGCACTTAAAATAGAGTATAATAGCATATTGATATATAACACCATTCAGTGTGCCTCCCCCCAGCAATGATTGTAGCAGGCAGGTGTTAGATATTGTACTTAAAATAACACTGTCCGCTCCTCCACCCCCCCCCCCCCCCCCTTTCCTGCCTTAATTGGAATTTAAAATAGGTGGATGTTGTATAAAATGTAAAAGATACTGTTATAAAGTACACTGGAAGACCTCATATTTTTTTCTGTGCACATCCCCGCTCCTCACTCTAAACATCTGGCATCATTTACATGTGTTTCATGTAGTGATGAGCGGGTTCGGTTTCTCGGAAACCGAACCCCCCGAACTTCACGGGTCCGAGGCAGGTTAGAACCTTCCCGCCTTGCTCGGCTAACCCGAGCGCGCCCGAACGTCATCATCCCGCTGTCGGATTCTCGCGAGATTCGGATTCTATATAAGCAGCCGCGCGTCGCCGCCATTTTCACTCGTGCATTGGAGATGATAGGGAGAGGACGTGGCTGGCGTCCTCTCCGTTTATTGTAGAAGTTGATTGGTTTAGTTCTTATTTGTGGGGAGGATTGGGCAGCAGCTGTTAGGAGGAGTACAGTGCAGAGTTTTGCTGATAAGTGACCACCAGTTTTTATCCGTTCTCTGCCTGAAAAAAACGCTCCATACCATATCTGTGCTCAGTGTGCTGCATAATATATCTGTGCTGAGTGCTCACACTGCTTAATTGTGGGGACTGGGGAGCAGCTATAGCAGGAGTACAGTGCAGAGTTTTGCTGACAGTGACCACCAGTATACGTTGTCTGCCTGAAAAACACTCCATATCTGTGCTCAGTGTGCTGCTTTATTGTGGGGACTGGGGACCACCAGTATAATTAATATTATATAGGAGGAGTACAGTGCAGAGTGCACTGCTGTACCTACCTCTGTGTCGTCATCCATTAAGTATACTATCCATCTACATTCTATACCAGTGGTGCATTTTAGTTTTGCAGTTTGCTGACAGTGTCCACCAGTATACTATATACAGCAGTACGGTAGGCCACTGCTGTACCTACCTCTGTGTCATCACTCATCATCCATTTAGTATACTATCCATCTACATTCTATACCTGTGGTGCATTTTAGTTTTGCAGTTTGCTGACACAGTGTCCACCAGTATACTATATATAGCAGTACGGTAGGCCACTGCTGTACCTACCTCTGTGTCGTCACTCGTCATCCATTAAGTATACTATCCATCTACATTCTATACCTGTGGTGCATTTTAGTTTTGCTGTTTGCTGACACAGTGTCCACCAGTATACTATATATAGCAGTACGGTAGGCCACTGCTGTACCTACCTCTGTGTCGTCATCCATTAAGTATACTATCCATCAACATTCTATACCTGTGGTGAATTTTAGTTTTGCAGTTTGCTGACAGTGTCCGCCAGTATACTATATATAGCAGTACGGTAGGCCACTGCTGTACCTACCTCTGTGTCGTCACTCATCATCCATTAAGTATACTATCCATCTACATTCTATACCTGTGGTGCATTTTAGTTTTGCAGTTTGCTGACACAGTGTCCACCAGTATACTATATATAGCAGTATGGTAGGCCACTGCTGTACCTACCTCTGTGTCGTCATCCATTAAGTATACTATCCATCTACATTCTATACCTGTGGTGCATTTTAGTTTTGCAGTTTGCTGACACAGTGTCCACCAGTATGCTATATATAGCAGTACGGTAGGCCACTGCTGTACCTACCTCTGTGTCAACACTCGTCATCCATTAAGTATACTATCCATCTACATTCTATACCTGTGGTGCATTTTAGTTTTGCTGTTTGCTGACACAGTGTCCACCAGTATACTATATATAGCAGTACGGAAGGCCACTGCTGTACCTACCTCTGTGTCGTCATCCATTAAGTATACTATCCATCTACATTCTATACCTGTGGTGCGCCTCTTTTTTTCTTTGCATCATGTGGCGTTTGGGGACAATTTTTTGGAAGTGCCATCCTGTCTTGATTGACACTGCAGTGCCACTCCTAGATGGGCCAGGTGTTTGTGTCGGCCACTTGTGTCGCTTAGCTTAGTCACACAGCCACCTTGGTGCGCCTCTTTTTTTCTTTGCATCATATGCTGTTTGGGGACTATTTTTTTGAAGTGCCATCCTGCCTGACACTGCAGTGCCACTCCTAGATGGGCCAGGTGTCTGTGTCGGCCACTTGTGTCGCTTAGCTTAGTCACACAGCGACCTTGGTGCGCCTCTTTTTTTCTTTGCATCACGTGCTGTTTGGGGACAATTTTTTGGAAGTGCCATCCTGTCTTGATTAACACTGCAGTGCCACTCCTAGATGGGCCAGGTGTTTGTGTCGGCCACTTGTGTCGCTTAGCTTAGTCACACAGCGACCTTGGTGCGCCTCTTATTTTCTTTGCATCATGTGCTGTTTGGGGACAATTTTTTGGAAGTGCCATCCTGTCTTGATTGACACTGCAGTGCCACTCCTAGATGGGCCAGGTGTTTGTGTTGGCCACTTGTGTCGCTTAGCTTAGTCACACAGCCACCTTGGTGCGCCTCTTTTTTTCTTTGCATCATATGCTGTTTGGGGACTATTTTTTTGAAGTGCCATCCTGCCTGACACTGCAGTGCCACTCCTAGATGGGCCAGGTGTTTGTGTCGGCCACTTGTGTCGCTTAGCTTAGTCACACAGCGACCTTGGTGCGCCTCTTTTTTTCTTTGCATCACGTGCTGTTTGGGGACAATTTTTTGGAAGTGCCATCCTGTCTTGATTAACACTGCAGTGCCACTCCTAGATGGGCCAGGTGTTTGTGTCGGCCACTTGTGTCGCTTAGCTTAGTCACACAGCGACCTTGGTGCGCCTCTTTTTTTCTTTGCATCATGTGCTGTTTGGGGACAATTTTTTGGAAGTGCCATCCTGTCTTGATTGACACTGCAGTGCCACTCCTAGATGGGCCAGGTGTTTGTGTCGGCCACTTGTGTCGCTTAGCTTAGTCACACAGCCACCTTGGTGCTCCTCTTTTTTTCTTTGCATCATGTGCTGTTTGGGGACAATTTTTTGGAAGTGCCATCCTGTCTTGATTGACACTGCAGTGCCACTCCTAGATGGGCCAGGTGTTTGTGTCGGACACTTGTGTCGCTTAGCTTAGTCACACAGTCACCTTGGTGCGCCTCTTTTTTTCTTTGCATCATGTGCTGTTTGGGGACAATTTTTTGGAAGTGCCATCCTGTCTTGATTGACACTGCAGTGCCACTCCTAGATGGGCCAGGTGTTTGTGTCGGCCACTTGTGTCGCTTAGCTTAGTCAAACAGCCACCTTGGTGCGCCTCTTTTTTTCTTTGCATCATGTGCTGTTTGGGGACTATTTTTTAAATCGGCCATCCTGTCTGACACTGCAGTGCCACTCCTAGATGGGCCAGGTGTTTGTGTCGGCCACTTGAGTCGCTTAGCTTAGTCATCCAGCGACCTTGGTGCAAATTGTAGGACTAAAAATAATATTGTGAGGTGTGAGGCGTTCAGAATAGACAGGAAATTAGTGGAAATTATGGTAATTGAGGTTAATAATACTATGTGATCAAAATGACCCCCGAATTCTATGATTTAAGCTGATTTTTAGGGGTTTTTGAAAAAAACACCCAAATCCAAAACACACCCGAATCCGACAAAAAAATTTCAGTGAGGTTTTGCCAAAACGCGTCCGAAACCAAAACACGGCCGCGGAACCGAATCCAAAACCAAAACACAAAACCCGAAAAATTTCCGGTGCACATCACTAGTTTTATGACTGTTCACACGCACAGTACTACAGGACTGGAGACACAGGCATGCACTGGAGCCAACACCCAACAGCTGCCTAATCACTGACACTTTGACTAGAGTATTCAGCCTGCCTAGCTCTTGGACAATTTCGGTGAATCTCGTGGTCTGCCAGAAATGCCCTTTATACAGCCTTGTTGGCGAGCCCCCTGGGACCAGCAGGGCCCCAAGCAGTTGCTTTGGTTGCCTTGTGGTAAATCTTCTACTGGCTCAGGGTGTGCACTGCCACCACTGGCTATAGCCTCCAGCTATACCCCAGTGACTCCCCACTAAGAGGTCACTGTACCTGCACCCAGAAACGGTGATCAATGAGCTCCAGTCATCTGTTCTAATGTGCTGCTGCTGTGACCAGGGACGGATTTAGAGGTGGGGCCGACCCTAAGCACAACAGTAACGGCCGCTCCCTGCCTGCCTAATTTTACTATATTTATTGATTGGTTATAAGACTTCATTTGATGATAGCCAATTTAATAGAATAATAAAAAAAGCCACTAACTATGACATTTTAATTATGTATACATATTACTAAGCAGGACAGCTTACTGGGACAGTATGTGAATGTTCTACCAATTTATATTCTATTCAATATGGCATATGGTACAGTACAGTGGAAATATTTTGCAGTTACTGGTACATTTTGGCCTGACAGTATCAACACAAGCATCCAAGTGCCGCCCCCTCACGTGTCTAATGGGAAATTCCCCATTGGCTGTGACCCCTGTCCCTGGGTGCAGGTAAGTGTTTTTTTGAGTGTCTATCAGATGACATGGCTGATGAGAGGGGCTAGATCTGATCTCAAGATAGCGTTATTATCACAGGGCTCCCTCTGGTATTACTTTACAATTAATTTTGTTTTGTAAATTCAGCCAGATTGCAGTTTCCATTTCAAGTATGGGAAATGTGATCTGCTTATTATAAAGATGGGAATTTAAGGGATTGGAGGAGAATGTTGTGACTTCTCCAATTGACAATTAAGTGATACTAAACTAAAGTGACAAGGGGGAGAAACACCCTTTTTTACATTATTTCAGTAAAAATAATATTGATAATTATGCTCATAAGTAGTAAGTAGAGATGCTCAAATTTGATTCAAACTTGTTCTCTCACAGATATATTAAATCAGCTCTAAAATTAAATAATGTATCAAATCATCTCATTAATACAGCAAAAATAAGCAAGAGAAACCATACATTATATAAGGATTAGTATGAATTACCGACAGTCGGGATGTCAGCCGTCAGTATAAGACAACGGCATCCCGGCCATCAGTATGCCGGCAACGGGGCGAGCGCTAGAAAGCCACCTGTCGTGGACACCCACGAGTGGGAATAGCCCCTGTGAGCCAGGATTCCGGCTGGTGGCCTTTTCAGCAGTCACGATTCCAGCGTCAGGATCCCGACTGCCGGCAATTTAACTGCATCCCATTATATAGTACTATGACTTTGAACTTGAACTTTGAATTCAAATACAATAAAATATATTTAAAACACTATTTATGTAACAAACATCATAATTACTTAACACTCAGCAGCTTCTCTCACTTGCTTAACACTGATTTCTCACTTCTATCCCTCATCTGTGTGATGCCCTGGGGTGGTATGGCTAGAGTGGTTTGGGGGTGCTCTGCGCCCCAGAGGTGAACCCCTATAATGTTAGGGACCTGTGCGATGAGGTCACTGTGAAGAAGGTGGGCAGGCTCATATACTGGCCAATATATGCCAAGAACCTCGGATAGGATGGTTGTTATAATTTTAATGGTGTATGGTACACCAGGATGTGCAGTCCATGCCCCCTCTCCACTATATATTCTATATTATGTGTGTGTATACACAACTGAGGGCTTGAGATGTCCTCATTCTGGATTAGCACCCAACCCACTGCCTCTCAGGCTTTAAAACAGGGAACAACTAGCACATACTGACTGCACAAAGGCTGTAGGTAAGATCCTTTCAAATATATAGAAAGTCAGTTTGGGAGTCAACTTTGGGGGGCATGGGGCTCCTCGGATTGGATTGCTCTTGCTGGGCCACTTTAGGGCATTACCACCGTACATTTATTTTTTATACAGATATCACCCTGTGTTTGTTTTTATTCATGTAGCATTTTTCACACATCTTTTACACTTGTAACACTGATCAGCTAACCTCGCTTTCTAACACTCTGACATCTTACTGCTGTCCTCTTTCTAGCACTCAGTAGCTACTCTCACTTGCATAACACTGATTTCTCACTTCTCTCCCTCATCTGTGTGATGCCCTGGGGTGGTATGGCTGGAGTGGTTTGGGGGTGCTCTGCGCCCCAGAGGTGAACTCCTATAATGTTAGGGACGTGTGCGATGAGGTCACTGTGAAGAAGGTGGGCAGGCTCATATACTGGCCAATATATGCCAAGAACCTCGGATAGGATGGTTGTTATCATTTTAATGGTGTATGGTACACCAGGATGTGCAGTCCAAGCCCCCTCTCCACAATATATTCTATATTATGTGTGTGTATACACACCTGAGGGCTTGAGACTCCCTCATTCTGGATTAGCACCCAACCCACTGCCTCTCAGACTTTTAAACAGGGAACTAGCACATACTGACTGCACAAAGGCTATAGGTAAGATCCTTTTGTCACACTCGCGGCGCTGCGGCTGCCACGCTTACCGCTCCGGGTGCGCTGGGTCTCCCGGCGGTCGTCGCCCCCGGTGGGCTCTGGGTCGTCGCGTCTTGCTGGCGCTGCCTCCGGCGGGTTCCCGGGGTGTGGGCGCCGCCATTACGCCCGGCATCCACGAGAGCGTGGTGAGCGGGTAACGTCATCGGCCCCTTCCGCCAATCGGGAGAGGGCGGGAAGTTCAAAGCAGACGCCGTACAGAGCCCCGGGGCCTAAGTATCGTCTTTCCAATGATCACCAGTGCTAGCAGCGTTCAGCGTGTTCTCAAGCTGAACGTCTCCTGTATTCCAGCGTTGCAGAGTATCTTTCAGTGGGACATTTCCTGTGCTACCAGCGTTACAGAGTATCTCTCAGTGGGACATTCCCTGTGCTACCAGCGTTACAGTGTATCACTCAGTGGAACCTTCCTCGTGCTACCAGCGTTACAGTGTATCACTCAGTGGAACCTTCCCCGTGCTACCGGCGTTACAGTGTATCACTCAGTGGGACATTCTCTGCATCACCAGCGTTACAGTGTATCTCTCAGAGGGACACCTCCTGTGCTTCCAGTATTACAGGGTATCCCTAAGTGGAACGCCTCTCAAACTTCCAGAGTTACACTGAATCTCAAATCCTCATTTATTTCTTCAGCATCACTCACAAGTTCTTCATACTTCTGTGTGCTTCAACATCGTTCTCAAATCTTCATTCATCTCTTCAGCATCGCTCACAAGTTCTTCATTCTTCTGTGTGCTTCAACATCGTTCTCAAATCTTCATTCATCTCTTCAGCATCGCTCACAAGTTCTTCATTCTTCTGTGTGCTTCAACATCGTTCTCAAATCTTCATTCATTTCTTCAACATCGCTCACAAGTTCTTCATTCTTCTGGGTACTTCAGCATCGCCCCCAAGCCTTGGCCACAACTAATTCTTTAGCATTACACGTCGGTTACAACGGCTAAGTTCTGCATGAGGAAAACCTACATCCGGCCATCCCTGCTCCGGCCCAGCTGTGGTTCCTCTTCCCGATCATCGGAAGAACCCCCGAGTTCTCAACACTCCTAACCCAGGTCAGTGACACCTTTCAAATATATAGAAAGTCAGTTTGGGAGTTAACTTTGGGGGGCATGGGGCTCCTTGGATTGCTCTTGCTGGGCCACTTTAGGGCATCACCACTGTACATTTATTTTTAATACTGATATCACCCTGTATTTGTTTTTATTCATGTAGCATTTTTCACACATCTTTTACACTTGTAACTAGAGATGAGCGGGTTCGGTTCGTCGAGATCCGAACCCCGCCGAACTTCACGTGTTTTACACGGGTCCGAGGCAGCCTCGGATCTTCCCGCCTTGCTCGGTTAACCCGAACGAGGCCGAACGTCATCATACCTCTGTCGGATTCTCGCGAGATTCGTATTCCATATAAAGAACCACGCGTCGCCACCATTTTCACTCGTGCATTGTAGATTGAGCGGAGAGGACGTGGCTACGTTCTCTGCCTGAAAAGCTCAATATCTGTGCTCAGTGTGCTGCATTGTGGTGACCACCAGTATATTATAGTAGTACAGTACAGTAGGCCATTGCTGTATCTTGCAGCTCCGTGTCAGACTCAGTTCTAGTATCCTGATCAGTGCTCAATATCTGCTGCATTGTTGTGTGACCAGTATATACTATATAGTAGTACAGTGCAGCATTTTGGTGACCACCAATATAAAGTAGTACAGTACAGTAGGCCATTGCTTTATCTTGCAGCTCTGTGTCACTTCAAGTATCCATATCTGTGCTGCATTGTTGTGAGCAGTATATAGTAGTACAGTGTAGCATTTAGGTGACCACCAGTATATAGTTGTACAGTACAGTAGGCCATTGCTGTATCTTGCAGCTTCGTGTCACTTCAAGTATCCATATCTGTGCTGCATTGTTGTGAGCAGTATATAGTAGTACAGTGCAGCATTTTGGTGACCACCAGTATATATAGTAGTACAGTATAGTAGGCCATTGCTGTATCTTGCAGCTCCATGTCACTTCAAGTATCCATATCTGTGCTGCATTGTTGTGAGCAGTATATAGTAGTACAGTGCAGCATTTTGGTGACCACCAGTATATAGTTGTACAGTACAGTAGGCCATTGCTGTATTTTGCAGCTCCGTGTCACTTCAAGTATCCATATCTGTACTGCATTGTTGTGAGCAGTATATAGTAGTACAGTGCAGCATTTTGGTGACCACCAGTATATATAGTAGTACAGTACAGTAGGCCATTGCTGTATCTTGCAGCTCTGTGTCACTTCAAGCATCCATATCTGTGCTGCATTGTTGTGAGCAGTATATAGTAGTACAGTGCAGCATTTTGGTGACCACCAGTATATATAGTAGTATAGTACAGTAGGCCATTGCTGTATCTTGCAGCTCCGTGTCACTTCAAGTATCCATATCTGTGCTGCATTGTTGTGAGCAGTATATAGTAGTACAGTGCAGCATTTTGGTGACCACCAGTATATAGTAGTACAGTACAGTAGGCCATTGCTGTATCTTGCAGCTCCGTGTCAGACTCAGTTCTACTCTCCGTATCAGTGCTCAATATCTTTGCTGCATTGTGGGGACCAGTATACTACAGTACAATAGTCCAGTGCTGTTCTCGCTGCTCAGTGTCAGTTCTCCTTAGTTTTATCAGTGATCAGTATAATCAGTTCTCAGTATAATCAGTGCGCTGTTAGACGTGCGCCCGTTTTCCGCCATTAGTGCATTGGGATTTAGACAATTGATGATGTTATTGTGTCCCCGGTACAAAATCCCATCTAGATTCCACTTCACTAGGCAGGCGATAGCAAGATTTTACCAATTAATATCAGTGATTTATAATTATTAATTACAGTGATCTTGCCAAATAATTCCAGTGATTTTGTCATTTTCTTCCAGTGATTTGGACCAATAATACCATTGATTAGAACGAATAATTCCTGTGATTTTGTCATTTTCTTCCAGTGATTTGGACCAATAATACCATTGATTAGAACAAATAATTCCTGTGATATTGAGGTGTTTGTGTCGCTTAGCTTAGCCATCCAGCGACCACAGTGCACCTCTTTTTCTCTTTTCTCTGCATCATGTGATGTTTGAGGCCAATTTTTTTAAGTGCCATCCTGTCTGACACTGCAGTGCCACTCCTAGATGGGCCAGGTGTTTGTGCCGGCCACTTGGGTCGCTTAGCTTAGTCATCCAGCGACCTCGGTGCAAATTTTAGGACTAAAAATAATATTGTGAGGTGTTCAGAATAGACTGGAAATGAGTGGAAATTATGGTTATTGAGGTTAATAATACTATAGGATCAAAATTACCCCCAAATTCTATGATTTAAGCTGTTTGTGAGGGTTTTTTTTTAAAAAAACACCCAGATCCAAAACACACCCGAATCCGACAAAAATTTTTAAGGGAGGTTTTGCTAAAATGCGTCCGAATCCAAAACACGGCCGCGGAACCGAATCCGAAGCCAAAACACAAAACCCAAAAAATTTCCGGTGTACATCTCTACTTGTAACACTGATCAGCTAACCTCACTTTCTAACACTCTGACATCTTACTGCTTTCCTCTTTCTGACACTCAGCAGCTACTCTCACTTGCATAACACTGATTTCTCACTTCTATCCCTCATCTGTGTGATGCCCTGGGGTGGTACTGGGGTGGGATGCCACATGCTGCTGTGTTGGCAGGTGTGTGGTATTGCAGGGAGGCAGCAGCCTCCCTACTTTCTTCTGCCTGTGTGGGTGTGTAGGGGGGAGCGACCACCACCTCTGGATTTACCCCTAGCTGAGGGGCCAAAATCCCATTAAAAAACCCCTGGAATTTGCATAAGGGGCGTGGCCACAAGGGCCGTGATTAGGCCACGCCCCTTAACCCACAGCAGGCACAGCAATGAGATAGGGCTCCCCTGTCTCAAGTGCCCTGGGCCCCCCCGGACTCATAATCCGCCCCTGGGGGCATGCCAGCAGCTCACAGAGTGCTGGGCATGCCCCCTCACTGACGAAAACGGGGTCGTGGCTCGTGATCACGGGTCCTCCCGTGAAGCCACGCCCCTTTCATTGACCACACACCATTTTTGTTGCACGTGTGTCCCTCCTTCTGCCTGAAGAAAGTTGGGAGGTATGCACCCCTGCCTGTGCCATGCGCATACCATCTGCTTCTGCTCCTATTTGCCCAGATCTGTGACTCATTTGACTAACTCCGCCCAGTGTTGTGGCTTCGCCCAGTGTTAGCAAATGATGCACAAAGTCACAGATCTGGGCTAATATATAGGAGATATGTATCTAGGGGACCAACACTTGCAAAATGGTTAGGCAAACCAATATGGTGGCTAGGCACACCCCCTCTGGAGACTGGCCACACCCCTAAACATGGGCCCCTACAACTGCATTCCCCTGGTGGGTCCTAAATGCCCCAGTCCGACACTGTCTGTGCCCCAGAGGCCCTATAATGTTAGGAACCTGTGCAATGAGATCACCGTGAAGATGGCTGACAGGCTCATATATTCGCCAATAGGTGCCAAGAACCTCGGATATGATGGTTGCTATGATTGTAATGGTGTATGGTACACCTGCACTCTTGTTCCTATATTGCAGTACTAAGGGGGTGCTTTAGAGCTGATCATAGATGTGCTAAATTTAGCACATCCATGATCAGTTTCTCTAACATGTGGGGAGATGCCCAGCACAAGGCTAGTCCGACCCGCATGTCAGGCCCTGCTCCCCCCCCCTCTCCATACGGGTGCGAAAGTAGCTCCCAACCTGCGCAGCCTAGCTGCGTTGGCAGGTGGCTACCCGCTATTATCTGCGTTTTCCGGACCGTGCCTGACCGATGCTGTTCTAACGCCGTTGGCACGCCCACTCCCACCACGCAACAGCCTCTGCCTCTCAATCAGGCAGAGGCGATCGCACCAGTGAGATGCTTTTAGCATCTCACTGGGATTTACTGGGTGCGCACGCGCAGTGCACCCACTGTGCGTGTGCACTCCACAAAAGCCTTCAGAGTGCGATCGCTGCCATTGCAGTGATCGCCTCTGAATCACTCCCTAAGACCCAGTAAGGTAGCACATCCCATTATAAGAAGCTAGGATGTGCAGTCCAGGCCCCCTCTCCACAATTACTGACACATGTAAGCATTTCATTTTTTGCAGTTACCATTCCATAGAATATTTGATTATCTTTTTTTTAACTGTAAACATGCCAGTCCCTAATTCCTATAGTTGTAGTTTGAGGACAGAGCTACCTAAGCAGTCAATAGCAAATTGAATCAGTCCAAAAATATTGTACTATGAACAAGTTTAAGCCAAATTTGGCTATGGGGGTTATTCAAAGTTGGTTGCATATTTTGCTATTTTAGCAAAATCTGCCACCACTAAAATTGCATGCTGAGGGCTGCCAACACAGGGCAAGTCCAACCAGCATGTGTAGCGCCGCCCAGTGATGCGATTGCAATTCAATTGCATCACATAAACGTCAAATAGAGGCTGATCCCTGCCTACGAGCAGACGCACTGCCGCTATGTTTCCGGCCAGTCCCAAAAATGGCCATGACGTGTCTGCGTTAACTAGCCTTCTTCCCCCCAATGCCACATCGCCACCCACAGATGCCCATCACCTGTCAATCATCCTTCCGGGATACAATCGCATCGTGAGAGCCCACGCACTGCGGCCGCTGCGCATACATAGTGTTCCAAAAATTGCCTGTTCGTAATTTTCGGAACACTGCGACTAGATCTGAATAGCCTCCTACATTTGGAAACAACAACTCCTAAATTCATTGACTTGCATACTTAAAACCACACAATGTAAATTTACTAATGCTTCTAAAAAGGAAAAGTGCAGTTGTTTGCAAAGCAACCAGTCAATTCTAGCTATCATTTGTCTAGTGCATTCCATAAAATATTATGTTGAATTTGAAAGTTTTAGTGAATAATGGGGGTTATTTAGGCAGCAATTGGCCAAATGCACTGCAGGTGGCGCAGATGTAACGTGTGCAGTAGATTTGGGTGGGTTATATTGTTTCTGTGCATGGTAAATACTGACTGCTTAATTTCTACACTGCAATTTAGATTTCAGTTTAAACACACCCCACCCAAATCTAAAGGACCCCATACACTAGAACCGTTGATAATGCCCGATTTCATCCAATTTCGGGCAATCGGGACGATATATCGGGTGAAACCTGGCATTTTGGATGTGTTTCCGATCCAATGCGCGTTCCCGTGAGGGTCGGATCGGCTCCCCTTGCTGCACTTGTGATATGTTGGTTCCTGCAGGCATGGCTGGGATAGCATACGATATATCGCATGCAAAATGTACCAAATCGTATGGAATCGTATGGAACCACTCCCGGGAAGCTCCCGGGAGAATTCAAGGGAAATCGCCTCCGACTTCAGCCTCAGACATATCGTTGTAGTGTATGGGGCCCTTAACTCTCTCTGCACATGTTATATCTGCTCATGGTTTTGCCCAGTTGCTTGCTTTTTTGGTTTGCTAACAAACTCAAATAATGCCCATAATTCAATATTTGCAGACATTGTGTGTGGATGCACTCCACTGGACTGAAGGAATATCTCCTAGTTTTTGGCAGTGCATGGATCTAACACTGTTCTTATATAACGTCCATCCTTGTCCACAGCAAATTCTTCCTATTTCATTAAATATCCCTGTATCTGGCCAGTGTCAGTCCCATCACGATTGCATTATGCCACACAGCTTACTGCTAATGCAAGACCCAATTTATTATAAAATGAAATACTGTCATGCAGTCCTATCAGTCAAATAAAGCGTTAGTGGAAGTTTACAGCTGTCAGTTCTCATTACACATCATCATGGAATGTGGCCTAATCATTTCAAATAGCGTCTTTCTTGCAAATCTTGACCTATATTAGCAGACGAGAAGTTGTATATACTATTTTTTGCACCAGCAAAGCAATAAAAATGTCAATTCACATTGTCTATTGATATTTCCACCTAAATTATTTCTTGAGGCACATAGTGTATACAGTATCACTCTTGTATTATAATCTCAGTTCAGCAGATGAGATATCAAAGTACCAGAGGAGCAATGAACACTCCGTAAAACATATTAAGACTAAGGAAGAAGTCCATTGGGAATCGGCATGTGATCACGGTGCACGACAGTTGCCGGCAGGGGGGTGAGAGCAATGAAGCCCCTTGCGGGCTCACTGCACTTGCCATGCTGCGGACTCGGAGGCGAGTTTTGCTCACCACAGGTTCTATTCTACAGATGGGTCCACAGTTATCTTGGCTAGTTTGCTGCGCTTAGGCACAACATGGTTTATTAACATAAACCCTTCATCTATTGTTCTCAGCTGCAATACAATACTGAGAACAATACAGCAGGGGATTAAGTCATTACAGCAGGGGATTAAGTCCGACTGCCCAGTCTCATTTAATCCTATTAAAGGTCAAGATAAACATAGACCCATCTGTACCTCTATGGGTGTCGTGGACACCCATAGAGGGGGAATCGCCCACCTCGACGTTATTCTGGCAGCAGTATAGTACCCCTGTCGGGATTCCGGCATCAGTATTGAGACAGCCGGGATCCTGAGGGGCGGTATGTTAACTGCATACCGTCCATTGAATTGATTTGCTATTAAAAAAGCTGAAAAAAAGTTGCTGTAAAGAGTAAGCAGAACAAATATAAATGTAATATGGCGTGAGATACTGGATGCGACTGTGATGCTGTAAGATAAGTAGTGGACCGTATTTTTGTTTAAATTTGACATCTTAGTTACATTGGTGTAAAAGAAAGAAATATCCAAGCTCTTTTTTGCACAGATTCAGGCTCGATCGCACATCGATGTACAAATGTTGCACATTCCACTAATCAGCGTACGCTAGCGATGCAGTTCTGTCTCTCTCAGTTGTTTTATACACACACTAAGACAAATATTTTAACTGATAAGACAATCAGTGCCACGTAGTTGCAAAGGACCATGGGGGTCATTCTGACCCGATCGCACGCTGCAGTTTATCGCAGAGGTGCGATCGGGTCAAAACTGCGCATGCGCCGGCGCCGCAGTGCGCCGGCGCATGCCAGACGGCCGAAGGCTGTCGCTGCGGTACGATCGCCTCTGCCTGATTGACAGGCAGAGGCGGTCGCTGGGCGGGGGGGGGGGACGAAACAGCTGCATTTGGCCGCTGTTTCGTGGGCGCAGTCCAGCCAACGCAGGCATAGCCGGACCATGCGGGCGGCGGGCCGCAGCAGCTGCGTGTCGAGTGCGACAAGTAGCTCCCGGCCAGCACACTAAAGCTGCGCTGGTCGGGAGCTACTTCTAAAGTGCAAAAGCACAGCCACTATGCAATGCTTTTGCACTTCTGCGGGGGGGTGGGGGGCGGAGGGGGAGCCGGCACTGATATGCGGGGTGGGATAGCCCTGTGCTGGGTGTCCACCCGCATGTCTATGGACATGATCGTTGCCCTGCAAAATTTTGCAGGGCTACGATCAACTCGGAATGACCCCCAATGTGCACAGAAAGGAACTATTTGGCGCTATTGAAGACACAGTAAAAAAAGTACACACCTGTATATTGGTGCATCACGTGCTTAATGTTACAACTTCTGCTTTCTGTTTCTCTTATTGCTTAATGAAGCCAATGATAGGAATGTCAGAAGGAAAGAAGAATCACTGCTCCAGCCCCTGGAGTCAGTCTACTTTCTTAGAATACATGAGAAAAAGACTGAAGACTCTTTGTGGGGCACGCGCCTACTGTCTTTTTTCCATACCTTATATGTACATGCTGTCACTGAGGTGCACCACCAATCTGACAAAGTTGGTTATCTAGGGACATTATTTAAGTTGTTGGTTTCAACATTCTCGACCTTTCCTATTTTCAAACCCAGTGCAGTAGGCAATCTGTTTTTCTGTGATTCTACTTTCTTGCCAGAAGGAGAGAAGAATCACTTAGTAGTAATAAGCGCAACAAAGCATCCAGAATTGTGCGGTGTGAAAATAAAAATTTACAGTATATGGAGTAGATAAAAGCTGTTTGGATTCCTTGGAATCCGACCCACTCCAAACACTGGGGATCCAAGTCTTCGGGTCTTTCCACCAGACTTAGATCCCACGTCGAGGCCAAACATCATCCTCCCGCCATAGGATTCTTGCAGGACTTGGATTCCATATAAGTGGCTGGGATTTGGCACCATTTGACTCAATGCATGCTGCTGTTTACTGCATTATGCTCTGCTGTTTTGGCTGTGTCCAGACTCCAGACTTCACTAAGTTGCTGTGGCGTATAGTGACAGTGTACATAGGAGCACACTGCATTCTGCACTATACTCTGCTATATTGGCTGTGCTGTGTTTATCCAGAGACTCCAGACTTCACTAAGTGGCTGTGCAGCAGAGTGACAGTGTATATAGAGGCACACTGTGCTATACTGTGCTGTTTTGGCTGTGCATTGTCCAGAGATTCCAGACTCAATAGTGGCTGTGTTCTTTATAGTGACTGTGTGTAGGGGGGTGGTCTTCAGTATGCCGGCGGTCGGGCTCCCGGCGACCAGCATACCGGCGCTGGGAGCCCGACAGCCGGCATACCGACACTTATTCTCCCTCGTGGGGGTCCACGACCCCCCTGGAGGGAGAATAAAATAGTGTGGCGCATGTAGCGCGCCACCATGCCCGTAGCGTGGCGAGCGCAGCGAGCCCGCAAGGGGCTCATTTGCGCTCGCCACACTGTCGGTAAGCCAGCGGTCGGGCTCCCGGCGCCGGTATGCTGGTCGCCGGGAGCCCGACCGCCGGCATATCGTAGTGAACCCGTGTAGGGGCACGCTGCTGTATGCTGTGCTGTACTCTGCTGTAAATTGTACTATTTGGTGCACTTTACCCTAGTGCGCTTTTTTCATGTGCACACTGTGATCCACCAAGTTTGAACCAAGCTGCAAGTAAAAAAAAAATAGATCTATTGTTTGTACTGTTCTGTACATTGTAACCAAGTCACTGTGGCAAAGTTTTTTATAGATGCGCTATAAACTGCCATGTGTTCATGCCACTGCTCTGTCACTTAGTAACCAGCCAGCTCACTGCAGCCTTTGGCCAATATTAGTGAAAACAATACTGTGAGCTGTGAGGTGGTCAAATTTAACTGGAAATTAGAGGAAATTAATGTTATTAAGGTTATTAATACTCTAGGAATAAAAAGGGCAAAAGTATGTGATTTTAGCTAATTTCCATTCCTCAAATTTCGAATCAGTACCAAGCAGCATAGACTGGACCTCGTCCTTTAGAGGACAAACTCTAGTGATGGGTCAAGTATCTTTGTAGGTGGTATTTTTAGAACTTCTCAGCTACAACATAAAGTCCTAAATAAAATGCAGCTGATTGCAGAAGGGTTCCAAAACAAAATAAAAAAATACATTGTTGAGTACCCGCCCTCCAGGTGCAAAGTCAGGCACTCTAGGATGCTGGCACTGCACCAGTGTTCCACAGCCATCCCCCATCCCGATTCTAGGTAATATGTTAAACGTGTCACTTACACATTACTGTCCTTTCCATCTATCTATCTATCCATCTATCTATCTATCTATCTATCTATCTATCTGTCTGTCTGTCTGTCTGTCTGTCTGTCTGTCTGTCTACTGTATCTAATTTCTGTGATTAGAATATCTCAGTCAGTGGGATACAATTGTGTGTTGTAGTTGTGTGTGTGTGTCATTTTTCCTGTCTAGATGATTGCTGTGCCCTGCATGAGAACATAAGAACTTCCCAATTGTTATTACTTATACCAAAGGATGATGAGGGCACAGTGACCTCAAGCTATCAATAGTCACTAATTGTAAATCCCACCGCACTTGGTCCCTTGGCCAGCTCACTTACTCCTGGTCACTGCCTGTCTCCATCTCTCTTTAGCTTTGTCTCCATGGGCTCTTAGGCTAATAAAATAAATGTATTACATCACCTTTTAATTCCAGAGAAAGGACAGTTTGTATCTTTAGCAAGATAGTTCTGCTGTACTGAAGGCAACCAAAATGAATTGCAATGATGTATGAGCGAAATAATGCCGACTGGTTTCAGGTTTGAGATGTGGATATTCCCAGGCAATTTATTAGAGTGGGTTTTGAGAAAAGATGTGTACAGTATTTGAAATAGGCTGCAGGGAGAAATAATACTTTTTCTGACTGTCCCGTGGAAGACCACAGAAGCTACATAACTGCTATTAATTATGTTACAGAGACAGCACTGTAGGCTACCAATCACTATAACCAGATCAGTATTAGCGGGGGCGCAGATAGCAAGTATATTCAATCTCTCCCCTGCCCCATGTGTAATGTCCCATACTTGCCTGTACAGTTTTATTATACTGCGCTCACTTTCCAGATGTTAATGTACGGCGCAGTATCCTCTAATTACAAAAGAAAATGTTCTTATTTACACTGAAATAGCAAATACACAAGGTAAAAGAGGATATAGTGCCTGATTCAGCATAGATCGCAAAAGCAAAATCTTTCTCTGATAGGCAAAACCAAGTGTACTGCAGGTGGGGCAGATGTAACATGTGCAGAGAGAGTTAGATTTGGGTGGGTTATATTGTTTTGTGCAGGGTAAATACTGGCTGCTTTATTTTTACACTGCAATTTAGATTTCAATTTGAACACACCACACCCAAATCTAGTCTGCCCCACCTGCAGTGCACATGGTATTGCCCATTAGAGAAAGATTTTGCTTTTGCGATCCATGCTGAATCAGGCCCATAAATAAAATCATACCATGGGACGAATGTAATGACACCTGAGATGGTGGGAGATGCGGGATGCCGGCCGATCTCGGATGTTTTTTAAAGGGGCAATCACTTACAAGGCAGCGGTGACGCGGCGGGGGTGGTGCAAGAGATCACATGATCTCTAAGCGCCAAGTGCTACATAGAGAGTGAACGGGAGCCGGGGCACATTGACCCGGCTCCCGTTCACACTGACCAGGTTCCCAGGAAGATCCCGGGACCAACCCTGGAAGATAGCAGGGTTGAAATGCCGGGGCAGGAATCCCGGGATTTTGACCCTGTACCCTTTCACACTGAGAAATTTCCCGGGTTGATGCGCGTTCATGTGCATTAACCGGGGAAATTTTGGCTGGTGTGAAAGGGGTATGACTAAACTTTCAGTACTAAATATAGATGGGCATCACTCATATTTCTGTATGTTACCATAACAGTGTGACAGACACTCTGCTTAACCTGGCAACAGTACTGTTAAATGTTAAATAAAGGATAATAAATCTATAATTATGAAGAGGTGCATTGCTTGCTTTCTATAACCTCTTCTATATACAGGAGTTCTCTCACTGTCCTGTTACCGTGATCAGATTTTTGAATATGACATTTGCAGCTACAGTATCACAGCTTGCTAAGCTCTTGGCAGCTTGACTCACTGGCACTATACTATTCCCCACATACAGCAAGGTGCCATTATTCCAATTTACAGGAATGCAGAGCACAGGTCAATGAGATAGATATTAATATCTGATTTCAAGGAGGGTTACATCTGAGTGGAAATCCGAGTACAGCTGCTGCTATGACAAGGACTGCCTTGATAAAGGTGTAGGCACACCAAAATAGCTGTTGGACACAATATGGTCAATAAACCCTGAATTTTTGCTTTGACTGTGATTAAGTGCCAATGGTTTTGCTACACGAGCTGGTTGGGGCAATCAAGGAAGCATTTCTAGGCCGTGCCACAAGATTCTGCATCATCTCTTTTAAGATCACATGGTCTTAGTGCTGTTGCGTCCATGACTCCTCAACATCCAATTGATGTTGCATGGTAGCTTCTCACTGGACCCTGGTGGCTTCCTACTGTGCTGCTTTAGCCTGTGACAAGGCTTTAACTATATCTTCCATGTTATCAGGATTTTCCAGCAACTATGTAGCCGTTTTCAGTTTACCCTGGACAAGTACAGCACTGTTTTCAAAAAAAGGAGGGTTTGGCCCTTTAATTGTACTAGTTTCCACAACCGTGCAGACGGAACAAAACTTGGACTTGCCTTTTAATATGCAAGGCACCACAACTCCCAGCACATATCACACTGAAAAAAGTATCTGCAGAGTATCATTCTGTGTTCTAGCTCTAGTGTGGCTTCTGTCCAGCCAAACACAGACCTACTTTCTGCAGGTTTCTCAAAGCTGCTGCTCCTCTCACTATGCACAAATCAGATGCTTGGATTCTCCACCAAGTTGTAGCAAGATTAGGAGAACAGGTATCATCTCCGGGGGTAGATGGTAGTGCACAGCAGTCAAGAGAACACACAAGTCCGAGTCTTCTGGTGCAACTGGCCTCAACCAGTTTATTAAACAGAAAAGTAAAATAAAACAACAAAATAAACACCTTGCCAGTGTGTCACTACCTAAACACAAGTTAGTCCTGACTTACACTACAAAAACATAATACGTTTCACCAAGTATAGCTCACTTGTTTCCAGTAGTAGGTTTTCTCTCACAGAGACTGTGCAGTCCCTTTCCCCTCAGGCAGTGAGAGACATAATGACCGGGCTGGCAGCCTTTTAATACCCTCATGCAAGTGAATTCCCTGATTAGTCTTCTCTGAGCCTAATGGCCCAAAGGCCTGAACTGGGCCTAATGGATGGAGCCCGCCCTCAATTTCCAACCATAACCACAGGAACCCTTAAACAGCTTTTGCTAAAGTCTAAACATTTCCAGCAGAGCAACCACAGACATCTTCCTGGGCTTTTACAACATATACGGTAGGAGAGAAAACTGGGACACATATACTGTACCTTCCCTTTAACATTATTCCAGTGCTCTTGTCACCATTTATATAATTATATGTTTATACATATATAGACATATACAGTATATATTAAAAGGTCATCAGTTGCTGGCCTTTATTCTATTATCATATATGTGCAGTTGTGTTAGATACAGTACTAATATTATGTTTTGCTATTTGTGTTAATTATGCTCTATTATAGTAATAATACTACTGTTGCAATTCCACTACAGGTTGAGTATCCCATATCCAAATATTCCGAAATACGGAATATTCCGAAATACGGACTTTTTTGACTGAGAGTGAGATAGTGAAACCTTTGTTTTTTGATGGCTCAATGTACACAAACTTTGTTTAAAACACAAAGTTATTAAAAATATTGTATTAAATGACCTTCAGGCTGTGTGTATAAGGTGTATATGAAACATAAATGAATTGTGTGAATGTAGACACACTTTGTTTAATGCACAAAGTTATAAAAAATATTGGCTAAAATTACCTTCAGGCTGTGTGTATAAGGTGTATATGAAACATAAATGCATTCTGTGCTTAGACTTGGGTCCCATCACCATGATATCTCATTATGGTATGCAGTTATTCCAAAATACGGAAAAATCCCATATCCAAAATACCTCTGGTCCCAAGCATTTTGGATAAGGGATACTCAACCTGTGTATCATGTAACAGTAAATGTGACAGTAATGATCTACTGTACAAATGTTTGATGGCAATATTATTATCCTGCCACCTAAAGCTACAGTATTCTAGTGGCCATGCAGAAAAATTGCAAAATCTTTTTTAAATGCTGCTTAATACATTAATTTCTAAATTTTATTCTGAACTAATACAGAATTAACCTGTGGGTATCAACTAGACTAAGGGGTCTATTTACTAAGCCTTGGGTGGAGATAAAGTGCACAGATATAAAGTACCAGCCAATCAGCAACTACCTTGCATGTCACAGGCTGGGTTTGAAAAATGATGATTAGGAGCTGGTTGGCTGGGACTTTGGGGGTCATTCAGACCCGATTGCTGCTGTGCATTTTCGCACAGCAGCGATCGGGTCCGAACTGCGCGTGTGCCGGCGTCACAGTGCGCCAGCGCATGCCAGACAGCTATCTTTAGCTAGCGATCGCCTCTGCAGAGGCGACCGCCGGGCGGGAGCGGGCAGGCCGGTGGCGTTTGGCCGCCATTTAGGGGGCGCGGTCTGGGAAACGCAGGCATGCCCAGACCATTGGAGGGAGTGGGCTGCGGTGGCTGTCGTCACACGCAGCCGCTGCATCCCAGGCAGCGACGAGTAGCTCCCTGCCAGCGCACAGGAGCTGCGTTGGCTGGGAGCTACTTTTCAAGTACAAAAGCATCGCCGCTTTGCAATGCTTTTGTACTTGTACGACGGGGCAGGGACTGACATGTGGGGCGGGCTAGTCCTGTGCTGGGCATCCCCCAGTATGTCAGTGTGGCACATCTATGATCAACTCTGAATCACCCCCACTATCTCTGTGCACTTCATCTCCATTCAAGGCATAGTAAATAGACCCCTAAGAGAACTATTTGAGCAGCCATGTTAGAAAAGGGCAAAATTGTCCTCTGATATAGCTAAATTCAGAGCAATCACACAGTTGACAAAGTAAAGTGTTGCCACACAATATAAAAATGTTGCATTTTAGTGTACAGTATAGTAACAATCATCAGCTGAATTGCAGATGAATGTGTTTGAATCAAAAGGGCAGAGTGATATTTGCAGGCCGTGCTGGCGAGAACATTTGTCATCCCACTGATCAGAGACTATGATGCCTCTGTGTCATGCCAGCTGCCCCCCACAAACCACACGCTGAATGGCACCTCCGCTCTTTGTCAAGGAGACTGGCAGGCCGAGGACCAGGCATCAAGCCACTTGAACAGATGGATGTGAGTTCAGTCAGCCAGGACTCCGTGTATGTGCATTAAATATGAATGCAGAAGGCAGGGATCCCAGCTCTGCACCGTGTTCACTGTTCTGACATCCAGGTGCTTGTCATTGCTCATTCCTGGCCAAATGTATTTTCAGTCCATTCAAATATATAACCATACGCACTAATTTCTGCCACCCCCGAGTGCGTGTTGATGTACTGTACACATCTCGGGAAGATGCAATATTTGAGTCACCATACAGCACAATGAGTAGTAATGTGCACTTAGTTAACCCCTTAATCAGTCATCCGCTCCCCCAAGGGACACAAGCATTATTTTGACCTATACTGAAAATCCTCCTGTAGATATAATGTAGAAAGAAACTATATAACAATATAAACTTTATGACTATATTATACATTATAACACAATAAATCCATTACGGTATTGGGGCCATAGATCAGGCTGTTATCAGGGGATTTCCCCATTCTGCCAATACCCGGGCCGGAATGGATGAGGGCCATGACTTCCTCTCCACATACAGAGGAAAAAGAAGTCAGAGTTGGTAAGAAGGATGGGGAGGAGTGATCAGGGAAAGGAGGGGACAGGTTGCTGGGGGTCTGGTGGTATGTGATATCCTAACTTACAGATGTGTCCTTTTATGCAGTGTCTGCGATGCATTAGCAATGCTACTGTATATACTGAAGTGAAAGGGAGCCCCTTGCAATGCGTACGTATGCGGAATGCTGCACTACACATGCATCACATTCCTGCTAGAGAACACTGCTACATGCAGCAACACTGTAGCGGAATAAAGTACATCTGTATGGAGCCAATTTTGGATATGAAGTAGGTGTCAAGGGCAGAGAGTGAGGAGGGAAGTCGAGGTGGGGGTGGACAGAGGAGGAAGTTGACAATGCCAATACAGAGCTGGTGCAGCGGGCTAATCACAGCACATGACCACATCATGGCTCTAATATTAGATGTCACATGCAGGGACAGGTCAGTCTGACAGCGGAGGTCACCAAAAGAGGATTGCAGAGAAAGAATATGTGCAGGAAGATGCTGTGGTATAGAGAAGATGCTGAGCTCAATAGGAGAGGACAGCAAGAAAGCAGCAGAGCCTTGAGGACAGAAGCAGATGGTGGACAGCGAGGAAGAAGTTGAGGACCTGAGAGGATGGCAGTGGAGGTAATCAAAAGGGCTGTATGCAGATCCCCACCATGGCCTCTGGGCCTTGGGCCATCACTCCCTACATCTAAGCCCCCCTTAGACCTTAGAGGACTACCAGTGTTGGACACTAGGCATGTGAACATAATCAGGCATTAGGCCTGCGGGACCAGGTAGACAGGCGATAGGCCAGTGCCCCCACCATTAGAAGAAGCAGTAGTCCTATGCCCCTTATACATTCAGTCATTTGGCATGTGCCTACAATGGATTCGGGCAATAGGCCCGTGGAGCAGAATTCAGCACAAATGGCATGGCACAGCACAATCAAAATCCCATTTCCCATTACAACCCTGTTATCCTGCCAAAACTGTTTTGTTACTAAATTATATAGGTGAGCGAGAATAGGCCACTAGACCCTAGGACTTGCTGGCTGGGTTTAAAAAATGGAAGATGAAGCTAGAAAGAAGTACTCACAAATACTATCCTTGAACTTGTACTAGTGTTGTGATTGTTGTATAGTTGTGTGCTTGTTTTTCCCTTTATGTCTCTGCGGAGGTGAAACCAGAGAAAATTCTAGTTCTAATAGGCTCATGAGTTTAAGGTCCTGTTGTTCCATTAGATTTGTGTGGCAGACGTTTAGTGTAGAGGGGGTCCCTGCACAGTTGTGTTTCTTATGAGAACCTCTGTGTTCATGTTGTCCCTTTTCTGTCCTCTTCTCTTGTGGGCGGCAGTGGACCTTACACCCCAATGTAAGATTACAGTTTCTACTACTTAGAAAAACCCTGGATTTGAGGCCAAACATGCCAGTGATGATCTTCCACTTTACCCCAAGAAAAGGTTACGGAAGATCTAGGGAAATATGAGCAGGAGCATTAACCTGCTTTCTTGTCCACAGATATCCCATTCGACAGTATATCTGTAAGATTGCTGGGCCATGCTTCTGGGACTACCTGGAAGAGACTCTTTCAGTACAGATAGTTAAGGTGAGCATCCATAAGGGACCCCTCTTCCACTATCCACAGCATTGTCAAACTTTGACCAGGAAAAACATCTTGTGAAATGGTTTAAGCAGTGAAATGTCTAAAAACTGATGTATTTTCATAAAACACTGCTAATCTCCAAGCAGAAAGCAATTTAGTTAATTTAAGAATCAATTTTGAATGGCCCGTGAAACTTTTACCCAGTTTCAGAGAAGATACTTTTTGTTTGAAGTCCATATTGTAGAACCAAACTTTGGGGCCTATTGATCTATTCAATAGTTCCCAGTTAACCACAAAAATTAGTTTTTCATGGGGTTTATACACAAGGGTCCGCAGAAGATATCAGAGATATCTGTTATAGGTTTCTATGGGGGCTGTTTTTTTGCCAAATTTGCCAAGCTCCAGAATGCGTTTGAAAACTCTAAGTCTAAGTCAATGCTAAGTAGCATAGCCCATCCAAAAAGGGGTTAGGGAGAGGGGTATGTTCTATTTTATTTTTTAAACAAGCTGACACTGAGCTGGGATACTCCAGTGTGAAATACTGTATTTCTGACCTGTGGTTTGTTTGGGTTAAAGTACATTTGCAAACTTGATGGTGGAATTACACACCCAAATGCTAAGAATATTTGGTGGAACAGCTTAGAGAATTTTGCTTCCCGCATCTTGCAGTGTAACACTCTTATCTTTGGAGTGAAAATGTAATTACCAAGGACCTTTTGAGGGCAAAGTAATGTCAACATATATAAAAGAGATGAGTAAAAAGACTTTGGATATAGTAAAGAATGATTTACTCTGGAATGTTGCAACCATATATGGTACTGAGAAGGCAGTTTCTATATTTTCTCCATAGTCTTTCCCACTATCTGTTTCTTTACAAAGTTTTTATTCTCATGAGGGTTCTCTTTGCGTTTGACATTATATATATATATATATATATATATATTTATTCATCAAGTCTTGATGAAGTCTGTGTGACGAAACGCGTTGGTAAACCTGATAGTGACCTTCTACTCAGATAAGCAAAATATTTTATTTATTGAAACTGGCACTTTATATATTCATTGTGTAGATTGTTTTTTATCCTATTTTTTAAAAAAGATTTTCTGTCTAAATTTTTATTATATGTTATTAAATTGTAAACTATTTTTATATTTATCTATATCGTCAGAATTATTAATTTATTTATCTATTTAAGACACCATTGGTCGCTTTATCCCCCCCCCCCCATGTGTTGCTAAATATATATATATATATATATATATATATATATATATAATAACAGCCTGTTATGACATGTTATTACTTTTTTTAATTTTCTTCTGCATCAGATGTAGGGACAACTGACATATTTCATCTGCCATGCAGGAAATTGGTGACGGTGTTACAGGTGGTTTAGATCCCTGCTCAAGGATAACTCAGGCCTCTGATCCATTCAGCTTACAGTATATAATAGAGAACAAATAGTGTCTGACATCCCTCCTGAGCAGATACTGTACAGTGTTTGATAAAATCATGACACACAGATATTGGTAGTATGGAAGCGATGAGATTCTCAGAAAGCATGCAGCAGCTGACTTCAGGTTGTTCCTAAAGCTACTAACATCTCTTCTGTTCTGATACTCTACCTACTGTAAATCAGTATGTAGAATAATTAATATCTCCTAGTCAGGACATTTGATTATCCTAGCAAAGAATCAATCTCCTTAAATTGTTTATGGAATAAATGTAGATATTATGCCATTACCTACATTCTAATTCAGCGCTGTCAACTAAAATTCCATTGCTAGCCAATTTTGCAGGGGCTAATGTTAATATTTGCAACCTCACTAAATATTTTCATTTTTTATTAGTTTTACCGTTCGTTTATTAAATTACTTATCTTGCTGTTGTTCAGTATTGACGCCTTGAATATACAGAAGACGTTCTCTTCTTTGCAGGGCCAGCCTGAGCTTAATTTTTTTGGTAAGCGAATGTAGATTTTGGTGACAAACTTTGTCTTGGGACAACGCGCGCCGAAGGTCTCACAAGGAAGGGATGTTGCCAAACAATAGTACCCCAATTCAGTATATATATATATATATATATGTATATATATATATATATAAAAGCAGCAACAAGGACCGGCACTCCTATACTCCACACGGTGGTAGGTGCCCAGGTGCCAATATAGGAAAGTATATACTTGAAGATGAAGATACGGCACTCCAGGACTTAATGAAACATGCCAAAGGCAACTTCAAAGAAAGCTGTCAGCGCAGCATAGCAAAGTCAACATTTCATTTAATTTCTTAAATTTCGTCAGGACAACAACAAAAGAACATACACAAGTGCTTACCTTATATACCAACACCACATACAAACTTGTCCACGCAGTATGAGCGGGTCCCGGACGGGGACTGATGACGTCACCGGTAAGCGACGTGCGCTCTCCAGCGCTGTTGTCATAGTAACCCGCCGGGTTTAGCCGCACCAATGCTGAGGGTCAAAAAAAGATACAATAAACTAACAGGAAAAAGCAAAATAAATACAATATGGCAAGACATGAGCCCAGATGGCAATATACCAATATCAAATAAACTTTATAGTACCACATATGTGCATCCTGGACTCGCACAATTAAGTGTCAAATCACAAGATGCACATAGGGAAACAATATAACTGGCGTTGTTGATCACCAAGTATACAATGGGAAGAGTTATTAAATATAATATAATATGGCTAATCAAACTCAAAAGTTACTGATACATGGGAAAAAATAGCTTAGGCAGCAGTCAAAACATGTATCATGAAATTAATAAAGGACATAAAACATGAAAATTGAAAAAATATGAAAAAAAGGGGGAGTCACAAAAAAGTCACAGAGGGGTCACAAAAAACATCCCAAGTTGATTCATTAAGTCCATTCGGGACCAGTGTGCGCAGCTCGAATATCCAGCGAGCCTCCTTAAGAAGTAGAAGGGCACCGCAATCTCCCCCCCGAAGGTTACTGGGGACGTGGTCGATGATTTTATGATGCAAGCTAGCTAGAGAGTGCTTAGCCTCACGGAAATGTCGGGCTACCGGCTGTTCTTGTGGGGTACCTTCCAAGGCAGAACGTATGGCCTGGCGGTGTAGTGCCATTCTTTCCCTAAATTGGCGGATGGTCTTGCCAATGTAAAGCAAGCCACAAGGGCATTTGATATAATAGATAACAAATGTACTCTGGCCGGATAAGACATACTTGATTTTGATTTTGGTGCCCGAGTGGGGGTGATTGAAAGTAGGACCACATTCCATCGACCTACAGGTGGTACAACCCAAACACTTGTAACATCCTGACGAGACAAAAAGGTTTTGGGGGTTGTCCCATCCATGTGTGAGATATCGTTCCTGGCCAACAAATCACAGAGATTTCGTTTTCGTTTGTAACTTGGCATTAATTTACAGTCCTTGATGGATTTAAGGTCAGGATCCGTAGTGAGTATGGGCCATAAACTTTTACCCATCCGCATGTTTTTGTGGTTGAATGGATGATATTCCTGTACAAAAGGAACCCTGTTGTCCTTACTGTGGCCTGTTGTCTTGATTGAAAGAACCTCATGCCTTGGTATACCCAGAACCTGTTTCTTAATAGCTTTTAGCCGGGCGATTTCATAACCACGAACCACAAAGTCTTGTATCATAAGATCAATGCGCTTTTCAGCCTTTTTAACAGCCCGCAGAAATTGTGATTTTGGTAGACTGCGGGCAACAAAACCAGGGTGATGACTGTCTGCCCTCAAGATTGTATTGCGGTCCGTAGGTTTTTTGAAAAGATCAGTGGTGACCTTCCCGTCCTGTAAGGAAACTTCCACATCCAAATACTGGACCATTTTATCACTGATCTGGTATGTAAATTGTATATTGGCATCCATCGTGTTAATATACTCCATCGCCAAGCTGAATTCCTGGCTGGTGCCAGCCCAAATAATGAACAGGTCATCTATGTACCGAGTTAGGTACAGAATTTTGGATTGCATGCTGGGGTTCAAAAGGAAAAGGTTTCTGTCAAGATCAAACATAAAAATATTAGCCAAGGACGGCCCCACGCAAGATCCCATGGCACAACCCCACAATTGAAGGTTCCATTGTCGGTCAAATAAAAAATAATTTCTCGTTAGAGATAATGTCAATAATTCACAGAAGAAATTAATATCAGGACCCCGGTATGCCAGATTACCCGTGAGGAATCTTCGAACAGCTTGCACACCTCGGGTATGGGGGATGTTGGTATATAATGATACCCCGTCTAGTGTGTACAGATATCATCCATCAGGTAAAGTAGGTAAAGCAGCTAGTTTTCTAAGGAAGGTGGAGGAATCCTTGAGGTAAGTAGATTGATCCTGAATAAGTTCCTGAAGGAAGCTGTCAAGGTACTGTGAAATGATATACAGTAGTAAATGGAATCACGAGCACTGATAATAGGCCGCACGGGTGGATGTGTGGAATTTTTGTGCAACTTCGGGATTGAATATAAAACAGGAGTCCTAGGATGATTTGTGGTTAATGCTTGGCTGACTTTATCAGTGATCTAGCCACTTTGAACAGCCCCCAATAAAACAGAATCAAGTTCCTTCTTAAATGTCATGGTAGGATCTGACATCAGTCGTTCATAGACTTCAGTGTTGTTCTATTGTAACAGTATATCCTGCCGGTAGTACTCAAGATCCAAAACAACCACGCCACCGCCTTTGTCGGCGGGGCGAATGACTATATCGTTATAGCCCTGTAGGTTTTTTAAGGCTACTCGCTCTGCCCTGGTCAGATTATTCCTAGGTGGGATAGAGTTATTTGCCCCCTCAATGGCATATTGGTTGAGAGTTCTTGTGAACACATTTAATGAATTGTTAGATGAGGAAGGATCAAAAACTGATTTTGGCCTAAATCGTTGTATCTGTGAAGATGGAAGCTGAACCGGCTGTTTCTCATAAAATTCTTTAAGTCGTATCTGTCGTGTAAATCTGTGTAGGTCCACTGTCCAGTTGAACTTGTCAAATTCCGATGATGGAATAAAAGAAAGTCCTTAATTGAAAACATTAATTTCCTCATCCGACAGAATTCTCCCAGAGAGGTTGAACACTATGTTCGTTTTTTTACTGCACGCTTCTTGTTTGAAGACCCTTTGCCATTGGCCCCCTCGCCTGCTTTTTAGGGGGGGACCCCGCGCTAAAGCGGGTGCGGACCCCTAAAGGGGGTTTACCAGAGGTCTTGGTTGAATCACTATCACGGTCACTCAGGGATGATTGTGTGCCAGATGTATCATTAATATCACGATCACGTTGTTGTTGACGCCATCTGGAGGATTTGTTTGGTTTGGAGGAAACCCCTGGGTTGTTAACCCAAGGTTACACAGTACCCTGTTGATAGTCCCTCTGAACAGTGGACAATTTTTCACGTTTGAATTTGAGAAGATCCTGTCGATACTTATCGGTCAGCTCCTTTAGTTTGCTCATCCAATCAGTTTCTGGATACTTACTAAAGGTCTCATCAATATTCTTTTCAAGCTCAGTAATATTTGTCTTAATGCGGGTTAATTCCCGGTTGGACTCCTCGATAACTAACAAAAGTAAATCAAAACTACACTTATTAAGAACAGCCACCCACCGTCGGCAAAACTCCGGATTGAAGTTACCGATGGTGGGGGTGTTCTTAATCCTGAATCCCCTTGGGATCAACTTTTTGCGGAAATAATCACTCAGTGTAGAGCCATGTAAGAAATAGTCTATTTCCTTCTTTTTCCACTTCAATAACTAGAATGCCCTCCGCGTCACTCTCTGAGAGCAATAGCATTTCACCAAGTTGTAAAACAACATCCCTGTATCCACTGGTATTTGGTTGCTCAGTGCCAGTTGCCATATTGAAAATACACCAGAGACGCTCCCAGTGAATGAAAAAGTGCAAATGCAGCAAAGAAAGCAGCAAAAACAAAAACAAAGGACAGTCTGTATCCTGGAAATAACCTGTAGGGTGCCTTGTCAATATGGAGGAAAAGGGGGGTATCCGTCACTTAGAAAACGGACGACTCCTCGTTATCCCCCGTAACACAAAAGCAGCAACAAGGACCGGCACTCCTATACTCCACACGGTGGTAGGTGCCCAGGTGCCAATATAGGAAAGTATATACTTGAAGATGAAGATACGGCACTCCAGGACTTAATGAAACATGCCAAAGGCAACTTCAAAGAAAGCTGTCAGCGCAGCATAGCAAAGTCAACGTTTCATTTAATTTCTTAAATTTCGTCAGGACAACAACAAAAGAACATACACAAGTGCTTACCTTATGTACCAACACCACATGCAAAATTGTCCACGTAGCATGAGCGGGTCCCGGACGGGGACTGATGACGTAAATACCCCGGGGCCCCCTAATCTAAGAGGGCCCCCCACCACTCACGGATCGAATCTTAAACACCAATCCGCAGCGCCGCAACAGCAGGCACTAGCAGCCGTCATACTGACAGCGCCGCACTGCCGTTGTGCCGCCAGCGACCGCCAAATTTGAAAGCCTGCACTGGCTCTCAGTGTAATTAACTGGCCGCACGGTTGCTGGGGATTCACCAGAGATCTCCGATGGTTTATAGACACGCCCTCTTCTGTAAGGGGGCAGAGCTCAGCCAGGCTGCATGCATTCTCCCCCCTCTATTTCCGGCCGGTGCCTGGGTGCGCTATGACTTTATGACGCTGCGGAGAATCCAGAGGAGGCAGTCATACTGAAGGACGAATGCACTGAAGCTGGTGAGTTTGGGCAGTGCGCACCACAGAGCCGCGCGGGAGGGTAGGTCGCCCATCTCTACTACATGACAGTATTTCCATAAGTAACCTGAGTGCAGATTACCATTCTGTAATCTGAGTGCAGCCACTTTCTAGCCTGCATAAATGGAGCCTTAAAAAATGTACTATAAAAGAGACAAGTAGAAGTACTGTAGATGTTACCTACTAAAATCGTCACAGCTTCTTTCTAAAGGCTTGATTGTAACACTGCATACTCATGTATGGCTTATATTGATGAAGGTCTACCAATATATAACACCAGTGGTTAATGCACCTTTGGGACATGTCAGACTAGTATAATTAACAAAATATTCCTGGACCTGTAATAAGGTAATGTGTAGCAATTGTTTTTACTGGACTAGCTCAAATCTATAACCAGACCCTTAATATTACCCTGAATACTGCAGCAAATTATGTAATAACAGGTTTAGGGTTTTAGATCAATTCTCTCTAATGTTGTTCTCTCCTGGTGTAACCCAGGCACAGGTGTAGTATGGCTGACCGGCGGACAGTAGACCGCCGGTCAGCTTACCGACGCCGGTATCCCGGCAGCATACCGACGCCGGGATCCCGGCGGGAAGGGGCAAGTGCAGCAAGCCCCTTGCGGGCTCGCTGCGCTTGCCATGCTGCGGGCTCGGTGGCGACCTGCAGTCACAACGAGTTCTATTCCCACTCTATGGGTGTCGTGGACACCCACAAGTGGAAATAGTCCCTGTTGGTCGGCATGCCGACCATCGGAATACTGATGGGTCGGGATGGTGAAGGAGGTCATGTGACTGTCGGTCTCCCGACCGCCGGTCACATGAATACCACCCCCCAGGCACATATACTCCTGGTGTAACCCAGGTGCGTATACTACTGTTCTCTCCCGGTGTCTGACCTATATCCCACTTCATTCCTACGGACATGATGAACTACTGATTAAATTATGTATGTATGATTAGTTTGTGGGGAAAACTTTGGGGCCCCCCTGCCTTAAAAGCACCGGGATCCCAAAGCCTTAATCCGGCTCTGGACGTGGTCGATGATTTTATGACGCAAGATAGCTAGCTTTACATTGGCAAGACCATCCGCCAATTTAGGGAAAGAATGGCACTACACCGCCAGGACATACGTTCTGCCTTGGGAGGTACCCCACAAGAACAGCCGGTAGCAAGACATTTCCGTGAGGCCAAGCACTCTCTAGCTAGCTTGCGTCATAAAATCATCGACCACGTCCCCAGTAACCTTCGGGGGGGGGGGGGAGATCGAGGCGCCCTTCTACTTCGTAAGGAGGCTCGCTTGATATTCGAGCTGCGCACACTGGTCCCGAATGGACTTAATGAATCTAACAACTTGGGATGTTTTTTGTGACCCCTCTGTGACTTTTTTGTGACTCCCCCTTTTTTTCATATTTTTTCAATTTTCATGTTTTATGTCCTTTATTAATTTCATGATACATGTTTTGACTGCTGCCTAAGCTATTTTTTCCCATGTATCAGTAACTTTTGAGTTTGATTAGCCACATTATATTATATTTAATAACTCATCCCATTGTATACTTGGTGATCAACAACGCCAGTTACATTGTTTCCCTATGTGCATCTTGTGATTTGACACTTAATTGTGCGAGTCCAGGATGCACATATGTGGTACTATAAAGTTTATTTGATATTGGTATATTGCAATCTGGGCTCATGTCTTGCCATATTGTATTTATTTTGCTTTTTCCTGTTAGTTCATTGTATCTTTTTTTGACCCTCAGCATTGGTGCGGCTAAACCCGGCGGGTTACTGTGACAACGGCGCTGGAGAGCGCACGTCGCTTGCCGGTGACGTCATCAGTCCCCGTCCGGGACCCGCTCATGCTGCGTGGACAATTTTGTATGTAGTGTTGGTATATAAGGTAAGCACTTGTGTATGTTCTTTTGTTGTTGTCCTGACGAAATTTAAGAAATTAAATGAAACGTTGACTTTGCTATGCTGCGCTGACAGCTTTCTTTGAAGTTGCCTTTGGCATGTTTCATTAAGTCCTGGAGTGCCGTATATTCATCTTCAAGTATATACTTTCCTATATTGGCACCTGGGCACCTACCACCGTGTGGAGTATAGGAGTGCCGGTCCTTGTTGCTGCTTTTGTGTTACGGTGGATAACGAGGAGTCGTCCGTTTTCGAAGCGACGGATACCCCCCTTTTCCTCCATATTGACAAGGCACCTACACAGACTGTCCTTTGTTTTTGTTTTTGCTACTTTCTTTGCTGCATTTGCACTTTTTCATTCACTGGGAGCGTCTCTGGTGTATTTTCAATATGGCAACTGGCACTGAGCAACCAAATACCAGTGGATACAGGGATGTTGTTTTACAACTTGGTGAAATGCTATCGCTCTCAGAGAGTGACGCGGAGGGCATTCTATTTCCAGAAATCACTGAAGCCACGGATATCACTATGCCCAATGGACAGATCTTTTTTAAGTTATTGAAGTGGAAAAAGAAGGAAATAGACTATTTCTTACATGGCTCTACACTGAGTGATTATTTCCGCAAAAAGTTGATCCCAAGGGGATTCAGGATTAAGAACACCCCCACCATCGGTAAATTCAATCCGGAGTTTTGCTGACGGTGGGTGGCTGTTCTTAATAAGTGTAGTTTTGATTTACTTTTGTTAGTTATCGAGGAGTCCAACCGGGAATTAACCCGCATTAAGACAAATATTACTGAGCTTGAAAAGAATATTGATGAGACCTTTAGTAAGGATCCAGAAACTGATTGGATGAGCAAACTAAAGGAGCAGACCGATAAGTATCGACAGGATCTTCTCAAATTCAAAAGTGGAAAATTGTCCACTGTTCAAAGGGACTATCAACAGGGTACTGTGTATCCTTGGGTTAACAACCCAGGGGTTTCCTCCAAACCAAACAAATCCTCCAGATGGCGTCAACGACGTGATCGTGATATTAATAATACATCTGGCACACAATCATCCCTGAGTGACCGTGATAGTGATTCAACCAAGACCTCTGGTAAACCCCCTTTAGGGGTCCGCACCCGCGCTCAGCGCGGGGTCCCCCCCAAAAAAGCAGGCGAGGGGGCCAATGGCAAAGGGTCTTCAAACAAGAAGCGTGCAGTAAAAAAATGAACATCTGGGAGAATTCTGTCGGATGAGGAAATTAATGTTCTCAATAAAGGACTTTCTTTTATTCCATCATCGGAATTTAACAAGTTCAACTGGACAGTGGACCTACATAGATTTACACGACAGATACGACTTAAAGAATTTTATGAGAAACAGCCGGTTCAGCTTCCATCTTCACAGATACAACGATTTAGGCCAAAATCAGTTTTTGATCCTTCCTCATCTAACAATTCATTAAAAGTGTTCACAAGAACTCTCAACCAATATGCCATTGAGGGGGCAAATAACTCTATCTCACCTAGGAATAATCTGACCAGGGCAGAGCGAGTAGCCTTAAAAAACCTACAGGGCTATAACGATATAGTCATTCGCCCCGCCGACAAAGGCGGTGGCGTGGTTGTTTTGGATCTTGAGTACTACCGGCAGGATATACTGTTACAATTGAACGACACCGAAGTCTATGAACGACTGATGTCAGATCCTACCTTTCACACGCCATAGGCGGCGTTCACCGCGCTTACCCCTGTATGCCTGCTGGTCTGTGTTGCGACCTCCGCCTTCGTTGGTCCACGGGCTCCGGCACCTGGCTGGCGTGGCTCCCGGCGGTTCTCCAGGGCAGGGGCGCCGCCATGACACCCGGCATCATGTGGGCGGGGAGCAGGTGACGTCATCAGACTGTTCCGCCAATCCAGTGGAGGCGGGAGATTCAAAGGCAGACGCCGGGCAGCTCCTCGGCGCCTGAGTATCGTCTTTTCCCCTGTAGTGGATGCCAGTGCTTCTGTCTTCGGCAGATCTCTCTGCAGCATACCCCAGTGTCTCCGGCATTTCCAGGTGTCAGTTGTTGCACAGCTTCCAGCGTTCCCAGCCGCTGCTGGGTTCCACTGCGCTCTAGTCACCAGTGCTTCTTGGAGTCAGCGTGGGCTGCAGGTTAAACGTCATTCTCAAGTTATACAAGTCTTCAGTGTCTTTAACCCTCGCTCTCAAGTTATACAAGTTCTCGGTGTCTTTAACCATCGCTCTCCAGTTATACAAATCCTCAGTGTCTTTAACCACCGCTCTCAAGTTCATCAAATCATCGGTGTCTTTAACCACCGCTCTCAAGTTCTTCAAGTCATCAGTGTCTTTAACCACCGCTCTCAAGTTCTTCAAATCATCAGTGTCTTTAACCACCACTCTCAAGTTCTTCAAATCATCAGTGTCTTAACCACCGCTCTCAAGTTCTTCAGTCACCAGTATCTTTTACCATCACTCACAAGTACTTTCTGGACATTTCTCCATACGCTCCTTCTCTGTTATGTGACATTGTGTTGCTCTCTTCCTGCAATAAAGTCCTTTAACATTTTCACCAAGCTTTTCTGTCAGAGTCCTGTATGAGGAAGACCTATCCCTGTTCCGACCCAACTGTGGTTCCTCTCCCCTACCATTGGGAGAACCCCCGAGTTCACAACACCTCCAACCTAGGTCAGTGACAGTATACTCAGGCCTCATGGACCCGGGGGATCGGAGCCCAGAGGCAAGTACCATCCAGGACTTGATTTCTCGAGTACAAAGTCAGGAAGCAGCACAGGGCCAGGTGATGCATTATCTCCAGGAATTATCTGGCCAGCTGGATCAAATTCAGACTTCTTTGGCTTCAGTAGTACCGGTCCCAGCTCCAGTACCCGCTCCAGTGGTTGCCTCTAGTAATATTCCATCCTTCTCTGGAACCAGGTCACACCTTCAGCTCCCTACTCCTTCTCGCTATAATGGGAATCCAAAGAATTGCCGTGGTTTTCTCAATCAGTGCGAGGTACATTTTGAACTGCTTTCACATAACTTCCCTACTGATCGGTCCAAGGTGGCATACATTATTTCTTTGCTCAAGGGTGCAGCTTTGGATTGGGTGTCTCCGTTATGGGAGCGATCTGATCCATTGGTTTCTAGTTACACCAATTTCATTACGTCATTCCGGAGGATCTTTGATGAGCCCGGCAGGACGACCGCTGCCTCTGCAGACTTGCTTCGTGTCCGACAAGGCTCTCGTTCAGTGGGACAGTATGTGATTAGTTTTCAGACCATAGCCTCAGAACTGCGCTGGAATGATGATGCCCTTCGGGCTGCCTTTTGGAACGGGCTCTCCGATCGTCTAAAGGACGAGTTGGTCACTAGAGATTTGCCGTATTCTTTAGAACAGTTGATCTTGCTCTGTGTAAAGGTGGATCTTCGCATGCAGGAACGATGTGGCGAACGTAGTCGGTCAGATCGATCAAGGGTCCGATCTCTTCCATCTAAGCAAACGATTATTCCAAGTCCTGATGAACCCATACAGATTAATCGATCCCGGCTGTCCCCTGAAGAACGTCAGCGTCGTCGTGAGGGTAGACTCTGCCTCTACTGTGGAGCCGCGGATCACTTTCTCAAGTTTTGCAAGTCTCGCCCGGGAAACGGGCAGTCCTAGCTTGTTCCGGAGGAGTCGAGCTAGGAGTTTCTTCTAAACCTTCTCCTCCAGTGGACTGTTTACTCTCCGTGTCTCTGTTCTCCGAGTCAATAGTCAAACCCGTTAAGGCTCTGCTGGACTCAGGGGCTGCAGGGAATTTTATTTCCCTTTCCTGTGCCCAGGATCTGGGTTGTCAGCTACGGTCGGTCAAACGACCTATTACATTGACTGCTATCAATGGTACCCAAATTTCTAACGGTCTGATTTCAAGTTGTACAGTACCAATCAAACTGCAAGTGGGAGCTCTGCATCAAGAACACCTAGAGTTCCTAGTGATTCGGGAGATGCCCCACGATCTGGTTCTTGGCCTTCCTTGGCTTAAACTTCACAACCCTCACGTCGACTGGAGTTCGACACAAATAACATCTTGGAGTTCTTTTTGTCATTCAAATTGTCTCACCCCAGTCTATCCGCTCCGTGTATCTTCCAAGTCAGATGAAGGGCTCATTCCGGAGGCCTATCGGGAGTTTTCTGACGTGTTCTCGGAGTAAGCGGCCGATCAGCTACCACCGCATAGACCCTGGGACTGCCCCTTTGAGCTCATTCCGGGGAAAATGCCACCTCGGGGTCGCACTTATCCCTTATCATTGCCCAAGACCCAAGCTATGTCGGACTATATCAAGTCTAATCTACAGAAAGGATTCATCCGCCCCTCTACTTCTCCGGCGGGGGCGGGTTTCTTTTTTGTGAAGAAGAAGGACGGAGGGCTGAGACCATGTATTGACTATCGTGGTCTAAAAGATGTCACCAATAAGAATAAGTATCCTTTGCCACTCATTACGGAGCTTTTTGATACAGTTCGCTGAGCCCGAGTTTTCACCAAGCTTGATTTAAGGGGAGCTTATAATTTGATACGTATCCGACAGGGGGACGAATGGAAGACGGCCTTCAATACCAGTGACGGGCATTACGAGTATCTGGTAATGCCGTTTGGCCTCAGCAACGCCACTGCCGTCTTCCAGGGATTCATTAACGAAGTCTTTCGAGATATGCTATACCTAAGTGTAGTGGTATATTTGGATGACATTCTGATATTTTCTAAAAATCTCACAGAGCACAGAATACAGGTCAAAGAGGTACTTCTTCGATTGCGAGAGAATCATCTTTATGGCAAGATTTCCAAATGTACTTTTGAGGTTCCTTGTATTCAATTTCTTGGTTACATCATTTCGGGCACAGAGCTTCGTATGGATCCAGAGAAACTCACTGCCATCCGGGACTGGACTCAGCCTCTTTCCTTGAAAGCGGTTCAACAATTTCTGGGCTTTGCAAATTACTACCGGAAATTCATAAAGGGATTCTCTACCATTGTGGCACCCATTACTGCCCTAACCAAGAAGGGTTCTGACCCAAGTCATTGGTCCTCCGAAGCTGTAGCAGCGTTCGCTCAGTTAAAGGCAGCCTTTATGTCCGCTCCAGTCCTTCAACAACCAAATTTTTCAAAACCATTCTTCTTGGAGGTTGATGCTTCCTCGGTAGGCATAGGTGCCGTGCTTTCGCAGTACGCTCCAGATGGGAAGTTACATCCATGTGGTTTCCAGTCTCGCAAATTCTCTCTTGCGGAACAGAATTACACCATTGGAGACAAAGAGCTTTTGGCAATAAAATCTGCCTTGGAGGAATGGAGATATCTTTTGGAAGGTGCTAAACACCTAATTACAATTTTCACTGATCATAAGAATTTGCTGTACCTCAAGACGGCCCAGTGCTTGAATCCCCGTCAAGCTAGATGGGCGCTCTTCTTTACCCGGTTTTCGTTTGTTATTAAGTACCGGGCTGGGACTTTTAACACCAAGGCTGATGCTTTATCCCGTTTCTTAACAGCTTCGGATGAGGAGAATTCCGTTGCGAAGGCTTTGATTCTCAGTCCAGTTTCTATGTCAGTGGCTCCCACCGCTTTGGGTCCTCCTCCTGGGAGAATGTCTGTGCCAGCTAAATTTCGACCAAGGTTGTTGCAGTGCGCTCATGTTTCCAAGTTTTCCGGTCATCCTGGAGTTCAAAAGATGTGGGAGTTTCTACGAAGGTCTTACTGGTGGGACACTATGAAGAAGGATATTCAAGATTATGTCAACTCATGTCCTCAGTGTGCTCAGCACAAAATTCCTCGTTTGCCTCCTGCGGGGTTATTGCATTCACTGTCCATTCGTCAGAGGCCTTGGACCCATATCTCTATGGACTTTGTCACCGAATTGCCCCTCTCCAAGGGTCACAATACTGTCTGGGTAAATATCGACCGTTTCTCTAAGATGGCACATTTTGAACCTTTGTCTGGGTTACCATCAGCTCCCAAGTTGGCTTTGTTATTTATCCGAGAACATTTTCGCCTGCACGGCTTACCTCAGGAAATCGTCTCTGACCGGGGGGTACAATTCACTGCAAGATTCTGGAGAGCTCTCTGTACGGCCTTACAAATAAAACTCAAGTTTTCATCCGCTTACCATCCACAAACCAATGGGCAAACTGAACACGTCAATCAAGATTTAGAGACTTTTCTCCATGTTTATCTTTCTCCTTCGCAAGATGATTGGGTGGATCTGTTGCCATGGGCCGAGTTTGCCCATAATCATCTGTACCACTCTTCGACTGGTGAGTCCCCATTTTTCATTAATTATGGGTTCCATCCTCAAGTTCCTGAATTACCCATTTGTCCACCGGAGGAGGTTCCTGCTGCAGCCTCTACTCTTCGGCACTTCAGCCAAATTTGGAGTCGAGTTCATGCTAATCTCAAGAGAGTTTCCGGCTGCTATAATTTCTTTGCTGATAGGAAGCGACGAGCAGCTCCCCAATACAAGGTTGGTGACAGGGTGTGGCTTTCCACCCGCAACCTCCGGTTAAGGGTGCCCACTATGAAGTTCGCCCCAAAGTTTATTGGTCCTTACCCCGTGTTACAAGTCCTGGACCCGGTTGTCTGCAAATTGGGATTGCATTCCCACCTCCGGATACCAAACTCCTTTCATGTTTCTCTCCTTCGCCCCTTATTTTAAACCGGTTCCATTCAAAGTCCCCAAGGCCAACCTCTGCAAAGTCTGAAGCTGGAACGGACTTTGAAATCAAAGCTATTCTTGACTCTCGTTATCTTCACAAGAATCTACAGTATCTGGTGGAGTGGAAAGGTTTTGGCCCCGAGGAGAGGAGCTGGGTCAAGGCTACTGAAGTTATGGCTCCTTGACTGGTGCGGGTTTTCCATTCCAGACACCCAACAAAACCTGGAAAGTGTCCGGGGGCCACTCCTGGAGGAGGGGGTACTGTCACACGCCATAGGCGGCGTTCACCGCGCTTACCCCTGCGTGCTTGCTGGTCTGTGTTGCGGCCTCCGCCTTCGTTGGTCCACGGGCTCCGGCGCCTGGCTGGCGCAGCTCCCGGCGGTTCTCCAGGGCAGGGGCGCCGCCATGACACCCGGCATCATGTGGGCGGGGAGCAGGTGACGTCATCAGACTGTTCCGCCAATCCAGTGGAGGCGGGAGATTCAAAGGCAGACGCCGGGCAGCTCCTCGGCGCCTGAGTATCGTCTTTTCCCCTGTAGTGGATGCCAGTGCTTCTGTCCTCGGCAGATCTCTCTGCAGCATACCCCAGTGTCTCCGGCATTTCCAGGTGTCAGTTGTTGCACAGCTTCCAGCGTTCCCAGCCGCTGCTGGGTTCCACTGCGCTCTAGTCACCAGTGCTTCTTGGAGTCAGTGTGGGCTGCAGGTTAAACGTCGTTCTCAAGTTATACAAGTCCTCAGTGTCTTTAACCCTTGCTCTCAAGTTGTACAAGTTCTCGGTGTCTTTAACCCTCGCTCTCCAGTTATACAAATCCTCAGTGTCTTTAACCACCTTTCTCAAGTTCTTCAAATCATCAGTGTCTTTAACCACCGCTCTCAAGTTCTTCAAATCATCTGTGTCTTTAACCACCGCTCTCAAGTTCTTCAAGTCATCAGTGTCTTTAACCACCGCTCTCAAGTTCTTCAAATCATCAGTGTCTTAACCACCGCTCTCAAGTTCTTCAAATCATCAGTGTCTTTAACCACCACTCTCAAGTTCTTCAAATCATCAGTGTCTTAACCACCGCTCTCAAGTTCTTCAAATCATCAGTGCCTTTAACCACCACTCTCAAGTTCTTCAAATTATCAGAGTCTTAACCACCACTCTCAAGTTCTTCAAATCATCAGTGTCTTTTAACCACCGCTCTCAAGTTCTTCAGTCACCAGTATCTTTTACCATCACTCACAAGTACTTCCTGGACATTTCTCCATACGCTCCTTCTCTGTTATGTGACATTGTGTTGCTCTCTTCCTGCAATTAAGTCCTTTAACATTTTCACCAAGCTTTTCTGTCAGAGTCCTGTATGAGGAAGAACTATATCAAGCCATCCCTGTTCCGACCCAACTGTGTGATAATGTCGATATTATCTTAAACCATAAAGCTATACCTCTAAACACACTCTTACCATTGAGCCGCTGCGGCCGCTAGACTTAATACACACGCTACGCACTTCGTACGCTATTTGCGTACAGAGTCTTGTACGTCGTACGTACTTAGCGTACACACGCCGCGCTGGGTGTACAGAGTACGCACAGCGCGCGCACACTCTTGATAAACTTTAAACCTTATTCGTGATGCAATGCAATGTTATTCTTACACTCTAAACCTTGTGCCGAAAAGCACTGTAATGATGTTATACCTTAAACCTTACACAGTGCTGACGGTATAAAGTACCCGCAGTGCGTACGCCTTATCAATACACTCAAACCTTATACAGTTAAATATGCTTTAAACCCTAGCAGGGAAATGAGGACACAACACCGATATGTAATTAACCGCTGGGTTCTAAGGCCACAGTGGATTATTACAACTTCCATACACAATACAATGGTCACTGTAATCTCATTGTCCATTGGACACAGAGATGCATCTTTACATTACAGGAGAGGTCATAGGTTGATTTGAAAAGGTGGGCGATGTCTTTCCCCAACTGCTCTTGTGGGTGGTATCCTCTGGATTCCCGCCGCATACATAATATACAGTAAATACAGTTCATATCTATATTCTACTTCTGCACATAACTATACGCTGGAACATGCGATCTTTCTCTAACCAACACCAGAAGGTTACCCTTAAAATACCCTACAGCTGGATACTAGACATCACCCTATAACCTGTGTCTGTCCCTTCCTATCATGGAAAGGTGAATCCCTTAGTGCTGGAATCATTTAAACTGTTGATACTTGCTGATGTGGTGTAGGGTGGCTATGTGTAAAATGTGCACTATTTGGGTAAAATATGTGATGTTCTAATAACCCTCTATGCGCTCACAAACCCCGCCGTAAATACCCATACCACGTGCAGGAACGCGGGAGCGATCATACGCAAATTGCAGATATGTGCACGCACGGCGGAATAAGTGCACGCGCAGCGGGCATGTGTAAGGGGTTAGTACATGGTGTATGCATTACAATATTTTTCGACTTTGACAGTCCACCCTTTGGCAGTCAACAATAACTGCCACTATCTAAACATTAAACAGAAAAATATACAATACAATATCTACAGATGATTGGGTGGTAGGAAGAGAGGTGTAGCAGGGAAATGAGGACACAACACCGATATGTAATTAACCGCTGGGTTCTAAGGCCACAGTGGATTATTACAACTTCCATACACAATACAATGGTCACTGTAATCTCATTGTCCATTGGACACAGAGATGCATCTTTACATTACAGGAGAGGTCATAGGTTGATTTGAAAAGGTGGGCGATGTCTTTCCCCAACTGCTCTTGTGGGTGGTATCCTCTGGATTCCCGCCGCATACATAATATACAGTAAATACAGTTCATATCTATATTCTACTTCTGCACATAACTATACGCTGGAACATGCGATCTTTCTCTAACCAACACTGGAAGGTTACCCTTAAAATACCCTACAGCTGGATACTAGACATCACCCTATAACCTGTGTCTGTCCCTTCCTATCATGGAAAGGTGAATCCCTTAGTGCTGGAATCATTTAAACTGTTGATACTTGCTGATGTGGTGTAGGGTGGCTATGTGTAAAATGTGCACTATTTGGGTTAAATATGTGATTTTCTAATAACCCTCTATGCGCTCACAAACCCCGCCGTAAATACCCATACCACGCGCAGGAACACGGGAGCGATCATACGCAAATTGCGGATATGTGCACGCACGGCGGAATAAGTGCACGCGCAGCGGGCATGTGTAAGGGGTTAGTACATGGTGTATGCATTACAATATTTTTCGACTTTGACAGTCCACCCTTTGGCAGTCAACAATAACTGCCACTATCTAAACATTAAACAGAAAAATATACAATACAATATCTACAGATGATTGGGTGGTAGGAAGAGAGGTGTAGCAGGGAAATGAGGACACAACACCGATATGTAATTAACCGCTGGGTTCTTAGGCCACAGTGGATTATTACAACTTCCATACACAATACAATGGTCACTGTAATCTCATTGTCCATTGGACACAGAGATGCATCTTTACATTACAGGAGAGGTCATAGGTTGATTTGAAAAGGTGGGCGATGTCTTTCCCCAACTGCTCTTGTGGGTGGTATCCTCTGGATTCCCGCCGCATACATAATATACAGTAAATACAGTTCATATCTATATTCTACTTCTGCACATAACTATACGCTGGAACATGCGATCTTTCTCTAACCAACACCGGAAGGTTACCCTTAAAATACCCAACAGCTGGATACTAGACATCACCCTATAACCTGTGTCTGTCCCTTCCTATCATGCAAAGGTGAATCCCTTAGTGCTGGAATAATTTAAACTGTTGATACTTGCTGATGTGGTGTAGGGTGGCTATGTGTAAAATGTGCACTATTTGGGTTAAATATGTGATGTTCTAATAACCCTCTATGCGCTCACAAACCCCGCCGTAAATACCCATACCACGCGCAGGAACGCGGGAGCGATCATACGCAAATTGCGGATATGTGCATGCACGGCGGAATAAGTGCTCGCGCAGCGGGCATGTGTAAGGGGTTAGTACATGGTGTATGCATTACAATATTTTTCGACTTTGACAGTCCACCCTTTGGCAGTCAACAATAACTGCCACTATCTAAACATTAAACAGAAAAATATACAATACAATATCTACAGATGATTGGGTGGTAGGAAGAGAGGTGTAGGTGGGAAATGTATGACCTAGTGGGATAGTAAAATATCATCCTGGGGGTCAATCATTACATGGGGTTGTCGAACAAAAAGAATCTCAAAGGGTGATAGGTTAAGTGGGGACCTGGGAGTGGTTCTGATGCTGTACAATACAAGTGGCAAAGCCTCTGGCCACAACAATCCAGTTTCATCCATCACTTTGCTCAGCTTGTTCTTAATAATGCTGTTTACTCTTTCCACCTTCTTACTCGCCTGTGGGCGGTACGGAGTATGCAGCTTGCTATTAATTCCCATTAGTTTGCACATAACCTGAAAGACTTCACCTGTAAAATGGGTACCCCTATCGCTTTCAATTATCCTAGGGATACCATATCTGCACACAAATTCCTGCACAATTTTCTTTGCAGTGAACGTAGCAGTATTTGTGGCAGCGGGGAACGTTTCTACCCAATTGGAAAACACATCAATACAGACTAACACATATTTTAAATTTCTGCAGGGTGATAACTGTATGAAATCAATCTGTATTACCTGAAAAGGGCCGTCTGTTGGCGGGATATGGGATGGTTCTGTTGGTATTGACTTTCCAATATTCTTCCTCAAGCAGATAAGACATGTCATTGCTCTCTTACCCGCATGAGAAGAGAATCCTGGCGCACACCAGTAGGCTCTCACCAGCTTACACATACCCTCTTTGCCCAGATGAGTCAGACCGTGTGCCGCCTCAGCTAAGCTTGGAAGATATGCTTTGGGAGCTACTGGCTTACCCTGTCCATCTGTCCAGAGTCCTGAGGACTCCTGGCCATACCCATTTGACCTCCAGACTGCCTTTTCCTGTGGAGAACACAAATTTTGCATTTCACTTAATTTTTGTGTGTTGACGGTGTTGAATACCATCAGTGGTGTGATATCTGTTTGTATGGGGGTGCTGGCTGCTGATTTAGCAGCTTCGTCTGCCCGGCTGTTACCAAGTGACACTGGGTCTTGACTGTAAGTGTGGGCTTTGCACTTGATAACAGCCACTCTGTCAGGTTCCTGTATCGCTGTTAGAAGTCTTTTTATATGGGATGCATGCGCTACAGGTGTGCCAGCTGCCGTCATTACATTTCTGAGGCGCCATAGGGCCCCGAAATCATGCACTACTCCAAAGGCATACCTAGAATCTGTATATATATTGGCTGACTTACCCTTAGCCAATTCACACGCTCTGGTTAGGACGACTAGCTCAGCAACTTGTGCTGAGTGCGGTGGGCCCAGAGGTTCAGCTTCTATGATACCTCTGTCATCTACAACTGCGTATCCAGTACACAGGTCTCCCGAGTCAGTCTGTCTGTGGCAACTACCGTCAGTGTAAAAAGTAAAATCTACGCCTTCCAGTGGGTTGTCACTAATGTCGGGTCTTGCAGTGAAAGTTTGGTTCAGATATTCCATACAATCATGTGTGTCAGTGTCTATACTAAATCCTCCTTCACCATCACTCTCATCCTCCACCCTTTGTGCCTGTCCAGGCACACCTGGCAGATCAGTTGCAGGATTTAGTGCGCTGCATTTTTTATGGTGATGTTTACAGGGGCCATTAGTGCTAATTCCCACCATGTAAACCGTGCAGATGAGACATGTCTGGTTTGGGCAGAGTTCAGTAAGGCTGACACTGCATGAGGTGTATGGATGGTCAGGTTGTGTCCTAACACTACGTCTTCGCTTTTACTCACTAGCAAAGCTATCGCTGCAACACTTCGCAAGCATGTGGGGAGAGACCGCGCTACGGTGTCCAACTGTGCACTGTAGTAAGCTACCGGCCTGCTGGCATCACCATGTCTCTGGGTTAGGACACCTGCCGCGCACCCAGCACTTTCCGTACCATACAATTCAAAGGGTTTCCCATAATCTGGCATGCCTAATGCAGGTGCCTGTGATAGGCACTGTTTAAGTCTCTTAAATGCCAGTTCGGACTCATCTGTGTGAGAGATCCGATCTGGTTTGTTCGAGGAGACCATTTCCTGCAAAGGTAAAGCCAGTATGGAGAACCCTGGGATCCAGTTTCGGCAGTACCCACACATTCCAAGAAAAGTGCGGATCTGTTGCTGGGTTTGTGGCAGAGTCATGTCGCGAATCGCCTGTATTCTATCAGCGGTGAGGTGTCTAAGTCCTTGTGTCAAGCAATGTCCCAAATATTTTACCTTGGTCTGGCACAACTGCAACTTGTCCTTTGAAACCTTGTGTCCCGTATTAGAAAGGTGAAACAGAAGCTGTTTCGTGTCTTTCAAGGACGCTTCGAGTGAATCAGAACACAGCAGTAAGTCATCTACATACTGTATTAATACTGACCCGCTCTCAGGTTGAAAGGATTGTAAACAGTCATGCAAAGCCTGGGAGAAAATACTTGGGCTGTCAATGAAACCTTGGGGTAGGCGAGTCCAGGTGTACTGTACTCCTCTGTATGTGAATGCAAACAAATATTGGCTGTCAGGGTGCAGAGGGACCGAAAAGAAAGCAGAACAGAGGTCAATTACAGTGAAAAATTTTGCAGTAGGGGGGATTTGCATGAGAATGACAGCTGGATTTGGCACTACAGGGAATTGGCTCTCAACTATCTTGTTTATCCCCCTTAGATCCTGCACTAGCCTGTAACCCCTCCCCCCACTCTTTTTCACAGGGAAGATGGGACTATTGGCAGTGCTGGACGTACTAACTAGGATGCCCTGTTGTAGCAAGCGCTCTATGACTGGGTTCACTCCTAATTCCACCTCTGGCTTCAGAGGATACTGTGGGATTTTTGGAGCTATCCTACCATCTTTTACTTGCACTACTACAGGAGCTACATTTGCCATCAACCCAGTGTCTTGTCCATCTTTGGTCCAGAGGGATTCCGGTGTCTGGGAGATCATTTCCTCTACCTTGGATGAACACCTGTCTATAACAGCAGAGTGTGACATTAACCTTTGTGGGGTGTCTAACATATCCTGCACTTCCTGAACGTGATTCTCGGGTATATCTAAGAAGACACCCTCAGGAGTACAATATATGACACACCTCATTTTGCACAATAAATCTCTCCCAAGTAGATTAGTCGGAGCCGATGCAGCCAGCAAAAAGGAATGCTTGGTCTGCAAAGGCCCTATCGTAATCTCCGCTGGTGTACTTAAAGGGTAGTGTTGCACTATTCCTGTTACTCCCATTGCTGAAATTGTTTTACCCGTGGTTTTCATACCTACCGTTGAATTTAACACTGACCTGGCCGCCCCTATATCTACAAGAAAAGGTAGTGATCTACCAGCTACATCAACTGTGACCTCAGGTTCACTACCTAGGCTAGCAATCAACTTCACTGGCTGCAGACTACAGGTGTGGCCTAACCCCTATTGTATGTTGTGACACTCCCGCAGCGCGCTGGCAGCTACAATATGTGAGGGGGTAGCTGAGAATTTTCAGAGGTCTGCCAGTCCCTCCTAGGTGGGTACCTCCTTGTTTCCCCTGCATGTGGCTCATAACTCCTCCTATGCGATCCCTGATCCCTATTACGTGTATCATAATGTGGTTCATGTTCTGGTCTAGGGGGTCGATATACCTTATGTGTGTCCTTATACCTACAATTCCGTGCATAGTGTCCTTCCTTCTGGCAGTTATAACATTTTACTACATACGACTTACCATCAGGGGTCTGGGGTTTCGGCTGATGCGGCTTCGTTGTAAGGGCTTTTATACTTACTGTCATCAGCTTATCCCCCTGTGACTCCCTGTGCTTAATGATGTTCCGATCGTGCTCGATAGCGGACTCTCTTAATGCAGCCACCGAGATACCTCTCCAGTTAGGTTGAGTGGTTTGTACCCTTGTTCTCAATGTTTATTTTAAGCCGTCCATTAATACTGACACAGCTACCTCCCTGTGGTGTACATTTTCCTTAATGTCCTCGACCCCAGTGTATCTAGCCATTTCCTGCAGTGCTCGATGGAAATATTCAGACGCCGTTTCACCTTCTTTTTGTCTTATGGAAAAGATTTTTTTCCATTTGACAACAGTAGGGAAATATACTCCTAATTGTAGATTGATCTGTCGTACATTCTCCTGAGTGTATTCATCAGTGAGAGGTACTTCTACGTCTAGTTTACAATCAGTAATGAATTTCACAGGGTCAATATTGGAGGGTAAACATGCCCGTAGCACTGTTCGCCAATCTTTGTTTGTGGGTTCGGTGGCGTTACCTAATTCTCTAATAAACCTCTGACATGCGGCTAGATCCTTTCTGGGATCGGGAAATTCAGACATAATTGTCCTCAATTCTGTCCGGGACCAAGGACAATGCATAGCAATGTTCCTGATAGGAGTGACTCCCTGAGCGTCAGTCCTCCCATTGGGGACTGCGATCACCCTGACAGGATTTAGTTCAATTACATCATTCTGAGTTGCTTCTACAATGTGAGGTGCAATTGTCTCTGCATAATGTACTGTACCGTACTTACCTGTGGACACAACCTCACCTACTCCTCCACTATGGGCCTTCACTACTCTTATTGGTTGGTCTGTGCCCACCTGGGTGTTTTGTATGGTGGCTGCTAGAGAGAGTGCCGATATCGTGCTGGGCTCATCTTCTTGCTCGCAGTCCTGAGGGAAGTTTAAAATGGGATACAACTTGCACGGGTTAGCATTAATACATTTATCAACTTTACTCTTATCATATATCAGTATGCCATTGTCTGTAGCCACTTTCTCCCCTGTAATATAAGGTGGTGGTGGTGGTGCGGTTGCCATCAGTTTCCTGCTAGGTTTAGAACCGGCTGCGTGAGCTAGTTCCCTCTGCATATCACCCTCTTGCTGCCATAAATGTAAACAGTTTGTGTGTCTGACCCTTTGTTTTCGGGGTTTTATCAGACATATCCTAAACCTTAAATTCTGCAACACCTCTGGTTCAAAACTGCCTACCCTAGGGAATGGTTCCCTATCTTCCGCAGTCATACGTTCCCATTCACTGCATAAAACCTCTGTGTGTGATCCATACTTCTCACACATTATGTACCTCGCCGACCCCTTGGGCCGCGGAATATCAACCTGAACCCTGGTTGCACGTCCCTTACTTGAGCAACTGGCCCCCATATTTTTTGCAGGTATTGCCTTCTCAGCTAATTCCTACAAAAAAAACCAAAATACTCAATATAAGGCAACGGTTAAGGTTCAACGAGTGCTCTCACCCACTCACGCCCACGTTGGCCAATACTACCATACACTGTTGATAGCGCAGGCAATGTACCCAACCTAGGGCCCCTGTGTAACCTCTATTTACTGGAAGTATATGGGAGTGACTTACCCTTCCCAGTAAATATTGGTTGTTGGAGATTTCCTGAGTGACCAGCGAAACTCCCTTAAAACAAAACATTTTTTTTACACAAATCACGCTTGCGTATGCTACACCCAGCGCTAATGATTTCACGATTTTACGCAAAGCTCGTAAAAAGGGTATCACGTTGCGCTAAGTATTGCACTCACGAACGCGCGGTACAATCGCACAGCGTATAGGTAACCGTACGACCAATGGAATCGTTTTTCAGGCTGCGAAACCTCAGCCGGAGCGTATCAATCAAATGGCCTATATGGGTTTCTTCGCTAACCCCTTTTGGTTGCGGCACCTAAACAAAACCTCGCTGACCTTTTGGTCTGCAGTATTCTAAACCTTCGCTGACCTTTTGGCCTGCGGTATCTGCTACCTTGCTCCTTTGTACCTTAATCTATGTTAACGTGAGCAAGCCAGTCTCACGCCACCAAGTGTCCACTCACCTGGTGTGGTCTCCTACGGGATCCCGAATTCCCTGGGTCCACAAAACCTTTATTGTTTGCACACTCATGCTCGTTCACTCAAATACACTTTGGTTTTTCTGTACAGAAAATTTACTTTCATTCAGATAAGCAGCCCTAGTACCAGAGGTAATGCAGTAAAAAAAGTTTTATTTAAACTAAATCTTGGACACTGAGCAATTTGTGCTATTACCGCGTGGCTACCGTTTCGCGCCTAAACTAAACAATGCTATTGTGTAATTTGTACTTAGCGGCCGTATCCTTACGCACGTTGCGTAACCACGCGATCGTGCGTACGTCTTTACGTGGCGTACCCAGTCTTGTATTTTATCCGAGACACGTGTACAAAGACCGTACGTCTGCAATAGTACAAATCCCACACTTCTATAAATGTAAGCGATATTACCTATAATCGTTTACTTAACACAACACAGTATTTTCCTGTATAAACATGTTTAACTAGGCCAGACTGTATTTGTGTTTTACGTTTTAATCCCTTAATATCTAGTCTATATTTTAACTAAATAACAACAAATTTCTTAGCACAGGTCAAAATGAATCTAATAGTCAATACTTATGGCAACAATGCGAGCCGATATGCAAAGTACAAAATGCAGGTGTATGCGTGTGTTGCGTGCGCATTTGGCGCCAAACAGAAATTCACAGACTTTAAAAAATAAGAATTTACTTACCGATAATTCTATTTCTCGTAGTCCGTAGTGGATGCTGGGGACTCCGTCAGGACCATGGGGATTAGCGGCTCCGCAGGAGACAGGGCACAAAATTAAAAGTTTGACCACTAGGTGGTGTGCACTGGCTCCTCCCCCCATGACCCTCCTCCAAGCCTCAGTTAGGATACTGTGCCCGGACGAGCGTACACAATAAGGAAGGATTTTGAATCCCGGGTAAGACTCATACCAGCCACACCAATCACACTGTACAACTTGAGATCTGAACCCAGTTAACAGCATGATAACAGAGGAGCCTCTGAAAAGATGGCTTCCAACAATAATAACCCGATTTTTGTAACAATAACTATGTACAAGTATTGCAGACAATCCGCACTTGGGATGGGCGCCCAGCATCCACTACGGATTACGAGAAATAGAATTATCGGTAAGTAAATTCTTATTTTCTCTGACGTCCTAAGTGGATGCTGGGGACTCCGTCAGGACCATGGGGATTATACCAAAGCTCCCAAACGGGCGGGAGAGTGCGGATGACTCTGCAGCACCGAATGAGAGAACTCCAGGTCCTCCTTAGCCAGGGTATCAAATTTGTAGAATTTTACAAACGTGTTCTCCCCTGACCACATAGCTGCTCGGCAGCGTTGTAATGCCGAGACCCCTCGGGCAGCCGCCCAAGGTGAGCCCACCTTCCTTGTGGAGTGGGCATTTACAGATTTTGGCTGTGGCAGGCCTGCCACAGAATGCGCAAGTTGAATTGTGCTACAAATCCAACGAGCAGTCGTCTGCTTAGACGCAGGAACACCCAGCTTGTTGGGTGCATACAGTATAAACAGCGAGTCAGACTTTCTGACTCCAGCCGTCCTTGAAATATATATATATATTTTTAAGGCTCTGACAACGTCGAACAACTTGGAGTCCTCCATGTCGCTAGAAGCCGCAGGCACCACAATAGGTTGGTTCAGGTGAAACGCTGATACCACCTTAGGGAGAAACTGAGGACGCGTCCGCAGTTCTGCCCTGTCCCAATGGAAAATCAGATATGGCTTTTGTACGAAAAAGCCGCCAATTCTGACACTCTCCTGGCCGAAGCCAGGGCCAGTAGCATGGTCACTTTCCATGTAAGATATTTCAAATCCACCGATTTGAGTGGCTCAAACCAATGGGATTTGAGGAATCCCAAAACTACATTGAGATCCCACAGTGCCACTGGAGGCACAACCGGGGCTGTATATGTAGTACTCCTTTGACAAAAGCTTGGACTTCAGGAACTGAAGCCAATTCTTTCTGGAAGAAAATCGACAGGGCCGAAATTTGAACCTTAATGGACCCCAAATTGAGGCCCCTAGACAATCCTGTTTGCAGGAAATGTAGGAATCGACCCAGTTGAAATTCCTCCGTCGGAGCCCTCTCCTTCAGGATCCGGCGTTCAACCGCCATGCCATCAAACGCTGCCGCGGTAAGTCTAGAGGTAGAGTGCACGGATCCTCCGTGCGCATCTCTTGAAGTTCCGGGTACCAAGTCTTTCTTGGCAAATCCGGAGCCACGAGTATCGTTCTTACTCCCCTTCGCCTTATAATTCTCAGTACCTTGGGTATGAGAGGCAGAGGGGGGAACACATACATTGACTGGTACACCCATGGTGTTACCAACGCGTCCACAGCTATTGCCTGAGGGTCTCTTGACCTGGCGCAATACCTGTCCAGTTTTTTGTTGAGGCGGGACGCCATCATGTCCACCTTTGGTTTTTCCCAACGGTTCACAATCATGTGGAAGACTTCTGGATGAAGTCCCCACTCTCCCGGGTGGTGATCGTGTCTGCTGAGGAAGTCTGCTTCCCAGTTGTCCACTCCCGGAATGAACACTGCTGACAGTGCTATCACATGATTTTCTGCCCAGTGAAAAATCCTTGCAGCTTCTGCCATTGCCCTCCTGCTTCTTATGTCGCCCTGTCTGTTTACGTGGGCGACTGCAGTGGTGTTGCCCTACTGGATCAACACCGGCTGACCCTGAAGCAGAGGTCTTGCCAGGCTTAGAGCATTGTAAATTGCCCTTAGCTCCAGTATATTTATGTGAAGTGAAGTCTCCAGGCTTGACCACACTCCCTGGAAATTTCTTCCCTGTGTGACTGCTCCCCAGCCTCTCAGGCTGGCATTCGTGGTCACCAGGACCCAGTCCTGAATGCCGAATCTGCGGCCCTCCAAAAAGGTGAGCACTCTGCAACCACCACAGAAGAGACCCCCTTGTCCTTGGAGACGGGGCTATCCGCTGATGCATCTGAAGATGCGATCCGGACCATTTGTCCAGCAGATCCCACTGAAAGGTTCTTGCGTGGAATCTGCCGAATGGAATCGCTTCGTAAGAAGCCACCATTTACCCAGGACTCTTGTGCATTGATGCACTGACACTTTTCCTGGTTTTAGGAGGTTCCTGACTAGCTCGGATAACTCCCTGGCTTTCTCCTCCGGGAGAAAAACCTTTTTCTGAACTGTGTCCAGAATCATCCCTAGGAACAGCAGACGTGTCGTCGGGCTCAGCTGGGATTTTGGAAAATTTAGAATCCACCCGTGCTGTTGCAGCACTACTTGGGTTAGTGCTACACCGGCCTCTAACTGTTCTCTGGATCTTGCCCTTATCAGGAGATCGTCCAAGTAAGGGATAATTAATACGCCTTTTCTTCGAAGAAGAATCATCATTTCGGCCATTACCTTGGTAAAGACCCGGGGTGCCGTGGACAATCCAAACGGCAACGTCTGAAACTGATAGTGACAGTTTTGTACCACGAACCTGAGGTACCCTTGGTTTGAAGGGCAAATTGGGACATGGAGGTAAGCATCCTTGATGTCCAAGGACACCATAAAGTCCCCTTCTTCCAGATTCGCTATCACTGCTCTGAGTGATTTCATCTTGAACTTGAACCTTTGTATGTAAGTGTTCAAAAGATTTCAGACTTAGAATAGGTCTCACCGAGCCGTCCGGCTTCGGTACCACAAACAGCGTGGAATAATACCCCTTTCCTTGTTGTAGTAGGGGTACCTTGACTATTACTTGCTGGGAATACAGCTTGTGAATAGCTTCCAACACCGTCTCCCTGTCGGAGGGAGATGTTGGTAAAGCAGACTTCAGGAATCTGCGAGGAAGAGACGTCTCGAATTCCAATCTGTACCCCTGTGATACTACCTGCAGGATCCAGGGGTCGACTTGCGAGTGAGCCCACTGCGCGCTGAAATTCTTGAGACGACCCCCCCACCGGACCTGAGTCCGCTTGTAAGGCCCCAGCGACATGCTGAGGACTTTTCAGAAGCGGGGGAGTGCTTCTGCTCCTGGGAAGGAGCTGCTTGCTGCAGTCTCTTACCCTTTCCTTTGCCTCAGGCAGATATGAATGGCCTTTTGCCCGCTTGTTCTTATGAGAACGAAAGGACTGAGGCTGAAAAGACGGTGTCTTTTTCTGTTGGGAGGTGACCTGAGGTAAAAAAGGTGGATTTTCCGGCTGTTGCCGTGGCCACCCAGTCCGATAGACCGACCCAAAATAATTCCTCCCCTTTATACGGCAAACTTCCATATGCCGCTTGGAATCCGCATCACCTGACCACTGTCGCGTCCATAAACTTCTTCTGGCAGAAATGGACAGCGCACTTACCCTTGATGCCAGAGTGCAAATATCCCTCTGTGCATCTCGCATATAAAGAAAATGCATCCTTTAAATGCTCTATAGTCAATAAAATATTGTCGCTATTCAGGGTATCAATATTTCCAGTCAGAGATTCCGACCAAACCCCCCCAGCACTGCACATCCATGCTGGGGCGATTGCTGGTCGCAGTATAACATCAGTATGTGTGTATATACTTTTTAGAGTATTTTCCAGCCTCCTATCAGCTGGATCTTTGAGGGCGGCCGCATCAGGAGACGGTAACGCCACTTGTTTTGATAAGCGTGTGAGCGCCTTATCTACCCTAGAGGGTGTTTCCCAGCGCGCCCTAACCTCTGGCGGGAAAGGGTATAATGCCAATAACTTCTCTGAAATTAGCAACTTCCTATCGGGGGTAACCCACGCTTCATCACACACTTCAATCAATTCATCTGATTCAGGAAAAACTACAGGTAGTTTTTTCACACCCCACATAATACCCATTTTTGTGGTACTTGTAGTATCAGAAATATGTAACGCCTCCTTCATTGCCGTGATTATGTAACGTGTGGCCCTACTGGAAAATACGTTTGTTTCTTCACCGTCGACACTGGAGTCAGTGTCCGTGTCTGTGTCTGTCGACCGACTGAGGTAATGGGCGTTTTAAAGCCCCTGACGGTGTTTGAGACGCCTGGACAGGTACTAATTGGTTTGCCGGCCGTCTCATATCGTCAACCGACCTTGTAGCGTGTTGACACTATCACGTAATTCCATAAATAAAGCCATCCATTCCGGTGTCGACTCCCTAGGGGGTGACATCCCATTACAGGCAATTGCTCCGCCTCCACACCAACATCGTCCTCATACCTGTCGACACACACGTACCGACACACAGCACACACACAGGGAATGCTCTGATAGAGGACAGGACCCCACTAGCCCTTTGGGGAGACAGAGGGAGAGTTTGCCAGCACACACCAAAGCGCTATAATTATACAGGGACAACCTTATAGTAAGTGTTTTCCCTTATAGCAGCTTAATATATAATAATATCGCCAAAAAATGCCCCCCCTCTCTGTTTTAACCCTGTTTCTGTAGTGCAGTGCAGGGGAGAGCCTGGGAGCCTTCCCACCAGCGGATCTGTGTGGGAAAAATGGCGCTGTGTGCTGAGGAGATAGGCCCCGCCCCCTTCACGGCGGGCTCTTCTCCCGGTTTTTTCTGTAATCCTGGCAGGGGTTAAATACATCCATATAGCCCAGGGGCTATATGTGATGTATTTTTAGCCAGTAAAGGTAATTACATTGCTGCCCAGGGCGCCCCCCCCCAGCGCCCTGCACCCTCAGTGACCGCGGTGTGAAGTGTTCTGAGAGCAATGGCGCACAGCTGCAGTGCTGTGCGCTACCTTAAGAAGACTGGGAAGTCTTCAGCCGCCGATTTCTGGACCTTTTCTCTTCAGCATCTGTAAGGGGGCCGGCGGCGCGGCTCCGGTGACCCATCCAGGCTGTACCTGTGATCGTCCCTCTGGAGCTAGTGTCCAGTAGCCTAAGAAGCCAATCCATCCTGCACGCAGGTGAGTTCGCTTCTTCTCCCCTTAGCCCCGCGTTGCAGTGAGCCTGTTGCCAGCAGGACTCACTGAAAATAAAAAACCTAACAAACTTTTATTCTAAGCAGCTCTTTAGGAGAGCCACCTAGATTGCACCCTTCTCGGCCGGGCACAAAAATCTAACTGAGGCTTGGAGGAGGGTCATGGGGGGAGGAGCCAGTGCACACCACCTAGTGGTCAAACTTTTAATTTTGTGCCCTGTCTCCTGCGGAGCCGCTAATCCCCATGGTCCTGACGGAGTCCCCAGCATCCACTTAGGACGTCAGAGAAATATAGCTTTGCGTATTTACCTTACGGATCCCACCAGCATCCCTACAAACCATGCAGAGCAGACGCTTATCTTATCAGCAATTGAGAAAGAGTTTACCAGAGTATCCACCAACCAGGAGAAGGCTTACATGGATACCTGTCCGCCCTTTGCTGATAGATAAAGTCTGCTGTACCCTGCTAGGCTGTGGGTATGAGGAAAAACAGGACGATGCCCCCAATTGATAATGTCGATATTATCTTAAACCATAAAGCTATACCTCTAACCACACTCTTACCATTAAGCCGCTGCGGCCGCTAGACTTAATACACACGCTACGCACTTCGTACGCTATTTGCGTACAGAGTCCCATACGTCGTACGTACTTAGCGTACACACGCCGCGCTGGGTGTACAGAGTACGCACAGCACGCGCACACTCTTGATAAACTTTAAACCTTATTCGTGATGCAATGCAATGTTATTCTTACACTCTAAACCTTGTGCCGAAAAGCACTGTAATTATGTTATACCTTAAACCTTACACAGTGCTGACGCTATAAAGTACCCGCAGTGCGTACGCCTTATCAATACACTCAAACCTTATACAGTTAAATATGCTTTAAACCCTAGCAGGGAAATGAGGACACAACACCGATATGTAATTAACCGCTGGGTTCTAAGGCCACAGTGGATTATTTGAAAGGGGATAACAGTACAGTTTATACACTACAAAGCTAACAGGATAAATCTACAACAGAATAATGGCTACAGTCAATGTACATACGTGAGAGTGTTCGCTTGCGCAACCCGGCCGGTCCTCCGCTTATCAGGTAGTAAGCGTTCAGAGTCTTCTGACCGGCCAGGCAACAACAGGCTTTTTATACACAACTTCCATACACAATACAATGGTCACTGTAATCTCATTGTCCATTGGACACAGAGATGCATCTTTACATTACAGGAGAGGTCATAGGTTGATTTGAAAAGGTGGGCGATGTCTTTCCCCAACTGCTCTTGTGGGTGGTATCCTCTGGATTCCCGCTGCATACATAATATACAGTAAATACAGTTCATATCTATATTCTACTTCTGCACATAACTATACGCTGGAACATGCGATCTTTCTCTAACCAACACCGGAAGGTTACCCTTAAAATACCCTACAGCTGGAAACTAGACATCACCCTATAACCTGTGTCTGTCCCTTCCTATCATGCAAAGGTGAATCCCTTAGTCATGGAATCATTTAAACTGTTGATACTTGCTGATGTGGTGTAGGGTGGCTATGTGTAAAATGTGCACTATTTGGGTAAAATATGTGATGTTCTAATAACCCTCTATGCGCTCACAAACCCCGCCGTAAATACCCATACCACGCGCAGGAACGCGGGAGCGATCATACGCAAATTGCGGATATGTGCACGCACGGCGGAATAAGTGCACGCGCAGCGGGCATGTGTAAGGGGTTAGTACATGGTGTATGCATTACAATATTTTTCGACTTTGACATGTGGTTCCTCTCCCCTACCATCGGGAGAACCCCCGAGTTCACAACACCTCCAACCTAGGTCAGTGACACTACCATGACATTTAAGAAGGAACTTGATTCTGTTTTATTGGGGGCTTTTTAAAGTGGCTAGATCACTGATAAAGTCAGCCAAGCATTAACCACAAATCATCCTAGGACTCCTGTTTTATATTCAATCCCGAAGTTGCACAAAAATTCCACACATCCACCCGGGCGGCCTATTATCAGTGCTTGTGATTCCATTTACTATATCATTTCACAGTACCTTGACAGCTTCCTTCAGGAACTTATTCAGGATCAATCTACTTACCTCAAGGACTCCTCTACCTTCCTTAGAAAACTAGCTGCTTTACCTACTTTACCTGATGGATGTTATCTGTGCACACTAGACGTGGTATCATTATATACCAACATCCCCCATACCCGAGGTGTGCAAGCTGTTCGAAGATTCCTCATGGGTAATCTGGCATACCGGGGTCCTGATATTAATTTCTTCTGTGAATTATTGACATTATCTCTAACGAGAAATTATTTTTTATTTGACCGACAATGGTACCTTCAATTGCGGGGTTGTGCCATGGGATCTTGCGTGGGGCCGTCCTTGGCTAATATTTTTATGTTTGATCTTGACAGAAACCTTTTCCTTTTGAACCCCAGCATGCAATCCAAACTTCTGTACCTAACTCGGTACATAGATGACCTGTTCATTATTTGGGCTGGCACCAGCCAGGAATTCAGCTTGGCGATGGAGTATATTAACACGATGGATGCCAATATACAATTTACGTACCAGATCAGTGATAAAATGGTCCAGTATTTGGATGTTGAAGTTTCCTTACAGGACGGGAAGGTCACCACTGATCTTTTCAAGAAACCTACGGACCGCAATACAATCTTGAGGGCAAACAGTCAGCACCCTGGTTTTGTTGCCCGCAGCCTAACAAAATCACAATTTCTGCGGGCGGTACATACGTGTGACACTGTTGAAAAGACTGAAAAGCACATTGATCTTATGATACAAGACTTTGTGGTTCGTGGTTATGAAACCGCCCAGCTAAAAGCTATTAAGAAACAGGTTCTGGGTATACCAAGGCATGAGGTTCTTTCAATCAAGACAACAGGCCACAGTAAGGACAACAGGGTTCCTTTTGTACAGGAATATCATCCATTCAACCACAAAAACATGCGGATGGGTAAAAGTTTATGGCCCATACTCACTACGGATCCTGACCTTAAATCCATCAAGGACTGTAAATTAATGCCAAGTTACAAACGAAAACGAAATCTCCGTGATATGTTGGTCAGGATCGATATCTCACACATGGATGGGACAACCCCCAAAACCTTTTTGTCTCGTCAACCAGGATGTTACAAGTGTTTGGGCTGTACCACCTGTAGGTCGATGGAATGTGGTCCTACTTTCAATCACCCCCACTCGGGCACCAAAATCAAAATCAAGTATGTCTTATCCTGCCAGAGTACATTTGTTATCTATTATATCAAATGCCCTTGTGGCTTGCTTTACATTGGCAAGACCATCCGCCAATTTAGGGAAAGAATGGCACTACACCGCCAGGCCATACGTTCTGCCTTGGAAGGTACCCCACAAGAACAGCCGGTAGCCTGACATTTCCGTGAGGCCAAGCACTCTCTAGCTAGCTTGCGTCATAAAATCATCGACCACGTCCCCAGTAACCTTCGGGGGGGGAGATCGAGGTGCCCTTCTACTTCGTAAGGAGGCTCGCTGGATATTCGAGCTGCGCACACTGGTCCCGAATGGACTTAATGAATCTAACAACTTGGGATGTTTTTTGTGACCCCCTCGGTGACTTTTTTGTGACTCCCCCTTTTTTTCATATTTTTTTCATATTTTTTCAATTTTCATGTTTTATGTCCTTTTATTAATTTCATGATACATGTTTTGACTGCTGCCTAAGCTATTTTTTCCCATGTATCAGTAACGTTTGAGTTTGATTAGCCATATTATATTATATTTAATAACTCATCCCATTGTATACTTGGTGATCAACAACGCCAGTTACATTGTTTCCCTATGTGCATCTTGTGATTTGACACTTAATTGTGCGAGTCCAGGATGCACATATGTGGTACTATAAAGTTTATTTGATATTGGTATATTGCAATCTGGGCTCATGTCTTGCCATATTGTATTTATTTAGCTTTTTCCTGTTAGTTCATTGTATCTTTTTTTGACCCTCAGCATTGGTGCGGCTAAACCCGGCGGGTTACTATGACAACGGCGCTGGAGAGCGCACGTCGCTTGCCGGTGACGTCATCAGTCCCCATCCGGGACCCGCTCATGCTGCGTGGATAAGTTTGTATGTGGTGTTGGTATATAAGGTAAGCACTTGTGTATGTTCTTTTGTTGTTGTCCTGACGGAATTTAAGAAATTAAATGAAACGTTGACTTTGCTATGCTGCGCTGACAGCTTTCTTTGAAGTTGCCTTTGGCATGTTTCATTAAGTCCTGGAGTGCCGTATCTTCATCTTCAAGTGTATATATATATATATATATATATATATATATATATATATATATATATATAACCCCAATATATTTGCTCCTATAGGGGAATAAAAAATCTACACACATTGGGGGTAATTTAGACCTGATCGCTGCTGTATGTTTTTGCACAGCGTGCGATCAGTTCTGTACTGCGCATGCGTATGCACCGCAATGCGCCAGCACGTCGGACGACTGCACCGGGCATTGGTGCATAGCGTCGGGATGGTGCGAAAAAAATCTATTGCACAGGCGATCGCAAGGTGACTGACAGGATGAGGCCGTTTGTGGGTGGCAACTGACCGTTTTGTAGGAGTGTCTGGGAAAATGCAGGAGGGACCAGGCGTTTGGAGGGAGGGTTTTTGACGTCAGCTCCGGCTCCGATCATCGCAGCGGCTGAGTCAGTCCTAAGCTGAGCAGAGACTGCACAAACTCATGTTTGTACAGCTCTCCAACAAATGCGATCGCACACCTGCACACAGCAAATACGCTCCCCCTGTAGGCGGCGACTACCTGATCGCAGGGATGCAAAAAACGCACCCTAGTGATCAGGTCTGAATTACCCCCATTGTCCCTCGTAGTAATAAACATAAGGAAAAAAATAAAACACACTGGCCCCCGCAAAAAAAAAGCACACACATTGTCCAACACAGAAAAAACTAATCATATTGTTCATTGCAGAAATAAAACACATTGTCCCCCACACAAAAAAAATATAAAGCACATTGTACCCCACAAACAAACAAAAAATATAAAGCACATTGTCCCCCACACAAAAAAAAATATAAAGCACATTATCCCACACACAAAAAAATATAAAGCACATTGTCCCCCACAGGAAATTAAAAAAACACATTAATTATTGCTCCAGCGCCACAGAAAAGACATAACTGAGCTCCTGTTCCATCAGCCGCAGGTGGCACCAACATCCCTATGGGGGTTGTTGTCGCTTGACCTGGTCCTGGATATATGACAGTGGACACGCTGTGACAAGTAGGAAGCAGAGAGCAGGATTTAAAAGGAATGGGACAGAAGGCAGGCTGCGACAGTTAGCAAGGGGTCACCGACAGAGGGCAGGCTGCAACAGGTAGAGAGGGGTCAGAGGGCAGGCTGTGACAGGTAAGGAGGGGTCAGAGGGCAGTCTGTGACAGGTAGGGAGGGAGAGAGGGCAGGCTGCAACAGGTAGGGAGGGGTCAGAGGGCAGGCTATGACAGATTGAGGGTCAGAGGGCAAGCTGTAATATATAAAGTGCAGCTGCTCTGAATCTCCCAGTGCCTGGCTGACAGCACAGCAGGCTGTATGGCAGGGGGGTGGGTGTCAGTGGGCACAAGGATGGTCCACAACGTTGTTAAGCATTTGGGTACTTAGAGGGGAGAAATGGAAAGGTCAAGGGTGGGAGAACCGAGGGGGAAGAAGAGGGGAGGAATGTGTAAGGTGGGAGGAGGAAAAGGCGGAGATGGCGATACCATCATGGGCGATATAGTGGCGGCCTTGGGTTAGTACTTATGAAAATGCGGCAAAAACCCCAAAAATGGGGGTTTTTACCGCATTTTTCCCATTAGTACATCCCGACATGAGTCGCATAAGCTGACAGTTATTTAGGTAATGAGAAATGCAAGGTGTGCCTTTTGGGCATAAATCCACCGCTAGTGTAGTTAGTATCACATCAGCCCCCTGTGCCTAGCAAGAAACATGATGCAGCCGAATACTATTGGTCTGTAACGCATTGATATTGTGTTTTTTTTTTGTTTGTTATTGTTTAAAGTTCATCAGAGCAGTTATTATTATTTATTTATTAACAGTTTCTTATATAGCGCAGCAAATTCCGTTGCGCTTTACAATTTGAAATAACAATAACAAACTGGGTGATAACAGTCATAGAGGTAGGAAGGCCCTGCTCGCAAGCTTACAATCTATAGGGAAATAGGCATATGTACACAAGGAAAGGTGCTATCTATTGCATAGAATGAGAAGACATGTGAGGATATGTGTGGACTGTACAGAGTGGATGTAATTTGATTAGAAGTTTTATGAAAGTTATGTGGGTGGTTCAGGAATTTGATACGCTTGCCTAAAGAGGTGAGTTTTGAGGGAACGCTTGAAGGTTTGGAGACTAGAGGAGAGTCTTATTGTGCGTGGTAGGGCATTCCACAGAGTGGGTGCAGCCCGATGAAAGTCCTGCAGTCGTGAGTGGGAGCGAGTAATGAGTGTGGATGAGAGACGCAGGTTTTGTGAAGAGCGAAGAGGTCGGGTTGGGAGATATTTTGTGATAAGCGAAGTGATGTACGTTGGTGTAGTTTGGTTAATGGCCTTGTGTGTGAGTAAAAATATTTTATATTGAATGCGGTAGAGTACAGGTAACCAATGGAGGGACTGACAGAGTGGATCTGCAGACGATGAACGTCTAGCGAGGAAGATAAGCCTCGCCGCTGCATTCAGAATGGATTGTAGTGGTGAGAGTCTCGTTTTGGGAAGACCAGTTAGGAGACTATTGCAATAATCAATGCGGGAGATAATGAGAGCGTGGATTAGAGTTTTAGCAGTGTCTTGTGTAAGGTATGGTCGTATTTTGGATATGTTTTTTAGATGCATGTAACATGATCTTGAGACAGATTGAATGTGGGGAACAAAGGACAGATCAGAGTCAAGGATGACACCTAGGCAGCGAGCTTGTGGGGTAGGGTAGATAGTCGAGTTTTCAACAGTGATAGAGATATCAGGTTGGTACCTACTATTGGCCAGTGGAAATATAATTAACTCTGTCTTTGAAATATTAAGTTTGAGGTGGCGAGATGTCATCCAGGATGAGATTGCAGAAAGGCATTCAGTGACACGGTCCAGTACAGATAGGGACAAGTCAGGGGAGGATAGGTAGATTTGAGTATCATCTGCGTACAGATGATACTGAAAACCAAAAGAGCTGATTAGTTTACCAAGAGATGAGGTATAGATAGAGAAAAGCAGAGGACCCAAGACTGAGCCTTGCGGTACTCCAACTGAAAGAGGTAGCGAAGAGGAGGTAGATTCAGAGAAGCGAACACTGAAGGAGCGATTAGATAGGTACGATAGGAACCAAGAAAGGGCTGTGTCTTTAAGACCTAGGGATTGTAGTGTCTGTATGAGAAGAGAGTGGTCTACAGTGTCAAATGCAGCAGATAGATCTAGAAGAATAAGTAGTGAGTAGTGGCCTTTAGACTTTGTAGTGACCAAATCATTAACCACTTTAGTCAGTGCTGTCTCTGTGGAATGTTGGGAACGGAAGCCTGACTGAAGTGGGTCCAACAAAGTGTATGAGTTAAGAAAGTGTGTGAGTCGAGTGTAGGCAAGTCTCTCAAGTAGCTTAGAGAGACAAGGGAGCTGAGAGATAGGGCGGTAGTTTGAGAGAGCATTAGGGTCAGAATTTTGTTTTTTTTAAATGGGAGTAATCACTGCATGCTTGAAGAGTGAAGGAAAAATACCAGTAGAGAGAGAGAGATTACAGATGTTAGTTAAGGTAGGGATGAGCACCAGAGACAGAGCTTTACTTATTTGTGAGGGTAAAGGATCAAGAGGAGAGGTAGTAGAGAAGCAGGATGAGAAGAGTGATGATACTTCATCTTCATTTGTAGGATCAAATGAAGAAAGAGTGCCAGAGGGTTCAGGTAAAGAACGGAGCAGGTCACTGGCTGCCGAAGAGCATACCATTTCATCTCGGATCTTATCAATCTTCTCCTTGAAGTAGGAAGCAAGATCCTGTGCCTTGATAGTGGCTGGTGGGGTAAGTGCGGGAGGATTCAGAAGTGATTTAAATGTATTAAAGAGTTGTTTGGGGTTAGAGGCTTGAGCAGAGATAAGAGTTTGGAAATATGTTTGTTTGGCAGTGTCCAGGGCATTTTTATAAGAATGGTAGACGGTCTTATACGTGAGGAAGTCACTTGAAATACGAGATTTACGCCACTGACGTTCAAGTTTTCGTGTGAGTTTTTGTAGTTGTCTTGTTAATTTGGAGTGCCATGGTTGACATCTAGGCCTTTGTGGAGTGTGATGGGTAGCTAGAGCCACTTCATCAAGGGCTAGTTCTAGAGTCTCATTAAGGTGTGATACAGCCATCTCAGGAGAGGTGAATGCAGAAATAGGTGAAAGCAGTTGTTGGAGTGAAGTGGAAAGTTCTTGAAGATTAATTGTGTTAATATTTCTGCGAGTTTGAGGAAGATTGGAGAACTTCCGCAATACAGGGTTTGAATTAACAGAGGAGAGCATGCAGGTGATAAGGTTGTGATCTGAGAGGGGGAAAGAAGGAGTGTTAGTGAGTTCAGAGATGGAGCATAGTCTGGTGAATACTAGATCAAGGCAGTGGACCGCCTGATGAGTAGAGGAGTCAGTCCATTGGGAGAGGCCAAGAGAGGAGGTTAGAGAGAGTAGTTTGGAGGCATGCGCAGCAGATTTTGGACAATCAATAGCAATATTGAAATCACCCATGATAATGGTGGAGATGTCTGAGTATAGGAAGTGAGGGAGCCAGGCAGAAAAATCTTCCAAAAATTGTTTTGGATGCCCAGGTGGGCGGTAGATAGCTGCAACACGCAGAGAGAAAGGAGAGTAAACCCTAATGGAATGTAATTCAAATGATGTAAATGTGAGTGATGGAACCTGTGGTAGAACAGTATATGCAAAAGATTGGGAAAGTAAAAGTCCAACTCCTCCTCCTTTATGATTATCGGGTCTGGAGGTGTGTGTAAAGTGGAGACCACCATGTGCCAGTGCTGCAGGGGAGGCTGTGTCAGATTGTGTGAGCCAGGTTTCTGTTATAGCCAGCAGATTGATGTTGTTAGATATGAAGAGGTCATGGATGGATGTTAATTTGTTACAAACAGAGCGTGCATTCCATAAGGCACATTTTAGTGATCTGGAGGGTGATGGAAGACATGTGATGTTTATGAGGTTAGCTGTATTTCTATGTTGCTGTGAATCAGGTGAATGCGAGTGATGCAAGTGGCTGGGTCCTGGATTTGGCGAAATGTCACCAGCTATCAGAAGCAGAAGAGAGAGATAAATGTGGGTGTCAGAGGTTTGTGAAAGTTTTTTATGGTGAGAGGTTGTAGATGTTATTGTCAATGGGTATAGGGAAGTAAAAAGCTCATGAGTGCTAATAAGAGGGGAGTGTAGAATTGAGGGGGCAACATGTACAGAGGGGTGAGTTGCTGGGAGACTGAATGATGCAATGGTCTTTATGAATACTCCATGAAGAGCAATGCCGAAAATCAATTTGTGGAACATAGTTAGTTTGAGATGAAACCAGTGTTTTCTAGGCTGAGAGTGTAAGGTTTTACTTGTTCAAGTTAAAAGTGCATGTGCCTATTTACTGGTGTTGTTCTGCTGTATGTTAACTGTGCATTATAGAGCAAAGTGACAAACAGGTATGTACAATCACATGTAAATCACAATGTATATAGTTGTCTACCAAATTGGTTGCATTTTGTTCTTAGAGGTCATGAGGATTTTAGTTGGTAAAATATTTACATACGCTGAAATACACAGATGATTGGGAATGTAAGGAAGGGACGATGTTTTCTGTTTTGTCGGTGGGTTGTTTCCGTCTGTTTTCGTCCTGGTAAGTCCTGGGTAAGTCTATATTGTAATATTTTCATAACCCTTTTAAACAGCCCGTATAATAAAGCCCTGTTCAGCTGGCTGTTGTTCAGCCAAGCATCTTTCCTTATGAATGGTAAGTATCCATGTGTCTCTAGTAATTGCAATCAAGGCCTAACATCCCACCCCCGTTTACAGAGCATGCCATAAAACTCAACTAAAACAAACACTAAGATAGCAGTTACCAACTATATAAAGCTGCAAGACAGTTTCATCCTAGAATACAATATAGCTTATGATATACAAATTGACAGTGTAGATTACCTAGTTATAATAACACTATCACTGATGCATATATATTCTCAGCAGATCCAAAATGCAAAGGAGTGTAGATTACCTAGTTATAATAACACTATCACTGATGCATATATATTCTCAGCAGATCCAAAATGCAAAGGAGTGTAGATTACCTGCAGAGAAAGGAGAGCAATTGTCATATTGGTCCGGCACAGCCCTTCAGCATATGGCAAACATACAGCCACTATGTAGAAGTCCTGGGTAAGTCTATATTGTAATATTTTCATAACCCTTTTAAACAGCCCTTATAATAAAGCCCTGTTCAGCTGGCTGTTGTTCAGCCAAGCATCTTTCCTTATGAATGGTAAGTATCCATGTGTCTCTAGTAATTGCAATCAAGGCCTAACATCCCACCCCCGTTTACAGAGCATGCCATAAAACTCAACTAAAACAAACACTAAGATAGCAGTTACCAACTATATAAAACTGCAAGACAGTTTCATCCTAGAATACAATATAGCTTATGATATACAAATTGACAGTGTAGATTACCTAGTTATAATAACACTATCACGGATGCATATATATTCTCAGCAGATCCAAAATGCAAAGGAGTGTAGATTACCTAGTTATAATAACACTATCACTGATGCATATATATTCTCAGCAGATCCAAAATGCAAAGGAGTGTAGATTACCTGCAGAGAAAGGAGAGCAATTGTCATATTGGTCCGGCACAGCCCTTCAGTATATGGCAAACATACAGCCACTATGTAGAAGTCCTGGGTAAGTCTATATTGTAATATTTTCATAACCCTTTTAAACAGCCCTTATAATAAAGCCCTGTTCAGCTGGCTGTTGTTCAGCCAAGCATCTTTCCTTATGAATGGTAAGTATCCATGTGTCTCTAGTAATTGCAATCAAGGCCTAACATCCCACCCCCGTTTACAGAGCATGCCATAAAACTCAACTAAAACAAACACTAAGATAGCAGTTACCAACTATATAAAGCTGCAAGACAGTTTCATCCTAGAACACAATATAGCTTATGATATACAAATTGACAGTGTAGATTACCTAGTTATAATAACACTATCACTGATGCATATATATTCTCAGCAGATCCAAAATGCAAAGGAGTGTAGATTACCTAGTTATAATAACACTATCACTGATGCATATATATTCTCAGCAGATCCAAAATGCAAAGGAGTGTAGATTACCTGCAGAGAAAGGAGAGCAATTGTCACATTGGTCCGGCACAGCCCTTCAGTATATGGCAAACATACAGCCACTATGTAGAAGTCCTGGGTAAGTCTATATTGTAATATTTTCATAACCCTTTTAAACAGCCCTTATAATAAAGCCCTGTTCAGCTGGCTGTTGTTCAGCCAAGCATCTTTCCTTATGAATGGTAAGTATCCAGGTGTCTCTAGTAATTGCAATCAAGGCCTAACATCCCACCCCCGTTTACAGAACATGCCATAAAACTCGACTAAAACAAACACTAAGATAGCAGTTACCAACTATATAAAGCTGCAAGACAGTTTCATCCTAGAATACAATATAGCTTATGATATACAAATTGACAGTATAGATTACCTAGTTATAATAACACTATCACTGATGCATATATATTCTCAGCAGATCCAAAATGCAAAGGAGTGTAGATTACCTAGTTATAATAACACTATCACTGATGCATATATATTCTCAGCAGATCCAAAATGCAAAGGAGTGTAGATTACCTAGTTATAATAACACTATCACTGATGCATATATATTCTCAGCAGATCCAAAATGCAAAGGAGTGTAGATTACCTGCAGAGAAAGGAGAGCAATTGTCATATTGGTCCGGCACAGCCCTTTAGTATATGGCAAACATACAGCCACTATGTAGAAGTCCTGGGTAAGTCTATATTGTAATATTTTCATAACCCTTTTAAACAGCCCTTATAATAAAGCCCTGTTCAGCTGGCTGTTGTTCAGCCAAGCATCTTTCCTTATGAATGGTAAGTATCCATGTGTCTCTAGTAATTGCAATCAAGGCCTAACATCCCACCCCCGTTTACAGAGCATGCCATAAAACTCAACTAAAACAAACACTAAGATAGCAGTTACCAACTATATAAAGCTGCAAGACAGTTTCATCCTAGAATACAATATAGTTCATGATATACAAATTGACAGTGTAGATTACCTAGTTATAATAACACTATCACTGATGCATATATATTCTCAGCAGATCCAAAATGCAAAGGAGTGTAGATTACCTAGTTATAATAACACTATCACTGATGCATATATATTCTCAGCAGATCCAAAATGCAAAGGAGTGTAGATTACCTGCAGAGAAAGGAGAGCAATTGTCATATTGGTCCGGCACAGCCCTTCAGTATATGGCAAACATACAGCCACTATGTAGAAGTCCTGGGTAAGTCTATATTGTAATATTTTCATAACCCTTTTAAACAGCCCTTATAATAAAGCCCTGTTCAGCTGGCTGTTGTTCAGCCAAGCATCTTTCCTTATGAATGGTAAGTATCCATGTGTCTCTAGTAATTGCAATCAAGGCCTAACATCCCACCCCCGTTTACAGAGCATGCCATAAAACTCAACTAAAACAAACACTAAGATAGCAGTTACCAACTATATAAAGCTGCAAGACAGTTTCATCCTAGAATACAGTATAGCTTATGATATACAAATTGACAGTGTAGATTACCTAGTTATAATAACACTATCACTGATGCATATATATTCTCAGCAGATCCAAAATGCAAAGGAGTGTAGATTACCTAGTTATAATAACACTATCACTGATGCATATATATTCTCAGCAGATCCAAAATGCAAAGGAGTGTAGATTACCTGCAGAGAAAGGAGAGCAATTGTCATATTGGTCCGGCACAGCCCTTCAGTATATGGCAAACATACAGCCACTATGTAGAAGTCCTGGGTAAGTCTATATTGTAATATTTTCATAACCCTTTTAAACAGCCCTTATAATAAAGCCCTGTTTAGCTGGCTGTTGTTCAGCCAAGCATCTTTCCTTATGAATGGTAAGTATCCATGTGTCTTTAGTAATTGCAATCAAGGCCTAACATCCCACCCCCGTTTACAGAGCATGCCATAAAACTCAACTAAAACAAACACTAAGATAGCAGTTACCAACTATATAAAGCTGCAAGACAGTTTCATCCTAGAATACAATATAGCTTATGATATACAAATTGACAGTGTAGATTACCTAGTTATAATAACACTATCACTGATGCATATATATTCTCAGCAGATCCAAAATGCAAAGGAGTGTAGATTACTTAGTTATAATAACACTATCACTGATGCATATATATTCTCAGCAGATCCAAAATGCAAAGGAGTGTAGATTACCTAGTTATAATAACACTATCGCTGATGCATATATATTCTCAGCAGATCCAAAATGCAAAGGAGTGTAGATTACCTGCAGAGAAAGGAGAGCAATTGTCATATTGGTCCGGCACAGCCTTCAGTATATGGCAAACATACAGCCACTATGTAGAAGTCCAGGGTAAGTCTATATTGTAATATTTTCATAACCCTTTTAAACAGCCCGTATAATAAAGCCCTGTTCAGCTGGCTGTTGTTCAGCCAAGCATCTTTCCTTATGAATGGTAAGTATCCAGGTGTCTCTAGTAATTGCAATCAAGGCCTAACATCCCACCCCCGTTTACAGAACATGCCATAAAACTCGACTAAAACAAACACTAAGATAGCAGTTACCAACTATATAAAGCTGCAAGACAGTTTCATCCTTGAATACAATATAGCTTATGATATACAAATTGACAGGGTAGATTACCTAGTTATAATAACACTGTCACTGATGCATATATATTCTCAGCAGATCCAAAATGCAAAGGAGTGTAGATTACCTAGTTATAATAACACTATCACTGATGCATATATATTCTCAGCAGATCCAAAATGCAAAGGAGTGTAGATTACCTAGTTATAATAACACTATCACTGATGCATATATATTCTCAGCAGATCCAAAATGCAAAGGAGTGTAGATTACCTGCAGAGAAAGGAGAGCAATTGTCATATTGGTCCGGCACAGCCCTTCAGTATATGACAAACATACAGCCACTATGTAGAAGTCCTGGGTAAGTCTATATTGTAATATTTTCATAACCCTTTTAAACAGCCCTTATAATAAAGCCCTGTTCAGCTGGCTGTTGTTCAGCCAAGCATCTTTCCTTATGAATGGTAAGTATCCATGTGTCTCTAGTAATTGCAATCAAGGCCTAACATCCCACCCCCGTTTACAGAGCATGCCATAAAACTCAACTAAAACAAACAATAAGATAGCAATTACCAACTATATAAAAGCTGCAAGACAGTTTCATCCTAGAATACAATATAGCTTATGATATACAAATTGACAGTGTAGATTACCTTGTTATAATAACACTATCACTGATGCATATATATTCTCAGCAGATCCAAAATGTAAAGGAGTGTAGATTACCTAGTTATAATAACACTATCACTGATGCATATATATTCTCAGCAGATCCAAAATGCAAAGGAGTGTAGATTACCTGCAGAGAAAGGAGAGCAATTGTCACATTGGTCCGGCACAGCCCTTCAGTATATGGCAAACATACAGCCACTATGTAGAAGTCCTGGGTAAGTCTATATTGTAATATTTTCATAACCCTTTTAAACAGCCCTTATAATAAAGCCCTGTTCAGCTGGCTGTTGTTCAGCCAAGCATTTTTCCTTATGAATGGTAAGTATCCATGTGTCTCTAGTAATTGCAATCAAGGCCTAACATCCCACCCCCGTTTACAGAGCATGCCATAAAACTCAACTAAAACAAACACTAAGATAGCAGTTACCAACTATATAAAGCAGCAAGACAGTTTCATCCTAGAATACAATATAGCTTATGATATACAAATTGACAGTGTAGATTACCTAGTTATAATAACACTATCACTGATGCATATATATTCTCAGCAGATCCAAAATGCAAAGGAGTGTAGATTACCTAGTTATAATAACACTATCACTGATGCATATACATTCTCAGCAGATCCAAAATGCAAAGGAGTGTAGATTACCTGCAGAGAAAGGAGAGCAATTGTCATATTGGTCCGGCACAGCCCTTCAGTATATGGCAAACATACAGCCACTATGTAGAAGTCCTGGGTAAGTCTATATTGTAATATTTTCATAACCCTTTGAAACAGCCCTTATAATAAAGCCCTGTTCAGCTGGCTGTTGTTCAGCCAAGCATCTTTCCTTATGAATGGTAAGTATCTATGTGTCTTTAGTAATTGGAATCAAGGCCTAACATCCCACCCCCGTTTACAGAGCATGCCATAAAACTCAACTAAAACAAACACTAAGATAGCAGTTACCAACTATATAAAGCAGCAAGACAGTTTCATCCTAGAATACAATATAGCTTATGATATACAAATTGACAGTGTAGATTACCTAGTTATAATAACACTATCACTGATGCATATATATTCTCAGCAGATCCAAAATGCAAAGGAGTGTAGATTACCTAGTTATAATAACACTATCACGGATGCATATATATTCTCAGCAGATCCAAAATGCAAAGGAGTGTAGATTACCTAGTTATAATAACACTATCACTGATGCATATATATTCTCAGCAGATCCAAAATGCAAAGGAGTGTAGATTACCTGCAGAGAAAGGAGAGCAATTGTCATATTGGTCCGGCACAGCCCTTCAGTATATGGCAAACATACAGCCACTATGTAGAAGTCCTGGGTAAGTCTATATTGTAATATTTTCATAACCCTTTTAAACAGCCCGTATAATAAAGCCCTGTTCAGCTGGCTGTTGTTCAGCCAAGCATCTTTCCTTATGAATGGTAAGTATCCATGTGTCTCTAGTAATTGCAATCAAGGCCTAACATCCCACCCCCGTTTACAGAGCATGCCATAAAACTCAACTAAAACAAACACTAAGATAGCAGTTACCAACTATATAAAGCTGCAAGACAGTTTCATCCTAGAATACAATATAGCTTATGATATACAAATTGACAGTGTAGATTACCTAGTTATAATAACACTATCACTGATGCATATATATTCTCAGCAGATCCAAAATGCAAAGGAGTGTAGATTACCTAGTTATAATAACACTATCACTGATGCATATATATTCTCAGCAGATCCAAAATGCAAAGGAGTGTAGATTACCTGCAGAGAAAGGAGAGCAATTGTCACATTGGTCCGGCACAGCCCTTCAGTATATGGCAAACATACAGCCACTATGTAGAAGTCCTGGGTAAGTCTATATTGTAATATTTTCATAACCCTTTTAAACAGCCCTTATAATAAAGCCCTGTTCAGCTGGCTGTTGTTCAGCCAAGCATCTTTCCTTATGAATGGTAAGTATCCAGGTGTCTCTAGTAATTGCAATCAAGGCCTAACATCCCACCCCCGTTTACAGAACATGCCATAAAACTCGACTAAAACAAACACTAAGATAGCAGTTACCAACTATATAAAGCTGCAAGACAGTTTCATCCTTGAATACAATATAGCTTATGATATACAAATTGACAGGGTAGATTACCTAGTTATAATAACACTGTCACTGATGCATATATATTCTCAGCAGATCCAAAATGCAAAGGAGTGTAGATTACCTAGTTATAATAACACTATCACTGATGCATATATATTCTCAGCAGATCCAAAATGCAAAGGAGTGTAGATTACCTGCAGAGAAAGGAGAGCAATTGTCATATTGGTCCGGCACAGCCCTTCAGTATATGGCAAACATACAGCCACTATGTAGAAGTCCTGGGTAAGTCTATATTGTAATATTTTCATAACCCTTTTAAACAGCCCTTATAATAAAGCCCTGTTCAGCTGGCTGTTGTTCAGCCAAGCATCTTTCCTTATGAATGGTAAGTATCCATGTGTCTCTAGTAATTGCAATCAAGGCCTAACATCCCACCCCCGTTTACAGAGCATGCCATAAAACTCAACTAAAACAAACAATAAGATAGCAGTTACCAACTATATAAAGCTGCAAGACAGTTTCATCCTAGAATACAATATAGCTTATGATATACAAATTGACAGTGTAGATTACCTTGTTATAATAACACTATCACTGATGCATATATATTCTCAGCAGATCCAAAATGCAAAGGAGTGTAGATTACTTAGTTATAATAACACTATCACTGATGCATATATATTCTCAGCAGATCCAAAATGCAAAGAAGTGTAGATTACCTAGTTATAATAACACTATCACTGATGCATATATATTCTCAGCAGATCCAAAATGCAAAGGAGTGTAGATTACCTGCAGAGAAAGGAGAGCAATTGTCATATTGGTCCGGCACAGCCCTTCAGTATATGGCAAACATACAGCCACTATGTAGAAGTCCTGGGTAAGTCTATTTTGTAATATTTTCATAACCCTTTTAAACAGCCCGTATAATAAAGCCCTGTTCAGCTGGCTGTTGTTCAGCCAAGCATCTTTCCTTATGAATGGTAAGTATCCATGTGTCTCTAGTAATTGCAATCAAGGCCTAACATCCCACCCCCGTTTACAGAGCATGCCATAAAACTCAACTAAAACAAACAATAAGATAGCAGTTACCAACTATATAAAGCTGCAAGACAGTTTCATCCTAGAATACAATATAGCTTATGATATACAAATTGACAGTGTAGATTACCTAGTTATAATAACACTATCACTGATGCATATATATTCTCAGCAGATCCAAAATGCAAAGGAGTGTAGATTACCTAGTTATAATAACACTATCACTGATGCATATATATTCTCAGCAGATCCAAAATGCAAAGGAGTGTAGATTACCTAGTTATAATAACACTATCGCTGATGCATATATATTCTCAGCAGATCCAAAATGCAAAGGAGTGTAGATTACCTGCAGAGAAAGGAGAGCAATTGTCATATTGGTCCGGCACAGCCCTTCAGTATATGGCAAACATACAGCCACTATGTAGAAGTCCTGGGTAAGTCTATATTGTAATATTTTCATAACCCTTTTAAACAGCCCGTATAATAAAGCCCTGTTCAGCTGGCTGTTGTTCAGCCAAGCATCTTTCCTTATGAATGGTAAGTATCCATGTGTCTCTAGTAATTGCAATCAAGGCCTAACATCCCACCCCCGTTTACAGAGCATGCCATAAAACTCAACTAAAACAAACACTAAGATAGCAGTTACCAACTATATAAAGCTGCAAGACAGTTTCATCCTAGAATACAATATAGCTTATGATATACAAATTGACAGTGTAGATTACCTAGTTATAATAACACTATCACTGATGCATATATATTCTCAGCAGATCCAAAATGCAAAGGAGTGTAGATTACCTAGTTATAATAACACTATCACTGATGCATATATATTCTCAGCAGATCCAAAATGCAAAGGAGTGTAGATTACCTAGTTATAATAACACTATCGCTGATGCATATATATTCTCAGCAGATCCAAAATGCAAAGGAGTGTAGATTACCTGCAGAGAAAGGAGAGCAATTGTCATATTGTCCGGCACAGCCCTTCAGTATATGGCAAACATACAGCCACTATGTAGAAGTCCTGGGTAAGTCTATATTGTAATATTTTCATAACCCTTTTAAACAGCCCGTATAATAAAGCCCTGTTCAGCTGGCTGTTGTTCAGCCAAGCATCTTTCCTTATGAATGGTAAGTATCCATGTGTCTCTAGTAATTGCAATCAAGGCCTAACATCCCACCCCCGTTTACAGAGCATGCCATAAAACTCAACTAAAACAAACACTAAGATAGCAGTTACCAACTATATAAAGCTGCAAGACAGTTTCATCCTAGAATACAATATAGCTTATGATATACAAATTGACAGTGTAGATTACCTAGTTATAATAACACTATCACTGATGCATATATATTCTCAGCAGATCCAAAATGCAAAGGAGTGTAGATTACCTAGTTATAATAACACTATCACTGATGCATATATATTCTCAGCAGATCCAAAATGCAAAGGAGTGTAGATTACCTGCAGAGAAAGGAGAGCAATTGTCACATTGGTCCGGCACAGCCCTTCAGTATATGGCAAACATACAGCCACTATGTAGAAGTCCTGGGTAAGTCTATATTGTAATATTTTCATAACCCTTTTAAACAGCCCTTATAATAAAGCCCTGTTCAGCTGGCTGTTGTTCAGCCAAGCATCTTTCCTTATGAATGGTAAGTATCCAGGTGTCTCTAGTAATTGCAATCAAGGCCTAACATCCCACCCCCGTTTACAGAACATGCCATAAAACTCGACTAAAACAAACACTAAGATAGCAGTTACCAACTATATAAAGCTGCAAGACAGTTTCATCCTTGAATACAATATAGCTTATGATATACAAATTGACAGGGTAGATTACCTAGTTATAATAACACTGTTACTGATGCATATATATTCTCAGCAGATCCAAAATGCAAAGGAGTGTAGATTACCTAGTTATAATAACACTATCACTGATGCATATATATTCTCAGCAGATCCAAAATGCAATGGAGTGTAGATTACCTAGTTATAATAACACTATCACTGATGCATATATATTCTCAGCAGATCCAAAATGCAAAGGAGTGTAGATTACCTGCAGAGAAAGGAGAGCAATTGTCATATTGGTCCGGCACAGCCTTCAGTATATGACAAACATACAGCCACTATGTAGAAGTCCTGGGTAAGTCTATATTGTAATATTTTCATAACCCTTTTAAACAGCCCTTATAATAAAGCCCTGTTCAGCTGGCTGTTGTTCAGCCAAGCATCTTTCCTTATGAATGGTAAGTATCCATGTGTCTCTAGTAATTGCAATCAAGGCCTAACATCCCACCCCCGTTTACAGAGCATGCCATAAAACTCAACTAAAACAAACAATAAGATAGCAGTTACCAACTATATAAAAGCTGCAAGACAGTTTCATCCTAGAATACAATATAGCTTATGATATACAAATTGACAGTGTAGATTACCTTGTTATAATAACACTATCACTGATGCATATATATTCTCAGCAGATCCAAAATGTAAAGGAGTGTAGATTACCTAGTTATAATAACACTATCACTGATGCATATATATTCTCAGCAGATCCAAAATGCAAAGGAGTGTAGATTACCTGCAGAGAAAGGAGAGCAATTGTCACATTGGTCCGGCACAGCCCTTCAGTATATGGCAAACATACAGCCACTATGTAGAAGTCCTGGGTAAGTCTATATTGTAATATTTTCATAACCCTTTTAAACAGCCCTTATAATAAAGCCCTGTTTAGCTGGCTGTTGTTCAGCCAAGCATCTTTCCTTATGAATGGTAAGTATCCATGTGTCTCTAGTAATTGCAATCAAGGCCTAACATCCCACCCCCGTTTACAGAGCATGCCATAAAACTCAACTAAAACAAACACTAAGATAGCAGTTACCAACTATATAAAGCTGCAAGACAGTTTCATCCTAGAATACAATATAGCTTATGATATACAAATTGACAGTGTAGATTACCTAGTTATAATAACACTATCACTGATGCATATATATTCTCAGCAGATCCAAAATGCAAAGGAGTGTAGATTACTTAGTTATAATAACACTATCACTGATTCATATATATTCTCAGCAGATCCAAAATGCAAAGAAGTGTAGATTACCTAGTTATAATAACACTATCACTGATGCATATATATTCTCAGCAGATCCAAAATGCAAAGGAGTGTAGATTACCTGCAGAGAAAGGAGAGCAATTGTCATATTGGTCCGGCACAGCCCTTCAGTATATGGCAAACATACAGCCACTATGTAGAAGTCCTGGGTAAGTCTATTTTGTAATATTTTCATAACCCTTTTAAACAGCCCGTATAATAAAGCCCTGTTCAGCTGGCTGTTGTTCAGCCAAGCATCTTTCCTTATGAATGGTAAGTATCCATGTGTCTCTAGTAATTGCAATCAAGGCCTAACATCCCACCCCCGTTTACAGAGCATGCCATAAAACTCAACTAAAACAAACACTAAGATAGCAGTTACCAACTATATAAAGCTGCAAGACAGTTTCATCCTAGAATACAATATAGCTTATGATATACAAATTGACAGTGTAGATTACCTAGTTATAATAACACTATCACTGATGCATATATATTCTCAGCAGATCCAAAATGCAAAGGAGTGTAGATTACCTAGTTATAATAACACTATCACTGATGCATATATATTCTCAGCAGATCCAAAATGCAAAGGAGTGTAGATTACCTAGTTATAATAACTCTATCGCTGATGCATATATATTCTCAGCAGATCCAAAATGCAAAGGAGTGTAGATTACCTGCAGAGAAAGGAGAGCAATTGTCATATTGGTCCGGCACAGCCCTTCAGTATATGGCAAACATACAGCCACTATGTAGAAGTCCTGGGTAAGTCTATATTGTAATATTTTCATAACCCTTTTAAACAGCCCGTATAATAAAGCCCTGTTCAGCTGGCTGTTGTTCAGCCAAACATCTTTCCTTATGAATGGTAAGTATCCATGTGTCTCTAGTAATTGCAATCAAGGCCTAACATCCCACCCCCGTTTACAGAGCATGCCATAAAACTCAACTAAAACAAACACTAAGATAGCAGTTACCAACTATATAAAGCTGCAAGACAGTTTCATCCTAGAATACAATATAGCTTATGATATACAAATTGACAGTGTAGATTACCTAGTTATAATAACACTATCACTGATGCATATATATTCTCAGCAGATCCAAAATGCAAAGGAGTGTAGATTACCTAGTTATAATAACACTTTCACTGATGCATATATATTCTCAGCAGATCCAAAATGCAAAGGAGTGTAGATTACCTGCAGAGAAAGGAGAGCAATTGTCACATTGGTCCGGCACAGCCCTTCAGTATATGGCAAACATACAGCCACTATGTAGAAGTCCTGGGTAAGTCTATATTGTAATATTTTCATAACCCTTTTAAACAGCCCTTATAATAAAGCCCTGTTCAGCTGGCTGTTGTTCAGCCAAGCATCTTTCCTTATGAATGGTAAGTATCCAGGTGTCTCTAGTAATTGCAATCAAGGCCTAACATCCCACCCCCGTTTACAGAACATGCCATAAAACTCGACTAAAACAAACACTAAGATAGCAGTTACCAACTATATAAAGCTGCAAGACAGTTTCATCCTTGAATACAATATAGCTTATGATATACAAATTGACAGGGTAGATTACCTAGTTATAATAACACTGTCACTGATGCATATATATTCTCAGCAGATCCAAAATGCAAAGGAGTGTAGATTACCTAGTTATAATAACACTATCACTGATGCATATATATTCTCAGCAGATCCAAAATGCAAAGGAGTGTAGATTACCTGCAGAGAAAGGAGAGCAATTGTCATATTGGTCCGGCACAGCCCTTCAGTATATGACAAACATACAGCCACTATGTAGAAGTCCTGGGTAAGTCTATATTGTAATATTTTCATAACCCTTTTAAACAGCCCTTATAATAAAGCCCTGTTCAGCTGGCTGTTGTTCAGCCAAGCATCTTTCCTTATGAATGGTAAGTATCCATGTGTCTCTAGTAATTGCAATCAAGGCCTAACATCCCACCCCCGTTTACAGAGCATGCCATAAAACTCAACTAAAACAAACAATAAGATAGCAATTACCAACTATATAAAAGCTGCAAGACAGTTTCATCCTAGAATACAATATAGCTTATGATATACAAATTGACAGTGTAGATTACCTTGTTATAATAACACTATCACTGATGCTTATATATTCTCAGCAGATCCAAAATGTAAAGGAGTGTAGATTACCTAGTTATAATAACACTATCACTGATGCATATATATTCTCAGCAGATCCAAAATGCAAAGGAGTGTAGATTACCTGCAGAGAAAGGAGAGCAATTGTCACATTGGTCCGGCACAGCCCTTCAGTATATGGCAAACATACAGCCACTATGTAGAAGTCCTGGGTAAGTCTATATTGTAATATTTTCATAACCCTTTTAAACAGCCCTTATAATAAAGCCCTGTTCAGCTGGCTGTTGTTCAGCCAAGCATCTTTCCTTATGAATGGTAAGTATCCAGGTGTCTCTAGTAATTGCAATCAAGGCCTAACATCCCACCCCCGTTTACAGAACATGCCATAAAACTCGACTAAAACAAACACTAAGATAGCAGTTACCAACTATATAAAGCTGCAAGACAGTTTCATCCTAGAATACAATATAGCTTATGATATACAAATTGACAGTGTAGATTACCTAGTTATAATAACACTATCACTGATGCATATATATTCTCAGCAGATCCAAAATGCAAAGGAGTGTAGATTACCTAGTTATAATAACACTATCACTGATGCATATATATTCTCAGCAGATCCAAAATGCAAAGGAGTGTAGATTACCTAGTTATAATAACACTATCACTGATGCATATATATTCTCAGCAGATCCAAAATGCAAAGGAGTGTAGATTACCTGCAGAGAAAGGAGAGCAATTGTCATATTGGTCCGGCACAGCCCTTCAGTATATGGCAAACATACAGCCACTATGTAGAAGTCCTGGGTAAGTCTATATTGTAATATTTTCATAACCCTTTTAAACAGCCCTTATAATAAAGCCCTGTTCAGCTGGCTGTTGTTCAGCCAAGCATCTTTCCTTATGAATGGTAAGTATCCATGTGTCTCTAGTAATTGCAATCAAGGCCTAACATCCCACCCCCGTTTACAGAGCATGCCATAAAACTCAACTAAAACAAACACTAAGATAGCAGTTACCAACTATATAAAGCTGCAAGACAGTTTCATCCTAGAATACAATATAGCTTATGATATACAAATTGACAGTGTAGATTACCTAGTTATAATAACACTATCACTGATGCATATATATTCTCAGCAGATCCAAAATGCAAAGGAGTGTAGATTACCTAGTTATAATAACACTATCACTAATGCATATATATTCTCAGCAGATCCAAAATGCAAAGGAGTGTAGATTACCTGCAGAGAAAGGAGAGCAATTGTCATATTGGTCCGGCACAGCCCTTCAGTATATGGCAAACATACAGCCACTATGTAGAAGTCCTGGGTAAGTCTATATTGTAATATTTTCATAACCCTTTTAAACAGCCCTTATAATAAAGCCCTGTTCAGCTGGCTGTTGTTCAGCCAAGCATCTTTCCTTATGAATGGTAAGTATCCATGTGTCTCTAGTAATTGCAATCAAGGCCTAACATCCCTCCCCCGTTTACAGAACATGCCATAAAACTCGACTAAAACAAACACTAAGATAGCAGTTACCAACTATATAAAGCTGCAAGACAGTTTCATCCTAGACTACAATATAGCTTATGATATACAAATTGACAGTGTAGATTACCTAGTTATAATAACACTATCACTGATGCATATATATTCTCAGCAGATCCAAAATGCAAAGGAGTGTAGATTACCTAGTTATAATAACACTATCACTGATGCATATATATTCTCAGCAGATCCAAAATGCAAAGGAGTGTAGATTACCTGCAGAGAAAGGAGAGCAATTGTCACATTGGTCCGGCACAGCCCTTCAGTATATGGCAAACATACAGCCACTATGTAGAAGTCCTGGGTAAGTCTATATTGTAATATTTTCATAACCCTTTTAAACAGCCCTTATAATAAAGCCCTGTTCAGCCAAGCATCTTTCCTTATGAATGGTAAGTATCCAGGTGTCTCTAGTAATTGCAATCAAGGCCTAACATCCCACCCCCGTTTACAGAACATGCCATAAAACTTGACTAAAACAAACACTAAGATAGCAGTTACCAACTATATAAAGCTGCAAGACAGTTTCATCCTTGAATACAATATAGCTTATGATATACAAATTGACAGGGTAGATTACCTAGTTATAATAACACTATCACTGATGCATATATATTCTCAGCAGATCCAAAATGCAAAGGAGTGTAGATTACCTAGTTATAATAACACTATCACTAATGCATATATATTCTCAGCAGATCCAAAATGCAAAGGAGTGTAGATTACCTAGTTATAATAACACTATCACTGATGCATATATATTCTCAGCAGATCCAAAATGCAAAGGAGTGTAGATTACCTAGTTATAATAACACTATCACTGATGCATATATATTCTCAGCCGATCCAAAATGCAAAGGAGTGTAGATTACCTACAGAGAAAGGAGAGCAATTGTCATATTGGTCCGGCACAGCCCTTCAGTATACGGCAAACATACAGCCACTATGTAGAAGTCCTGGGTAAGTCTATATTGTAATATTTTCATAACCCTTTTAAACAGCCCTTATAATAAAGCCCTGTTCAGCTGGCTGTTGTTCAGCCAAGCATCTTTCCTTATGAATGGTAAGTATCCATGTGTCTCTAGTAATTGCAATCAAGGCGTAACATCCCACCCCAGTTTACAGAGCATGCCATAAAACTCAACTAAAACAAACACTAAGATAGCAGTTACCAACTATATAAAGCTGCAAGACAGTTTCATCCTAGACTACAATATAGCTTATGATATACAAATTGACAGTGTAGATTACCTAGTTATAATAACACTATCACTGATGCATATATATTCTTAGCAGATCCAAAATGCAAAGGAGTGTAGATTACCTAGTTATAATAACACTATCACTGATGCATATATATTCTCAGCAGATCCAAAATGCAAAGGAGTGTAGATTACCTAGTTATAATAACACTATCACTGATGCATATATATTCTCAGCAAATCCAAAATGCAAAGGAGTGTAGATTACCTGCAGAGAAAGGAGAGCAATTGTCATATTGGTCCGGCACAGCCCTTCAGTATATGGCAAACATACAGCCACTATGTAGAAGTCCTGGGTAAGTCTATATTGTAATATTTTCATAACCCTTTTAAACAGCCCTTATAATAAAGCCCTGTTCAGCTGGCTGTTGTTCAGCCAAGCATCTTTCCTTATGAATGGTAAGTATCCATGTGTCTCTAGTAATTGCAATCAAGGCCTAACATCCCACCCCAGTTTACAGAGCATGCCATAAAACTCAACTAAAACAAACACTAAGATAGCAGTTACCAACTATATAAAGCTGCAAGACAGTTTCATCCTAGACTACAATATAGCTTATGATATACAAATTGACAGTGTAGATTACCTAGTTATAATAACACTATCACTGATGCATATATATTCTCAGCAGATCCAAAATGCAAAGGAGTGTAGATTACCTAGTTATAATAACACTATCACTGATGCATATATATTCTCAGCAGATCCAAAATGCAAAGGAGTGTAGATTACCTGCAGAGAAAGGAGAGCAATTGTCACATTGGTCCGGCACAGCCCTTCAGTATATGGCAAACATACAGCCACTATGTAGAAGTCCTGGGTAAGTCTATATTGTAATATTTTCATAACCCTTTTAAACAGCCCTTATAATAAAGCCCTGTTCAGCTGGCTGTTGTTCAGCCAAGCATCTTTCCTTATGAATGGTAAGTATCCATGTGTCTCTAGTAATTGCAATCAAGGCCTAACATCCCACCCCCGTTTACAGAGCATGCCATAAAACTCAACTAAAACAAACAATAAGATAGCAGTTACCAACTATATAAAAGCTGCAAGACAGTTTCATCCTAGAATACAATATAGCTTATGATATACAAATTGACAGTGTAGATTACCTTGTTATAATAACACTATCACTGATGCATATATATTCTCAGCAGATCCAAAATGTAAAGGAGTGTAGATTACCTAGTTATAATAACACTATCACTGATGCATATATATTCTCAGCAGATCCAAAATGCAAAGGAGTGTAGATTACCTGCAGAGAAAGGAGAGCAATTGTCACATTGGTCCGGCACAGCCCTTCAGTATATGGCAAACATACAGCCACTATGTAGAAGTCCTGGGTAAGTCTATATTGTAATATTTTCATAACCCTTTTAAACAGCCCTTATAATAAAGCCCTGTTCAGCTGGCTGTTGTTCAGCCAAGCATCTTTCCTTATGAATGGTAAGTATCCAGGTGTCTCTAGTAATTGCAATCAAGGCCTAACATCCCACCCCCGTTTACAGAACATGCCATAAAACTCGACTAAAACAAACACTAAGATAGCAGTTACCAACTATATAAAGCTGCAAGACAGTTTCATCCTAGAATACAATATATCTTATGATATACAAATTGACAGTGTAGATTACCTAGTTATAATAACACTATCACTGATGCATATATATTCTCAGCAGATCCAAAATGCAAAGGAGTGTAGATTACCTAGTTATAATAACACTATCACTGATGCATATATATTCTCAGCAGATCCAAAATGCAAAGGAGTGTAGATTACCTAGTTATAATAACACTATCACTGATGCATATATATTCTCAGCAGATCCAAAATGCAAAGGAGTGTAGATTACCTAGTTATAATAACACTATCACTGATGCATATATATTCTCAGCAGAGCCAAAATGCAAAGGAGTGTAGATTACCTAGTTATAATAACACTATCACTGATGCATATATATTCTCAGCAGATCCAAAATGCAAAGGAGTGTAGATTACCTAGTTATAATAACACTATCGCTGATGCATATATATTCTCAGCAGATCCAAAATGCAAAGGAGTGTAGATTACCTGCAGAGAAAGGAGAGCAATTGTCATATTGGTCCGGCACAGCCCTTCAGTATATGGCAAACATACAGCCACTATGTAGAAGTCCTGGGTAAGTCTATATTGTAATATTTTCATAACCCTTTTAAACAGCCAGTATAATAAAGCCCTGTTCAGCTGGCTGTTGTTCAGCCAAGCATCTTTCCTTATGAATGGTAAGTATCCATGTGTCTCTAGTAATTGCAATCAAGGCCTAACATCCCACCCCCGTTTACAGAGCATGCCATAAAACTCAACTAAAACAAACACTAAGATAGCAGTTACCAACTATATAAAGCTGCAAGACAGTTTCATCCTAGAATACAATATAGCTTATGATATACAAATTGACAGTGTAGATTACCTAGTTATAATAACACTATCACTGATGCATATATATTCTCAGCAGATCCAAAATGCAAAGGAGTGTAGATTACCTAGTTATAATAACACTATCACTGATGCATATATATTCTCAGCAGATCCAAAATGCAAAGGAGTGTAGATTACCTAGTTATAATAACACTATCGCTGATGCATATATATTCTCAGCAGATCCAAAATGCAAAGGAGTGTAGATTACCTGCAGAGAAAGGAGAGCAATTGTCATATTGGTCCGGCACAGCCCTTCAGTATATGGCAAACATACAGCCACTATGTAGAAGTCCTGGGTAAGTCTATATTGTAATATTTTCATAACCCTTTTAAACAGCCCGTATAATAAAGCCCTGTTCAGCTGGCTGTTGTTCAGCCAAGCATCTTTCCTTATGAATGGTAAGTATCCATGTGTCTCTAGTAATTGCAATCAAGGCCTAACATCCCACCCCCGTTTACAGAGCATGCCATAAAACTCAACTAAAACAAACACTAAGATAGCAGTTACCAACTATATAAAGCTGCAAGACAGTTTCATCCTAGAATACAATATAGCTTATGATATACAAATTGACAGTGTAGATTACCTAGTTATAATAACACTATCACTGATGCATATATATTCTCAGCAGATCCAAAATGCAAAGGAGTGTAGATTACCTAGTTATAATAACACTATCACTGATGCATATATATTCTCAGCAGATCCAAAATGCAAAGGAGTGTAGATTACCTGCAGAGAAAGGAGAGCAATTGTCACATTGGTCCGGCACAGCCCTTCAGTATATGGCAAACATACAGCCACTATGTAGAAGTCCTGGGTAAGTCTATATTGTAATATTTTCATAACCCTTTTAAACAGCCCTTATAATAAAGCCCTGTTCAGCTGGCTGTTGTTCAGCCAAGCATCTTTCCTTATGAATGGTAAGTATCCAGGTGTCTCTAGTAATTGCAATCAAGGCCTAACATCCCACCCCCGTTTACAGAACATGCCATAAAACTCGACTAAAACAAACACTAAGATAGCAGTTACCAACTATATAAAGCTGCAAGACAGTTTCATCCTTGAATACAATATAGCTTATGATATACAAATTGACAGGGTAGATTACCTAGTTATAATAACACTGTTACTGATGCATATATATTCTCAGCAGATCCAAAATGCAAAGGAGTGTAGATTACCTAGTTATAATAACACTATCACTGATGCATATATATTCTCAGCAGATCCAAAATGCAATGGAGTGTAGATTACCTAGTTATAATAACACTATCACTGATGCATATATATTCTCAGCAGATCCAAAATGCAAAGGAGTGTAGATTACCTGCAGAGAAAGGAGAGCAATTGTCACATTGGTCCGGCACAGCCCTTCAGTATATGGCAAACATACAGCCACTATGTAGAAGTCCTGGGTAAGTCTATATTGTAATATTTTCATAACCCTTTTAAACAGCCCTTATAATAAAGCCCTGTTTAGCTGGCTGTTGTTCAGCCAAGCATCTTTCCTTATGAATGGTAAGTATCCATGTGTCTCTAGTAATTGCAATCAAGGCCTAACATCCCACCCCCGTTTACAGAGCATGCCATAAAACTCAACTAAAACAAACACTAAGATAGCAGTTACCAACTATATAAAGCTGCAAGACAGTTTCATCCTAGAATACAATATAGCTTATGATATACAAATTGACAGTGTAGATTACCTAGTTATAATAACACTATCACTGATGCATATATATTCTCAGCAGATCCAAAATGCAAAGGAGTGTAGATTACTTAGTTATAATAACACTATCACTGATTCATATATATTCTCAGCAGATCCAAAATGCAAAGAAGTGTAGATTACCTAGTTATAATAACACTATCACTGATGCATATATATTCTCAGCAGATCCAAAATGCAAAGGAGTGTAGATTACCTGCAGAGAAAGGAGAGCAATTGTCATATTGGTCCGGCACAGCCCTTCAGTATATGGCAAACATACAGCCACTATGTAGAAGTCCTGGGTAAGTCTATTTTGTAATATTTTCATAACCCTTTTAAACAGCCCGTATAATAAAGCCCTGTTCAGCTGGCTGTTGTTCAGCCAAGCATCTTTCCTTATGAATGGTAAGTATCCATGTGTCTCTAGTAATTGCAATCAAGGCCTAACATCCCACCCCCGTTTACAGAGCATGCCATAAAACTCAACTAAAACAAACACTAAGATAGCAGTTACCAACTATATAAAGCTGCAAGACAGTTTCATCCTAGAATACAATATAGCTTATGATATACAAATTGACAGTGTAGATTACCTAGTTATAATAACACTATCACTGATGCATATATATTCTCAGCAGATCCAAAATGCAAAGGAGTGTAGATTACCTAGTTATAATAACACTATCACTGATGCATATATATTCTCAGCAGATCCAAAATGCAAAGGAGTGTAGATTACCTAGTTATAATAACACTATCACTGATGCATATATATTCTCAGCAGATCCAAAATGCAAAGGAGTGTAGATTACCTGCAGAGAAAGGAGAGCAATTGTCATATTGGTCCGGCACAGCCCTTCAGTATATGACAAACATACAGCCACTATGTAGAAGTCCTGGGTAAGTCTATATTGTAATATTTTCATAACCCTTTTAAACAGCCCTTATAATAAAGCCCTGTTCAGCTGGCTGTTGTTCAGCCAAGCATCTTTCCTTATGAATGGTAAGTATCCATGTGTCTCTAGTAATTGCAATCAAGGCCTAACATCCCACCCCCGTTTACAGAGCATGCCATAAAACTCAACTAAAACAAACAATAAGATAGCAATTACCAACTATATAAAAGCTGCAAGACAGTTTCATCCTAGAATACAATATAGCTTATGATATACAAATTGACAGTGTAGATTACCTTGTTATAATAACACTATCACTGATGCATATATATTCTCAGCAGATCCAAAATGTAAAGGAGTGTAGATTACCTAGTTATAATAACACTATCACTGATGCATATATATTCTCAGCAGATCCAAAATGCAAAGGAGTGTAGATTACCTGCAGAGAAAGGAGAGCAATTGTCACATTGGTCCGGCACAGCCCTTCAGTATATGGCAAACATACAGCCACTATGTAGAAGTCCTGGGTAAGTCTATATTGTAATATTTTCATAACCCTTTTAAACAGCCCTTATAATAAAGCCCTGTTCAGCTGGCTGTTGTTCAGCCAAGCATCTTTCCTTATGAATGGTAAGTATCCAGGTGTCTCTAGTAATTGCAATCAAGGCCTAAGATCCCACCCCCGTTTACAGAACATGCCATAAAACTCGACTAAAACAAACACTAAGATAGCAGTTACCAACTATATAAAGCTGCAAGACAGTTTCATCCTAGAATACAATATAGCTTATGATATACAAATTGACAGTGTAGATTACCTAGTTATAATAACACTATCACTGATGCATATATATTCTCAGCAGATCCAAAATGCATAGGAGTGTAGATTACCTAGTTATAATAACACTATCACTGATGCATATATATTCTCAGCAGATCCAAAATGCAAAGGAGTGTAGATTACCTAGTTATAATAACACTATCACTGATGCATATATATTCTCAGCAGATCCAAAATGCAAAGGAGTGTAGATTACCTGCAGAGAAAGGAGAGCAATTGTCATATTGGTCCGGCACAGCCCTTCAGTATATGGCAAACATACAGCCACTATGTAGAAGTCCTGGGTAAGTCTATATTGTAATATTTTCATAACCCTTTTAAACAGCCCTTATAATAAAGCCCTGTTCAGCTGGCTGTTGTTCAGCCAAGCATCTTTCCTTATGAATGGTAAGTATCCATGTGTCTCTAGTAATTGCAATCAAGGCCTAACATCCCACCCCCGTTTACAGAGCATGCCATAAAACTCAACTAAAACAAACACTAAGATAGCAGTTACCAACTATATAAAGCTGCAAGACAGTTTCATCCTAGAATACAATATAGCTTATGATATACAAATTGACAGTGTAGATTACCTAGTTATAATAACACTATCACTGATGCATATATATTCTCAGCAGATCCAAAATGCAAAGGAGTGTAGATTACCTAGTTATAATAACACTATCACTAATGCATATATATTCTCAGCAGATCCAAAATGCAAAGGAGTGTAGATTACCTGCAGAGAAAGGAGAGCAATTGTCATATTGGTCCGGCACAGCCCTTCAGTATATGGCAAACATACAGCCACTATGTAGAAGTCCTGGGTAAGTCTATATTGTAATATTTTCATAACCCTTTTAAACAGCCCTTATAATAAAGCCCTGTTCAGCTGGCTGTTGTTCAGCCAAGCATCTTTCCTTATGAATGGTAAGTATCCATGTGTCTCTAGTAATTGCAATCAAGGCCTAACATCCCTCCCCCGTTTACAGAACATGCCATAAAACTCGACTAAAACAAACACTAAGATAGCAGTTACCAAATATATAAAGCTGCAAGACAGTTTCATCCTAGACTACAATATAGCTTATGATATACAAATTGACAGTGTAGATTACCTAGTTATAATAACACTATCACTGATGCATATATATTCTCAGCAGATCCAAAATGCAAAGGAGTGTAGATTACCTAGTTATAATAACACTATCACTGATGCATATATATTCTCAGCAGATCCAAAATGCAAAGGAGTGTAGATTACCTGCAGAGAAAGGAGAGCAATTGTCACATTGGTCCGGCACAGCCCTTCAGTATATGGCAAACATACAGCCACTATGTAGAAGTCCTGGGTAAGTCTATATTGTAATATTTTCATAACCCTTTTAAACAGCCCTTATAATAAAGCCCTGTTCAGCTGGCTGTTGTTCAGCCAAGCATCTTTCCTTATGAATGGTAAGTATCCAGGTGTCTCTAGTAATTGCAATCAAGGCCTAACATCCCACCCCCGTTTACAGAACATGCCATAAAACTTGACTAAAACAAACACTAAGATAGCAGTTACCAACTATATAAAGCTGCAAGACAGTTTCATCCTTGAATACAATATAGCTTATGATATACAAATTGACAGGGTAGATTACCTAGTTATAATAACACTATCACTGATGCATATATATTCTCAGCAGATCCAAAATGCAAAGGAGTGTAGATTACCTAGTTATAATAACACTATCACTGATGCATATATATACTCAGCAGATCCAAAATGCAAAGGAGTGTAGATTACCTAGTTATAATAACACTATCACTGATGCATATATATTCTCAGCAGATCCAAAATGCAAAGGAGTGTAGATTACCTGCAGAGAAAGGAGAGCAAGTGTCATATTGGTCCGGCACAGCCCTTCAGTATATGGCAAACATACAGCCACTATGTAGAAGTCCTGGGTAAGTCTATATTGTAATATTTTCATAACCCTTTTAAACAGCCCTTATAATAAAGCCCTGTTCAGCTGGCTGTTGTTCAGCCAAGCATCTTTCCTTATGAATGGTAAGTATCCATGTGTCTCTAGTAATTGTAATCAAGGCCTAACATCCCACCCCCGTTTACAGAGCATGCCATAAAACTCAACTAAAACAAACACTAAGATAGCAGTTACCAACTATATAAAGCTGCAAGACAGTTTCATCCTAGAATAAAATATAGCTTATGATATACAAATTGACAGTGTAGATTACCTTGTTATAATAACACTATCACTGATGCATATATATTCTCAGCAGATCCAAAATGCAAAGGAGTGTAGATTACCTAGTTATAATAACACTATCACTGATGCATATATATTCTCAGCAGATCCAAAATGCAAAGGAGTGTAGATTACCTGCAGAGAAAGGAGAGCAATTGTCACATTGGTCCGGCACAGCCCTTCAGTATATGGCAAACATACAGCCACTATGTAGAAGTCCTGGGTAAGTCTATATTGTAATATTTTCATAACCCTTTTAAACAGCCCTTATAATAAAGCCCTGTTCAACTGGCTGTTGTTCAGCCAAGCATCTTTCCTTATGAATGGTAAGTATCCAGGTGTCTCTAGTAATTGCAATCAAGGCCTAACATCCCACACCCGTTTACAGAACATGCCATAAAACTCGACTAAAACAAACACTAAGATAGCAGTTACCAACTATATAAAGCTGCAAGATAGTTTCATCCTAGAATACAATATAGCTTATGATATACAAATTGACAGTGTAGATTACCTAGTTATAATAACACTATCACTGATGCATATATATTCTCAGCAGATCCAAAATGCAAAGGAGTGTAGATTACCTAGTTATAATAACACTATCACTAATGCATATATATTCTCAGCAGATCCAAAATGCAAAGGAGTGTAGATTACCTAGTTATAATAACACTATCACTGATGCATATATATTCTCAGCAGATCCAAAATGCAAAGGAGTGTAGATTACCTAGTTATAATAACACTATCACTGATGCATATATATTCTCAGCAGATCCAAAATGCAAAGGAGTGTAGATTACCTGCAGAGAAAGGAGAGCAATTGTCATATTGGTCCGGCACAGCCCTTCAGTATATGGCAAACATACAGCCACTATGTAGAAGTCCTGGGTAAGTCTATATTGTAATATTTTCATAACCCTTTTAAACAGCCCTTTTAATAAAGCCCTGTTCAGCTGGCTGTTGTTCAGCCAAGCAACTTTCCTTATGAATGGTAAGTATCCATGTGTCTCTAGTAATTGCAATCAAGGCCTAACATCCCACCCACGTTTACAGAGCATGCCATAAAACTCAACTAAAATAAACACTAAGATAGCAGTTACCAATTATATAAAGCAGCAAGACAGTTTCATCCTATAATACAATATAGCTTATGATATACAAATTGACAGTGTAGATTACCTAGTTATAATAACACTATCACTGATGCATATATATTCTCAGCAGATCCAAAATGCAAAGGAGTGTAGATTACCTAGTTATAATAACACTATCACTGATGCATATATATTCTCAGCCGATCCAAAATGCAAAGGAGTGTAGATTACCTACAGAGAAAGGAGAGCAATTGTCATATTGGTCCGGCACAGCCCTTCAGTATACGGCAAACATACAGCCACTATGTAGAAGTCCTGGGTAAGTCTATATTGTAATATTTTCATAACCCTTTTAAACAGCCCTTATAATAAAGCCCTGTTCAGCTGGCTGTTGTTCAGCCAAGCATCTTTCCTTATGAATGGTAAGTATCCATGTGTCTCTAGTAATTGCAATCAAGGCGTAACATCCCACCCCAGTTTACAGAGCATGCCATAAAACTCAACTAAAACAAACACTAAGATAGCAGTTACCAACTATATAAAGCTGCAAGACAGTTTCATCCTAGACTACAATATAGCTTATGATATACAAATTGACAGTGTAGATTACCTAGTTATAATAACACTATCACTGATGCATATATATTCTCAGCAGATCCAAAATGCAAAGGAGTGTAGATTACCTAGTTATAATAACACTATCACTGATGCATATATATTCTCAGCAGATCCAAAATGCAAAGGAGTGTAGATTACCTAGTTATAATAACACTATCACTGATGCATATATATTCTCAGCAAATCCAAAATGCAAAGGAGTGTAGATTACCTGCAGAGAAAGGAGAGCAATTGTCATATTGGTCCGGCACAGCCCTTCAGTATATGGCAAACATACAGCCACTATGTAGAAGTCCTGGGTAAGTCTATATTGTAATATTTTCATAACCCTTTTAAACAGCCCTTATAATAAAGCCCTGTTCAGCTGGCTGTTGTTCAGCCAAGCATCTTTCCTTATGAATGGTAAGTATCCATGTGTCTCTAGTAATTGCAATCAAGGCCTAACATCCCACCCCAGTTTACAGAGCATGCCATAAAACTCAACTAAAACAAACACTAAGATAGCAGTTACCAACTATATAAAGCTGCAAGACAGTTTCATCCTAGACTACAATATAGCTTATGATATACAAATTGACAGTGTAGATTACCTAGTTATAATAACACTATCACTGATGCATATATATTCTCAGCAGATCCAAAATGCAAAGGAGTGTAGATTACCTAGTTATAATAACACTATCACTGATGCATATATATTCTCAGCAGATCCAAAATGCAAAGGAGTGTAGATTACCTGCAGAGAAAGGAGAGCAATTGTCACATTGGTCCGGCACAGCCCTTCAGTATATGGCAAACATACAGCCACTATGTAGAAGTCCTGGGTAAGTCTATATTGTAATATTTTCATAACCCTTTTAAACAGCCCTTATAATAAAGCCCTGTTCAGCTGGCTGTTGTTCAGCCAAGCATCTTTCCTTATGAATGGTAAGTATCCAGGTGTCTCTAGTAATTGCAATCAAGGCCTAACATCCCACCCCCGTTTACAGAACATGCCATAAAACTTGACTAAAACAAACACTAAGATAGCAGTTACCAACTATATAAAGCTGCAAGACAGTTTCATCCTTGAATACAATATAGCTTATGATATACAAATTGACAGGGTAGATTACCTAGTTATAATAACACTATCACTGATGCATATATATTCTCAGCAGATCCAAAATGCAAAGGAGTGTAGATTACCTAGTTATAATAACACTATCACTGATGCATATATATTCTCAGCAGATCCAAAATGCAAAGGAGTGTAGATTACCTACAGAGAAAGGAGAGCAATTGTCATATTGGTCCGGCACAGCCCTTCAGTATACGGCAAACATACAGCCACTATGTAGAAGTCCTGGGTAAGTCTATATTGTAATATTTTCATAACCCTTTTAAACAGCCCTTATAATAAAGCCCTGTTCAGCTGGCTGTTGTTCAGCCAAGCATCTTTCCTTATGAATGGTAAGTATCCATGTGTCTCTAGTAATTGCAATCAAGGCCTAACATCCCACCCCCGTTTACAGAGCATGCCATAAAACTCAACTAAAACAAACACTAAGATAGCAGTTACCAACTATATAAAGCTGCAAGACAGTTTCATCCTAGAATACAATATAGCTTATGATATACAAATTGACAGTGTAGATTACCTAGTTATAATAACACTATCACTGATGCATATATATTCTCAGCAGATCCAAAATGCAAAGGAGTGTAGATTACCTAGTTATAATAACACTATCACTAATGCATATATATTCTCAGCAGATCCAAAATGCAAAGGAGTGTAGATTACCTGCAGAGAAAGGAGAGCAATTGTCATATTGGTCCGGCACAGCCCTTCAGTATATGGCAAACATACAGCCACTATGTAGAAGTCCTGGGTAAGTCTATATTGTAATATTTTCATAACCCTTTTAAACAGCCCTTATAATAAAGCCCTGTTCAGCTGGCTGTTGTTCAGCCAAGCATCTTTCCTTATGAATGGTAAGTATCCATGTGTCTCTAGTAATTGCAATCAAGGCCTAACATCCCTCCCCCGTTTACAGAACATGCCATAAAACTCGACTAAAACAAACACTAAGATAGCAGTTACCAAATATATAAAGCTGCAAGACAGTTTCATCCTAGACTACAATATAGCTTATGATATACAAATTGACAGTGTAGATTACCTAGTTATAATAACACTATCACTGATGCATATATATTCTCAGCAGATCCAAAATGCAAAGGAGTGTAGATTACCTAGTTATAATAACACTATCACTGATGCATATATATTCTCAGCAGATCCAAAATGCAAAGGAGTGTAGATTACCTGCAGAGAAAGGAGAGCAATTGTCACATTGGTCCGGCACAGCCCTTCAGTATATGGCAAACATACAGCCACTATGTAGAAGTCCTGGGTAAGTCTATATTGTAATATTTTCATAACCCTTTTAAACAGCCCTTATAATAAAGCCCTGTTCAGCTGGCTGTTGTTCAGCCAAGCATCTTTCCTTATGAATGGTAAGTATCCAGGTGTCTCTAGTAATTGCAATCAAGGCCTAACATCCCACCCCCGTTTACAGAACATGCCATAAAACTTGACTAAAACAAACACTAAGATAGCAGTTACCAACTATATAAAGCTGCAAGACAGTTTCATCCTTGAATACAATATAGCTTATGATATACAAATTGACAGGGTAGATTACCTAGTTATAATAACACTATCACTGATGCATATATATTCTCAGCAGATCCAAAATGCAAAGGAGTGTAGATTACCTAGTTATAATAACACTATCACTGATGCATATATATACTCAGCAGATCCAAAATGCAAAGGAGTGTAGATTACCTAGTTATAATAACACTATCACTGATGCATATATATTCTCAGCAGATCCAAAATGCAAAGGAGTGTAGATTACCTGCAGAGAAAGGAGAGCAAGTGTCATATTGGTCCGGCACAGCCCTTCAGTATATGGCAAACATACAGCCACTATGTAGAAGTCCTGGGTAAGTCTATATTGTAATATTTTCATAACCCTTTTAAACAGCCCTTATAATAAAGCCCTGTTCAGCTGGCTGTTGTTCAGCCAAGCATCTTTCCTTATGAATGGTAAGTATCCATGTGTCTCTAGTAATTGTAATCAAGGCCTAACATCCCACCCCCGTTTACAGAGCATGCCATAAAACTCAACTAAAACAAACACTAAGATAGCAGTTACCAACTATATAAAGCTGCAAGACAGTTTCATCCTAGAATAAAATATAGCTTATGATATACAAATTGACAGTGTAGATTACCTTGTTATAATAACACTATCACTGATGCATATATATTCTCAGCAGATCCAAAATGCAAAGGAGTGTAGATTACCTAGTTATAATAACACTATCACTGATGCATATATATTCTCAGCAGATCCAAAATGCAAAGGAGTGTAGATTACCTGCAGAGAAAGGAGAGCAATTGTCACATTGGTCCGGCACAGCCCTTCAGTATATGGCAAACATACAGCCACTATGTAGAAGTCCTGGGTAAGTCTATATTGTAATATTTTCATAACCCTTTTAAACAGCCCTTATAATAAAGCCCTGTTCAACTGGCTGTTGTTCAGCCAAGCATCTTTCCTTATGAATGGTAAGTATCCAGGTGTCTCTAGTAATTGCAATCAAGGCCTAACATCCCACACCCGTTTACAGAACATGCCATAAAACTCGACTAAAACAAACACTAAGATAGCAGTTACCAACTATATAAAGCTGCAAGATAGTTTCATCCTAGAATACAATATAGCTTATGATATACAAATTGACAGTGTAGATTACCTAGTTATAATAACACTATCACTGATGCATATATATTCTCAGCAGATCCAAAATGCAAAGGAGTGTAGATTACCTAGTTATAATAACACTATCACTAATGCATATATATTCTCAGCAGATCCAAAATGCAAAGGAGTGTAGATTACCTAGTTATAATAACACTATCACTGATGCATATATATTCTCAGCAGATCCAAAATGCAAAGGAGTGTAGATTACCTAGTTATAATAACACTATCACTGATGCATATATATTCTCAGCAGATCCAAAATGCAAAGGAGTGTAGATTACCTGCAGAGAAAGGAGAGCAATTGTCATATTGGTCCGGCACAGCCCTTCAGTATATGGCAAACATACAGCCACTATGTAGAAGTCCTGGGTAAGTCTATATTGTAATATTTTCATAACCCTTTTAAACAGCCCTTTTAATAAAGCCCTGTTCAGCTGGCTGTTGTTCAGCCAAGCAACTTTCCTTATGAATGGTAAGTATCCATGTGTCTCTAGTAATTGCAATCAAGGCCTAACATCCCACCCACGTTTACAGAGCATGCCATAAAACTCAACTAAAATAAACACTAAGATAGCAGTTACCAATTATATAAAGCAGCAAGACAGTTTCATCCTATAATACAATATAGCTTATGATATACAAATTGACAGTGTAGATTACCTAGTTATAATAACACTATCACTGATGCATATATATTCTCAGCAGATCCAAAATGCAAAGGAGTGTAGATTACCTAGTTATAATAACACTATCACTGATGCATATATATTCTCAGCCGATCCAAAATGCAAAGGAGTGTAGATTACCTACAGAGAAAGGAGAGCAATTGTCATATTGGTCCGGCACAGCCCTTCAGTATACGGCAAACATACAGCCACTATGTAGAAGTCCTGGGTAAGTCTATATTGTAATATTTTCATAACCCTTTTAAACAGCCCTTATAATAAAGCCCTGTTCAGCTGGCTGTTGTTCAGCCAAGCATCTTTCCTTATGAATGGTAAGTATCCATGTGTCTCTAGTAATTGCAATCAAGGCGTAACATCCCACCCCAGTTTACAGAGCATGCCATAAAACTCAACTAAAACAAACACTAAGATAGCAGTTACCAACTATATAAAGCTGCAAGACAGTTTCATCCTAGACTACAATATAGCTTATGATATACAAATTGACAGTGTAGATTACCTAGTTATAATAACACTATCACTGATGCATATATATTCTCAGCAGATCCAAAATGCAAAGGAGTGTAGATTACCTAGTTATAATAACACTATCACTGATGCATATATATTCTCAGCAGATCCAAAATGCAAAGGAGTGTAGATTACCTAGTTATAATAACACTATCACTGATGCATATATATTCTCAGCAAATCCAAAATGCAAAGGAGTGTAGATTACCTGCAGAGAAAGGAGAGCAATTGTCATATTGGTCCGGCACAGCCCTTCAGTATATGGCAAACATACAGCCACTATGTAGAAGTCCTGGGTAAGTCTATATTGTAATATTTTCATAACCCTTTTAAACAGCCCTTATAATAAAGCCCTGTTCAGCTGGCTGTTGTTCAGCCAAGCATCTTTCCTTATGAATGGTAAGTATCCATGTGTCTCTAGTAATTGCAATCAAGGCCTAACATCCCACCCCAGTTTACAGAGCATGCCATAAAACTCAACTAAAACAAACACTAAGATAGCAGTTACCAACTATATAAAGCTGCAAGACAGTTTCATCCTAGACTACAATATAGCTTATGATATACAAATTGACAGTGTAGATTACCTAGTTATAATAACACTATCACTGATGCATATATATTCTCAGCAGATCCAAAATGCAAAGGAGTGTAGATTACCTAGTTATAATAACACTATCACTGATGCATATATATTCTCAGCAGATCCAAAATGCAAAGGAGTGTAGATTACCTGCAGAGAAAGGAGAGCAATTGTCACATTGGTCCGGCACAGCCCTTCAGTATATGGCAAACATACAGCCACTATGTAGAAGTCCTGGGTAAGTCTATATTGTAATATTTTCATAACCCTTTTAAACAGCCCTTATAATAAAGCCCTGTTCAGCTGGCTGTTGTTCAGCCAAGCATCTTTCCTTATGAATGGTAAGTATCCAGGTGTCTCTAGTAATTGCAATCAAGGCCTAACATCCCACCCCCGTTTACAGAACATGCCATAAAACTTGACTAAAACAAACACTAAGATAGCAGTTACCAACTATATAAAGCTGCAAGACAGTTTCATCCTTGAATACAATATAGCTTATGATATACAAATTGACAGGGTAGATTACCTAGTTATAATAACACTATCACTGATGCATATATATTCTCAGCAGATCCAAAATGCAAAGGAGTGTAGATTACCTAGTTATAATAACACTATCACTGATGCATATATATTCTCAGCAGATCCAAAATGCAAAGGAGTGTAGATTACCTACAGAGAAAGGAGAGCAATTGTCATATTGGTCCGGCACAGCCCTTCAGTATACGGCAAACATACAGCCACTATGTAGAAGTCCTGGGTAAGTCTATATTGTAATATTTTCATAACCCTTTTAAACAGCCCTTATAATAAAGCCCTGTTCAGCTGGCTGTTGTTCAGCCAAGCATCTTTCCTTATGAATGGTAAGTATCCATGTGTCTCTAGTAATTGCAATCAAGGCCTAACATCCCACCCCAGTTTACAGAGCATGCCATAAAACTCAACTAAAATAAACACTAAGATAGCAGTTACCAACTATATAAAGCAGCAAGACAGTTTCATCCTATAATACAATATAGCTTATGATATACAAATTGACAGTGTAGATTACCTAGTTATAATAACACTATCACTGATGCATATATATTCTCAGCAGATCCAAAATGCAAAGGAGTGTAGATTACCTAGTTATAATAACACTATCACTGATGCATATATATTCTCAGCAGATCCAAAATGCAAAGGAGTGTAGATTACCTACAGAGAAAGGAGAGCAATTGTCATATTGGTCCGGCACAGCCCTTCAGTATACGGCAAACATACAGCCACTATGTAGAAGTCCTGGGTAAGTCTATATTGTAATATTTTCATAACCCTTTTAAACAGCCCTTATAATAAAGCCCTGTTCAGCTGGCTGTTGTTCAGCTAAGCATCTTTCCTTATGAATGGTAAGTATCCATGTGTCTCTAGTAATTGCAATCAAGGCCTAACATCCCACCCCAGTTTACAGAGCATGCCATAAAACTCAACTAAAACAAACACTAAGATAGCAGTTACCAACTATATAAAGCTGCAAGACAGTTTCATCCTAGACTACAATATAGTTTATGATATACAAATTGACAGTGTAGATTACCTAGTTATAATAACACTATCACTGATGCATATATATTCTCAGCAGATCCAAAATGCAAAGGAGTGTAGATTACCTAGTTATAATAACACTATCACTGATGCATATATATTCTCAGCAGATCCAAAATGCAAAGGAGTGTAGATTACCTGCAGAGAAAGGAGAGCAATTGTCACATTGGTCCGGCACAGCCCTTCAGTATATGGCAAACATACAGCCACTATGTAGAAGTCCTGGGTAAGTCTATATTGTAATATTTTCATAACCCTTTTAAACAGCTCTTATAATAAAGCCCTGTTCAGCTGGCTGTTGTTCAGCCAAGCATCTTTCCTTATGAATGGTAAGTATCCAGGTGTCTCTAGTAATTGCAATCAAGGCCTAACATCCCACCCCCGTTTACAGAACATGCCATAAAACTTGACTAAAACAAACACTAAGATAGCAGTTACCAACTATATAAAGCTGCAAGACAGTTTCATCCTTGAATACAATATAGCTTATGATATACAAATTGACAGGGTAGATTACCTAGTTATAATAACACTATCACTGATGCATATATATTCTCAGCAGATCCAAAATGCAAAGGAGTGTAGATTACCTAGTTATAATAACACTATCACTGATGCATATATATACTCAGCAGATCCAAAATGCAAAGGAGTGTAGATTACCTAGTTATAATAACACTATCACTGATGCATATATATTCTCAGCAGATCCAAAATGCAAAGGAGTGTAGATCACCTGCAGAGAAAGGAGAGCAAGTGTCATATTGGTCCGGCACAGCCCTTCAGTATATGGCAAACATACAGCTACTATGTAGAAGTCCTGGGTAAGTCTATATTGTAATATTTTCATAACCCTTTTAAACAGCCCTTATAATAAAGCCCTGTTCAGCTGGCTGTTGTTCAGCCAAGCATCTTTCCTTATGAATGGTAAGTATCCATGTGTCTCTAGTAATTGCAATCAAGGCCTAACATCCCACCCCCGTTTACAGAGCATGCCATAAAACTCAACTAAAACAAACACTAAGATAGCAGTTACCAACTATATAAAGCTGCAAGACAGTTTCATCCTAGAATAAAATATAGCTTATGATATACAAATTGACAGTGTAGATTACCTTGTTATAATAACACTATCACTGATGCATATATATTCTCAGCAGATCCAAAATGCAAAGGAGTGTAGATTACCTAGTTATAATAACACTATCACTGATGCATATATATTCTCAGCAGATCCAAAATGCAAAGGAGTGTAGATTACCTGCAGAGAAAGGAGAGCAATTGTCACATTGGTCCGGCACAGCCCTTCAGTATATGGCAAACATACAGCCACTATGTAGAAGTCCTGGGTAAGTCTATATTGTAATATTTTCATAACCCTTTTAAACAGCCCTTATAATAAAGCCCTGTTCAGCTGGCTGTTGTTCAGCCAAGCATCTTTCCTTATGAATGGTAAGTATCCAGGTGTCTCTAGTAATTGCAATCAAGGCCTAACATCCCACCCCCGTTTACAGAACATGCCATAAAACTTGACTAAAACAAACACTAAGATAGCAGTTACCAACTATATAAAGCTGCAAGACAGTTTCATCCTTGAATACAATATAGCTTATGATATACAAATTGACAGGGTAGATTACCTAGTTATAATAACACTATCACTGATGCATATATATTCTCAGCAGATCCAAAATGCAAAGGAGTGTAGATTACCTAGTTATAATAACACTATCACTGATGCATATATATTCTCAGCAGATCCAAAATGCAAAGGAGTGTAGATTACCTACAGAGAAAGGAGAGCAATTGTCATATTGGTCCGGCACAGCCCTTCAGTATACGGCAAACATACAGCCACTATGTAGAAGTCCTGGGTAAGTCTATATTGTAATATTTTCATAACCCTTTTAAACAGCCCTTATAATAAAGCCCTGTTCAGCTGGCTGTTGTTCAGCCAAGCATCTTTCCTTATGAATGGTAAGTATCCATGTGTCTCTAGTAATTGCAATCAAGGCCTAACATCCCACCCCAGTTTACAGAGCATGCCATAAAACTCAACTAAAATAAACACTAAGATAGCAGTTACCAACTATATAAAGCAGCAAGACAGTTTCATCCTATAATACAATATAGCTTATGATATACAAATTGACAGTGTAGATTACCTAGTTATAATAACACTATCACTGATGCATATATATTCTCAGCAGATCCAAAATGCAAAGGAGTGTAGATTACCTAGTTATAATAACACTATCACTGATGCATATATATTCTCAGCAGATCCAAAATGCAAAGGAGTGTAGATTACCTACAGAGAAAGGAGAGCAATTGTCATATTGGTCCGGCACAGCCCTTCAGTATACGGCAAACATACAGCCACTATGTAGAAGTCCTGGGTAAGTCTATATTGTAATATTTTCATAACCCTTTTAAACAGCCCTTATAATAAAGCCCTGTTCAGCTGGCTGTTGTTCAGCTAAGCATCTTTCCTTATGAATGGTAAGTATCCATGTGTCTCTAGTAATTGCAATCAAGGCCTAACATCCCACCCCAGTTTACAGAGCATGCCATAAAACTCAACTAAAACAAACACTAAGATAGCAGTTACCAACTATATAAAGCTGCAAGACAGTTTCATCCTAGACTACAATATAGTTTATGATATACAAATTGACAGTGTAGATTACCTAGTTATAATAACACTATCACTGATGCATATATATTCTCAGCAGATCCAAAATGCAAAGGAGTGTAGATTACCTAGTTATAATAACACTATCACTGATGCATATATATTCTCAGCAGATCCAAAATGCAAAGGAGTGTAGATTACCTGCAGAGAAAGGAGAGCAATTGTCACATTGGTCCGGCACAGCCCTTCAGTATATGGCAAACATACAGCCACTATGTAGAAGTCCTGGGTAAGTCTATATTGTAATATTTTCATAACCCTTTTAAACAGCCCTTATAATAAAGCCCTGTTCAGCTGGCTGTTGTTCAGCCAAGCATCTTTCCTTATGAATGGTAAGTATCCAGGTGTCTCTAGTAATTGCAATCAAGGCCTAACATCCCACCCCCGTTTACAGAACATGCCATAAAACTTGACTAAAACAAACACTAAGATAGCAGTTACCAACTATATAAAGCTGCAAGACAGTTTCATCCTTGAATACAATATAGCTTATGATATACAAATTGACAGGGTAGATTACCTAGTTATAATAACACTATCACTGATGCATATATATTCTCAGCAGATCCAAAATGCAAAGGAGTGTAGATTACCTAGTTATAATAACACTATCACTGATGCATATATATACTCAGCAGATCCAAAATGCAAAGGAGTGTAGATTACCTAGTTATAATAACACTATCACTGATGCATATATATTCTCAGCAGATCCAAAATGCAAAGGAGTGTAGATCACCTGCAGAGAAAGGAGAGCAAGTGTCATATTGGTCCGGCACAGCCCTTCAGTATATGGCAAACATACAGCTACTATGTAGAAGTCCTGGGTAAGTCTATATTGTAATATTTTCATAACCCTTTTAAACAGCCCTTATAATAAAGCCCTGTTCAGCTGGCTGTTGTTCAGCCAAGCATCTTTCCTTATGAATGGTAAGTATCCATGTGTCTCTAGTAATTGCAATCAAGGCCTAACATCCCACCCCCGTTTACAGAGCATGCCATAAAACTCAACTAAAACAAACACTAAGATAGCAGTTACCAACTATATAAAGCTGCAAGACAGTTTCATCCTAGAATAAAATATAGCTTATGATATACAAATTGACAGTGTAGATTACCTTGTTATAATAACACTATCACTGATGCATATATATTCTCAGCAGATCCAAAATGCAAAGGAGTGTAGATTACCTAGTTATAATAACACTATCACTGATGCATATATATTCTCAGCAGATCCAAAATGCAAAGGAGTGTAGATTACCTGCAGAGAAAGGAGAGCAATTGTCACATTGGTCCGGCACAGCCCTTCAGTATATGGCAAACATACAGCCACTATGTAGAAGTCCTGGGTAAGTCTATATTGTAATATTTTCATAACCCTTTTAAACAGCCCTTATAATAAAGCCCTGTTCAGCTGGCTGTTGTTCAGCCAAGCATCTTTCCTTATGAATGGTAAGTATCCAGGTGTCTCTAGTAATTGCAATCAAGGCCTAACATCCCACCCCCGTTTACAGAACATGCCATAAAACTCGACTAAAACAAACACTAAGATAGCAGTTACCAACTATATAAAGCTGCAAGATAGTTTCATCCTAGAATACAATATAGCTTATGATATACAAATTGACAGTGTAGATTACCTAGTTATAATAACACTATCACTGATGCATATATATTCTCAGCAGATCCAAAATGCAAAGGAGTGTAGATTACCTAGTTATAATAACACTATCACTGATGCATATATATTCTCAGCAGATCCAAAATGCAAAGGAGTGTAGATTACCTAGTTATAATAACACTATCACTGATGCATATATATTCTCAGCAGATCCAAAATGCAAAGGAGTGTAGATTACCTAGTTATAATAACACTATCACTGATGCATATATATTCTCAGCAGATCCAAAATGCAAAGGAGTGTAGATTACCTGCAGAGAAAGGAGAGCAATTGTCACATTGGTCCGGCACAGCCCTTCAGTATATGGCAAACATACAGCCACTATGTAGAAGTCCTGGGTAAGTCTATATTGTAATATTTTCATAACCCTTTTAAACAGCCCTTATAATAAAGCCCTGTTCAGCTGGCTGTTGTTCAGCCAAGCATCTTTCCTTATGAATGGTAAGTATCCAGGTGTCTCTAGTAATTGCAATCAAGGCCTAACATCCCACCCCCGTTTACAGAACATGCCATAAAACTTGACTAAAACAAACACTAAGATAGCAGTTACCAACTATATAAAGCTGCAAGACAGTTTCATCCTTGAATACAATATAGCTTATGATATACAAATTGACAGGGTAGATTACCTAGTTATAATAACACTATCACTGATGCATATATATTCTCAGCAGATCCAAAATGCAAAGGAGTGTAGATTACCTAGTTATAATAACACTATCACTGATGCATATATATACTCAGCAGATCCAAAATGCAAAGGAGTGTAGATTACCTAGTTATAATAACACTATCACTGATGCATATATATTCTCAGCAGATCCAAAATGCAAAGGAGTGTAGATCACCTGCAGAGAAAGGAGAGCAAGTGTCATATTGGTCCGGCACAGCCCTTCAGTATATGGCAAACATACAGCTACTATGTAGAAGTCCTGGGTAAGTCTATATTGTAATATTTTCATAACCCTTTTAAACAGCCCTTATAATAAAGCCCTGTTCAGCTGGCTGTTGTTCAGCCAAGCATCTTTCCTTATGAATGGTAAGTATCCATGTGTCTCTAGTAATTGCAATCAAGGCCTAACATCCCACCCCCGTTTACAGAGCATGCCATAAAACTCAACTAAAACAAACACTAAGATAGCAGTTACCAACTATATAAAGCTGCAAGACAGTTTCATCCTAGAATAAAATATAGCTTATGATATACAAATTGACAGTGTAGATTACCTTGTTATAATAACACTATCACTGATGCATATATATTCTCAGCAGATCCAAAATGCAAAGGAGTGTAGATTACCTAGTTATAATAACACTATCACTGATGCATATATATTCTCAGCAGATCCAAAATGCAAAGGAGTGTAGATTACCTGCAGAGAAAGGAGAGCAATTGTCACATTGGTCCGGCACAGCCCTTCAGTATATGGCAAACATACAGCCACTATGTAGAAGTCCTGGGTAAGTCTATATTGTAATATTTTCATAACCCTTTTAAACAGCCCTTATAATAAAGCCCTGTTCAGCTGGCTGTTGTTCAGCCAAGCATCTTTCCTTATGAATGGTAAGTATCCAGGTGTCTCTAGTAATTGCAATCAAGGCCTAACATCCCACCCCCGTTTACAGAACATGCCATAAAACTCGACTAAAACAAACACTAAGATAGCAGTTACCAACTATATAAAGCTGCAAGATAGTTTCATCCTAGAATACAATATAGCTTATGATATACAAATTGACAGTGTAGATTACCTAGTTATAATAACACTATCACTGATGCATATATATTCTCAGCAGATCCAAAATGCAAAGGAGTGTAGATCACCTAGTTATAATAACACTATCACTGATGCATATATATTCTCAGCAGATCCAAAATGCAAAGGAGTGTAGATTACCTAGTTATAATAACACTATCACTGATGCATATATATTCTCAGCAGATCCAAAATGCAAAGGAGTGTAGATTACCTAGTTATAATAACACTATCACTGATGCATATATATTCTCAGCAGATCCAAAATGCAAAGGAGTGTAGATTACCTGCAGAGAAAGGAGAGCAATTGTCACATTGGTCCGGCACAGCCCTTCAGTATATGGCAAACATACAGCCACTATGTAGAAGTCCTGGGTAAGTCTATATTGTAATATTTTCATAACCCTTTTAAACAGCCCTTATAATAAAGCCCTGTTCAGCTGGCTGTTGTTCAGCCAAGCATCTTTCCTTATGAATGGTAAGTATCCAGGTGTCTCTAGTAATTGCAATCAAGGCCTAACATCCCACCCCCGTTTACAGAACATGCCATAAAACTTGACTAAAACAAACACTAAGATAGCAGTTACCAACTATATAAAGCTGCAAGACAGTTTCATCCTTGAATACAATATAGCTTATGATATACAAATTGACAGGGTAGATTACCTAGTTATAATAACACTATCACTGATGCATATATATTCTCAGCAGATCCAAAATGCAAAGGAGTGTAGATTACCTAGTTATAATAACACTATCACTGATGCATATATATACTCAGCAGATCCAAAATGCAAAGGAGTGTAGATTACCTAGTTATAATAACACTATCACTGATGCATATATATTCTCAGCAGATCCAAAATGCAAAGGAGTGTAGATCACCTGCAGAGAAAGGAGAGCAAGTGTCATATTGGTCCGGCACAGCCCTTCAGTATATGGCAAACATACAGCTACTATGTAGAAGTCCTGGGTAAGTCTATATTGTAATATTTTCATAACCCTTTTAAACAGCCCTTATAATAAAGCCCTGTTCAGCTGGCTGTTGTTCAGCCAAGCATCTTTCCTTATGAATGGTAAGTATCCATGTGTCTCTAGTAATTGCAATCAAGGCCTAACATCCCACCCCCGTTTACAGAGCATGCCATAAAACTCAACTAAAACAAACACTAAGATAGCAGTTACCAACTATATAAAGCTGCAAGACAGTTTCATCCTAGAATAAAATATAGCTTATGATATACAAATTGACAGTGTAGATTACCTTGTTATAATAACACTATCACTGATGCATATATATTCTCAGCAGATCCAAAATGCAAAGGAGTGTAGATTACCTAGTTATAATAACACTATCACTGATGCATATATATTCTCAGCAGATCCAAAATGCAAAGGAGTGTAGATTACCTGCAGAGAAAGGAGAGCAATTGTCACATTGGTCCGGCACAGCCCTTCAGTATATGGCAAACATACAGCCACTATGTAGAAGTCCTGGGTAAGTCTATATTGTAATATTTTCATAACCCTTTTAAACAGCCCTTATAATAAAGCCCTGTTCAGCTGGCTGTTGTTCAGCCAAGCATCTTTCCTTATGAATGGTAAGTATCCAGGTGTCTCTAGTAATTGCAATCAAGGCCTAACATCCCACCCCCGTTTACAGAACATGCCATAAAACTCGACTAAAACAAACACTAAGATAGCAGTTACCAACTATATAAAGCTGCAAGATAGTTTCATCCTAGAATACAATATAGCTTATGATATACAAATTGACAGTGTAGATTACCTAGTTATAATAACACTATCACTGATGCATATATATTCTTAGCAGATCCAAAATGCAAAGGAGTGTAGATTACCTAGTTATAATAACACTATCACTGATGCATATATATTCTCAGCAGATCCAAAATGCAAAGGAGTGTAGATTACCTAGTTATAATAACACTATCACTGATGCATATATATTCTCAGCAGATCCAAAATGCAAAGGAGTGTAGATTACCTAGTTATAATAACACTATCACTGATGCATATATATTCTCAGCAGATCCAAAATGCAAAGGAGTGTAGATTACCTAGTTATAATAACACTATCACTGATGCATATATATTCTCAGCAGATCCAAAATGCAAAGGAGTGTAGATTACCTAGTTATAATAACACTATCACTGATGCATATATATTCTCAGCAGATCCAAAATGCAAAGGAGTGTAGATTACCTACAGAGAAAGGAGAGCAATTGTCATATTGGTCCGGCACAGCCCTTCAGTATACGGCAAACATACAGCCACTATGTAGAAGTCCTGGGTAAGTCTATATTGTAATATTTTCATAACCCTTTTAAACAGCCCTTATAATAAAGCCCTGTTCAGCTGGCTGTTGTTCAGCCAAGCATCTTTCCTTATGAATGGTAAGTATCCATGTGTCTTTAGTAATTGCAATCAAGGCCTAACATCCCACCCCCGTTTACAGAGCATGCCATAAAACTCAACTAAAACAAACACTAAGATAGCAGTTACCAACTATATAAAGCTGCAAGACAGTTTCATCCTAGAATACAATATAGTTTATGATATACAAATTGACAGTGTAGATTACCTAGTTATAATACTATCACTGATGCATATATATTCTCAGCAGATCCAAAATGCAAAGGAGTGTAGATTACCTAGTTATAATAACACTATCACTGATGCATATATATTCTCAGCAGATCCAAAATGCAAAGGAGTGTAGATTACCTGCAGAGAAAGGAGAGCAATTGTCACATTGGTCCGGCACAGCCCTTCAGTATATGGCAAACATACAGCCACTATGTAGAAGTCCTGGGTAAGTCTATATTGTAATATTTTCATAACCCTTTTAAACAGCCCTTATAATAAAGCCCTGTTCAGCTGGCTGTTGTTCAGCCAAGCATCTTTCCTTATGAATGGTAAGTATCCATGTGTCTCTAGTAATTGCAATCAAGGCCTAACATCCCACCCCAGTTTACAGAGCATGCCATAAAACTCAACTAAAACAAACACTAAGATAGCAGTTACCAACTATATAAAGCTGCATGACAGTTTCATCCTAGACTACAATATAGCTTATGATATACAAATTGACAGTGTAGATTACCTAGTTATAATAACACTATCACTGATGCATATATATTCTCAGCAGATCCAAAATGCAAAGGAGTGTAGATTACCTAGTTATAATAACACTATCACTGATGCATATATATTCTCAGCAGATCCAAAATGCAAAGGAGTGTAGATTACCTGCAGAGAAAGGAGAGCAATTGTCACATTGGTCCGGCACAGCCCTTCAGTATATGGCAAACATACAGCCACTATGTAGAAGTCCTGGGTAAGTCTATATTGTAATATTTTCATAACCCTTTTAAACAGCCCTTATAATAAAGCCCTGTTCAGCTGGCTGTTGTTCAGCCAAGCATCTTTCCTTATGAATGGTAAGTATCCAGGTGTCTCTAGTAATTGCAATCAAGGCCTAACATCCCACCCCCGTTTACAGAACATGCCATAAAACTTGACTAAAACAAACACTAAGATAGCAGTTACCAACTATATAAAGCTGCAAGACAGTTTCATCCTTGAATACAATATAGCTTATGATATACAAATTGACAGGATAGATTACCTAGTTATAATAACACTATCACTGATGCATATATATTCTCAGCAGATCCAAAATGCAAAGGAGTGTAGATTACCTAGTTATAATAACACTATCACTGATGCATATATATACTCAGCAGATCCAAAATGCAAAGGAGTGTAGATTACCTAGTTATAATAACACTATCACTGATGCATATATATTCTCAGCAGATCCAAAATGCAAAGGAGTGTAGATTACCTGCAGAGAAAGGAGAGCAAGTGTCATATTGGTCCGGCACAGCCCTTCAGTATATGGCAAACATACAGCCACTATGTAGAAGTCCTGGGTAAGTCTATATTGTAATATTTTCATAACCCTTTTAAACAGCCCTTATAATAAAGCCCTGTTCAGCTGGCTGTTGTTCAGCCAAGCATCTTTCCTTATGAATGGTAAGTATCCATGTGTCTCTAGTAATTGCAATCAAGGCCTAACATCCCACCCCCGTTTACAGAGCATGCCATAAATCTCAACTAAAACAAACACTAAGATAGCAGTTACCAACTATATAAAGCTGCAAGACAGTTTCATCCTAGAATACAATATAGCTTATGATATACAAATTGACAGTGTAGATTACCTTGTTATAATAACACTATCACTGATGCATATATATTCTCAGCAGATCCAAAATGCAAAGGAGTGTAGATTACCTAGTTATAATAACACTATCACTGATGCATATATATTCTCAGCAGATCCAAAATGCAAAGGAGTGTAGATTACCTGCAGAGAAAGGAGAGCAATTGTCACATTGGTCCGGCACAGCCCTTCAGTATATGGCAAACATACAGCCACTATGTAGAAGTCCTGGGTAAGTCTATATTGTAATATTTTCATAACCCTTTTAAACAGCCCTTATAATAAAGCCCTGTTCAGCTGGCTGTTGTTCAGCCAAGCATCTTTCCTTATGAATGGTAAGTATCCAGGTGTCTCTAGTAATTGCAATCAAGGCCTAACATCCCACCCCCGTTTACAGAACATGCCATAAAACTCGACTAAAACAAACACTAAGATAGCAGTTACCAACTATATAAAGCTGCAAGATAGTTTCATCCTAGAATACAATATAGCTTATGATATACAAATTGACAGTGTAGATTACCTAGTTATAATAACACTATCACTGATGCATATATATTCTCAGCAGATCCAAAATGCAAAGGAGTGTAGATTACCTAGTTATAATAACACTATCACTGATGCATATATATTCTCAGCAGATCCAAAATGCAAAGGAGTGTAGATTACCTAGTTATAATAACACTATCACTGATGCATATATATTCTCAGCAGATCCAAAATGCAAAGGAGTGTAGATTACCTGCAGAGAAAGGAGAGCAATTGTCATATTGGTCCGGCACAGCCCTTCAGTATACGGCAAACATACAGCCACTATGTAGAAGTCCTGGGTAAGTCTATATTGTAATATTTTCATAACCCTTTTAAACAGCCCTTATAATAAAGCCCTGTTCAGCTGGCTGTTGTTCAGCCAAGCATCTTTCCATATGAATGGTAAGTATCCATGTGTCTTTAGTAATTGCAATCAAGGCCTAACATCCCACCCCCGTTTACAGAGCATGCCATAAAACTCAACTAAAACAAACACTAAGATAGCAGTTACCAACTATATAAAGCTGCAAGACAGTTTCATCCTAGAATACAATATAGTTTATGATATACAAATTGACAGTGTAGATTACCTAGTTATAATACTATCACTGATGCATATATATTCTCAGCAGATCCAAAATGCCAAGGAGTGTAGATTACCTAGTTATAATAACACTATCACTGATGCATATATATTCTCAGCAGATCCAAAATGCAAAGGAGTGTAGATTACCTACAGAGAAAGGAGAGCAATTGTCATATTGGTCCGGCACAGCCCTTCAGTATATGGCAAACATACAGCCACTATGTAGAAGTCCTGGGTAAGTCTATATTGTAATATTTTCATAACCCTTTTAAACAGCCCATATAATAAAGCCCTGTTCAGCTGGCTGTTGTTCAGCCAAGCATCTTTCCTTATGAATGGTAAGTATCCATGTGTCTTTAGTAATTGCAATCAAGGCCTAACATCCCACCCCCATTTACAGAGCATGCCATAAAACTCAACTAAAACAAACACTAAGATAGCAGTTACCAACTATATAAAGCTGCAAGACAGTTTCATCCTAGAATACAATATAGCTTATGATATACAAATTGACAGTGTAGATTACGTAGTTATAATAACACTATCACTGATGCATATATATTCTCAGCAGATCCAAAATGCAAAGGAGTGTAGATTACCTAGTTATAATAACACTATCACTGATGCATATATATTCTCAGCAGATCCAAAATGCAAAGGAGTGTAGATTACCTAGTTATAATAACACTATCACTGATGCATATATATTCTCAGCAAATCCAAAATGCAAAGGAGTGTAGATTACCTGCAGAGAAAGGAGAGCAATTGTCATATTGGTCCGGCACAGCCCTTCAGTATATGGCAAACATACAGCCACTATGTAGAAGTCCTGGGTAAGTCTATATTGTAATATTTTCATAACCCTTTTAAACAGCCCTTATAATAAAGCCCTGTTCAGCTGGCTGTTGTTCAGCCAAGCATCTTTCCTTATGAATGGTAAGTATCCATGTGTCTCTAGTAATTGCAATCAAGGCCTAACATCCCACCCCCGTTTACAGAGCATGCCATAAAACTCAACTAAAACAAACACTAAGATAGCAGTTACCAACTATATAAAGCTGCAAGACAGTTTCATCCTAGAATACAATATAGCTTATGATATACAAATTGACAGTGTAGATTACCTTGTTATAATAACACTATCACTGATGCATATATATTCTCAGCAGATCCAAAATGCAAAGGAGTGTAGATTACCTAGTTATAATAACACTATCACTGATGCATATATATTCTCAGCAGATCCAAAATGCAAAGGAGTGTAGATTACCTGCAGAGAAAGGAGAGCAATTGTCACATTGGTCCGGCACAGCCCTTCAGTATATGGCAAACATACAGCCACTATGTAGAAGTCCTGGGTAAGTCTATATTGTAATATTTTCATAACCCTTTTAAACAGCCCTTATAATAAAGCCCTGTTCAGCTGGCTGTTGTTCAGCCAAGCATCTTTCCTTATGAATGGTAAGTATCCAGGTGTCTCTAGTAATTGCAATCAAGGCCTAACATCCCACCCCCGTTTACAGAACATGCCATAAAACTCGACTAAAATAAACACTAAGATAGCAGTTACCAACTATATAAAGCTGCAAGACAGTTTCATCCTAGAATACAATATAGTTTATGATATACAAATTCACAGTGTAGATTACCTAGTTATAATAACACTATCACTGATGCAAAGGAGTGTAGATTACCTAGTTATAATAACACTATCACTGATGCATATATATTCTCAGCAGATCCAAAATGCAAAGGAGTGTAGATTACCTAGTTATAATAACACTATCACTGATGCATATATATTCTCAGCAGATCCAAAATGCAAAGGAGTGTAGATTACCTAGTTATAATAACACTATCACTGATGCATATATATTCTCAGCAGATCCAAAATGCAAAGGAGTGTAGATTACCTAGTTATAATAACACTATCACTGATGCATATATATTCTCAGCAGATCCAAAATGCAAAGGAGTGTAGATTACCTGCAGAGAAAGGAGAGCAATTGTCATATTGGTCCGGCACAGCCCTTCAGTATATGGCAAACATACAGCCACTATGTAGAAGTCCTGGGTAAGTCTATATTGTAATATTTTCATAACCCTTTTAAACAGCCCTTATAATAAAGCCCTGTTCAGCTGGCTGTTGTTCAGCCAAGCATCTTTCCTTATGAATGGTAAGTATCCATGTGTCTTTAGTAATTGCAATCAAGGCCTAACATCCCACCCCCGTTTACAGAGCATGCCATAAAACTCAACTAAAACAAACACTAAGATAGCAGTTACCAACTATATAAAGCTGCAAGACAGTTTCATCCTAGAATACAATATAGTTTATGATATACAAATTGACAGTGTAGATTACCTAGTTATAATACTATCACTGAGGCATATATATTCTCAGCAGATCCAAAATGCAAAGGAGTGTAGATTACCTAGTTATAATAACACTATCACTGATGCATATATATTCTCAGCAGATCCAAAATGCAAAGGAGTGTAGATTACCTACAGAGAAAGGAGAGCAATTGTCATATTGGTCCGGCACAGCCCTTCAGTATATGGCAAACATACAGCCACTATGTAGAAGTCCTGGGTAAGTCTATATTGTAATATTTTCATAACCCTTTTAAACAGCCCTTATAATAAAGCCCTGTTCAGCTGGCTGTTGTTCAGCCAAGCATCTTTCCTTATGAATGGTAAGTATCCATGTGTCTTTAGTAATTGCAATCAAGGCCTAACATCCCACCCCCATTTACAGAGCATGCCATAAAACTCAACTAAAACAAACACTAAGATAGCAGTTACCAACTATATAAAGCTGCAAGACAGTTTCATCCTAGAATACAATATAGCTTATGATATACAAATTGACAGTGTAGATTACCTAGTTATAATAACACTATCACTGATGCATATATATTCTCAGCAGATCCAAAATGCAAAGGAGTGTAGATTACCTGCAGAGAAAGGAGAGCAATTGTCACATTGGTCCGGCACAGCCCTTCAGTATATGGCAAACATACAGCCACTATGTAGAAGTCCTGGGTAAGTCTATATTGTAATATTTTCATAACCCTTTTAAACAGCCCTTATAATAAAGCCCTGTTCAGCTGGCTGTTGTTCAGCCAAGCATCTTTCCTTATGAATGGTAAGTATCCATGTGTCTCTAGTAATTGCAATCAAGGCCTAACATCCCACCCACGTTTACAGAGCATGCCATAAAACTCAACTAAAACAAACACTAAGATAGCAGTTACCAACTATATAAAGCAGCAAGACAGTTTCATCCTAGAATACAATATAGCTTATGATATACAAATTGACAGTGTAGATTACCTAGTTATAATAACACTATCACTGATGCATATATATTCTCAGCAGATCCAAAATGCAAAGGAGTGTAGATTACCTAGTTATAATAACACTATCACTGATGCATATATATTCTCAGCAGATCCAAAATGCAAAGGAGTGTAGATTACCTACAGAGAAAGGAGAGCAATTGTCATATTGGTCCGGCACAGCCCTTCAGTATATGGCAAACATACAGCCACTATGTAGAAGTCCTGGGTAAGTCTATATTGTAATATTTTCATAACCCTTTTAAACAGCCCTTATAATAAAGCCCTGTTCAGCTGGCTGTTGTTCAGCCAAGCATCTTTCCTTATGAATGGTAAGTATCCATGTGTCTTTAGTAATTGCAATCAAGGCCTAACATCCCACCCCCATTTACAGAGCATGCCATAAAACTCAACTAAAACAAACACTAAGATAGCAGTTACCAACTATATAAAGCTGCAAGACAGTTTCATCCTAGAATACAATATAGCTTATGATATACAAATTGACAGTGTAGATTACCTAGTTATAATAACACTATCACTGATGCATATATATTCTCAGCAGATCCAAAATGCAAAGGAGTGTAGATTACCTAGTTATAATAACACTATCACTGATGCATATATATTCTCAGCAGATCCAAAATGCAAAGGAGTGTAGATTACCTGCAGAGAAAGGAGAGCAATTGTCATATTGGTCCGGCACAGCCCTTCAGTATACGGCAAACATACAGCCACTATGTAGAAGTCCTGGGTAAGTCTATATTGTAATATTTTCATAACCCTTTTAAACAGCCCTTATAATAAAGCCCTGTTCAGCTGGCTGTTGTTCAGCCAAGCATCTTTCCTTATGAATGGTAAGTATCCATGTGTCTTTAGTAATTGCAATCAAGGCCTAACATCCCACCCCCGTTTACAGAGCATGCCATAAAACTCAACTAAAACAAACACTAAGATAGCAGTTACCAACTATATAAAGCTGCAAGACAGTTTCATCCTAGAATACAATATAGTTTATGATATACAAATTGACAGTGTAGATTACCTAGTTATAATACTATAACTGATGCATATATATTCTCAGCAGATCCAAAATGCCAAGGAGTGTAGATTACCTAGTTATAATAACACTATCACTGATGCATATATATTCTCAGCAGATCCAAAATGCAAAGGAGTGTAGATTACCTACAGAGAAAGGAGAGCAATTGTCATATTGGTCCGGCACAGCCCTTCAGTATATGGCAAACATACAGCCACTATGTAGAAGTCCTGGGTAAGTCTATATTGTAATATTTTCATAACCCTTTTAAACAGCCCATATAATAAAGCCCTGTTCAGCTGGCTGTTGTTCAGCCAAGCATCTTTCCTTATGAATGGTAAGTATCCATGTGTCTTTAGTAATTGCAATCAAGGCCTAACATCCCACCCCCATTTACAGAGCATGCCATAAAACTCAACTAAAACAAACACTAAGATAGCAGTTACCAACTATATAAAGCTGCAAGACAGTTTCATCCTAGAATACAATATAGCTTATGATATACAAATTGACAGTGTAGATTACCTAGTTATAATAACACTATCACTGATGCATATATATTCTCAGCAGATCCAAAATGCAAAGGAGTGTAGATTACCTAGTTATAATAACACTATCACTGATGCATATATATTCTCAGCAGATCCAAAATGCAAAGGAGTGTAGATTACCTAGTTATAATAACACTATCACTGATGCATATATATTCTCAGCAAATCCAAAATGCAAAGGAGTGTAGATTACCTGCAGAGAAAGGAGAGCAATTGTCATATTGGTCCGGCACAGCCCTTCAGTATATGGCAAACATACAGCCACTATGTAGAAGTCCTGGGTAAGTCTATATTGTAATATTTTCATAACCCTTTTAAACAGCCCTTATAATAAAGCCCTGTTCAGCTGGCTGTTGTTCAGCCAAGCATCTTTCCTTATGAATGGTAAGTATCCATGTGTCTCTAGTAATTGCAATCAAGGCCTAACATCCCACCCCCGTTTACAGAGCATGCCATAAAACTCAACTAAAACAAACACTAAGATAGCAGTTACCAACTATATAAAGCTGCAAGACAGTTTCATCCTAGAATACAATATAGCTTATGATATACAAATTGACAGTGTAGATTACCTTGTTATAATAACACTATCACTGATGCATATATATTCTCAGCAGATCCAAAATGCAAAGGAGTGTAGATTACCTAGTTATAATAACACTATCACTGATGCATATATATTCTCAGCAGATCCAAAATGCAAAGGAGTGTAGATTACCTGCAGAGAAAGGAGAGCAATTGTCACATTGGTCCGGCACAGCCCTTCAGTATATGGCAAACATACAGCCACTATGTAGAAGTCCTGGGTAAGTCTATATTGTAATATTTTCATAACCCTTTTAAACAGCCCTTATAATAAAGCCCTGTTCAGCTGGCTGTTGTTCAGCCAAGCATCTTTCCTTATGAATGGTAAGTATCCAGGTGTCTCTAGTAATTGCAATCAAGGCCTAACATCCCACCCCCGTTTACAGAACATGCCATAAAACTCGACTAAAACAAACACTAAGATAGCAGTTACCAACTATATAAAGCTGCAAGACAGTTTCATCCTAGAATACAATATAGTTTATGATATACAAATTCACAGTGTAGATTACCTAGTTATAATAACACTATCACTGATGCATATATATTCTCAGCAGATCCAAAATGCAAAGGAGTGTAGATTACCTAGTTATAATAACACTATCACTGATGCATATATATTCTCAGCAGATCCAAAATGCAAAGGAGTGTAGATTACCTAGTTATAATAACACTATCACTGATGCATATATATTCTCAGCAGATCCAAAATGCAAAGGAGTGTAGATTACCTAGTTATAATAACACTATCACTGATGCATATATATTCTCAGCAGATCCAAAATGCAAAGGAGTGTAGATTACCTAGTTATAAAAACACTATCACTGATGCATATATATTCTCAGCAGATCCAAAATGCAAAGGAGTGTAGATTACCTGCAGAGAAAGGAGAGCAATTGTCATATTGGTCCGGCACAGCCCTTCAGTATATGGCAAACATACAGCCACTATGTAGAAGTCCTGGGTAAGTCTATATTGTAATATTTTCATAACCCTTTTAAACAGCCCTTATAATAAAGCCCTGTTCAGCTGGCTGTTGTTCAGCCAAGCATCTTTCCTTATGAATGGTAAGTATCCATGTGTCTTTAGTAATTGCAATCAAGGCCTAACATCCCACCCCCGTTTACAGAGCATGCCATAAAACTCAACTAAAACAAACACTAAGATAGCAGTTACCAACTATATAAAGCTGCAAGACAGTTTCATCCTAGAATACAATATAGTTTATGATATACAAATTGACAGTGTAGATTACCTAGTTATAATACTATCACTGAGGCATATATATTCTCAGCAGATCCAAAATGCAAAGGAGTGTAGATTACCTAGTTATAATAACACTATCACTGATGCATATATATTCTCAGCAGATCCAAAATGCAAAGGAGTGTAGATTACCTACAGAGAAAGGAGAGCAATTGTCATATTGGTCCGGCACAGCCCTTCAGTATATGGCAAACATACAGCCACTATGTAGAAGTCCTGGGTAAGTCTATATTGTAATATTTTCATAACCCTTTTAAACAGCCCTTATAATAAAGCCCTGTTCAGCTGGCTGTTGTTCAGCCAAGCATCTTTCCTTATGAATGGTAAGTATCCATGTGTCTTTAGTAATTGCAATCAAGGCCTAACATCCCACCCCCATTTACAGAGCATGCCATAAAACTCAACTAAAACAAACACTAAGATAGCAGTTACCAACTATATAAAGCTGCAAGACAGTTTCATCCTAGAATACAATATAGCTTATGATATACAAATTGACAGTGTAGATTACCTAGTTATAATAACACTATCACTGATGCATATATATTCTCAGCAGATCCAAAATGCAAAGGAGTGTAGATTACCTGCAGAGAAAGGAGAGCAATTGTCACATTGGTCCGGCACAGCCCTTCAGTATATGGCAAACATACAGCCACTATGTAGAAGTCCTGGGTAAGTCTATATTGTAATATTTTCATAACCCTTTTAAACAGCCCTTATAATAAAGCCCTGTTCAGCTGGCTGTTGTTCAGCCAAGCTTCTTTCCTTATGAATGGTAAGTATCCATGTGTCTCTAGTAATTGCAATCAAGGCCTAACATCCCACCCACGTTTACAGAGCATGCCATAAAACTCAACTAAAACAAACACTAAGATAGCAGTTACCAACTATATAAAGCAGCAAGACAGTTTCATCCTAGAATACAATATAGCTTATGATATACAAATTGACAGTGTAGATTACCTAGTTATAATAACACTATCACTGATGCATATATATTCTCAGCAGATCCAAAATGCAAAGGAGTGTAGATTACCTAGTTATAATAACACTATCACTGATGCATATATATTCTCAGCAGATCCAAAATGCAAAGGAGTGTAGATTACCTAGTTATAATAACACTATCACTGATGCATATATATTCTCAGCAAATCCAAAATGCAAAGGAGTGTAGATTACCTGCAGAGAAAGGAGAGCAATTGTCATATTGGTCCGGCACAGCCCTTCAGTATATGGCAAACATACAGCCACTATGTAGAAGTCCTGGGTAAGTCTATATTGTAATATTTTCATAACCCTTTTAAACAGCCCTTATAATAAAGCCCTGTTCAGCTGGCTGTTGTTCAGCCAAGCATCTTTCCTTATGAATGGTAAGTATCCATGTGTCTCTAGTAATTGCAATCAAGGCCTAACATCCCACCCCCGTTTACAGAGCATGCCATAAAACTCAACTAAAACAAACACTAAGATAGCAGTTACCAACTATATAAAGCTGCAAGACAGTTTCATCCTAGAATACAATATAGCTTATGATATACAAATTGACAGTGTAGATTACCTTGTTATAATAACACTATCACTGATGCATATATATTCTCAGCAGATCCAAAATGCAAAGGAGTGTAGATTACCTAGTTATAATAACACTATCACTGATGCATATATATTCTCAGCAGATCCAAAATGCAAAGGAGTGTAGATTACCTGCAGAGAAAGGAGAGCAATTGTCACATTGGTCCGGCACAGCCCTTCAGTATATGGCAAACATACAGCCACTATGTAGAAGTCCTGGGTAAGTCTATATTGTAATATTTTCATAACCCTTTTAAACAGCCCTTATAATAAAGCCCTGTTCAGCTGGCTGTTGTTCAGCCAAGCATCTTTCCTTATGAATGGTAAGTATCCAGGTGTCTCTAGTAATTGCAATCAAGGCCTAACATCCCACCCCCGTTTACAGAACATGCCATAAAACTCGACTAAAACAAACACTAAGATAGCAGTTACCAACTATATAAAGCTGCAAGACAGTTTCATCCTAGAATACAATATAGTTTATGATATACAAATTCACAGTGTAGATTACCTAGTTATAATAACACTATCACTGATGCATATATATTCTCAGCAGATCCAAAATGCAAAGGAGTGTAGATTACCTAGTTATAATAACACTATCACTGATGCATATATATTCTCAGCAGATCCAAAATGCAAAGGAGTGTAGATTACCTAGTTATAATAACACTATCACTGATGCATATATATTCTCAGCAGATCCAAAATGCAAAGGAGTGTAGATTACCTAGTTATAATAACACTATCACTGATGCATATATATTCTCAGCAGATCCAAAATGCAAAGGAGTGTAGATTACCTAGTTATAATAACACTATCACTGATGCATATATATTCTCAGCAGATCCAAAATGCAAAGGAGTGTAGATTACCTGCAGAGAAAGGAGAGCAATTGTCATATTGGTCCGGCACAGCCCTTCAGTATATGGCAAACATACAGCCACTATGTAGAAGTCCTGGGTAAGTCTATATTGTAATATTTTCATAAACCTTTTAAACAGCCCTTATAATAAAGCCCTGTTCAGCTGGCTGTTGTTCAGCCAAGCATCTTTCCTTATGAATGGTAAGTATCCATGTGTCTTTAGTAATTGCAATCAAGGCCTAACATCCCACCCCCGTTTACAGAGCATGCCATAAAACTCAACTAAAACAAACACTAAGATAGCAGTTACCAACTATATAAAGCTGCAAGACAGTTTCATCCTAGAATACAATATAGTTTATGATATACAAATTGACAGTGTAGATTACCTAGTTATAATACTATCACTGAGGCATATATATTCTCAGCAGATCCAAAATGCAAAGGAGTGTAGATTACCTAGTTATAATAACACTATCACTGATGCATATATATTCTCAGCAGATCCAAAATGCAAAGGAGTGTAGATTACCTACAGAGAAAGGAGAGCAATTGTCATATTGGTCCGGCACAGCCCTTCAGTATATGGCAAACATACAGCCACTATGTAGAAGTCCTGGGTAAGTCTATATTGTAATATTTTCATAACCCTTTTAAACAGCCCTTATAATAAAGCCCTGTTCAGCTGGCTGTTGTTCAGCCAAGCATCTTTCCTTATGAATGGTAAGTATCCATGTGTCTCTAGTAATTGCAATCAAGGCCTAACATCCCACCCACGTTTACAGAGCATGCCATAAAACTCAACTAAAACAAACACTAAGATAGCAGTTACCAACTATATAAAGCAGCAAGACAGTTTCATCCTAGAATACAATATAGCTTATGATATACAAATTGACAGTGTAGATTACCTAGTTATAATAACACTATCACTGATGCATATATATTCTCAGCAGATCCAAAATGCAAAGGAGTGTAGATTACCTAGTTATAATAACACTATCACTGATGCATATATATTCTCAGCAGATCCAAAATGCAAAGGAGTGTAGATTACCTACAGAGAAAGGAGAGCAATTGTCATATTGGTCCGGCACAGCCCTTCAGTATATGGCAAACATACAGCCACTATGTAGAAGTCCTGGGTAAGTCTATATTGTAATATTTTCATAACCCTTTTAAACAGCCCTTATAATAAAGCCCTGTTCAGCTGGCTGTTGTTCAGCCAAGCATCTTTCCTTATGAATGGTAAGTATCCATGTGTCTTTAGTAATTGCAATCAAGGCCTAACATCCCACCCCCATTTACAGAGCATGCCATAAAACTCAACTAAAACAAACACTAAGATAGCAGTTACCAACTATATAAAGCTGCAAGACAGTTTCATCCTAGAATACAATATAGCTTATGATATACAAATTGACAGTGTAGATTACCTAGTTATAATAACACTATCACTGATGCATATATATTCTCAGCAGATCCAAAATGCAAAGGAGTGTAGATTACCTGCAGAGAAAGGAGAGCAATTGTCACATTGGTCCGGCACAGCCCTTCAGTATATGGCAAACATACAGCCACTATGTAGAAGTCCTGGGTAAGTCTATATTGTAATATTTTCATAACCCTTTTAAACAGCCCTTATAATAAAGCCCTGTTCAGCTGGCTGTTGTTCAGCCAAGCATCTTTCCTTATGAATGGTAAGTATCCATGTGTCTCTAGTAATTGCAATCAAGGCCTAACATCCCACCCCCGTTTACAGAGCATGCCATAAAACTCAACTAAAACAAACACTAAGATAGCAGTTACCAACTATATAAAGCAGCAAGACAGTTTCATCCTAGAATACAATATAGCTTATGATATACAAATTGACAGTGTAGATTACCTAGTTATAATAACACTATCACTGATGCATATATATTCTCAGCAGATCCAAAATGCAAAGGAGTGTAGATTACCTAGTTATAATAACACTATCACTGATGCATATATATTCTCAGCAGATCCAAAATGCAAAGGAGTGTAGATTACCTGCAGAGAAAGGAGAGCAATTGTCATATTGGTCCGGCACAGCCCTTCAGTATACGGCAAACATACAGCCACTATGTAGAAGTCCTGGGTAAGTCTATATTGTAATATTTTCATAACCCTTTTAAACAGCCCTTATAATAAAGCCCTGTTCAGCTGGCTGTTGTTCAGCCAAGCATCTTTCCTTATGAATGGTAAGTATCCATGTGTCTTTAGTAATTGCAATCAAGGCCTAACATCCCACCCCCGTTTACAGAGCATGCCATAAAACTCAACTAAAACAAACACTAAGATAGCAGTTACCAACTATATAAAGCTGCAAGACAGTTTCATCCTAGAATACAATATAGTTTATGATATACAAATTGACAGTGTAGATTACCTAGTTATAATACTATAACTGATGCATATATATTCTCAGCAGATCCAAAATGCCAAGGAGTGTAGATTACCTAGTTATAATAACACTATCACTGATGCATATATATTCTCAGCAGATCCAAAATGCAAAGGAGTGTAGATTACCTACAGAGAAAGGAGAGCAATTGTCATATTGGTCCGGCACAGCCCTTCAGTATATGGCAAACATACAGCCACTATGTAGAAGTCCTGGGTAAGTCTATATTGTAATATTTTCATAACCCTTTTAAACAGCCCATATAATAAAGCCCTGTTCAGCTGGCTGTTGTTCAGCCAAGCATCTTTCCTTATGAATGGTAAGTATCCATGTGTCTTTAGTAATTGCAATCAAGGCCTAACATCCCACCCCCATTTACAGAGCATGCCATAAAACTCAACTAAAACAAACACTAAGATAGCAGTTACCAACTATATAAAGCTGCAAGACAGTTTCATCCTAGAATACAATATAGCTTATGATATACAAATTGACAGTGTAGATTACCTAGTTATAATAACACTATCACTGATGCATATATATTCTCAGCAGATCCAAAATGCAAAGGAGTGTAGATTACCTAGTTATAATAACACTATCACTGATGCATATATATTCTCAGCAGATCCAAAATGCAAAGGAGTGTAGATTACCTAGTTATAATAACACTATCACTGATGCATATATATTCTCAGCAAATCCAAAATGCAAAGGAGTGTAGATTACCTGCAGAGAAAGGAGAGCAATTGTCATATTGGTCCGGCACAGCCCTTCAGTATATGGCAAACATACAGCCACTATGTAGAAGTCCTGGGTAAGTCTATATTGTAATATTTTCATAACCCTTTTAAACAGCCCTTATAATAAAGCCCTGTTCAGCTGGCTGTTGTTCAGCCAAGCATCTTTCCTTATGAATGGTAAGTATCCATGTGTCTCTAGTAATTGCAATCAAGGCCTAACATCCCACCCCCGTTTACAGAGCATGCCATAAAACTCAACTAAAACAAACACTAAGATAGCAGTTACCAACTATATAAAGCTGCAAGACAGTTTCATTCTAGAATACAATATAGCTTATGATATACAAATTGACAGTGTAGATTACCTTGTTATAATAACACTATCACTGATGCATATATATTCTCAGCAGATCCAAAATGCAAAGGAGTGTAGATTACCTAGTTATAATAACACTATCACTGATGCATATATATTCTCAGCAGATCCAAAATGCAAAGGAGTGTAGATTACCTGCAGAGAAAGGAGAGCAATTGTCACATTGGTCCGGCACAGCCCTTCAGTATATGGCAAACATACAGCCACTATGTAGAAGTCCTGGGTAAGTCTATATTGTAATATTTTCATAACCCTTTTAAACAGCCCTTATAATAAAGCCCTGTTCAGCTGGCTGTTGTTCAGCCAAGCATCTTTCCTTATGAATGGTAAGTATCCAGGTGTCTCTAGTAATTGCAATCAAGGCCTAACATCCCACCCCCGTTTACAGAACATGCCATAAAACTCGACTAAAACAAACACTAAGATAGCAGTTACCAACTATATAAAGCTGCAAGACAGTTTCATCCTAGAATACAATATAGTTTATGATATACAAATTCACAGTGTAGATTACCTAGTTATAATAACACTATCACTGATGCATATATATTCTCAGCAGATCCAAAATGCAAAGGAGTGTAGATTACCTAGTTATAATAACACTATCACTGATGCATATATATTCTCAGCAGATCCAAAATGCAAAGGAGTGTAGATTACCTAGTTATAATAACACTATCACTGATGCATATATATTCTCAGCAGATCCAAAATGCAAAGGAGTGTAGATTACCTAGTTATAATAACACTATCACTGATGCATATATATTCTCAGCAGATCCAAAATGCAAAGGAGTGTAGATTACCTAGTTATAAAAACACTATCACTGATGCATATATATTCTCAGCAGATCCAAAATGCAAAGGAGTGTAGATTATCTGCAGAGAAATGAGAGCAATTGTCATATTGGTCCGGCACAGCCCTTCAGTATATGGCAAACATACAGCCACTATGTAGAAGTCCTGGGTAAGTCTATATTGTAATATTTTCATAACCCTTTTAAACAGCCCTTATAATAAAGCCCTGTTCAGCTGGCTGTTGTTCAGCCAAGCATCTTTCCTTATGAATGGTAAGTATCCATGTGTCTTTAGTAATTGCAATCAAGGCCTAACATCCCACCCCCGTTTACAGAGCATGCCATAAAACTCAACTAAAACAAACACTAAGATAGCAGTTACCAACTATATAAAGCTGCAAGACAGTTTCATCCTAGAATACAATATAGTTTATGATATACAAATTGACAGTGTAGATTACCTAGTTATAATACTATCACTGATGCATATATATTCTCAGCAGATCCAAAATGCAAAGGAGTGTAGATTACCTAGTTATAATAACACTATCACTGATGCATATATATTCTCAGCAGATCCAAAATGCAAAGGAGTGTAGATTACCTACAGAGAAAGGAGAGCAATTGTCATATTGGTCCGGCACAGCCCTTCAGTATATGGCAAACATACAGCCACTATGTAGAAGTCCTGGGTAAGTCTATATTGTAATATTTTCATAACCCTTTTAAACAGCCCTTATAATAAAGCCCTGTTCAGCTGGCTGTTGTTCAGCCAAGCATCTTTCCTTATGAATGGTAAGTATCCATGTGTCTTTAGTAATTGCAATCAAGGCCTAACATCCCACCCCCATTTACAGAGCATGCCATAAAACTCAACTAAAACAAACACTAAGATAGCAGTTACCAACTATATAAAGCTGCAAGACAGTTTCATCCTAGAATACAATATAGCTTATGATATACAAATTGACAGTGTAGATTACCTAGTTATAATAACACTATCACTGATGCATATATATTCTCAGCAGATCCAAAATGCAAAGGAGTGTAGATTACCTGCAGAGAAAGGAGAGCAATTGTCACATTGGTCCGGCACAGCCCTTCAGTATATGGCAAACATACAGCCACTATGTAGAAGTCCTGGGTAAGTCTATATTGTAATATTTTCATAACCCTTTTAAACAGCCCTTATAATAAAGCCCTGTTCAGCTGGCTGTTGTTCAGCCAAGCATCTTTCCTTATGAATGGTAAGTATCCATGTGTCTCTAGTAATTGCAATCAAGGCCTAACATCCCACCCACGTTTACAGAGCATGCCATAAAACTCAACTAAAACAAACACTAAGATAGCAGTTACCAACTATATAAAGCAGCAAGACAGTTTCATCCTAGAATACAATATAGCTTATGATATACAAATTGACAGTGTAGATTACCTAGTTATAATAACACTATCACTGATGCATATATATTCTCAGCAGATCCAAAATGCAAAGGAGTGTAGATTACCTAGTTATAATAACACTATCACTGATGCATATATATTCTCAGCAGATCCAAAATGCAAAGGAGTGTAGATTACCTGCAGAGAAAGGAGAGCAATTGTCATATTGGTCCGGCACAGCCCTTCAGTATACGGCAAACATACAGCCACTATGTAGAAGTCCTGGGTAAGTCTATATTGTAATATTTTCATAACCCTTTTAAACAGCCCTTATAATAAAGCCCTGTTCAGCTGGCTGTTGTTCAGCCAAGCATCTTTCCTTATGAATGGTAAGTATCCATGTGTCTTTAGTAATTGCAATCAAGGCCTAACATCCCACCCCCGTTTACAGAGCATGCCATAAAACTCAACTAAAACAAACACTAAGATAGCAGTTACCAACTATATAAAGCTGCAAGACAGTTTCATCCTAGAATACAATATAGTTTATGATATACAAATTGACAGTGTAGATTACCTAGTTATAATACTATAACTGATGCATATATATTCTCAGCAGATCCAAAATGCCAAGGAGTGTAGATTACCTAGTTATAATAACACTATCACTGATGCATATATATTCTCAGCAGATCCAAAATGCAAAGGAGTGTAGATTACCTACAGAGAAAGGAGAGCAATTGTCATATTGGTCCGGCACAGCCCTTCAGTATATGGCAAACATACAGCCACTATGTAGAAGTCCTGGGTAAGTCTATATTGTAATATTTTCATAACCCTTTTAAACAGCCCATATAATAAAGCCCTGTTCAGCTGGCTGTTGTTCAGCCAAGCATCTTTCCTTATGAATGGTAAGTATCCATGTGTCTTTAGTAATTGCAATCAAGGCCTAACATCCCACCCCCATTTACAGAGCATGCCATAAAACTCAACTAAAACAAACACTAAGATAGCAGTTACCAACTATATAAAGCTGCAAGACAGTTTCATCCTAGAATACAATATAGCTTATGATATACAAATTGACAGTGTAGATTACCTAGTTATAATAACACTATCACTGATGCATATATATTCTCAGCAGATCCAAAATGCAAAGGAGTGTAGATTACCTAGTTATAATAACACTATCACTGATGCATATATATTCTCAGCAGATCCAAAATGCAAAGGAGTGTAGATTACCTGCAGAGAAAGGAGAGCAATTGTCATATTGGTCCGGCACAGCCCTTCAGTATATGGCAAACATACAGCCACTATGTAGAAGTCCTGGGTAAGTCTATATTGTAATATTTTCATAACCCTTTTAAACAGCCCTTATAATAAAGCCCTGTTCAGCTGGCTGTTGTTCAGCCAAGCATCTTTCCTTATGAATGGTAAGTATCCATGTGTCTCTAGTAATTGCAATCAAGGCCTAACATCCCACCCCCGTTTACAGAGCATGCCATAAAACTCAACTAAAACAAACACTAAGATAGCAGTTACCAACTATATAAAGCTGCAAGACAGTTTCATTCTAGAATACAATATAGCTTATGATATACAAATTGACAGTGTAGATTACCTTGTTATAATAACACTATCACTGATGCATATATATTCTCAGCAGATCCAAAATGCAAAGGAGTGTAGATTACCTAGTTATAATAACACTATCACTGATGCATATATATTCTCAGCAGATCCAAAATGCAAAGGAGTGTAGATTACCTGCAGAGAAAGGAGAGCAATTGTCACATTGGTCCGGCACAGCCCTTCAGTATATGGCAAACATACAGCCACTATGTAGAAGTCCTGGGTAAGTCTATATTGTAATATTTTCATAACCCTTTTAAACAGCCCTTATAATAAAGCCCTGTTCAGCTGGCTGTTGTTCAGCCAAGCATCTTTCCTTATGAATGGTAAGTATCCAGGTGTCTCTAGTAATTGCAATCAAGGCCTAACATCCCACCCCCGTTTACAGAACATGCCATAAAACTCGACTAAAACAAACACTAAGATAGCAGTTACCAACTATATAAAGCTGCAAGACAGTTTCATCCTAGAATACAATATAGTTTATGATATACAAATTCACAGTGTAGATTACCTAGTTATAATAACACTATCACTGATGCATATATATTCTCAGCAGATCCAAAATGCAAAGGAGTGTAGATTACCTAGTTATAATAACACTATCACTGATGCATATATATTCTCAGCAGATCCAAAATGCAAAGGAGTGTAGATTACCTAGTTATAATAACACTATCACTGATGCATATATATTCTCAGCAGATCCAAAATGCAAAGGAGTGTAGATTACCTAGTTATAATAACACTATCACTGATGCATATATATTCTCAGCAGATCCAAAATGCAAAGGAGTGTAGATTACCTAGTTATAAAAACACTATCACTGATGCATATATATTCTCAGCAGATCCAAAATGCAAAGGAGTGTAGATTATCTGCAGAGAAATGAGAGCAATTGTCATATTGGTCCGGCACAGCCCTTCAGTATATGGCAAACATACAGCCACTATGTAGAAGTCCTGGGTAAGTCTATATTGTAATATTTTCATAACCCTTTTAAACAGCCCTTATAATAAAGCCCTGTTCAGCTGGCTGTTGTTCAGCCAAGCATCTTTCCTTATGAATGGTAAGTATCCATGTGTCTTTAGTAATTGCAATCAAGGCCTAACATCCCACCCCCGTTTACAGAGCATGCCATAAAACTCAACTAAAACAAACACTAAGATAGCAGTTACCAACTATATAAAGCTGCAAGACAGTTTCATCCTAGAATACAATATAGTTTATGATATACAAATTGACAGTGTAGATTACCTAGTTATAATACTATCACTGATGCATATATATTCTCAGCAGATCCAAAATGCAAAGGAGTGTAGATTACCTAGTTATAATAACACTATCACTGATGCATATATATTCTCAGCAGATCCAAAATGCAAAGGAGTGTAGATTACCTACAGAGAAAGGAGAGCAATTGTCATATTGGTCCGGCACAGCCCTTCAGTATATGGCAAACATACAGCCACTATGTAGAAGTCCTGGGTAAGTCTATATTGTAATATTTTCATAACCCTTTTAAACAGCCCTTATAATAAAGCCCTGTTCAGCTGGCTGTTGTTCAGCCAAGCATCTTTCCTTATGAATGGTAAGTATCCATGTGTCTTTAGTAATTGCAATCAAGGCCTAACATCCCACCCCCATTTACAGAGCATGCCATAAAACTCAACTAAAACAAACACTAAGATAGCAGTTACCAACTATATAAAGCTGCAAGACAGTTTCATCCTAGAATACAATATAGCTTATGATATACAAATTGACAGTGTAGATTACCTAGTTATAATAACACTATCACTGATGCATATATATTCTCAGCAGATCCAAAATGCAAAGGAGTGTAGATTACCTGCAGAGAAAGGAGAGCAATTGTCACATTGGTCCGGCACAGCCCTTCAGTATATGGCAAACATACAGCCACTATGTAGAAGTCCTGGGTAAGTCTATATTGTAATATTTTCATAACCCTTTTAAACAGCCCTTATAATAAAGCCCTGTTCAGCTGGCTGTTGTTCAGCCAAGCATCTTTCCTTATGAATGGTAAGTATCCATGTGTCTCTAGTAATTGCAATCAAGGCCTAACATCCCACCCACGTTTACAGAGCATGCCATAAAACTCAACTAAAACAAACACTAAGATAGCAGTTACCAACTATATAAAGCAGCAAGACAGTTTCATCCTAGAATACAATATAGCTTATGATATACAAATTGACAGTGTAGATTACCTAGTTATAATAACACTATCACTGATGCATATATATTCTCAGCAGATCCAAAATGCAAAGGAGTGTAGATTACCTAGTTATAATAACACTATCACTGATGCATATATATTCTCAGCAGATCCAAAATGCAAAGGAGTGTAGATTACCTACAGAGAAAGGAGAGCAATTGTCATATTGGTCCGGCACAGCCCTTCAGTATATGGCAAACATACAGCCACTATGTAGAAGTCCTGGGTAAGTCTATATTGTAATATTTTCATAACCCTTTTAAACAGCCCTTATAATAAAGCCCTGTTCAGCTGGCTGTTGTTCAGCCAAGCATCTTTCCTTATGAATGGTAAGTATCCATGTGTCTTTAGTAATTGCAATCAAGGCCTAACATCCCACCCCCATTTACAGAGCATGCCATAAAACTCAACTAAAACAAACACTAAGATAGCAGTTACCAACTATATAAAGCTGCAAGACAGTTTCATCCTAGAATACAATATAGCTTATGATATACAAATTGACAGTGTAGATTACCTAGTTATAATAACACTATCACTGATGCATATATATTCTCAGCAGATCCAAAATGCAAAGGAGTGTAGATTACCTGCAGAGAAAGGAGAGCAATTGTCACATTGGTCCGGCACAGCCCTTCAGTATATGGCAAACATACAGCCACTATGTAGAAGTCCTGGGTAAGTCTATATTGTAATATTTTCATAACCCTTTTAAACAGCCCTTATAATAAAGCCCTGTTCAGCTGGCTGTTGTTCAGCCAAGCATCTTTCCTTATGAATGGTAAGTATCCATGTGTCTCTAGTAATTGCAATCAAGGCCTAACATCCCACCCCCGTTTACAGAGCATGCCATAAAACTCAACTAAAACAAACACTAAGATAGCAGTTACCAACTATATAAAGCAGCAAGACAGTTTCATCCTAGAATACAATATAGCTTATGATATACAAATTGACAGTGTAGATTACCTAGTTATAATAACACTATCACTGATGCATATATATTCTCAGCAGATCCAAAATGCAAAGGAGTGTAGATTACCTAGTTATAATAACACTATCACTGATGCATATATATTCTCAGCAGATCCAAAATGCAAAGGAGTGTAGATTACCTACAGAGAAAGGAGAGCAATTGTCATATTGGTCCGGCACAGCCCTTCAGTATACGGCAAACATACAGCCACTATGTAGAAGTCCTGGGTAAGTCTATATTGTAATATTTTCATAACCCTTTTAAACAGCCCTTATAATAAAGCCCTGTTCAGCTGGCTGTTGTTCAGCCAAGCATCTTTCCTTATGAATGGTAAGTATCCATGTGTCTTTAGTAATTGCAATCAAGGCCTAACATCCCACCCCCGTTTACAGAGCATGCCATAAAACTCAACTAAAACAAACACTAAGATAGCAGTTACCAACTATATAAAGCTGCAAGACAGTTTCATCCTAGAATACAATATAGCTTATGATATACAAATTGACAGTGTAGATTACCTAGTTATAATACTATCACTGATGCATATATATTCTCAGCAGATCCAAAATGCAAAGGAGTGTAGATTACCTAGTTATAATAACACTATCACACTAACACTATATAGCTTGTACTGGCGCCCAAGATGGCTGCCTCACCTTTTGTATGCTCCTGATCATCTCCATAAAACAGCTTAAATTCACCACAACTGACCTATGAATCATCATAAATATCCAAGGACTTATCTTGAACTTGTACTACTCTACGCGGACATTTCATCAAAACCAACGGATTGCATTCCTGCGCTGAGATACACACTGGATTGAATCCTGGACTGAATCCTCTGCATATCTCCACTGAGAAATCCTTCAGTTTAGCAGCTGCTGTACTCTGCATTGGACATTACCCAGATAAGGTACTGTGGATTACAACCTAACTTTGGCTACATCCAGCCCCTCACTTAGACATCATCCACCTCTGTTCTCTGAGCTACAAATAACTGACTTATTGCATTAATCTACTAATATCAGTATATTCAGGCTCTGAATTGCTGAAGGCTCACTGTTTAAAATCAGGATCCATTTCCAGGACATGTTATCACTTCTACCCCCACAAAAAAAAAAAAATCTACTTCAAAGGCCTCTCACACTGAGACTTTTCACACCTACACAGTAGGAATTGGCTTCTAACACCTTTTCAAAAGGCTGCCTATCCTAGGATAATTGACTAAATCAGCAGTTATTTTATTTATTACTTGCTTCAAATATACACAATAGGTTATAGCAATAACTTTGTTCATAATCCCATTATAATTTTGGATCACATACCGAATTGGGGGAAAACAAAACACAAAAAGGAAAAACAAAAAAACAAAAAACAAACACTGCTTTCTCTCCCTCTCTCATCATCATATGCAGTTCAAATTTATAGTAATCTGTCATTGATGACCAAATGTATACGTATTGCTCCAGCTTCATTCTTTCACTCCGCCCACCACGCTCTGCAGTTCCTATCACACCATCACAGGCTTCTATTCTCCAATCCCTTGGCATTTTAAAAAGAAAACACAGGCGCATTCGTGGGAAGCGAGCAGGCCGGAAATGTATTTCCCCCGGTAACCATCTAAGTCCTTTGACCACCTGCTCACCCCCATACTCAAAGAACAATCAAATAGAAGTGATACCCAAAAGACGGCCCTGTGTTTGGAAGGACAGAACTGTCAACTCTCACTTTGTGACCCCCATACCCAGAGCTCCTGCACTTAACATAAAGAAAACTGAAGGCCCTCTGGTATGCCCAATCAGGTCAGTCCTTTGTAATGCCAGATCTATAAGAAACAAGACTGCAACAATTGCTGACCTTATTGAATCTGCAGATCTAGCCTGTATTACAGAGACCTGGCTAGATGAAAATGCAGCACCTATATTGGAGGCTGCAGTCCCAACAAACTACTCTGTTATCCACAACCCAAGACTGGACCGCAGGGGTGGCGGGGTGGCTATCTGCTTCAAAAAAGAACTTAAACTTAGGGTCCACCCTATTGAAACTACTCGCTCATTTGAGTGCATTGCTGCCCGGAGTTCGACAGGATTAGGTTTCAGAATACTTCTCATTTACCGGCCACCTGGAGATGGACAGATATTTCTACAAGAAATTGCAGACACTGTTGCTGGCCTGGCTCTGGAACATCAAAGATGGCTCATCCTCGGGGATTTCAATGCATGGGTGGATGATGAGCTCTCACGCCTTGGCCAAGACCTCCTGTGCACAATGAATGGTCTGGGCTTCACACAGGTCATTCCCTCTGCCACACATAAAAGTGGTCACACTCTCGACCTCGTCTTTCAGATTGGATTAGAGGTCACTGACCTAAAAATAAACCCAGTCATCTGGTCAGACCACTACTCTCTCTGGTTCTCAGTTGCAACCCCTCAAATAAGATCTCTGCCCGTGGAGTTGACCAGGTATCGTCCAAGGAGGGGTATGACTCCCCAGGCTCTTGCAGCAAATCTGGATCTCTCTGCTATACAGGGTGCCTGTGAAGATCCCTGTTCCCTAGTCCGTTATTATAATAGGGATGTTATGGCTGCAATTGATATTATCGCCCCTGTGCGTTTAAGACCTCGTAAACCACAACGTCAAGCTCCATGGTTCGACAACAGTGTTAGTGAGCTCAAGAAAAGGGGGCGTAGACTGGAAAGACGATGGAGGAAGACTAACCTAGTGGATGACAAAATAAAACTAATAAAGCATAACGAAGAATATCAATCGACAATCACTCGTAAGAAAGCACAGTTCCTGTCAAATGAGATCACAGCAGCAAACAATAGGCCAGCTCAACTTTTCCGCACAGTGGAGATGCTTTGCAAGCCAGCATGCCTGCAGACTGATGAGACCCTCTCCCAGGCAAGATGCAACGAGTTTGCAAACTTCTTTGCAGATAAAATATCCACCATCCGGGCTGGAATCTCCACAGTGCCATCAAAGGAGTGCCAAACTACAAAGCCCGCCAATATAAGCTACCTGCCTTCATGGACCAGCTTTGATCCAGTGGATGTAAAGGACACTGCTGAAATTGCTCGGATTTTGCGTCCCACCACCTGTGATCTGGACCCAGCCTCAACCAAGCTTCTAATAGGTTGTATGGATATAATTGGTCCTGTCTTTACAAAAATTGTTCAATGCTCTTTGCAGACAGGCATTTTTCCTGGACCCCTAAAGGAAGCAATTGTTAGACCGCTTCTTAAAAAACCTAATTTAGATCCCGACTGCATGACCAACTACAGACCGGTATCAAACCTTCCTTTCCTAGGAAAGGTTATTGAGAAAGTCGTTGCAAATCAACTGGAAACCCGCCTGACAACCCATGATATTTATGATCCATTTCAATCAGGATTCAGGAGAAGACATAGCACTGAAACAGCCCTGGTGTGTGTGTGTGTTAAATGATCTTCTGATGGCAAAAGACAGAGGTGACTGTTCAATATTAATCCTTCTGGATCTCTCGGCAGCATTTGATACCGTGGACCATGGGCTTCTGATTGAGCGACTGATACATTTCTGTGGTCTGGATGGCACAGTCCTAAGATGGTTCAAATCATTTCTCACAGGCAGGTCACAGAGAGTATCATCTGGATTATACTCATCACCACCAGTGTCATTGCCATGTGGTGTCCCACAAGGTTCTATACTATCCCCCATGCTTTTTGCAGTATACATGCTCCCATTGGGCGAAATAATCAGGCGCCATGGCCTGGTCTACCACTGCTATGCAGATGATACACAACTGTACTTGTCCTTTGCTCCGGGCACTGATAACCCAATAGCAACCCTTAATGGCTGTCTAGCTGAACTACAGGAGTGGATGAGCGCCAGCTGGCTGCGACTGAACCCGGATAAAACAGAGGTCCTTATGATACGACCGCAACATCAAAGGACAAGACTGCAGCATAGCCAACCAACTGGACTTACACTCGGGGATTCAGAATTACAGACCAGTGATCGTGTGCGGAATCTTGGCGTTGTCCTGGATGGTGGCTTGACACTTAAACATCAGATATCAGCCACAATCAAATCCTCATTCTTTCACCTGAGGAACATAGCAAGAATCAAGCACTTAATTCCCTCAGATGATATGCCAAAAGTCATACATGCATTTGTATCATCTCGTTTAGACTACTGTAATGCCCTCTACCTTGGTCTCCCAGCAAAAGAATTGCAGCGCTTACAGCTGGTGCAAAACACAGCTGCCAGGCTATTAACCAACCAGCCCCGTTCTAGCCACATAACACCCATCCTCTACTCCCTTCACTGGCTGCCTGTACGATGGCGAATCATCTTCAAGATTGGCTTACTGAGTTTCAAAGCATTACATGACCAAGGCCCAAGGTACCTGAAACAGCTTCTGACCCCATACTGCCCCACTCGATTACTGCGATCTGTAGATGAAGGACTTTTAGCAGTACCTAGAATCTACCGTAATTCATCTGGGGGTCGAGCTTTTAGTCATGCGGCTCCGACTCTATGGAACTCGCTTCCCCGCACAGTGCGAGAGGCCCCAACTATAGAATCCTTCAAAAGTAGACTCAAGACTTTTCTGTTTACTCAAGCATTCCCATAATTGTCCCTTTTAGTATCTTCATGCTTCTGTATTTTATGAAAATGTACTTCATTATTTTCTGTACTATATTATGCTATGTATCTGTTAAGCGCCTTGAGTCCTATGGGAGAAAGAGCGCTATATAAATAAAATTATTATTATTATTATTATCACTGATGCATATATATTCTCAGCAGATCCAAAATGCAAAGGAGTGTAGATTACCTAGTTATAATAACACTATCACTGATGCATATATATTCTCAGCAGATCCAAAATGCAAAGGAGTGTAGATTACCTGCAGAGAAAGGAGAGCAATTGTCATATTGGTCCGGCACAGCCCTTCAGTATATGGCAAACATACAGCCACTATGTAGAAGTCCTGGGTAAGTCTATATTGTAATATTTTCATAACCCTTTTAAACAGCCCTTATAATAAAGCCCTGTTCAGCTGGCTGTTGTTCAGCCAAGCATCTTTCCTTATGAATGGTAAGTATCCATGTGTCTCTAGTAATTGCAATCAAGGCCTAACATCCCACCCCCGTTTACAGAGCATGCCATAAAACTCAACTAAAACAAACACTAAGATAGCAGTTACCAACTATATAAAGCTGCAAGACAGTTTCATCCTAGAATACAATATAGTTTATGATATACAAATTGACAGTGTAGATTACCTAGTTATAATAACACTATCACTGATGCATATATATTCTCAGCAGATCCAAAATGCAAAGGAGTGTAGATTACCTGCAGAGAAAGGAGAGCAATTGTCACATTGGTCCGGCACAGCCCTTCAGTATATGGCAAACATACAGCCACTATGTAGAAGTCCTGGGTAAGTCTATATTGTAATATTTTCATAACCCTTTTAAACAGCCCTTATAATAAAGCCCTGTCCAGCTGGCTGTTGTTCAGCCAAGCATCTTTCCTTATGAATGGTAAGTATCCATGTGTCTCTAGTAATTGCAATCAAGGCCTAACATCCCACCCCCGTTTACAGAGCATGCCATAAAACTCAACTAAAACAAACACTAAGATAGCAGTTACCAACTATATAAAGCTGCAAGACAGTTTCATCCTAGAATACAATATAGCTTATGATATACAAATTGACAGTGTAGATTACCTAGTTATAATAACACTATCACTGATGCATATATATTCTCAGCAGATCCAAAATGCAAAGGAGTGTAGATTACCTAGTTATAATAACACTATCACTGATGCATATATATTCTCAGCAGATCCAAAATGCAAAGGAGTGTAGATTACCTGCAGAGAAAGGAGAGCAATTGTCATATTGGTCCGGCACAGCCCTTCAGTATATGGCAAACATACAGCCACTATGTAGAAGTCCTGGGTAAGTCTATATTGTAATATTTTCATAACCCTTTTAAACAGCCCTTAAAATAAAGCCCTGTTCAGCTGGCTGTTGTTCAGCCAAGCATCTTTCCTTATGAATGGTAAGTATCCATGTGTCTCTAGTAATTGCAATCAAGGCCTAACATCCCACCCCCGTTTACAGAGCATGCCATAAAACTCAACTAAAACAAACACTAAGATAGCAGTTACCAACTATATAAAGCTGCAAGACAGTTTCATCCTAGAATACAATATAGCTTATGATATACAAATTGACAGTGTAGATTACCTAGTTATAATAACAATATCACTGATGCATATATATTCTCAGCAGATCCAAAATGCAAAGGAGTGTAGATTACCTAGTTATAATAACACTATCACTGATGCATATATATTCTCAGCAGATCCAAAATGCAAAGGAGTGTAGATTACCTGCAGAGAAAGGAGAGCAATAGTCACATTGGTCCGGCACAGCCCTTCAGTATATGGCAAACATACAGCCACTATGTAGAAGTCCTGGGTAAGTCTATATTGTAATATTTTCAGAACCCTTTTAAACAGCCCTTATAATAAAGCCCTGTTCAGCTGGCTGTTGTTCAGCCAAGCATCTTTCCTTATGAATGGTAAGTATCCATGTGTCTCTAGTAATTGCAATCAAGGCCTAACATCCCACCCCCGTTTACAGAGCATGCCATAAAACTCAACTAAAACAAACACTAAGATAGCAGTTACCAACTATATAAAGCTGCAAGACAGTTTCATCCTAGAATACAATATAGCTTATGATATACAAATTGACAGTGTAGATTACCTAGTTATAATAACACTATCACTGATGCATATATATTCTCAGCAGATCCAAAATGCAAAGGAGTGTAGATTACCTAGTTATAATAACACTATCATGGATGCATATATATTCTCAGCAGATCCAAAATGCAAAGGAGTTTAGATTACCTGCAGAGAAAGGAGAGCAATTGTCATATTGGTCCGGCACAGCCCTTCAGTATATGGCAAACATACAGCCACTATGTAGAAGTCCTGGGTAAGTCTATATTGTAATATTTTCATAACCCTTTTAAACAGCCCTTATAATAAAGCCCTGTTCAGCTGGCTGTTGTTCAGCCAAGCATCTTTCCTTATGAATGGTAAGTATCCATGTGTCTCTAGTAATTGCAATCAAGGCCTAACATCCCACCCCCGTTTACAGAGCATGCCATAAAACTCAACTAAAACAAACACTAAGATAGCAGTTACCAACTATATAAAGCTGCAAGACAGTTTCATCCTAGAATACAATATAGCTTATGATATACAAATTGACAGTGTAGATTACCTAGTTATAATAACACTATCACTGATGCATATATATTCTCAGCAGATCCAAAATGCAAAGGAGTGTAGATTACCTAGTTATAATAACACTATCACTGATGCATATATATTCTCAGCAGATCCAAAATGCAAAGGAGTGTAGATTACCTAGTTATAATAACACTATCACTGATGCATATATATTCTCAGCCGATCCAAAATGCAAAGGAGTGTAGATTACCTGCAGAGAAAGGAGAGCAATTGTCATATTGGTCCGGCACAGCTCTTCAGTATATGGCAAACATACAGCCACTATGTAGAAGTCCTGGGTAAGTCTATATTGTAATATTTTCATAACCCTTTTAAACAGCCCTTATAATAAAGCCCTGTTCAGCTGGCTGTTGTTCAGCCAAGCATCTTTCCATCTGCTGTTCAGCCAAGCATCAGTTTCACGAGCATACATATAAAGGGGATACATACGATATACCAGCTGATGGAATGCTGGCGGTCATTTGTCTTCCCGATGCAGAGAATCCCGACAGGGGTCAGGTAAGTATGGTTACCCTTCCCCCTTATCCAGGACCATCTTAACAGCAGTGTAGGCCCCTGGGCACAGCAATGCACTGGGGTCCCTACCCATCCTCCAGTGGAAGGGGTGTTGGTGCTACCAGCGGCACCTTTGATGTCCCGCGGGCGATAGGGGGTGTTCTATCTTCCGCTCAGCATGTAAGACCTGGAGCAGTAATTTCTGCTACTTACCCCTTTACTGCACAGATAGGGTACATGACTTCCAGGGTGGTAGGGAGTGTTTAATACATAGGGGAGGGGTGGATACTGGAGTGGACTAAATAGTCATCATTTTCCAGTGGGAGGGCAGCCATCTGAATGAAGCTATCTGGATACGAACATTAGCATAAGGTAGTAAGTAAATCTGACTGCAGTGGCTGTCAGTGTTTGTATCTGTATCCAGGGTCATAACTACCTGTTTGCCAGTGGTGCCTTGCCCAAAGTCCATATGGCAGCACCACCCTGCTCTCTCTAGTCCCTCACCAGTCACCGCCTCCCGCTGCTGCATTGCTGCCCTGTTTGTGGTGTATGCTCAGCTCCTCTGCTGCTGAGCGCACCCACTATATAAGCTGCAGCAGGGTAGTGCCGCCGCCAGCTTCGCCTTCTCCTAGTCCCTGGATCAGATGCCACGCCCCTCCCCTGCAGTGTCTCCAGGGACTCGGCCAGCCCTAGCTGACTCCCACAGTGTGCTCAGCCCTCCGTCATGCTGGCGGCGGGCAGAGAAGAGGATCGAGGAGCTGACAGGAGGATGCGTTGGACGGTGGGAAGGAGCAGGGACAGGTGAGGAGACCAGTGGCGATGGGAGAGGAGATGAGCAGGAGGAGCAGTGACATGAGCCTTTGCCTCCTTTGCCTGTCACCTCACCTCTCCTCCACTAGTATCATACTGCACTCCCTCCCTGCCTCACTCCTGCAGTCTCCCTTCCTAGCCAAGGCCCCAGCACCATCAATACACCCTTTTTATCCCTTCCTTCCACATTAATCTTACCTCAACGCTACAGCAATCCTGATAATCTCATTCACATCTCTCCCACAAACTCCTACCCCCTATCCTGCGCACTCTGGAATGCCAGATCTGTTTGCAACAAACTGGCCCCCACTCACAAGCTTTTCATTTCCAACTCGCTGCACCTCCTGGCCATTACAGAAACCTGGATTACTCCCCATGACACCACTTCTCCTGCTGCTTTCTCTGCTGGGGGCCTCACATTCTCACACACACCCCGACCCGGGGGTCGCCATGGTGGTGGTGTTGGGATCCTTTTACCCTCAAGCTACACATACCAACTTATACCTCCAGAACCATCTCTTACATTCTCTACATTTGAGGTCCATGCAATACGCCTCTACCAACCTACTAATCTTCGAGTTGCTGTCATTTACCGGCCACCTGGCATTTCCTCCAAATTCCTCGACAACTTTGCTTCCTGGCTACCTCACTTCCTCTCTTATGACATTCCTTCCATTATCCTAGGTGATTTCAACATCCCTATCGATAACCCCACAAAACCACCTGCCTCTAAACTCCTTAACCTCACCTCTTCACTTGGTCTCTCCCAGTGGACCACCTCACCCTCCCATGTGAACGGGAGCTCACTGGATCTGGTTTTCACTCACCGCTGTGATAGTTCTGATTTCTCCAATTCCCCTTTTCCCCTCTCTGACCACCACTTGCTCTCATTCAACTTATCTATCTCTGCTCCCCCATCTCTCCCTCCTAAGGCTACCATCACTAAGCGTAACATTGAGGCTATAGACACCTCATCCCTATCCTCCCTGTTTGACTCGCTTCTCTCTCCTCTTCTCTCTCTCACATGCCCTGAACAAGCTACATCCCTATACAATGCATCTCTTACTTCAGCCCTTGACTCTGTTGCTCCGCCAACCACTATTCACCCTCGCAGATCAACACCTCAACCCTGGCACACCAAATGCACCAGATATCTACAAAAATGCTCACGTTCTGCCGAGCGACAGTGGAGGAAATCATGCTCTAAAGCAGACTTCCTCCATTTCAAATTCATGCTCTCATCCTTCAGTGCTGCCCTTTCCCTCGCTAAACAATCATACTTCAAAATCCTCATCTCTACCCAGTCTTCCAACCCCCGGTGCCTCTTTGCCACTGTTAACTCCCTCCTCTGCCCACCACCACCTCCTCTCCCTTCCTCATTGTCTGCTCTTGACTTTGCCACTTACTTCACATCCAAGATTGACTCCATACGTCAGGACATCACATCCCACCAGACCAGCAACCAGCCACCACCCATCCTTTGCCACCCCTCCCCTTCCCACTTACCAACTCTGACATCTTTCTCCCATGTATCTGGTGAGGAAGTCATGGCCCTCATACATTCCTCTCCCCCACAACCTCCCCACTCGACCCTATCCCCTCCCACCTCCTCCGCTACCTCTCTCGTTCTGCCTGTTCCCATCTTGCCCACCTTCTCAATCTCTCCCTCTTATCAGGCACTGTCCCTTCTGCCTTCAAGCATGCTCTTGTCTCCCCTATTCTTAAAAAAACCTACCCTTGATCCTAACACTCTCTCCAACTATTGACACATCTCTCTCCTCCCCTTTGCCTCCAAACTTCTTGAGTGTATTGTCTATAATCGCCTTACTGCCTTTCTTTCCTCTCACTCACTGCTTGACCCATTCCAGTCTGGTTTCCGCTCTCTCCACTCCACTGAAACTGCCCTCACAAAAGTCTGCAATGACCTCCATGCAGCCAAATCTAAGGGCCACTACTCTCTGCTTATTCTTCTTGACCTCTCTGCTGCTTTTGACACTGTGGACCACCCTCTCCTTCTGCTAATACTTCACTCTCTTGGTCTACGCAATACTGCCCTCTCCTGGCTGTCCTCCTATCTCTCTGATCGTTCCTTCTCTGTCTCCTCTCATGATGCTACCTCACCCCCACTTCCACTAACTGTTGGTGTCCCCCAAGGTTCTGTTCTTGGGCCTCTCCTTTTCTCTCTCTATACGTCCTCTTTAGGTGAACTCATTAGTTCTTTTAACTTCCAGTATCACCTCTATGCTGATGACACTCAAATCTACCTCTCCTCCCCTGATCTCTCCACGGCTCTCCTCACTCGTACCTCTAACTGTCTTTCTGCTATCTCTTCCTGGATGTCCCAGCGCTTTCTTAAACTCAACATATCTAAGACTGAGCTGATCATCTTCCCACCCTCCCGCACAACCTCACCTCCCACAATCTCATTATCCATTGATGGCACGACTATCTCCTCTAGCCCCCAAGTACGCTGTCTTGGTGTAATCCTTGAATCCTCCCTCTCCTTCAAACCACACATTCAGCACCTCTCACAAACCTGTCATTTTAATCTCAAAAACATTTCCAGGATCAGACCATTTCTCACCCAGGATGCCACTAAGATCATTATTTACTCACTGACTATTTCCTGACTGGACTACTGTAATCTCCTCCTAACTGGCCTCCCTGACAATTACCTCTCTCCACTCCAATCTATCCTCAATGCTGCTGCCCGGCTTATCTTCCTCACCAAACGCACTACGTCCACCTCTACTCTCCTACAAGCCCTTCACTGGCTTCCCTTCCCTTTCAGAATCCAATTCAAACTTCTCACACTCACTTACAAAGCACTCACCCACTCCTCTCCCATTTACATCTCTGACCTTATCTCCCTTTACTCTCCCACCCGTCCTCTTTGCTCTGCTAATGCACGCCGACTCTCCTGTCTTCTCATTACTTCCTCCCACTCCTATCTCCAAGATTTTTCACGTGCTGCTCCCTTGCTCTGGAATTCTTTACCTCTCCCCCTCAGACTCTCCACCTCTCTACAAAACTTCAAACGGGCTCTTAAGACCCATTTCTTTACCAAACCCAGCCAAATCTCATCCTAACCTTCTGTTCCACGCTCTCTGTGTACCCCATCTGTGTCACCCCTGTCTGTCTACCCCTCCCCTTAGAATGTAAGCTCTCACGAGTAGGGCCCTCTTCCCTCTTGTGCTTATCCTTTTCTTACTTTAATAATCCTCAACTGCCCAAATCACGCAGTTTTTTTGGCCACCTGGAACTTATCTCTGTCATTTACTGGCGTAGTTATGCTTAGTTACCCTGTACTTGTCCTATATTGTCTTCAACTGTAAGTCAATGTTTTCCTGTTTTGATTATGTGCATATGTACTCTGTAATTGGGCGCTGTGGAACCCTTGTGGCGCCATATAAATAAAGGATAATAATAATAATAATAATAATAATAATAATGAGCCGGCGAGTGATGAGCGTGCATGCACGTGAAACCTTCTTGCACGCCGGGTGACAGTTTTTTTTTGAGACGGAGGAGCTCAGCATCAGGCTGTAACGTGGCAGCTGCAACCGCCCTTTACACAGAGAGGCTGGGCTGGTTTCCACTGACTACACTAAGTTCTCACGTGCATGTTTAATAACTGATGCTGACCGGGTGAGCATTCACTGTCTTCCCTCTTCATGTCTGTTTCGTTCTGCCCCATGTCTGTCTCTCTCTCGCCCTGTGTCTGTCTCTATGCCCATGTCTGATTGTCTCTCTGCCCATTTATGTCTCTCTCTCCCCGTGTCTGTCTCTCTCCCCGTGTCTGTCTCTTTCCCCATGTCTGTCACTCTGCCCATGTCTATCTTTCTCTCCCTGTCCTTGTCACTCTGCCCATGTATCTCTATCCCTGTGTCTGTCTCTCTGCTGAGGTCTGACTCTCTCTCCCCATGTCTGTCTCTCTGCCCATGTCTGTCTCTCTCTCCCCATTTCTGTCTTTCTCTCTCCCTCCCTTCTGTCTCTCACTGCCCCTCTCTCCCCATGTCTCTTTCTCTCTCGCTCTCTCTCTCTCCATGTCTCTCTATCTCCCCATGCCTCCGTCCCCATGTCTCTCTCTTCCTCTCTACCCATGTCTCTCTCCATCCCCATGTCTTTCTCTCTACCCATGTCCCCATGTTTCTCTCTCTCTCCCAATGTCTCTCTCTCTTTCTGTACAATATATATGTATACATATATAAATCATAATAAAGGATTTATTTTTTATCTTTAAAAGTCTGATTTATAAACAAATCTGGAACTCCCCTCTAAAAATCCTGCATTTGCCCCTGGGTTAGTGGGGAGAGCAGCAGCATGGTAGGACAGCAGTGTTTTGTAATAAAGGAGCCGCCCGCATGCAGCAGCAGGAGGGGGTGAGACACAGGTCTTAGTGCGGAATATGAGCGGCTGACACACACACATTCTCTCTTTCATCAATGTGTAGGGGCTCTACCTGGCATAAAGTGTATAAGGGGCTCTTCTGTGACATAACATGTATAAGGGGGATGTACTTAATATTCTGGTGCCGGAATCCAGACAGCCGAGAAGATGGCTTTTAGGAAATATAAGCAGACACAAAAAAATAAAGAAAAAGAGATATATCTTGTTAGGCAGAGGGAGACTAAGAAGGTAATCAGATGTGCAAAGGCACAAGCTGAGGAGCAAATGGCCCAGTCAGTGGGTAAAGGAGGCAAAACTTTTTTTAGGTATATAAGTGAAAGGAGGAAAACAAAAGGCGGAATAATTAAACTAAAGACAGAGACTGGGAGTCTTGTTGATGGAGACAATGTAATAGCAGATCATCTTAATAATTAATTTTGCTCAGTATTCACTACTGAAAGAGAGGGGAAGGGGCCACAGTTAAGTTGCAGGGATTTTCAGGAAAATGAAACAAGTACATTTACTGAGAAGGTCCTAACAGAACTCTCAAAGCTGAAAGTGAACAAATATATGGGGCCAGATGGGATACATCCAAGGATACTAAAAGAACTTAAAGAGGTGCTGGTAGCATAATTGACAGAATTATTCAACCAGTCATTAGCTACAGGAGTAATTCCAGGGGACTGGAAAAGAGGTAACGTAGTCCCACTGCACAAAAGTGGAAGCAAAGAAGATGCAAACCACTACAGACCAGTTAAGTAGTAGGGAAATTGATGGAAACACTCTTAAGGGCCATATACACGGGAGAGATGTGTGCTGAGCGAACCACTCAGCACACATCTCTCCCGCCGCTCAGCACAGCGCGATGTGTGCTGAGCGATGTGGGGGAGAACGGGGGGGTGCTCATTTCACCCAGTGGGTAAATGAGCTCCGTGCTAGATTGAGCCTGCATGCAGGCCAATCTAGCACCGGCGATAGCGATGCGCGGGGCCGCGCATCGCTATCGCTGTGGGGGGTACACATGGGTGATCTGTTCTTAAAATCTAAGCAATCTAGTCAGATTGCATAGATTTTAAGCATGGATCTCTCCGTGAGTACCCCCTTAAAAAGAAAGAGGTGTAGATTATCTCAAATCCAGCAATTTACAGGATCCCAAACAGCATGGATTCACTGAGGGAAGATCATGTCAAACAAATCTTATTGACTTTTTTGACTGTGTGATTAAAGTGGTGGAAAAAGGTGGAGCCGTGGATATAGCTTATCTAGACCTTAGTAAAGCTTTTTTCACTGTTCCACATCGCAGACTGCTAAATAAACTTCAAAGTTTGGGTTGGATACTAGGATTATTGAATGGATGAGATCTTGGCTGCAGGATAGAAAACAGAAAGTTGTGGTAAATGGAGTGCATTCACAGGAGGGAAATGTTACCAGTGGAGTACCCCATGGATCTGCACTTGGACCAGTGCTTTTTAATATCTTTATTGGTGACATTGCAAATGGCATTAAAAGGAAAGTATGCCTCTTTGCAGATGATACAAAGGTATGCAACAGGGTAGACGCACCAGGAGGGGTAAAACAGATGATTGAGGATCTAGGTAGACTAGAGGAATGGTCAAGAGTGTGGCAATTACTGTTTAATGCCCAAAAATGCAAAATCATGCACTTGGGTCTCAAACATCCAAAGGCTAAATATAGTATTAATGGTACTATACTGGAAATTACTGAGGAGGAAAGGGATCTAGGAGTCACTATTTCAGGTGACTTTAAGGCAGGTAAGCAATGTAACAAAGCAATGAGGAAGGCAAGTCAGATGCTTGGCTGCATTGGGAGAGGAATCAGCAGCAGAAAGAAAGAAGTAATAATGCCACTGTATAGGTCATTGGTACGGCCTCATCTAGAATACTGTGTTCAATTCTGGAGGCCATATCTTCAAAAGGATTTTAATACATTAGAGACTACAAAGAAGGGCAACTAAAATGGTGCATGACCTACATCACAAAACATACACAGAAAGACTAAAAAATCTCAATATATATCGTTTGGAGCAGAGAAGGGAAAGAGGGGACATGATAGAAACTTTCAAATATAGCAACGGTTTTAACAAGGTCCTGGAGGGAAACATTCTCCAAATGAAGAGAAGCAATAGGACACGAGGACATGCACTGAGACTGGAAGAGGGGAGGTTCAGGGGAAATTTGAGGAAAAACCACTTCACAGAAAGGGTAGTGGACAAGTGGAATAGCCACCCATCAGAGGTGGTAGAAGCTAAGACAGTAGAGAAATTTAAACATGCATGGGATAGACATAAGGATAGCCTTACAAAGATGAGGATCAAATAAGGTTTCAGATAAAAAAAAAAAAAATGGGGCAGACTAGATGGGCCAAGTGGTTCTTATCTGCTGTCAAATTCTATGTTTCTATCCTGTCCAGCTATGTGTTCTGCATGCACAGACTGCATACAATACAGAACGGCTCCAGGGTCCCCTAATCGGCAGCACAGACTATATGCAGTCTGATTCTGCAGAAATCAGAGCCATGGCAGCCCCATACGGTAACAGGTGTGCTAGACACCTGTTCTCTGCAATCGCAGGGTCAGACTGAACCTGAGAGGGGCCCCGCTGTGTGAGCGAGCCCTGGGGAGAGCGCCCTACCACCACCCCTCCCCGCCTTCCCTTTTATGAATGAAATTTAGAAATCACCACATCTGACACTCATCCAGTCAGAGGTGAATCTATTAACAAATGAAAAAAAAATATCTGTTTTGTTTGAAGCGTTGCAAACTTTTAATAATAAAACAAAAAACAATGGGATGAAGAGTCATCCAATCACCAGCTTTTGAACAGAAAAAGTTAGAAGCATATCTGAGCCGCTCAGAGTGCTTTCTGCACTGCAGGTGAATCTTAACTAAAAGTGCACTCAGTGCAGAAATGTGCTAATATAATATTATCATTTATAGAAAGTAATCAGCAGCGAATAACCTAAATTCACGCTTTTACACACAAGTGTAAAAATAATGATATGTGAGCTATGCTAAAAATGTACTGAACTCCGATAGTTCTAACAGTAGATTGAGTGGGAACAAAGACATTATCAGCAACAAATATAAATTATATTCAATAGGGCGTTAAATAGCAAATTCAATTTATTGTAATATTTGTTTCATTTTTCAGCAGAACCCTCTTGAGATATGTTGATTTTAACACTTACTGATCATTTATGATAGGTAAGGCTGGCAAGGGTCAGCACAAAATCCTGTTTGATAAAGCTGCATGACTTGATTTACAATGGTGTACTTAGATGTCTGAATGCAGACGACCCCATACAATTAGAGTTTCTGAGGTCTTATACAGTACATCTCAGTAGATGACCTCTACTGGCTTATGTGTGTAATCAGCTTCCGACCACATTAATGGGTTCCAACCATGCTAGATCCAGATATTATACCAAAGTGGATGATTAGCATTCAAATTTAGTTACCTGAGGCAGTGGTAGATTTACCGCTATGCGACTTAAGCGGTCGCTTAGGGCCGGTGGGTCCCAGGGGCCGGCATACCCTCCAATTTTATACAGGATTTCTATGGCAGCGCTGCGGGACCAGAACCCCGCAGTGCTGATAATCATACATGAGGCTCCATTTTGTGAGCCTGCAAGCTTTGCCCAGAACCAATATGGCGGCGGGCATTGCTCACACACAAACGTTAGAATTCGGCCCCCGGACTATGTGGCCCTTTGCATGCATCAAATTATGCCGGCAGAGGCAGCGATTCCTCTGGTCTGGCATTGAGGCAGTAGCTGAGGGTGTAGCGGGCAGGAAATCAGGGTGGCAGCTATGTGGAAAGAGCCTGTGGGCAGTGAGGTGAAGGCTGGGGATGGAGGCAGCCAGGGGTTGTCACTGGGGGCGAGGGGAGGAGTGTCAGTCAGGCCCCAGTAATCACATAGATCTGGCCGAGGTCTCTCTCAGGTGGCCAAGGCCAGCAGTGCCTCTTCCCTGTTACAGGGCTGCGTTATTCTCATTATGGGCATTATTCAATTGAAGTGGGAACTGCCATCAGAAAGACGACAGTTTCCGGTTTTTTTAGGTCGAATCATGATTCAGCCTATTCAATAGGGCTGATGTTTTTACAACTTGTCGGCAATTCCGACTTGTCAGAAAACACGTGGATCAACGGATTAGCCGTGGATCCACGTGTTTTGTTGGATTTGCAATCAAATCCGACAGGTTTTAGTCCTGTTTTCAACAATGTCAATCTGACTTTAAAAAAAGTCGTATTGACTTGTCGAAAACGACCAAAACTTGTCGGATTTGGCTCCAAATTGAATACTGAACGGTCTGATCCTTTCCAACGGAAAGGATCCGTCATCAATTGACTACTACCCTATGTCCTATTCAATCGCATATACAGTATGTTATATCATATATGTTATTATCATATCCCCTATATGTTATCACGGGATCGGTTTGTTTTACGGGCTGTCCTATATGTTGTAACATGTCATATATGTTATTATCATGTCCCCGATATGTTATCAAAGTTGGAGTGCCAATGGTGCCAACCCCTTTCATCACTATTGAAATATTCTCATAAAATCAATCTGCACCTTAATTTGTGGGCTAGCAGATACTTTGGAAAATGCACATTATAGAATCAGTAATAGTGTTTAGAGCAGAAAGGATGGTGTAATGGTTAGCATTACTGCCTCACAGCACTGGGGTCATGGGTATGATTCCCACCATGACCCTAACTGTGTGGAGTCTGTATATTCTCACCATACTTGCGTGGGTTTCCTCCCACAATCCAAGAATATACTGGTAGGTTAATTGGCTCCCAACAAAAAATAACCCTATTGTGTAAGTGTGTGCGAGTACATGTGTTTAGGGCAGGCTAGATGGGCTAAGTGGTTCTTAAATTATGTAAAATTGTTTCTATGACACCAGCGGCACTGTAGGGAAACCCAGCCCATTGGTGGGGCAAGAAGATATGCCTCCGCTAGCTGACATGCCCCTAAGTGGTGTGTTTCAAGTGTACCTTTTTTTTAGCTGTGAAATGTTGGAGGGTAAGTGCCTGCCCATTGGGTGCATCTGGACAGTAAGGCGCCGCTCTCCTCCTCCTTGTCAGCACAGAGCTGGATCACTGCAGCGGGTACTGGGGACCGTGAATAAGGTGTACTACTGTGTGTCTCACCGTGAATAAGGGACACTACTATGAAGTGTAATGTGAGCAAGGGACACTCCAGTGTGACATCATTTTAAATGGGAGTACTATTGTGTGTTCACGCCTCTTCCACACAAGGCCATGCCCCTTTTTTGGGGAGATTTAGCATACACCAACTGTGGTGGGGTGGGGGGGGCATGGGTGGATTGTTTGAGGATGGAAGCCCCAAATTGGTGTCTTGCTTAGAACCCCATAAGGTCTAAATCTGCCTCTGACCTGAGGGTTTATCAAATTGGACACTGATCCTGTTAGAATCTGCCATGTTGGCCAGATTTAGTGTCAAGTTAAGTGTTCAGCTTATTAAACTCACTAATAGTGTATTTTCCTGTTACACTCCAAATGTTACCATTGATTTGATATATATACTATATATACACAGTACATGCAAGAATACAAGAAGCAAGCTGGCACTCCATTTTCAGTCCATTAATACTCGCCCCAGTACCCTCGCGGGTATCGAGTAGAACCCCAATATGTGAAAAACAGCAAAAAGGCGGCACTCTTGGGTCACACATTTAAAGTATGACAAGACAACTGCGTTGTACATTCAATGTTTTGGTTTCTCCAACCTTTATCAAGAATATATCTATATACACATGATTAACATATTAAAATAAGAAAATAATTAGAAGCACGTACTTAACGTTTAATATGGATTTTATAGGGTTTAAATAGATAAGCAGTCTGAACATATAAGTACACATTTGGGAATTGTCAATTATCCACCAGTAGGGATTAGGAGGAAGTGATGTCAGATTAGGTTTACAATAAAAGGAAGGAAGTGCCCAAATATTAGTGTATCAGAATATTTGGAGACATTGGTGGATTACCACAGCAGTGAACGGGGTGAATATGCAAGCTGTATTTTACACATACAGTATATTTTGGTATATTTAGATCTACTGTAAGATACTTTTTGTAGACATCTATGAATATGACCCCAGTTATCTGGATTGATATGTATCATTGTAAAATGATGTATAAATGTTGGATGTAAGATTTAATTTAGTATGTAACAATAGTGATATTTATGGAATCTTAATTCTACTTCCGGTTAAAACTGGTATATATCATTCAATCAGGGTTTATTGTATCATGGCCATTAAGGCGAATTGATGAAGTGAACAGTGTACAGTGTACAGTATCAATATCAATCGATTATGCTGCTTATATGGATTTAGCAGGAATATGTAATACTATATATATAATATATAATATTATGTGATGTATATATAATGACTCATTAATCGATCTAAAGTACCCGTACTAGATATACATCTACAATTGTTGATCAAATTAATATTCATTTGAAGGTACGTGTCTCTCTAAAGGTTATAGAGGCTATCATCACTTATAAATATTTTCTGCTCTGCTTTTTCTGTTAAACCTTTTATTATGCTGGCTTGAATTTATATAATTTGACATACTCGCCATATATATTCCGATTTCCCTATCTGTTTTTGACGTTCATGTTTATTTTATTTTTTTAGAAATTGTGTATTACTATTAATACACTGATTAACAGTACAAGTTATATATTCTGTATTTGTAGATATACCCTGATGAAGTCTCGGCACAAGATGATACGCTTTGGGTTATTCATGTAATTGTAATCCCTGATCTTCACAGCAAGGAGTGGGGAGAGGAATTTCTGTCAAAAAATGGATACTGTTTACCATGTGTGTACAATTTTATGCAAAATTGCTTTTAACAAATATGTGAAATTGGAATATTTGTATTTATCTGAATTGGCTCAGAGGAGCGATAGTCCATCAGAGACATTAGTTGACCTATAGGTCTAGGAATAGCCTATTATTGTTGTATCTTGATTCTAGCAAGGAACCAAGGGCCTAATTCAGACTTGATCCCTAACAAGTGATTTTTTTCACTGCTGTGATCAGTAGTCGCCTCCTACAGGGTATTTTAGCTGTGCAAGTGTGCGAACACAAGTGTAGCAGAGCTGTACAAACAGATTTTGTGCAGTCTATGCGCAGCCCAGGTCTTACTCAGCCGCTGCAATCACATCAGCCTGTCCGGGACTGGAATTGACGTCAGGAACCCTCCCTGCAAACGCATGGACAAGCCTGCAATTTTTCCAGACACTCGCTGAAAATGGTCAGTTGACACCCACAAACACCTTCTTCCTGTCAATCTCCTTGTGATCACCCATGCGAACGGATCCGTCGTACAAACCCATCGCTGAGCAGCGATCTGCTTTGTACCCATCCGATGCGCCTTGTGGTGCATACGCATGCGCAGTTTGGAGCTGTTCGCCCGCACAGCAGCAGTCAGGTCTGAATTACCCCCTAGTTAGAAGAGCAGCCAAAAATGGATCACATATATATATATATATATATATATGTATATATATATGTTACAATATACAAATAACAAATATTTTAAGTAAAGTTTTTTAAATAAATGTATGTATACCTTGGAAATGAAAAAGACTGATGCTAATTTTCTTATCTATTAGATTGGTATAAGAGGTTTACTATTCCATAGATAACTGCTTATAAAGATAAACTAACCTCTAGTAATCTATAAGCATTAGGCGCACCCCAAAGAAACAACTTTTCTATATTCTTGCAAAAGGTCCATTCAGGTAGAGGACCAATCTTTGGAGTTGCTGCTGATTATCAATAAAAAAACGAAATATACAAAAACCCTTTAGATATAATTTTGGTTGTATTTAAAACCATTATTTTTAAAAGCGCAATACTAGTTAACAAATACTTTTTTCAATATATATATGTATTTATATATATATATATATAGTATTAGCACAAAAGAAGGGTATTGTTTATTGTGTACTGTGGCTGTATATATATATATATATATATATATATATATATATATGTCCATAATAAAAAATATTGCGCCATTTGTGAGTGAAATAACGCCTAAATATTAATCTGGCAGTTTATAAATTCAGACACGTGTATATATTAGAGATGAGCGGGTTCGGTTCCTCGGAATCCGAACACCCCCGAACTTCACCCATTTTACACGGGTCCGAGGCATACTCGGATTCTCCCGTATGGCTCGGATAACCCGAGCGCGCCCAAACGTCATCATCCCGCTGTCGGATTCTCGCGAGATTCGGATTCTATATAAGGAGCCGCTCGTCGCCGCCATTTTTCACTCGTGCATTGGAAATGATAGTGAGAGGAAGTGGCTGGCGTCCTCTCACTTTGTTTCAGGGGGCTGCATATCTTTATTCTGGGGACCAGCAGTATTATATAGGAGGAGTACAGTGCAGAGTTTTGCTGACCAGTGACCACCAGTATTATACGTTCTCTAACAAAGAAAATATAACCAGCGCTGGTTGCTCATGTATTAAATGAATAAAGGTTATGAATTCTGAAGGCTTGTAAAAATAAACACATTTATTATTACCACATAGTATAATGACCATATAATTAAATGAAATAAAAACACTTAAAAGCCTGTATATATATACAAATCTCCACACTGCTGGCTAGGGAGCTCTCAGAGAGGACCAATGTCACTGGATATGACCATCATTAATCGGTAGTTTTGCATATATCCGATATTAGGCAATCATGAGGTTATTATTACCAGTGTTCCAAATGCAGATACCGTCCACCTCAAATATCACTGGAGAAGTAGTATTGTATGTCCTTAGAATATCGGACAAATCCAGGAGGGTGAAAGCTACATTGATCTCGCAGTCGGAAGCAACGCACGCTCCGACCGCGAGATCAATGTGGTTATCCAGCTGGTCACGTGACCGGACGCTGCACGTCAGACGGGTCCGTTACTAAGATACTATTCCTGTTTACCTGTGGTTAGATATACCACATGATTAATGTCCAGTGAGATCATTGGCTTCATCTCCAGTCACGTGATTCTTCATATCACATGATCGGGCTCTATAGAGAAATAAGATATTTAAAACTCACTTTTTATTATTTTCTTACAATCGCTTTTTCCTTTCTTATATATGTATATATTTTGGGACCAATTAAGACTCTAGTACTTCATATTCTAATGTATTTTGCTGAATGGCTTGTATTTTAACTCACTAAGTAATTGACCAGGTGTAACATGTTAGATCATTTAGATCAGGTATAAAAAGGCCTCATGCCAAACCACCATATACTTGCTCCTGAGGAAGCTGGAACACATAGACCAGCGAAACGCGTTGAGCCGATCAGCCTGTTACTGTCATCCACCTTTGCTGGTATCCATTGGTCACTCCTTTGCAAAAAGACTGGACCCTCCATTGCAGCTTTCACCCTCCTGGATTTGTCCGATATTCTAAGGACATACAATACTACTTTTCCAGTGATATTTGAGGAGGACAGTATCTGCATTTGGAACACTGGTAATAACCTCATGATTGCCTAATATCGGATATATGCAAAACTACCGATTAATGATGGTCATATCCAGTGACATTGGTCCTCTCTGAGTGCTCCCTAGCCAGCAGTGTGGAGTATTATATATATACAGGCTTTTAAGTGTTTTTATTTCATTTAATTATATGGTCATTATACTATGTGGTAATAATAAATGTGTTTATTTTTACAAGCCTTCAGAATTCATAACCTTTATTCATTTAATACATGAGCAGCCAGCGCTGGTTATTTTTTCTTTGTTTGTTTTTATCCATTCAGGGGAATCACCACCCCCTTACCAGCTGCTATTGTTAGCGCACCCTACATCTTTTCTCCTCCACTTTATTATACGTTCTCTGCCTGAAAAATGCTCCTTATCTGTGCTGCATTGTAGTATATAGTAGGAGTACAGTGCATAATTTTGCTGACCACCAGTATATAATATATAGGAGTACGGTACAGAAGGCCACTGCTCTACCTACCTCTGTGTCGTCAAGTATACTATCCATCCATACCTGTGGTGCATTTCAGTTTTGCACAGTTTGCTGACCACCAGTATATAATATATAGCAGTACGGTACAGTAGGCCACTGCTCTACCTACCTCTGTGTCGTCAAGTATACTATCCATCCATACCTGTGGTGCATTTAAGTTTTGCACAGTTTGCTGACCACCAGTATATAATATATAGCAGTACGGTACAGTAGGCCACTGCTCTACCTACCTCTGTGTCGTCAAGTATACTATCCATCCATACCTGTAGTGCATTTAGGTTTTGCACAGTTTGCTGACCACCAGTATATAATATATAGCAGTACGGTACAGTAGGCCACTGCTCTACCTACCTCTGTGTCGTCAAGTATACTATCCATCCATACCTGTGGTGCATTTCAGTTTTGCACAGTTTGCTGACCACCAGTATATAATATATAGCATTACGGTACAGTAGGCCACTGCTCTACCTACCTCTGTGTCGTCAAGTATACTATCCATCCATACCTGTGGTGCATTTCAGTTTTGCACAGTTTGCTGACCACCAGTATATAATATATAGCAGTACGTTACAGTAGGCCACTGCTCTACCTACCTCTGTGTCGTCAAGTATACTATCCATCCACACCTGTGGTGTATTTCAGTTGTGCGCAGTATATATAGTAGTAGGCCATTGCTATTGATACTGGCATATAATTCCACACATTAAAAAATGGAGAACAAAAATGTGGAGGGTAAAATAGGGAAAGATCAAGATCCACTTCCACCTCGTGCTGAAGCTGCTGCCACTAGTCATGGCCGAGACGATGAAATGCCATCAACGTCGTCTGCCAAGGCCGATGCCCAATGTCATAGTAGAGAGCATGAAAAATCCAAAACACAAAAGTTCAGTAAAATGACCCAAAAATCAAAATTAAAAGCGTCTGAGGAGAAGTGTAAACTTGCCAATATGCCATTTACGACACGGAGTGGCAAGGAACGGCTGAGGCCCTGGCCTATGTTCATGGCTAGTGGTTCAGATTCACATGAGGATGGAAGCACTCATCCTCTCGCTAGAAAAATGAAAAGACTTAAGCTGGCAAAAGCACAGCAAAGAACTGTGCGTTCTTCTAAATCACAAATCCCCAAGGAGAGTCCAATTGTGTCGGCTGCGATGCCTGACCTTCCCAACACTGGACGGGAAGAGGTGGCGCCTTCCACCATTTGCACGCCCCCTGCAAGTGCTGGAAGGAGCACCCGCTGTCCAGTTCCTGATAGTCAAATTGAAGATGTCACTGTTGAAGTACACCAGGATGAGGATATGGGTGTTGCTGGCGCTGAGGAGGAAATTGACAAGGAGGATTCTGATGGTGAGGTGGTTTGTTTAAGTCAGGCACCCGGGGAGACACCTGTTGTCCGTGGGACGAATATGGCCATTGACATGCCTGGTCAAATTACAAAAAAAAAATCACCTCTTCGGTGTGGAATTATTTTAACACAAATGCGGACAACAGGTGTCAAGCAATGTGTTGCCTTTGTCAAGCTGTAATAAGTAGAGGTAAGGACGTTAACCACCTCGGAACATCCTCTCTTATACGTCACCTGCAGCGCATTCATCATAAGTCAGTGACAAGTTCAAAAACTTTGGATGACAGAGGAAGCAGTCCACTGACGACTAAATCCCTTCCTCTTGTAACCAAGCTCCTGCAAACCACACCACCAACTCCCTCAGTGTCAATTTCCTCCTTAGACAGGAAAGCCAATAGTCCTGCAGGCCATGTCACTGGCAAGTCTGACGAGTCCTCTCCTGCCTGGGATTCCTCCGATGCATCCTTGAGTGTAACGCCTACTGCTGCTGGCGCTGCTGTTGTTGCTGCTGGGAGTCGATCGTCATCCCAGAGGGGAAGTCGGAAGACCACTTGTACTACTTCCAGTAAGCAATTGACTGTCCAACAGTCCTTTGCGGGGAAGATGAAATATCACAGCAGTCATCCTGCTGCAAAGCGGATAACTCAGGCCTTGGCAGCCTGGGCGGTGAGAAACGTGTTTCCGTTATCCACCGTTAATTCACAGGCAACTACAGACTTGATTGAGATACTGTGTCCCCGGTACCAAATACCATCTAGGTTCCATTTCTCTAGGCAGGCGATACCGAAAATGTACACATACCTCAGAAAAAGAGTCACCAGTGTCCTAAAAAATGCGTGGACAAGTGGAGCAGGGCAGACTCAGGACTATATGACTGTGACAGCCCACTGGGTAGATGTATTGCCTCCCGCAGCAAGAACAGCAGCGGCGTCACCAATAGCAGCATCTCGCAAACGCCTACTCGTTCCTAGGCAGGCTACGCTTTGTATCACCGCTTTCCAGAAGAGGCACACAGCTGACAACCTCTTACGGAAACTGAGGAACATCATCGCAGAATGGCTTACCCCAAATGGACTCTCCTGGGGATTTGTGACATCGGACAACGCCAGCAATATTGTGCGTGCATTACATCTGGGCAAATTCAAGCACGTCCCATGTTTTGCACATACATTGAATTTGGTGGTGCAGAATTATTTAAAAAACGACAGGGGCGTGCAAGAGATGCTGTCGGTGGCCCGAAGATTTGCGGGCCACTTTCGGCTTTCAGCCACCGCGTGCCGAAGACTGGAGCACCAGCAAACAGTCCTGAACCTGCCCTGTCATCATCTGAAGCAAGAGGTGGTAACGAGGTGGAATTCAACCCTCTATATGCTTCAGAAGATGGAGGAGCAGCAAAAGGCCATTCAAGCCTATACATCTGCCTACGATATAGGCAAAGGAGGGGGAATGCACCTGACTCAAGCGCAGTGGAGAATGATTTCAACGTTGTGCAAGGTTCTGCAACCCTTTGAACTTGCCACACGTGAAGTCAGTTCATACACTGCCAGCCTGAGTCAAGTCGTTCCCCTCATCAGGCTTTTGCAGAAGAAGCTGGAGACATTGAAGGAGGAGCTAAAACAGAGCGATTCCGCTAGGCATGTGGGACTTGTGGATGGAGCCATTAATTCGCTTAACCAGGATTTTGGCCACCGTGCTCGATCCTAGATTTAAAACCTACGTTGTATCTCTCTTTCCAGCAGACACAAGTCTGCAGAGGTTCAAAGACCTGCTGGTGAGAAAATTGTCAAGTCAAGCGGAACGTGACCCGTCAACAGCTCCTCCTTCACATTCTCCCGCAACTGGGGGTGCGAGGAAAAGGCTAAGAATTCCGAGCCCACCCGCTGGCGGTGATGCAGGGCAGTCTGGAGCGAGTGCTGACATCTGGTCCGGACTGAAGGACCTGCCAACGATTACTGACATGTCGTCTACTGTCACTGCATATGATTCTCTCACCATTGAAAGAATGGTGGAGGATTATATGAGTGACCGCATCCAAGTAGGCACGTTAGACAGTCCGTACGTATACTGGCAGGAAAAAGAGGCAATTTGGAGGCCCTTGCAGAAACTGACTTTATTTTACCTAAGTTGCCCCCCCCTCCAGTGTGTACTCCAAAAGAGTGTTTAGTGCAGCCGCTCACCTTGTCAGCAATCGGCGTACGAGGATACTTCCAGAAAATGTGGAGAAGATGATGTTCATCAAAATGAATTATAATCAATTCCTCCGTGGAGACATTCACCAGCAATTGCCTCCAGAAAGTACACAGGGACCTGAGATGGTGGATTCCAGTGGGGACGAATTAATAATCTGTGAGGAGGGGGATGTACACAGTGAAAGGGGTGAGGAATCGGACGATGAGGAGGAGGTGGACATCTTGCCTCTGTAGAGCCAATTTGTGCAAGGAGAGATTGATTGCTTCTTTTTGGTGGGGGTCCAAACCAACCAGTCATTTCAGTCACAGTTGTGTGGCAGACCCTGTCACTGAAATGATGGGTTTGTTAAAGTGTGCATGTCCTGTTTATACAACATAAGGGTGGGTGGGAGGGCCCAAGGACAATTCCATCTTGCACCTCTTTTTTCTTTCATTTTTCTTTGCATCATGTGCTGTTTGGGGACTATTTTTTTGAAGTGCCATCCTGCCTGACTCTGCAGTGCCACTCCTAGATGGGCCAGGTGTTTGTGTCGGCCACTTGTGTCGCTTAGCTTAGCCATCCAGCGACCTTGGTGCACCTCTTTTTTTCTTTGCATCATGTGCTGTTTGGGGACTATTTTTTAAATCGACCATCCTGTCTGACACTGCAGTGCCACTCCTAGATGGGCCAGGTGTTTGTGTCGGCCACTTGGGTCGCTTAGCTTAGTCATCCAACGACCTCGGTGCAAATTTTAGGACTAAAAATAATATTGTGAGGTGTGAGGTGTTCAGAATAGACTGGAAATGAGTGGAAATTATGGTTATTGAGGTTAATAATACTATGGGATCAAAATGACCCCCAAATTCTATGATTTAAGCTGTTTTTGAGTTTTTTTTGTAAAAAACACCCGAATCCAAAACACGCCCGAATCCGACAAAAAATTTTCAGGGAGGTTTTGCCAAAACGCGTCCGAATCCAAAACACGGTCGCGGAACCGAATCCAAAACCAAAACACAAAACCCGAAAAATGTCCGGTGCACATCACTAGTATATATATATATATATATATATTTATATGAACCAACACTCCGCAACCTATATGGGCGTCAGCTATTCCCCAAGTATACTGGGGTGGTAAGTCCCTGAAGGAAATTTTTGGTATGGAAAAGGGAGGGGGGGGGGGGGTTCTAAGCGACCGATGGTGTTTACATTAGATATGACTGATAAAAGGACAATACCCAATGTATATAAAAATACTGTATATATACAATTTATTATAACAACAGGAACATTAAGAAATTAATAAATAATAAGTAAAAATATTCACATTCATTTAAAAAGTCCAATGATTAAAAAATTTAAAATTTTTTTTTAAGAACACAGATAAGATATAAATAGGCACAAAAATATAGATCGTATATAGAGCGTATATATAAACAAAAGATATACGTATATCTTACCTTAGATAGAGGTCATCAGGGTTAGCCCTAGATGACCTCTATCTAGGATAAGATATACATATATCTTTGTACATATATTTTTCTATATATTTTTATATACATTGGGTATTGTCCTTTTATCAGTCATATCTAATGTAAACACCATTGGTCGCTTAGAACCCCCCCCCCCTCCCCTTTTCCCTATTTCCCTATCATATATATATATATATATATATATACACAGGTTGAGTATCCCTTATCCAAAATGCTTGGGACCAGAGGTATTTTGGATATCGGTTTTCCGTATTTTGGAAAATGGCATACCATAATGAGATATCATGGTGATGGGACCTAAATTTAAGCACAGAATGTATTTATGTTTCATATACACTCTATACACACAGCCTGAAGGCAATTTTAGCCAATATTTTTTTTATAACTTTGTGCATTAAACAAAGTGTGTGTACATTCACACAATTCATTTATGTTTAATTTACACCCTATACACACAGCCTGAAGGTCATTTAATACAATATTTTTAATAACTTTGTGTATTAAACAAAGTTTGTGTACATTGAGTCATCAAAAAACAAAGGTTTCACTATCTCACTGTCACTCAAAAAAGTCTATATTTTGGAATATTCCGTATTTTGGAATATTTGGATATGGGATACTCAACCTGTATATATATATATATATATATATATATATATATATACGCAACCCGCTAAGAATAAAAACAAGGATGTCAGTGCTGGCGTTTTACATTTTTGTCAAATTTTATTAACGATTAATACAATTTTTATTTCAAATGATGGCGGCACTAAAGAACAGACAGAACAACAAAACACACACACAATGTAGCGTTAGTGGTCAACTCTCCAACTCTCCAATTACTAAAACCCACCCGTTCAGGTGGTGTAACCATTTCCTGTTCAGGACAACTGGTTCACCACATACCCCAATTCCTGGAGAATGCACCCATTTAGCCTTGATCTTTTCTTAAAAAACCAAACTGTTGTCCTTTAGCTCCAAGTGCAACAATCACACAAAACACACAACAAAGGGTGATAAATCAAAGAGGCAGAAATCCTTGCCTCACACCGCTATAAATTCTTAAAATCCCTCCCCAAATTCTTCTATTGGCTGTTACACTAAGCCGACTATCTGCAAGGGGAAACCACAGTACCAGCACATTTTTAAAGTGCTAACACTCAAAATCCCTCATGGTTTTATGGGGTCTATTTACTAAGCCTTGGATGGAGATAAAGTTCATGGAGATAAAGTGCCAGTCAATCACCTCCTAACTGCCATGTTACAGGCTGGGTTTGAAAAATGACAGTTAGGAGTTGATTGGCTGGTACTTTATCTCTGTCCACTTTATCTCCAGCCAAGGCTTAGTAAATAGATACCCATGTTCCTCATGCCTAAGCTGCCAGCCTTCAGGAGGACTTTGTTCCATAGCAGAAACCAGTGCTGTAGAAGTTGAGGCTCAACTCTCACTGCAGGTTTCCGGTATTGAACCTGCCCTCTCTTCCTATGAGTTCTCCAGTGTAGAACTTTTCTTAAATTAAGAGACGCTGAGATAAGCCTTTTTTTCAGCAACATTTCTGGGGAAATGACTTTTAACTTAAAATAGTCCTTTAGACTAAAAAAAAAAAAAAAATCATATTAAGTATTAGATTTTCAAATGAGTTGATTTAGCGACTAATGTGAATAAGAGGTGAAAATGGATTTATTGTAACTATGAATGTGGGTCTGTATGAGGAACACTGCACTTCATTCTCAGATATCTTGTCATCTAAAAGGCCTGTTCGTACGTAGCCTTTTATGGTTGGGCCACAAATTATGAAGCAGCAGTATAACGCATTATTCAGTTTTTCATTACCGTACTAACACATTATCTACAACTCAAGTTAAATATATTATTGTTGCTGAAACATAATATGAAGAATAAGACATTTTATTGTTTGTGCCAAATAATAACATTAAGACATGGTCAGTAATATATTAGTTGGTACAACATAGATACAGTAGGTTTACAACAGCGAATCATGGGAAGCAACCCTAAATTGCTTGGGGACCCACATATTTGGTTCCTAAATTATAGGATAACACTGATCCTCAGTTTAAAATAGACTGTCTCTCCTTGTTTATTGTTATCCATCAACTGCTCTCTCTTTTGTATTTGAAAGCCTGCTATGTAATTATAGCTTGGTAGAGATAGGCCAAGCAATAATGTTGCCTCATTTACAGTGTGCTTGCAATCCATAATGTATATAATGCAATCACAATAGCACTCTTCTTCACAAGCCGTGGACTGAACATTGCACAGTGTATAACATCAAAGCCCTGCCATGGAACTTAATCTCTGAAAATAAATAGCTGTTTTTTTTATAACTGCAATCAGACCTAAAAGTATCTCCCATTATAGTCAGCAGAAGAATTTCAAATCAGAAATGTAAGTGTATGTAAGTCCTTTCATAAGAAACAAGACCACAACTTTCAAAGATGTTTTTTTTTTTTTTTTTTTTAGTTTCTACCCTGTACTATATTTGATGGCATGTTCAGGCTAGCTTTCCTGTTTGTCATAAGCAGAAGGATAGAGGCGTTCAGGCTAGCTTTCCTGTTTGTCATAAGCAGAAGGATAGAGGCCTACCAAGTAGCTTACCATGGTAAACAGGATATGTGGCCCTGAGGCAGCATTGGGCAGATCTGGAGCATGGACATTTTTATGGATGTTCTTGGTACCAAGGGTGTAGCTACCATAGGTGTAGGGAGTGCAGCTGCTATGGGGCCCAGAGCTGAGAGCTGTCACAGTTACATGTGTTATATACAGTACATTTTTCACCATTGGGTGATACATAGGGACCCTTACAAACCTTTGCCTTGGGGCATACAGTATAGTTATGCCTCTGGACCTCCTCATTGTAATGTGGTATAATATGAACTGGGGACACTATGTAATAATGTGAACTGGGGGTACTGTGTGGCATAATGTGTACTGCCAGACCTATGATGTGACATAACATGAACTAGAGCACTACTATGGGGCATAACATTAACTAGGTATCTTTGATGGTTCATAAAATAAAGTAGGGCACTACTATGGGGTATAATATAACATAGGGCTCTATTATGGTTCTGAAAATGAACTAGGGCACTACTATGGGTCATAATATTAACAACTGCTCTGGAGAGCTGTCTCTCTAGAAGCATTAGGACAAGGGCCCATTCAAAATGTTGCTATGGGACCACAAAGTTCTGGATACGCCCCTGCTTGGTACGGTACGTGTAAGATTTACATCTGTGTATCACGTCAGCTGATGTCCCCTGCTGACTGGTGAAAAACGCAGAGGATTTTCCAATGGATTTTCCAGCATGACCGGGAACGAGCAAAAGACGAGGTGCATAAGCAAAGACTGAGCTGAGGAGTAGACGAGCTGAGTGTCTAGGGTTGGAAGTGCTGGTGTTAAGCTGTGGAGGAGTGGAGATGGACTATTCTGCTCAGCCTGTGCGTGCAGTGAGAGAGAGGAGATGCTTTGGGATGGAGAGGAATGCAGACACAAAGCAGCAAAAACCAGGACCAAAGCTGGCCCCTTGCTGCCCTGTTGATGACTCAGCACTGGCAAGGACAATATACTGCTATAGAAAAATGCATGCTGCATGAGCAGTCCAATAAAAGTGCAATGGAATTGAAAAGACAGTCAGATGTATAACAACACGTACAGCAACATACGAGCTTGTGTTTATTGCTGTGATTGCCAAATCCATGAACGCCACAAATGTCTTGTTGTCAATAAGTGCAGCAATGCTTGTAGCAAACAAAATAATTTTGCACATTGGTGCAGGGCCAAGCCTAAAGCTGATGACAGGCAACCTTACACTGCACGTTACAGCAGCCACCACACTTTAACTGCCCCTCCAGAAAACACCCCAGGCACCGAACTCCACTGTGAGAGTACTGACCTTAGGACCAAAAAGAATGCTATATTTAGCACCATAATAGATAAGGAGATAAATAATACCATCAAAATAAAAGTTGACACTAGTGTTATATTATGTGGATTACTCCAGCGCTCTAACCCCAAAACACTTATTGACTGCTCTCAAACAATGAATCTATTTGCTTACTGAGGCCAGATAATCAAGACGGTATACGGTCTTTAAGTTGTCCACACAGGTCAACAGTCATAAAGTTAACCACTATTGGTCGACATGCATTAGGTCGACATTGTCTTTAGGTCGACATAGCAAAGGACTACAATTGAGACTAGTAACCTGTGTCGTGCGCAACGGTAGTGGAGCGAGGCACCTTGTCGCTCGCCATGCGAGAGGACATGGTGCACTAATTGGGGTTCCCTGTCACTTTATGAAGAAAACAACACCATTTTTTTTTTTAAAAAGCTCGTGTCGACCTTTTTCCATGTCAACCTGATGACCACATCAACCTATTTCAGGTGTTTACCTATAGTGGTCAACCTAATGACTGTCGACCTAGTTAGGGTCGACCCAATGAACCACACCCAATCAAGACCATAGGCTTGGCCGTGCTGCAATCCACAAATTTCCCACTGTTGATCAAATAGTGGAAAGTAAGGTCAAATTCCTCCTATGTTTGCCAGAAAGCTTAAAACTGAGGTTAATAACCTTAGAGGACGGATGTAATGAAGTCCGAGTTAGCCAGATGTCCGGGTTCCCAGCCAAACTCAAACGTTTTTTTAAATCAGCAAAAAACATCTGAGTTCGGTTGGAAACCCGTACCTTCGGCTAACTCGGACTTCATTACAGCTGACCCTATGTGTTGATATGCATGTCATTCAGCAGGATGTACCAGATTTAAAGCTTTGCTGATCTGTTTGATTGTAGAACCAGCTACAGTATATGTATAAAGTTTGGGGGGTGTTGTGCATGGTTTGACTGGCGTGGTCATGGAGGCTATTCCATACATTACACCCACACCCTACAACAGGTGATAAAATATTATTCAGTGACCTCTCAATATCTAGTGAAATGTATTATCAAATCTACCAGTAGGAAAATGTCTAAGAACATTTCCCATGAAAGTCATTCCAATGCAAATGATTTCACAGATATTAGATCAGTACAAAGAAGACCTACTGTATATTGTCAACCTTGCAAGTTCCTTTCCCTCCTGACATGATTTGTTTTGTTTTGTTACACTCTGGCACACTGTTTGGAGAAATGTAATTGCCAATTATTTACTTACCCATAAAAGAGACTGGCGGAAGCCTGACAGGTAATTGTCACACACACATTGTAATGTGTCAGAAGCAGATTACAACTAATATTAAAATCCATATACAGATACACTTTAAATGTTTATTTCAAAAAGTATTTGTCATGTAAGTACTAATCGAAGAATGAGTGAGGAAAATAATAATAAAAATGTGTAGCAGACTTATTTGTTTTAAGACATTCTGTACAAATTTTTTAATGTTCTTTCAGGAAGATGGCATTAAAGTGGGCGGTATGGGTTGTGTTGTGCCAGTTCTAGACCAAGTGGAGCCTAGGAAAAAATTCCTTTCCCCCTCCCCATACCCAAAATGTACATATCTCCGTTTAGGAATAACGATGCACAGTGCAAGACATGGCGCGGGTCAATCATATCGGACAACTGACTTTTGCCTTTCTTTACCCAGATTGCATACACTTTCCTGCATTTTCTGTCTTAATTTCAATAATTGTGTACTAAGTACTTGGTATTACCCCCCTATACCCTTACTACATCACTGACCCCTCTATACCCTACACTACATCACTGACCTCTGTATATCCTACACTACATTACTGACATTCTATCCCCTACACTACATCACTGACCCCTCTATATTCTATACTACATTACTGACACTCTATACCCTTCATCACTGACCCCTCTATATGCTACACTACATCACTGACCTCTCTATATCCTACACTACATAACCGACACTCTGTATAGCCTACACTACGTCACTGACCCCTCTATACCCTGCACTACATCACTGACACTCTATACCCTTACTACATAACTAATTCCTCAATACTCTACACTACATCTCTGACCCCTCTATACCCTGCACTACATCACTGACACTCTATAATCTACACTGCATCACTGACCACTCTATACCCTACACTACATCACTGACCCCTCTATACCCTACACTACATCACTGACTCCTATATACTCTACACTACATCACTGACCTCTCTATAATCTACACTACATCACTGACCCTCCATACCCTGCACTACATCACTGACACTCTATACCCTTCACTACATAACTGCCACTCTATATCCTACACTGCTTCACTGACTCCTCTATACTCTACACTACATTACTGACCCCTCTATTCCCTACACTACATCACTGACACTCATACCCTACATTGCATCACTGACCCTACTATACCCTACACTACGTAACTGACACTATATACCCTACACTACATCACTGACTCCTATATACTCTACACTACATCACTGACCTCTCTATAATCTACACTACATCACTGACCCTCCATACCCTGCACTACATCACTGACACTCTATAATCTACACTGCATCACTGACCCCTCTATACCCTACATTACATCACTGACCCCTCTATACTCTGCACTACATCACTGACCACTCTATATCCTACACTACATCACTGACACTTTATACCCTGCACTACATCACTGACTCCTCAATACTACTCTACACTGCATCACAGACCCCTCTATAACCTACACTACATCGCTGCCCCCTCTATACCCTACACTACATCACTGACTCCTTATACTCTACACTACATTATTTATCCCTCTATATCCTACACTACATCACTGACTCCTCACTACTCTATACTACATCACTGACCCCTCTATACCCTACACTACATCACTGACACTCTATATCCTACAATGCATCACTGACCCCTCTATACCTTACACTACACCACTGACCCCTCTATAATCTACACTACATCACTGACCTCTCTATACCCTGCACTACATCACTGACCCCTCTATACCCTACACTACATCACTGACACTCTATACCCTACACTGCATCACTGACCCCTCTATACCCTACACTACATAACTGACACTCTATATACTACACTGCTTCACTGACTCCTCTACACTCTACACTTCATCACTGACCCCTCTATTCCCTACACTACATCACTGACACTCTATACCCTACACTGCATCACTGACCCCTCTATATCCTACACTACATCACTGACCCCTCTCTACCCTACAATACATCACTGGCCCCTCTATATCCATAACTACATCACTGACACTCTATACCTTACACTACATCACAGACTATACCCTACACTACATCACTGACCTCTCTATACAGTATCCTACACTTCATTACTGACACTCTATACTCTTACTATATCACTAACTACTCAATACTCTACACTACATCGCTGACCCCTCTATTCCCTGCACTACATCACTGACCCTCTATACCCTTACTACATCACTAACTCCTCAATACTCTACACTACATCGCTGACCCCTCTATACCCTGCACTACATCATTGACACTCTATATCCTACACTGCATCACTGACCCCACCATAGCCTACACTACATCACGGACCCCTCTATACCCTACACTACATCACTGACACCTCTTTACTCTACACTACATTACTGATCCCTCTATATCCCACACTACATCACTGACTCCTCAATACTCTACACTACATCACTGACCCCTCTATACCCTACACTACATCACTGACACTTTATACCCTACACTGCATCACTGAACCCTCTATACCATAAACTACATCACTGACCCCTCTATACTCTACACTACATCAATGACCTATCTATACCCTGCACTAAATCACTGACCCCTCTATACCCTACACTACATCACAGACACTCTGTACCCTACACTGCATCACTGACCCCTTTATACCCTACACTACATAACTGACACTATATCCTACACTGCTTCACTGACTCCTCTATACTCTACATTTCATCACTGACCCCTCTATTCCTTACACTACATTACTGACACTCTATACCCTACACTACATCACTGACCCCTCTATACCCTTCACTACATAACTGCCACTCTATATCCTACACTGCTTCACTGACTCCTCTATACTCTACACTACATTACTGACCCCTCTATTCCCTACACTACATCACTGACACTCATACCCTACATTGCATCACTGACCCCACTATACCCTACACTACGTAACTGACACTATATACACTACACTGCTTCACTGACTCCTCTATATTCTACACTACATCACTGACCCTCTATACCCTTACTACATCACTAACTCCTCAATACTCTACACTACATTGCTGACCCCTCTATACCCTGCACTACATCACTGACACTCTATACCCTTACTACATAACTAATTCCTCAATACTCTACACTACATCTCTGACCCCTCTATACCCTGCACTACATCACTGACACTCTATAATCTACACTGCATCACTGACCACTCTATACCCTACACTACATCACTGACCCCTCTATACCCTACACTACATCACTGACTCCTATATACTCTACACTACATCACTGACCTCTATAATCTACACTACATTACTGACCCTCCATACCCTGCACTACATCACTGACACTCTATACCCTTCACTACATAACTGCCACTCTATATCCTACACTGCTTCACTGACTCCTCTATACTCTACACTACATTACTGACCCCTCTATTCCCTACACTACATCACTGACACTCATACCCTACATTGCATCACTGACCCTACTATACCCTACACTACGTAACTGACACTATATACCCTACACTGCTTCACTGACTCCTTTATACTCTACACTACATCACTGACCCCTCTCTTCTCTACACTACATCACTGGCCCCTCTAGACCTTACACTACTCTACTGCCACTCTATACCTTACACTACATCACTGATCCCTCTATACTCCACACTACATAATTGACCCCTCTATACCCTAAACTACATCATTGATCCCTCTATACCCTACATTACATCACTGACCCCTCTATACCCTAAACTACATCATTGACCTCTCTATACACTGGCATTTCTATAATAAGTGCAGTGTACATGGGCCCCTTGGAGCTCACACCACTCACACTGCACTCATGTTTTATTACTTACCTTTCCGGAGCTCCGTGTCGGAGCTGCAACTGCGATAGAAAATCACCAGTAAAATGGGCGCTGTGCATGCTTAGTAGTGATTAGTCTCTGGAAAATGGGGCGCAGCACAATGCCAGAGTATACTGCGCCATAAAGAGTAGCAAGGCCACCCATAGTCTGCACATGGGCCCCCTCCTCCATTAAAATGCCCCTTCCTCTATACCCTATGTCATATTTAAATACAGAAAGGAGGATCACAAATTATATGTGATCTAAGGTGTGGTGATTACCTGCAGAAATAATCACTAATAATGTTTTCAAGTGACTGTATATATATATAATTTTGTATTCTTTCAGCTTAGATGTGACAAAATGGCTGACAGGCAATGTCCTGCGTTTAACCTCCATGCATCTAGGTTGTGAGAGAGAGAGAATAGATTCTGTCTTATCTACAGACTATAAAGTTAGGGATGAAAGCAATGCTCTATGTGCAATGACCAGACCAGAGGTTATAAATACTGATAAGATGGAGATGTCAGGGAAATCCTAATTTCTCCTGTGAGCTGACCTCAGAGTGGGGTATTGTCCAAAATATAAATTATCTGTGGTCTGGGACCCTGACATGACGTTGTAAAAGGTCCGTGGGGGGTGTGCTCACGGCATGCACCCATTTCCATGGAGACCATGGAACCAGAGAGCAGGTGGCTGCACTGCGCGCGGCCTTCCCGGCTCTCTGAGTGACCAATTCGGCCCACCTGCCCATCGGCCCTTCTGGCATGTGCCAGTCCGGCCATGACAGAGGCTGAGGGAGAGATGCATCAAACATTCTAAAGAGGAACAAGTGGAGGTGTTGCCCATAGCAACCAAACAGCTTCCAGCTATCATTCAACAAGTACACTGTATAAAATAATAGCTAAAATCTGATTTGATGCAATGTCAACACCTCCACTTTAGAAGATATGATACATTTTCCCCTCTATCACTGCTGAAAGGGGAAGCCCTACCCGTAACCCCGAATCTTAGATCTAAATACAATGTATATATATATATATATATATATATATATATATATATATTTTTTTTACTGCTGTGGGCAGGGAGGCAGACAGACCCCCTAGCACCCACCAGGCCCTGCGCATCCATACAGTGTTTGTAAATAATTGTAATGCCAGAATTCTATTTGCCATGGTTTGAAGTAAAACACATAAAACATTTTCACAATTTCTAGTTCCAAAATGCATAACTGTTCTTTAAAAGCTGATTTCATACCAAGAGAAACCTAAATGCTTTGCTAGGGGTTAAAAAACTTCCAGCCGCACACAGATTAAGTAGCGTATTAAAATGATGAAACAAGCTGTAAACTTAAAAGGATTTTTAATCTCTTTGCCAGCACATGGATGCATCATATTCTAGGGGTGTTAGGGGAACAAAAAAAAGCAAATCCTGCAGAGGTTTCTGGAGCAAATCTAAGACGCGCCGGGGTGTTCATGTTACAAAAGCATCCTGAACAGACGCCCTGTGCACAATTCTCCATTTACTTAATCCGCCCCTAAATTATGTTTGCTTTTTAAATGGAAACATGCTAATTTTTTTATATATGTATCATTTGTGTTAACTTTCTTAATTAGGCTACTTCCAAGCTGTGCTCAGCATGTGGTGGAACGCGCTGCACAGAGTACGGGGGCGCATAACAAGTACCCGTGTGTACAAGCCCTATTAATGGAGCTAAAGTGATTCTGACACTTGTAGAGAGCAAGTAAGGGAAAGTATTCCGGGGACTTTATAACTTTTAGTTAGACAGCAGGTAAAGCCACTTTTTCATATTACTGTAATATGTATTATACAATATGTTATGTTAGGAAACAGGTGCTTCTATAGTTGTAAGGAGGCGTTTCTATTTGCAGGGGTACTATAAGTGCTTAGAACAAGTCAAAAGACAAAATAATTTTCTTAATGTATCTAGGCCCAAAAAGTGGAGACAGATAAAGGGTGAGATTCAAATGATGTATCACGCTCAATTTCCTTTCTAAAATGATCTCCGTTATCGTGCATATTGTGCCCATAGTAATCAGGTTTAGCTGTGTAAAGGGTTGGGTGCCTCGCTACTCCGGGGGTAGCGAGCTGAAATAATGATACAACATCCCTGAGGGCAGAAACAGAACGAGTTTGGAAAGGGGTGAAAAGAATTGAATCCCGCCCAAAGAGTGGTAAATGACCAGCCAATCAGCTCCTAACTGTCATTTTTCAAACTCAGCCTATGACATGGCAGTTTATCTCCACTTTATCTCTTGTTAAAACTTAATACATTTGGGCCCTAATGTCAATAATTCTCTATAATAAGTAGTCCAATATTTATTGTTAATTAGTTATAGATTTAGTTTAAACCTGACCTATAAGAACTCTGCCCTTTAAATCATGGGGTCTCTGTAAAGCTAGGCACATACAAGGTGATATGTCGTCCAATCAGGCGAATCGGAATGACAGGCATGTCGTTTAGTATGTAGCCACTACCGTGTGCTTCCGCGGGTTGTTTTCCGGGTCATCTCAGTAGACGTGCACAGGACGACCCGGCAAATGAAGGAATGCAGGGGAATGTGGCCGTGAATTATATATTGCGCACACGTGTAATATACATTGTTCAGTGTGTACGGGATGGCCGATGTATTGTTACATCGACCGTCCTGTCAGCTGGGTACACACATTGTGTAGTGTGTACCCACCTTTAGACGGCAGGGACTATAGATATGGAGTCTAGTAGAGCCTCACAGATTCAGCCTCCATACTTGCACAGATGTGTTCTCATACACCTATTGTTTTTGCGCCTTATGGCGCAATACACATGCTTCAATTTAGATGCTCTGCCACGGGAAGCAATTCTGGAACTTTTATACCTTTTCCTAAATTTAGATTCTCATTCTCATTGTAGCTGCATATAAAGACCCACATTTATCAAGCCTTGGAGAGTGATAAATAGCATGGTGATAAAGTACCAAACAATCAGCTCCTAACTTCCATGTCACAGGCTGTGTTTTAAAAAAGACAGTTAGGAGCTGATTGGTTGGTACTTTATCACCTTGCTATTTATCACCCTCCAAGGCTTGATAAATCTGGGCCAAAGTTGTTTAGAATGTCCTAGACACTTAGCATTAGCATTTTTGTTGTATAGGCATTGGTTTAAAGTGGCAGATTAAGCATAACGATGTATAGCTAGATGCATGCCGTGGCTCACTTGAATTGGTCCTTGGTCTTTTGCCTATTTACACTGGTTAGCAGCTGGCAGCTCTATGTAGTGGCAGCACCAGTACCATACCCTTGCATTGTAATTTTGTTGCCTTAATGATGACAATAAGATGCAGATTTAGTGTTTCCTAAAATTTCTCTGTGCATCTGAGCTAGCAGAGACTGATTGATAGGCCTCTAGGGTTGCTCTGTGGCAATGCATTGTGTAGGCTGGGATATTTACACATGGGGCAGGGCCAAAAATGTCACGGAAGCAGTGTTCATTTTGACAAGGATTTTCCCATTAGTTTTACTCACTTACTTAACATTGTACATGGTTTAAAGTCACATTTTAATCTTTCTTTTGCTTTGTTTTAGTCAATGGATCTCAGTTTTCATTTTAGTCTAATTTTAGTCAATGTTTTAGTCAGAACTTTTGCAGACTGTTTAATGATACTGTAATGGATTTGGCTGAAGAACATTTTGCTAAAATTCCCTTGAGAAGTTTGCATACCTTTAAATATGTGTTTAGTAATCTAGGCTCAGTAGGTTGAGAATGTGTTACTTACGGAGTCTGACTTACTGTTGTACACTCGTATCATATACAAATGAATGCCTTCAGCTTGTTAGAACATACAAGTGCAGTACACAATCATATTTCCTCCACAGCAGGTCATACCTATTTTCTGCAAATGAACTCTCAGAAATGCTCTCTCTGTCCCAGTGAGAGGGGCAGATATAGCCCTCAGTTGCAGCAGCCCCCACCCTTGGTATTTTTAACCAATTCCCTGCTGGACAATAAACATACACTATTTTTACATACTGTAGTTGCCTGGCAAGAGGAAGGGGGGGGGGGAGGCGGTGTAGCTCAAAGGCACAGGAATCTCTTTCAAAGAGTGGGGTCTGTGAGGATCTGTACCTTGTCACAGCTGGATGGTTTTATGACTAGCCAGGAAGTTTAGTGGCTTAGTCATCTAAAAATGTGGAATTCATTTATTTTCCATCAGGTGATTGATCTGGACATCTCCCCCTTATCAGGATTTATAACCTCTGGTCTGGTAATTCCACATGGAGCATTGCTTTCATCCCTAACTTTAGGGTCTGTTGATAAGGGTTGATTTCAGGAAGACAGAATCTACTCTCTCTCTCCCCCAGCCTTGATACATGTAGGTCAAACACAGGCCATAGCCTGTCAGCCATTTTGTCACATCTAAGCTGTAAGAATACAAAATGATATACTGTATATACTTGAAATCATTATTGGTGATTGTTTCTGCAGGTAATAAGCACACCTTAGATCACATATAATTTGTGATTCTCCTTTCTGCATTTAAACATGACACCTACTTCCAGTTTTTTTGCTTTGTTTTAGTTAAGAATTAGTTAAGGGATCTCAGTTTTCATTTTAGTCTAATTTTAGTCCTAAAATCAACAGTAGTCAATTAATACTTTTATTACAAATTTTCGCAGACACAATTAACACTGCACAGAAGTTTAATTGTCTGCAATCTCAACTACATCACATCCCCTTAAAACATGCGGTAGGGGCTTCGGCTATCTGGCTGTCTTTAATGGATTGTGGAAGAAGAACTATATTAAATATTGCTTTTAATGGAAATTCACTGGAATGTGATGTTAACGACACCTCCCAACTGTCCCGCATTCAGCGGGACAGTCTTGTGTTTCTCAAACTCTCCCATTGTCCCACCCGCGGGCCGCACGTGGAGGCAGTTGGGGGGAGCACAGGAGAATAGATGCGCATGGCATCTATTCACATTGTACAGCAATTCTAGTGCCCAGCATCTCTGCGAGTGCTGGGCACCCCCCCCCCAGAGTGACAGGAATGGGGATGTTGAGAAGCCCTGCCCCTTTCCCTGAGTCTCCACCCCTTTGCAAGCTTGCAGGGTCCAGCTTCTGATCCACGATAGTTGGGAGGTATGGGTTAACAGTGAACGCTCTATGTTACATCCATGCTTGGTATATTCATAATTCCGACTCTAAAGCATTCACTGCTAGTCAGCCCTACCAGATGCTGACCTTTCAGTATGGCTATAATGCATACAAATAATATATTTCATGTACAGAGCTGTATTTATGTCAGACTACCAACTACCATCATTAGCCTTCCTATTACAACTCATTTTTCTTATACCAATTCCCGAGTGCTACTAAATCCAAGAAGAATTTTCATATTGCTGTCTGTTTCGAAAGAGATGAGAACACTCTTGTTCCTAAACTTTAAAGGTTGTAATCACCAGGTTTTTTAATAATTTTGAACTTGGTCAGTGACCAGGGCCGGTTCTAGCCCTTTTGGCACCCTGGGCAAAAATAGGGGCGTGGCTTCATAAAGGGGCATGGTCAGTTATGCCCCCCTGTAGAGTTGTGCTCCTGTTTGTGCCTCCTGTAGAGTTGTGCCCCGTTTGTGCCTCCTGTAGAGTTGTGCCCCGTTTGTGCCCCCAGTAGAGTTGTGCCGCTTACAAAAATAGTTAAAAATAAATTAATTAATTAATACTCACCATCCCCGCTCCTGATTCCCGACCGCTCCTGACCTCTGTCTCCGGCCGCCGGCGCTGCTCCTCAGATCTATGGAAGAGACGTCATGACGTCTCTCCCATAGCACAGCATAGACACTAGAGGTCAATTATGACCCCTAGCGTCTAAGTGCCGGTCCCACAATGTCGTGCGGTGTGCGATGACATCATCGTGCACCGCACAGCAGTGACAGCACAGCACCGCACAGCACCGGGGGGCACCACCAGTAGCGGATCTTGCCACGGCGGTGGTGCCCTCCGGATGGCAGTGGCGCTATCTGGAAGGTGGCACCCTGGGCAAAAATCCTGTGTGCCCGTAGCAAGATCCACTACTTTCAGTGACACGACTTATCAAGAGAAGGTGACAGGCAATCTAAAGTTGGTAACAAAAAGCTGGTAACGGCAGCAGCTCTTTACTGTATTTAGAACACAGTAGGCCTTAAACAGAGTGGAATGCATTCAATGTATGTGTAAAACAATGCATCATGCATGAAATAGCCCAGTTCATGCCCTGAAAATGGGGGCACACATACTGTATATGCCTATGGAGACTTGCCACTTGCCATTTACATCCACTTACACCTGGAGAGTTGAGACGTTGGTGTTGTAGGCCAAATGTAGTAAGGGAGTTTTTATACTCATGTATACAGTTGTGTCCTCCCTCATCCTTGCCGTGGATGCTGCTATTCTCAGCAATGACTGTGATTACGAAAATAGTGCCAGCGGCTTTGTGTGGGCACGTGCATTTGCACACGCTTCCATTAAGAATGCATTGGTAAGTAGGCACCCGTGACTACTCGCAGCGATTGTGAATAGTCACTGCCGTGATGTGTGTGCAAGTGCGAATACATTGTGGCAAGGGTGAGGAGGACATATCTGTATACCTCTGTTATGAAGCATGCCTTTTGCAACCATGAAAGGGCATATACTGTACAGGGGTTTACCTAGAACTTTTGGGTCCCATTGCAACATTTTAGAGGGTCTATCGTGCCAATTTTCATTTTATGCAACATAGTAGTGCCCTAGTTCATATTATGCCACTCACTACTCTCAGTTCACATTATTCCTTGTTGTAGTGCCCCCAGTTCAAATGAAGATACATTGTAATGCTTCCAGTTCACATTATGCCACATTGTAGTGCCCTCAGTTTACACAATGCCACATTGCACTGCTCCCAGGTCATATTATGTTAGACAGTGCCCCAGTTCATACTATGCCATGCAGTGTCACACGTTCACACTATGCAACATTGTAGTGCCCTCAGTTCACATTATGCCACATTGTACTGCTCCCAGTTCACATTATAAAACACAATGCCCCCAGTTAATAGTATCCATATTGTATGGCCCTTATTTCATATTATACCACACAATGCATCCAGTTCATATTATCCCACACTAAAGTACCCACTGTTTAGTTTATAGCACTTTGTAGTACCCCATATTTACATTATACCACACAGTGTCCCTAGTGCACATTATGCCACAGGGATGCTGTTACCCAGAGGTAAGTATCAGAGCTAGGGTTAAAGTTATGCACTAGGGAGAGGTTTCAGTTAGGCTGCTGGGGTGGGGGAGGTTATGTTTATGGTTCAAGGGGAATTGGTAATGGTTAGGCTGTGAGAGGGGCAGGTTAGAGTTGGACTGTAGGAGGAGTTGGTTTGGGTTAGCCTGCGGGTGGGTGTGGGGCTTAGCATTAGGGGTAATGAAGAAGTACTCACCAGGGAGGTTCAGGATTCTGGCCATTTGAACCCCACTGTTGGTCTTCATCCTGTCAGGATCTCAACTGCTGGTATTTCATACCCAACCCACGCCACATAGTGCTTTCAGTTCACATTAATTGACACCTGTTCATTGTGCTCTTCACTGACACCCTAGTCTTGAAAGACGGTGTTCATCACTGGCTGCCAGAGAAGTGGTCTCAAGAAATACTGAAAGGAGCATCACAGTCTCTCTAAGCAACATTATGCAGGTAATGCAGACTCTGGAGGTGGTCCAGACCCTTCGCAATGGCACCCATGCTCCCAATGTAGTTATGCCCCTGGGCATGTATAAACACACCCTGAAAATAATCACTATACACATGTTGCCAATGCAGAGGTGAATGCATCTAGACTTGCACATGACTTTGCACATGTGGAGAAACATTATTATTCTATGCGCTCTTTTTGTCAACAAAATCTGAATCGGATCCAGTGTTTAAGCAAGACAACAGCTCTACATTGGGGATGCGGTCAAGATGCCAGTGCTCAAAATTAGAGATGAGCGGGTTCGGTTTCTCTGAATCCGAACCCGCCAGAACTTCATGTTTTTTTTCACGGGTCCGAGCGACTCGGATCTTCCCGCCTTGCTCGGTTAACCCGAGAGCGCCCGAACGTCATCATGACGCTGTCGGATTCTCGCGAGGCTCGGATTCTATCGCGAGACTCGGATTCTATATAAGGAGCCGCGCGTCGCCGCCATTTTCACACGTGCATTGAGATTGATAGGGAGAGGACGTGGCTGGCGTCCTCTCCGTTTAGAATAGATTAGAGAGACACTTGATTTACTAATTTTGGGGAGCATTAGGAGTACTCAGTACAGTGCAAAGTTTTGCTGATAGTGACCACCAGTTTTATTTATAATCCGTTCTCTGCCTGAAAAAAAGCGATACACAGCACACAGTGACTCAGTCACATACCATATCTGTGTGCACTGCTCAGGCTCAGGCCAGTGTGCTGCATCATCTATTATCTATATATAATATTATATATATCTGTCTGACTGCTCAGCTCACACAGCTTATAATTGTGGGGGAGACTGGGGAGCACTACTGCAGTGCCAGTTATAGGTTATAGCAGGAGCCAGGAGTACATAATATATTATATAGTGAGTGACCACCAGACACACAGTGCAGTTTATTTAATATATCCGTTCTCTGCCTGAAAAAAGCGATACACACAGTGACTCAGTCAGTCACATACCATATCTGTGTGCACTGCTCAGGCTCAGGCCAGTGTGCTGCATCATCTATATATATTATATATCTGTCTGACTGCTCAGCTCACACAGCTTATAATTGTGGGGGAGACTGGGGAGCACTACTGCAGTGCCAGTTATAGGTTATAGCAGGAGCCAGGAGTACATAATATTATAGTAAAATTAAACAGTGCACACTTTTGCTGCAGGAGTGCCACTGCCAGTGTGACTAGTGACCAGTGACCTGACCACCAGTATATATAATATTAGTAGTATACTATCTCTTTATCAACCAGTCTATATTAGCAGCAGACACAGTACAGTGCGGTAGTTCACGGCTGTGGCTACCTCTGTGTCGGCACTCGGCAGCCCGTCCATAATTGTATATACCACCTAACCGTGGTTTTTTTTTCTTTCTTTATACATACATACTAGTTACGAGTATACTATCTCTTTATCAACCAGTCTATATTAGCAGCAGACACAGTACAGTGCGGTAGTTCACGGCTGTGGCTACCTCTGTGTCGGCACTCGGCAGCCCGTCCATAATTGTATATACCACCTAACCGTGGTTTTTTTTTCTTTCTTTATACATACATACTAGTTACGAGTATACTATCTCTTTATCAACCAGTCTATATATTAGCAGCAGACACAGTACAGTGCGGTAGTTCACGGCTGTGGCTACCTCTGTGTCGGCACTCGGCAGCCCGTCCATAATTGTATATACCACCTAACCGTGGTTTTTTTTTCTTTCTTTATACATACATACTAGTTACGAGTATACTATCTCTTTATCAACCAGTCTATATATTAGCAGCAGACACAGTACAGTGCGGTAGTTCATGGCTGTGGCTACCTCTGTGTCGGCACTCGGCAGCCCGTCCATAATTGTATATACCACCTAACCGTGGTTTTTTTTTCTTTCTTTATACATACATACTAGTTACGAGTATACTATCTCTTTATCAACCAGTCTATATTAGCAGCAGACACAGTACAGTGCGGTAGTTCACGGCTGTGGCTACCTCTGTGTCGGCACTCGGCAGCCCGTCCATAATTGTATATACCACCTAACCGTGGTTTTTTTTTCTTTCTTTATACATACATACTAGTTACGAGTATACTATCTCTTTATCAACCAGTCTATATATTAGCAGCAGACACAGTACAGTGCGGTAGTTCACGGCTGTGGCTACCTCTGTGTCGGCACTCGGCAGCCCGTCCATAATTGTATATACCACCTAACCGTGGTTTTTTTTTCTTTCTTTATACATACATACTAGTTACGAGTATACTATCTCTTTATCAACCAGTCTATATTAGCAGCAGACACAGTACAGTGCGGTAGTTCACGGCTGTGGCTACCTCTGTGTCGGCACTCGGCAGCCCGTCCATAATTGTATACTAGTATCCAATCCATCCATCTCCATTGTTTACCTGAGGTGCCTTTTAGTTGTGCCTATTAAAATATGGAGAACAAAAATGTTGAGGTTCCAAAATTAGGGAAAGATCAAGATCCACTTCCACCTCGTGCTGAAGCTGCTGCCACTAGTCATGGCCGAGACGATGAAATGCCAGCAACGTCGTCTGCCAAGGCCGATGCCCAATGTCATAGTACAGAGCATGTCAAATCCAAAACACCAAATTTCAGTAAAAAAAGGACTCCAAAACCTAAAATAAAATTGTCGGAGGAGAAGCGTAAACTTGCCAATATGCCATTTACCACACGGAGTGGCAAGGAACGGCT